>NC_086097.1:89466285-90084467 GCF_963921235.1 Mobula hypostoma
AACTTAGCTGCATTCTTCACTTGTGAAGCTTGTCATCCCCCGTTCCCAAACTTTCCAACCAGCTGGTGTGGGATCTGAAAGGGGTAGGCTTCACAGCCAAATCACCAGTTGTACAAGTTGCACAAATGAGAATGTTCACTCTCGAAACCAGTTGTGGAAGTTACGGCCAACTCATTAGAAAATTTGATCACTTGTCGACAAAATCTTAGTTTTCTATCAATCCCTGGCCTGGATGAATTGTTGGATTTCGGTCGTGGTATAGAAAAAGAAAGAGCAATATCATTCACCACGATGTTGAACAGTGCCTGCATGGGATTGGCCTAATATTAATTTTTTGCCCTCCCTCACAGAGGAAGCAATTTCTTTCTTTATATAAACCTTTGATTAGCACAGCACCCTTAATCTTCTGCAGTGAAAAGAGAACACCCCTTTTCTACGGAACTTGCCCTCCTAATCTGCTCCTCTTAGCCTTGAATACTTTTGATGTCTCTGAGCTGCTTGCCTCCACTGATCCCAGCCCTTCCCACCACACACCAATTCTCCAAGGTTGGATAAACATCAAATGATATATGAAGCAGAAAATGCTACTTTTACTCAGCAAGTCAGGTAGCATCTGTGGAGAGAGATGGTGTGAATGTTTGAAATGGATGTCTTTCATTAGAACTCCGACAAGGGCATGAGTTGCAACTGTCTATCACATGGGTTGGCCTTGCTCCTTTTCCAGTAGGAAAGACTTCTGTTTGTATAGCATCTGTCAGGGGTGCTTCAAACTAAGGAAGAACCACTGAAGTGTAATCATTCAGAATATAGCAGCCAATTTGAGTACATCAGGGTGCCAAGGTGATAAATGACCAGACAATATTTTATCAAAAGGTGCCTGCTGGTGGGTTAGTATTGCTGTGCACCTTGGAGAACTTCCTTAGCTTTCAATGTGTTGATATTGGATCATCCTCACAGGGCAGACAGTGATCTGGTCTATCCAAAAGTTTAACGTCTTAGCCAAGGAGCAGTGTCACAATAGTAAAACAATCTTTTAGTGTTACACTGAAGAGGCAGCTTGGATTACACACTTATATCCTTCCAGAGAAATTTGAACCCAAAATTTTCTAGTGGGAGACACTAAGCCATTAGTTTAAGCATCTCTGCTCCAGTTTTTCTGTCCGATGTTCCTGCATCTTCTATTTTAATTTTGAGTTAACAAGCTAGTGAGCTTCAGTGAAAGGTCCGTTATCAAAGATCCTCCTGGTCCGTATTCTCTAACTGGTCTTTGGGTAGTAGCCTTCATTGGCTGTCTGGCTCAGGGCTTGGCGTTGTTGTCTCTGAGTCAGAAAGTTATAAGCTCAGGTTTAAAGACCCAAGCACATGTTCACGATGATACTACAGTGCTTATGTAGCGTGGCACTGGGAGACGTTCCACCTCCAGAGTGAGATGTTACACCAACTTCCTCTCAGGCGGACGTAAAAAGAACCACTATCTTGTTTCACAACCACAACCAAGTTCTCGCTGGTGCTTTGGCCAATACTTATTTTTTTGGTAAACATCAGCTGAAAACTTCTGATTCGGTTTGTGGGCTTTGCCGTTTGCAAATTTCCTGTGAACAAGTTTCTAAATGTGACCCATAAAGCACTTCTTGGCAACTAGTTGTTTACCCCCACACCTCACCACCATTACAAGGCACCAAGTGGGCTGCCTAGCTGACAAGGTAGTGGTTCCTCACAAATTGGACCTTGAGTCTGCTGCTGTCCCTTCGCTTCTCAAATTTCAGTCACAATTAAATTTAACTTATGATTATCTAAGCTGTGATGTCTAACCTCCTCTCTCCCTCTTTCCATTTCCCCACACTTCTTTTGTTCCTCGTGGTGATCTCTCCTTGAACTCCAGTTTCTCTAAAGGTAAGAGCAGCGCTTTCTTTTCCTTTCAGCAAGTTGCTATTGTTACTTTTTACTTAACTTAAACGTCGGTGCTGATTAGTCACTCGTGTAATAATTGAAGCCTTCAGTGTTAGTCTTGTGTAGGAGTTGACTGGTTCGCGGGCCCCTGAGCTGCCCTCCATGTATCAGGCCAAGATGGGGAGTGGTGGGGTGTCTTGGAGAGAAGGGGCTGTTTGACTCTGCAATGTGTCATGTGTCTTCATGTATGCATAGACCTTATGTGAATGTTCATTTACCCCTCCACCTCAAGTGGGGGTGCTGAAGAGAACTCCAGTAGCTACACTGCTCTCCGACTCTGCGATCATGCGATCTCTGACTTTTATGAGCTTCGAGCATGGAGTTAGTAACAACCTGTACTGCAATATCTTGCTGTTGGAACCAAGGAGTTTAGTCCGAAACAACATCTGAGACAAATTGAGACATCTGGGAAAACTCTCCTTACATATTGATCTGTAGCCTCCCTTGGATTTTTCCTCTTTTCCACCCACCCCCATACTTCCTCTTACAAGGGGAATCGGGTTCTCTGACTTGTTGACTTTCAGAGAATAGGTTGCAACTTGGCTCTAAATCTGTACTCTTTTTGCTCTGTTTACACTAGTGAGAGCTCCATCTTGCTGACTGACCAAAGCAGTGCTTTCCTTTTCAGATGACAGCCCCCTTCTTCATTTGGAATTCATGACATAAATAAGGTTGTGATGAACAATTTATTTAGTGCACTCATCTGACCTGGCATTGTGATCACGTTGACCAAACTGGTGCCAAATTACTTTAGGACCATAAGGCGTAGGAGCAGAATTAGGCCATTCGGCCTATCAAGTCTGCTCTGTCATTTCATCATGGCTGAACCATTTCCCCCTCAACCCCATTCTTCTGCCTTCTCCTCATAACCGTTCATGCCATAACTAATCAAGAACTTGTCACCTCCACTTTAAATACACCCAATGAGCTGGCCTCCACAGCTGTCTGTGGTCATGAGCTCAACAGATTGGCCACCCTCTGGCTTTAAAAAAAAAATCTTCCCTGTATCTGTTCTAAATGCACATCCGTCTAACCTGAGGCTGTGCCCCTTTAGTCCTAGACATCCCCACTGTAGGAAACATCCTCTCCACGTCCGCTCCATCTAGCTTTTGAACATTCGATAAGTTTCAATGATATCCCCTCTTCCCCCATTCTCCCCCTGCCCCACCATGGATCCGGACGAGCAATATGACTGTTGTCTAGGCTGCCCTGCTCACTGCACTTGTGATCTCGCTCCCCAGCTCCTGACACCAGATGGCTATCCTTGCCTAAGCTGACAAATGTGAGTGAGGTTGGTGTTTCACAGTACTGTAGTAGGAGCCTCCTTGCTGGCCGAATGAATGGTTGATTATTGTGCCCATGTATCTAAACATTCGGGTGTTTGATAGCATCTTGTGTTATTCTTGCTATATATCCCTTGGTTCCTTCAGGCACAGGGTAAGAACATGAGAGCAGTGGCTGGGTATCTCTCTGTCCGTTATCAGGCACTCACAAACCTAACCTCATCCTCTGGGGCCTACATGTGTTGGGCCCCATGAAAATCCTAAGCGGATGGGACCAAAAGTACTCTAGGATGGTGTTGGTATTAGGCCAGAGGCATCAGTGGCCAATCTAATGGTTAGCATTGTCGTGGAAATGAGACTGAACATTAGAGTCAGATGAATATATTCTAAAAATGAGAAATAATAATTGAAGATTAGATCTTTAATGTATTCAGGAAGGTTTATGGGTCATCCTCGGTGCTTTGGAGAACATTAATAGTATATTTGAAGGAAGATGTCTGCTTTCTCACTGTGCCACTGTCATATGTATTTAAGGTGATAGGTTGATAGGTTCTTGATCAGTAAAGGGATTAAGAGTTCTGGGGAGAATAAAACTGGGGGAAAAAATCAGCCATGATTGAATGATGGAGCATATTTAGTGGGTCAAATGGACTAATTCTGTTCTTCTAATCTTCTAGTCCGATGGCCAGGTAAAGGTATCCAGTAAAGGTGTGAGCACCCCAAGAACAGCCCATGTTAATTTGCAGGCCACCAGCCCCATTCAAATGAGACGTCTTCTCAGTTGCCTTCAGACTCGGCATTAGTACCGGAGGCCTATAGTCAGGGGAGGTTTGTGGAACTCAGATTGCCTATAAACCAAAATATGATCGTGAATGAAATAGTTACTGGACTGCAAGACCAACAGGGAGCCTTCTAGAAGTGTGTTGGATTTCCTAATAACTTCTCCAACCTTATTGCAACTAAGGAGCAAATGTACACACTGAAAAGTTCCCACCACTGCCTGTAATGAGTTTGTGCATTCTCCCCATGACTCTTGGGTTTCCTCCAGGTGCTCCGGTTTCCTCCCAAAGACGTACCGGTTGGTAGGTTAATTGGTCATTGTAAATTGTCCCGTGATTAGGTGAGGGTTAAGTCAGGGGCTTGCTGGGCAGCGCGGCTGGAATGGCCTATTCCATGCTGTATCTCAATAAATAAATAAAAATTAATAAGCCAACCTCTTCAGAAATAACATTGATAATATAGGATTAAAATGAGCCAGGATTTCAACTTGCTTGTAAATGATGTTGTCATTCAGCCACTTCCTAAACTTTAAAATACACTCTTTTATATGAAGCTGACAGGTTCCGGAATTTATGTCTGTAGAATTGGAAGGAAGCTAGCCAGAGCAGATGACATTGCTTGGCATGTATTTCAGATGACTGCTGGCTACAGTCTATCTGTTGAAGACAGATTCCAAATATACTGTCATGTGCTTGCTCCTCAGAAGCCTGTCCCTAGCTGTTCCATCAGTTCTCAATCCAGACTGCTGGATATATAAGTCAATGTGCTGAGATGGATACAATGGCAGAGGCTAGTACATTAGCAAAGGCGATATGAGAAGATTGCAAGATGATGGTGCTTGTTTTCTGTTTCTTGTCACATTTATAGACTAGTATACTAATACTTACATTTATGTTCAGTTTTGGGTAATAGTTTAGGAGTCTGCTGAGAATGCTTTTGCTTATCTTGAAAATAAGATCTTTCATTTCAACCTGAGAGGTAGTTAAGAGCTTGAGTTGCCAGATAAAATGATGCAACTAAAGTGGTTTGGTAGGTCAGTTAGTTTCTGCCATTTTGATATAGAATTGTTATCCCACCGAGGATGGATAGGGTAAAGAAGGTATTAAATTGTGCTTGAGATGGCGGTCGGTTATCGTTCATTTAGGGTCTTTAAGGATGGTCAATAAATTTTGCCCTTGGTAGCATTGCCCAGATCTTGAAAAGTGATTAAATGTGAACAAGTAAGAGGATGTGACTTTTGCATCATTCCAAATACTTCAAACCAAAGAAGTACTGTTGAAGCATGCTAACATAAGAGATGTAATTATTGCTGAATCATCTCTGCTATCAACATTATTGATGAATAAATATTGTCCAGAAGACTGGTGAGAGCCCTTCAACTAATCTTCCAAACAGGATCTTTTATTTCTGCCTGAGAGATAGATAGGGGGCTTGGTTTGTCAGACCTGAACATGTTAATTCAGCATTCTCTCACTGGAGTAATCACTTCGACTGTGCCCTCGGGCTTCATGAATTGGACGTGAACCCACAATCTTTTGCGTCAGGGATGAGTTACAATGATGGCATATGGGGTCGGCGAATGACTATTTGTCTGTTTTTGGTGCTCAGTCTTGCACCAACGGAAATAAAAGCATCAGGCATGTTTAAGAACCCGAGTTCAAACTGGTGCAACTGCCCCAGGTAATAATCTTATCAGTACTATCTGCTTTTGACTTGGAGCAACTGGAATCTACATTTACAAATGAGCGTAAGGTGGGAATACTTTATGTTACACTAGGAATCATAACTAGCGCTAATGAAAGAAAATATCAGGTTAATCTTTACCAGTGATTATCTACAATGATTACCATATTGAAAGGAGACAGAATGTCTCCAAGTTAAAGTCTCAGTGTGTGTTTTTAACGAAATCATTTGACCCCTTCAAACAGCATGCAGGCAGCGATGGCGAGCTCCTGGGCAATAAAGACTCCATGAACTCTCTGGCGGTTGTCAGTGCTCGGGGGTCTAGCACGAGCGAGCCGGAAAGCGAGAGGCATGACAATGATGATGACCTGGCCCACAGCAAGGACTCACTGAACCTCCTGAATGCAAGTGACTCGGAGGAACTGGCCAGAGGTACTGATCTTGCCTTAGAAGACATGGATCCAGAAGAGGAGTTGATGATAGAGGGCGACCAGGTAGCCGACTTTGCCAGCTCATTGCTGGCTGCCATCTCCTGCTGGCACTATAGAGCCAGGGCTTTGCTTTCTGCTAAGTTCTCTACGGTGAGCGCCTCTATTTCTGTCTTTCTCTCTGCTCTCCCGCATGGAAAAAGCCCATGGCTGTCTGCGCCGCTGTTTTGAACCAGCTCAAAGTGACTACACCACTAACTTCTTAACCCTGCTGCTTGTGTTTGCTGCCGCTATTCCCAGCATGCTCCAGGGATGATTACTAAGACGAGGAATTCATTGGACAATTCAGCAGGTTTGCATGTCACTACCTATGTATCTAGATCAATAAGCACCCCAAATGTCAAGCCAAGAGACCATTAACCCATGGTTAATGCAGGTGACAGTTACTGCGTTGACCATTGCTGATTAATTTAAGAACTGAACTTAATTCAAATCAATCACAATTAACTGGATGAACATAGCCATCCACATCTGGAGATACGAGACTGCAGATGCTGGATTAACACATGAAGTGCCGCAGGAACTCAGTGCATCTTGCAGCAGCTGTGGAGAGAAAAGGATGGCCACAGTTTCAGGTCAAGATCATCTTCATTTGGCTGATGAAGTCCAGGTGAATGGTCTTGACCCAAAACACGACCTGTCCATTTCCCTGCACAGAAGCTGCCTGACCTGCTGAGTTCCTTTGGCACTATGTTTGTGACTCCTGCATACTAATTATGCAGGAGTCACAAACATAGTCTGGGTAGCCTCCTACCTGATGGCATGAACGTTGACTTCTTTAACTTCTGTACCTTCGTACCCCATCCCTTATTTATTTATTATTATTTATTTTTTTCCCTTTTTTTCTCTCTCTTTTTTCTCCCTCTGTCCCTCTCACTATAACACCTTGCCTGCTCTCCATCCCCTGGGCTCCCCTCCCGCTTTCTTTCTCCCTAGGCTTCCTGTCCCATGATCCTGTCCCTTCTCCAGCCTTGTATCCCTTTTGCCAAAAAACTTTCCAGCTCTTAACTCCATCCCTCCCCCTCCTGTCTTCTCCTATCATTTCGGATCTCCCTCTCCCCCTCCCACTTTCAAATCTCTTTCTATCTCTTCTTTCAGTTAGTCCTGATGAAGGGTCTCAGCCTGAAAAGTCGACTGTACCTCTTCCTATAGATGCTGCCTGGCCTGCGGCGTTCACGAGCATTTTTTGTGTGTGTTACTGAGTATCAGTTCAGTTTTTAAAACAGGGCTTATTGGCTGAATGACTGGCAAGATTCTTTGACAGCGGTTCAAGTCAGCACTGAACTTGATAGTACGCTGTTTGATGTTCAAAAGATTTTTAAGTTAGTTAGTTTGGGCAACCTTGCACCAATAATGTATGGACTTGTCTCCACAGTGTAAATTAGACTGTAGATGGAAGCAGCTCCCAAAAATTGCACCGATTTGCTTGAGGGAGGATGATGGTGGTTAACATGGACAAGGAAAATGTCATATGGTGCATTAAGTAAGCTGTTCTCATGAGTTAAGAGCTTAAAGCTATCTTTTGTGCTGAATGTATCTGACTTTGGGGGGGGGGGGTGATCAAGTGGTCTAAAGAGAGATTCACTCAGCATTTAAGCTATTCTTTGCCAGGCAGAGTTTGATGGGACAGTGTTGAGGGAGTTTGCTCTATATTTGATCTGTCATGGACCTGACATGGAAGTTTTCAAAGGAACAGTTTCAAATAGGTTTTACTCTACAACTGTCTTTCAAAAGCTTTATGCTTGCCTAATATAACAGTCTGGAATGGGAATTCTGTGGCGTTACCAATTAGATGTTAAATAATTAAATTGGAAAGGATTATTTTTTTGACTATTTAAAGAAAGAATGTTACAGTCGGCAACTCTGCATGGCCGTGTGTTGGCCCCAAATTCTGGTGGTGATGAAGAATCAAGCTCTCCCCCTCATACCCCAACAAAAGATCCTACCCCAACTGCACTACCAAAACTCTTGATTCTTTTCCCACCTCAACAGGCTGATTTTGGACACCAGAATATGACTCAAGTTGCCCCAATTTAGTCTGAAAGAAAAGGGGATTCTGCAGTGTTGTAAAGTGTAGGATGGAGATTGCTAGACCTTTATTTGGATTTGGGCTTTTGGCTTTTATCGCCGTTGTGTAGACTGGATATGAAGCCCGGCTTTAGAGGTGGAAATTTGATGCCTGATCAACTGCACCACAGAAATTTCCAAATGGGAGCTTCAACACAACAGGCAATTTGATTGAATCGGTCCATACCAACACTTACCCTAAAAAAAAACAGTGTATCAGTCCTAGAATTTTATCCACCTATCCAATGATACATCATTTTGCTTCATTGCCATCCCCAATGTCAGTTCTGTATACCCTCTTGGTCCCTGTCTTAAACTTCTGTGTTTAATATTGCACCAGTGGCTCCATTGTTAAAGCCTTGTGAATAACAGTTTTCTTATATCAATCATGTACCATCCTTTCAGACTTAATATTATCATATTTTGTCTTCTGCATTGTCTGATTTTTTTTTTGGTGGAGAGGGAGGTGAAAGAAGAGTTTTAATGAATATAAGCATAAAAAACTTAAAATAATCAGCGCAGGCAGTATCTGTGGAGGGAAAGAGTTGATGTTTTAGGTTATAATAACTTTTCATTGGAAATATCAGGCCAATGACTTGAAACGTTAACTTTACTTCTTTTACCACAGATGCTGCCTGACATGCTGAGGGTTTCCAGCATTTTCTCTTTATTTCAAGATTCCAGCATCTTCATTTTTCTTCTGCTCTTTCCTTCACAATGCTTTTCATGTCTTTATTATTGATCTGCATTGTAACCTCTTGATGGGTTTGACATCCTTCCTGTAGAAAGGAAAAAATACACTCCACGACACTCTTAAGTGATATCTAATTGGGGATTTTAATCCTGCATGTGATTTTAAACACCTAAATGCATTTGCTTTAATGACCTTATCAGCTTGAGGTAATGCATTTGGCATCCTGTCAGCTTGAGTCCCTCTGCCACAGCACTAAGCTGTCTCGTATACACAGTCACTGCCACTGATTTCTTTTTAATGACTATATGACCTTGTATTTATTGCTACTGAGCACCCACCTACTGCAATTAAGCACACTCACCCATTGCAGCCTTCCAAGGAAGTAAGAAAAGCTATTTTGCTGATGTTTGTACGCTTTAACATGACCGGCCTAGGCTTTTGTCCAGGACATTGGCTCGCACGGGGTGAACATTACTCTTGGTAATACCAATGTCTGCCCCCGACTACTCTGGAAAAACAATCCTAGCCTTCAAATACTTACTTTCTCCTTGCTATTCACCTTTAAATCTTGCTTGTTATCTGCTTATTCTATAAACATTGAGCTACACCACATGCTTTTGCAAAATCTTTTAAAATTAAAAGTCATTTTGTGCTGTACTACTCTGCTGTGGCTTTTTCTCACTATATACGACTAGATAGTATCTTACCTTATCACTCTTTTGCCTTTTGTTGTTCATTACACTTCGTATTTGGATTTCAAACTTTGCTATGCTGCTTTAGTGATTCGGATTTTCTTAGTTTGTTCTACTTAAAGTTATTTTTATCATCTACTTTATTTAACACTAGCTCTTCGCCCCCACTTTACTGCCACCATCTCAACATTTCCCTCACTTAATTCTTGATTCCTTTATCCTTTTTTCTTACGTTTTCATATCAATTCACTTGCTGATGGATCTTTTAAGTGATTGTGGATAAACAGAATTAATGGTCAGCTGAAGAATCAAATAAGAGAGAGAAAATTGCAACTGAAGATGCAAAATCAGTACAGGAAATAACATGCAGCATAAACACTCAGAGTAAAGCGAGTTTTGCACCAGCCATGTTACTTTTAATGTTGCTGTAATCTTGTTCAGCCGTACATAATTCGCATGTTTGCTTCTAACGGTGCCATTAATCTAACCTGTATTTAACAGAACAATCCAATTATTGGGTAGGCTCATCAGGGACACGATTAGACTTGTGGGAAGGGATCTAGGGCTAAGAGACCTGTGGGCCTGCACTTTTGACTCTGATGCGTGCAGGGGGATGAGTGGAGTGAACTGCATCTTTCCTGTTTCAGGCCAGTCCCCACCAATCACAGCCTGTTGCTCAACACTATTTATGATGTCTTTTAGCAGGCTGAGAACCCTGCTGAGCTACCGGAAGCCAAAGGATTCAAACGGCAGAACAGCCAGCCATCCGCAAATGCTGAGAAGCGGTGTGTCCGGGAAGCCGATAGCAGTGTGTCTGAAGAGGTACGTACAAGGAAAAAGAAAGATTTGAGTTTGGAGTGTCCATTTGTTGTCCATTTCAAGCATTCCAAGGTGCTTTTCAGTTCATGTAATACTTCGAAATGTCACTTTATCAACATGGCAAATGCGGCAGTTAATCTGAGGAATGCCCAGAGATTAGACCCTTTCGCATATGTTCCTTTGCTGTAAATATTCCATCTGTATTGAAATATTTGCAACCGTTCCTTAGCAATTTCTAATTATTAGTGTTCCTGCCTTCTTTTTATATTAGTTTCCTGTTCTAATTCACGTTTTTTTTTGGTCCTTTACACGCCTTGCAGTGCATTGGGCGGCAACCTTGCCGTTTCTTTTAGCATTTGTCTTTTTTTTTTTAACGGGGTCAAGTTGCTAGCTCGACGCTCAATCCAGCATGGATGGAAAGCGTGCAAGGAGTGGCCAGATGCAAACCCAGGACCACTCGCCTGTGAGTCTGGTGCGGATGTCACTTCACCACCAGCTGGCTTCTAATTTACAGCCCTCATTTAATGCACCAAAAATGCTGAAGACCAATTTCTGGGCATTTTTTTTTACAAAAAACGGAATGACTATGGCTCCATATACTAGGGCACGGCATCCCCTGCTACAGAGAGATTGTGTTCCTAGAAAGCAGCCTAAATCTTGTTTTTATCCATAATGTGAAACTGCACATTATGTCTGTGTGTGCATCAAGAAATGTGAATTGCAAGATAGAAATGTGTTTTTTTACTAATTCTATTATAATGAATTTTATTCTGTATGTCAAAACTTTGGGTTATGACTTGTGAATTCTTTTAGGACAAATCTCTTTTACTCAAATGACTGTAAGGCAAGGGTTGCAGTAATGTTGATTGTGAGGCAGATGCTGACCAGGAAGATGGGGAGAGCTTCCCTATCATTCATTAAAGGGACTTCAGACCTATAAGATGCTTGACTGAAAAGTGACCACTTCTGATCAGGCAGCTTGGAGTCAGCAAATGCTTCATGCTTTGCTTACCTTGAAAGAGATTAAAACTTGGCCCCCTGTGATCCACTCCATGGGGATTTGCTGGAGGGAATCACTCCAAGCAAAGCAAAGAAAGCCCACCCCTCTACACATTCAACCATTTCCGCGTAACTGCTTCGGAGGGAGGCAAAGTGAGGAGAAGATGAGCGGCAGCAATGACTGTACCTTGCCTTTATTTTTCTTCTTAAGTATAATGTAGTAACCAGTCTGCTTTTGAAATGTCAGACCTAGATTTTTATGTTCACGATGCTGAAATGGGATTTAACCCACAGCCTTGTGATCTAGAGGTGAACGTCCTGAAAGTGAGCTACCTACTCTGAGGTCTCTCCCCAGAGAGAGTTTCAGAAGAAAACATCACAGACTGAGATGTCAAGTGTTGCAGTCCTGAGGTTACTCTGTACATCGGTCAGCGTAGACATGGTGGGCCGAAGGGCCTGTTTCCTGTGCTGTACAACCCTATTCCTATCGTCAGCGATTGCTGGATAGTGACCAGGACCATTGGCTAATTCAAATGGACTTGCTGAAACTTTGCAAGCAGCCTCTGATGCCTCTGCAACCACGACACTTCACATTTCTTTAGCGGCTTTGGCTCGGTAAAGCATCTCCAGCAGTTTAGAGGAACTTGATCAGAACAATTCCGTCCTCATAATGAGGTGTTAGACTAAGATGGTTTAGGAAGAGGTATTTTTTCCCTGATTGCTGGAAGAAAATTGTACTGGGCCATCATAGAGTCATACAGCATGGAAAGAGCCCTTTGGCCCAACTCAACTTTGCTGAGTGTGTTGCCCAGAAAGCTGGTCCCATCTTCCTGCATTTGGCCCATAGTCCTCAAAATCTGTTGTATCCATGTAGTTATCAGGATGGCATTTAAACATTGCTTCTGTGCCCACCTCCACCACTCTTTTACAACTCATTCGAAATATGCACCACCCTTTGAGTGAGGAAACTGTTTCTGATATTCCTTTTAAATGTTCCACCTCTGATATTAGACCTATGCTCTCTTGTTTTTCCCACACCTCTTCCCTGGGGATATCACTTCGTGCTTTCGCCCTGTCCATGACCTTCATGATCTTATATATCACTATCAAGTCACCTTTTAATACCATACCTTCCAAGGAATAAAGTCCTAGTCTACATAACCACACTTCAGGTCCCCAAGTCCAAACATTCTGGTAAATCTTTTTGGTAATCTTTCTAGCTTAATAACATCGTTCTTGTAAGAAGGTGACGAAAAGTGTACACAATACTCCAAGTACGGCCACACCAATGGAGCCAGTTATGGATCTAATCAACTTGCTCTGCTGGATTCCATGCAAGCTAACCTTCCAGACCATTATCAAAGGCCTTGCTACAGTCCATATATAGAAACATAGAAACATAGAAAATAGGTGCAGGAGTAGGCCATTCGGCCCTTCGAGCCTGCACCGCCATTTATTATGATCATGGCTGATCATCCAACTCAGAACCCTGCCCCAGCCTTCCCTCCATACCCCCTGACCCCTGTAGCCACAAGGGCCATATCTAACTCTCTCTTAAACATAGCCAATGAACTGGCCTCAACAGTTTGCTGTGGCAGAGAATTCCACAGATTCACCACTCTCTGCGTGAAGAAGTTTTTCCTAATCTCGGTCCTAAAAGGCTTCCCCCCTATCCTCAAACTGTGACCCCTCGTTCTGGACCTCCCCAACATCGGGAACAATCTTCCCGCATCTAGCCTGTCCAATCCCTTTAGGATCTTATACGTTTCAATCAGATCCCCCCTCAATCTTCTAAATTCCAACGAGTACAAGCCCAGTTCATCCAGTCTTTCTTCATATGAAAGACCTGCCATCCCAGGAATCAATCTGGTGAACCTTCTTTGTACTCCCTCTATGGCAAAGATGTCTTTCCTCAGATTAGGGGACCAAAACTGCACACAATACTCCAGGTGTGGTCTCACCAAGGCCCTGTACAACTGCAGTAGTACCTCCCTGCTCCTGTACTCGAATCCTCTCGCTATAAATGCCAGCATACCATTCGCCTTTTTCACCGCCTGCTGTACCTGCATGCCCACTTTCAATGACTGGTGCACCTTAATGAACTTTAAGGCCTCCAGTATCTCATCTCTGCTCACTTGCATGTGGTCCTAGACATCACTCGTTTCCCTCATTTTCTTAACTTCCATTGTCTTCTCCCCAGTAAAAACTGAAGAGAAAGATTTAAAATCTCATTTGCTTCCACACACTTCCTTTTGAATCACGTCCGAGTAACGGTTAATTTTGCCACTTCAGAGAGCAGTTCAGGTGACCAATCTGGTGGTGGGACTGGACTCAGCAGTAAACCATGATAAATGCTGGCAGTATCTTTCAATCCTTAGATGATGTTAATAACTTCTGCAATAATCTGATACCAACCAACATTTTTAAAATGCCATTTTCTTTATAGTGTATTCATATTCTTGAAGTACTGAGCTGATAGTTGACTTGTTTAAGAATAAATTCTTCATTTAAGATGGAGATGATTAACCACCCCCCACCCCATCAATTCCACCACTCTGGGGGATGAGTCTTTGGAATACTACTACAAAGGGCAGTGGAGTCAATGTCTAAATATTTTCAAGGCAAAGTCATAGAGTGTGCAGCATTGCATCTTTGGCCTAATTGGGCCATGGCAACCAAGATCTTCATCTGTGCTAGTCCCATTTGCCTACGTTTGGCCTAAATACCTCTAAAGCTTTCCTCTCCACTTACCTGTCCAAATGTCTTTTAAATGTTATTTATCTGCCTCAGTCACCTCCCTGACAGCCCAGAAAGAAGTAGGTAGGTTCGTAATAAGCAAGGGGCGAAAGTTTGCTGGAGTAGGGGGGAATGTGTGGACGAGCTGACAATCAGTGCAGCCATGTTTTTAATGGTGGAGCATGTTCAGTGGCCTCCAGGCACCCCGAATTCCCATGTTTGTATCCATGGCCTCAGGGTTATAGATCAGGCCTTTGCATAATGAGCCCATTACTTTAAAAAAAAATTGGATAGGCACATGCATGATAGCTTCACTATCATAGAGTCATAGAGCAATACAGCAAGAGGACGGGCTCCTCAAACCAGTGGCTCTGTGTCAAACACAGTGCCCATCCGAGCAGTCACAATTCAGCCTGTTTCCCTCTACAAACCTATCCAAGTGCTTGTACCTGCCTCAGCCCCTTCCTCCGACAGCTCAGTCCGTATACTCAGCGTTCTGCGTGAAAACGTTGCCCCTCAGGTCACTTATAAATGTTTCCCCGCTCATCGGAAACCCATGGCCCCTAGTGTGGAGAAACGACTGTATTCATCCACATTATTTATACCTTTCATAAATCTTAAACATTTTGATAATGTTGCCCCTCGTTCTCCAACATTGCAAGGAATCCAGACCTAGCCTAGTCAACTTCTCCCTGTAACCCTGACTGTCGAATCCTGGCAATATCTTCATAAACGCACACAAAATGCTGGAGGAACTTAGCAGGCTGCCTGGCCTGCTGAGTTCCTCCAGCATTTTCTGTTTGTTGCTTGGATTTCCAGCATCTGCAGATTTTCTCTTGTTTGTGATTGAATATCCTCATAAATCTTTTGTGCACCTTTTCCAGTTTAACCACATTTTTCCAGTTAAGAGAGAGAGCAAAACTGTGCGTAGTACTCCAAGTGCTGCCTCACCAGTGACTCGTACAAAAGCAACATAATTGTCTCAGCTCATGCATTCAGTGCCCCTGACTGATGGAGGCCAGCACACCTTCACTTGTCTAGCTGTGATGCTGCTTTCACTGAACTATGCACTTGTACTCCTAGGTGTCTCTGCTCCATTACACTGGCTAGTGCTGTAGTAAAAGTCCTATACTGGCTTGATATTCCAAAATCATCGTCTACATATTTGTACTGGAAATCCATTTGCCAATCCTGGGCTCACTTCACCGAATGATCAAGTTCTTCTTGTACTTCATAATATGCAATAGTTAAGGGGTTATAGGCTGGTCACTTCTACCTAACACCTCCCAGCTTTTGATGTCATTCTCACTCTCACCTGAATCTACTTATCACCTTGCCTCACACCTACCCTCCAGCTTCCTGCGCTGGCCACCTCCCCTCTTTCTTTCAGTCCAGAGGAAGGGTCTCAACTGTTTCCCTCCACGGATGCTGCCTGATGCACTGAGTTCCTGCAGCCGGATGCTTTGTTGCTCCAGATTCCGGCATCTCCTGGAGATCTGTTTTTGTTGACCTTATTTAACATTGCCACGTTTTTGTAACCATCAGGTCACCCCTGACGTGGAGCCGATGTCCATTCAACAGATTGTCACGGAGGCCTGCCAGTCTGCCCTCGAGGAAATGCAGTCGGACACCGAGGCTACTCACAGTCCGGAGGGAACCAAGGGAGCAGACGAGGTCCCGGAGGTGACTGATGCAGATCTAGGCGGCCCCGAGCAGGGAACTGTGGGTTCTGCTGCAGAATGCCCATTCAATGAGGTGGGCGATGAGCCAAAGCACTTCAGCAGCGAAGACTCCTCGGAGGAGGAGCAGGAGCGGGATTCCCAGAGCATCCTCCCTCCTTCGGTGCTGGGGCAGGCTAGCCTCATTGCAGAGCATTTCCTGAACAGCCCGTCAAGGTGCAACAGCTTGGTGAACGACGACGGCAGCTCCTATAGTTGTGTGTCGCCAAAGGTGACCAACAGGCAAAGTAGCCTCGAAAGCAGTGACAAAACATCGCGGAACAGGGGCACGCATGATGAATGGCGGCCAAGTGACGCTTTCTGGGGCAGCAATGGCCAAGAGGAGGGAAGCCTGTCTGAGGAGTCTGTCTTAAAAGGCCAGGAGGAGATGGAATTGGACGTTGAACGGAACACTCCTAAGAGAAGGGATTCCACCCTCTCCAGGCAGGACCGGCTGCTCATTGAGAAGATTAAAAGTTACTATGACAATGCAGAACATGAAGACGCCAATTTTAGCATCAAGAGGAGAGAAAGCCTGACCTACATCCCAGCGGGTCTGGTCAGGAACTCTGTGTCCAAGTTAAATGGTCAAAACAAGGAAGAGGATCTGCGGCAGGCCACCTTAAGAAGGCGACTGGCATCTTCCAATGTGGCTGTTCCCCGGAGGAATGACCCTCCGGTCAGGGCTTTGCAGGACCTTCCAAACGTGAGCTCCTGCAGAGATGCTCATTTGCCTTTGGAGCCAGTAAGGGCCTTAGAACAACAGCAGCCAGAATCAAATGATCCTTTGGCAGGAAAGCCACCTTTGGACTTCTCGAAGGAGCCCAGTTCTGGTGAACAGAACCCAGTTACAGAGAGTGAATTCCGATCACCCGTGGACATGATTAAGATCTGGCAAGAGATGGAAAACATGTCAAATATTGCCACAAAGTCTCCAAAGGGAGCAGAACAGAAACATGACACAGTACAAGGGTTTGAGTCTTTTGAGAATAACTCAGAGAATCCAAAGAAAGTTGAAGAGAAGGACCCCAAACAATCTCAAACAAAACAACTCAGCAGTGTTAGAAGTAACTTGTGTCAAGATTTCAACGAGCCATTAGTTATTCTGGAAGATGGTGATTTAAGTGCTACTCCAGAAGTGTCTCCCATAACCTCTCAAGCAAGGCCTACTGGAGAAAGACTAAATGATGCATCAGTGAGTGAGGTCGGCAACCAAGCCAAAGAATATGTTCCACGTCCTCAAACGTCATTATGCATCCAGAAACGTAAATGCTCTGAAGATGAACGTGCACCGCTGCCAGATTCCGGTTCCGACCTAACTCAGAATCTGAGTTGTGACCACCGCACTCCAATCACAAGACCACAGGTGGCCCAGGCACAGGGTGAAGAACTGCTGAGAGAGGTGACAGAGAAGATGAAGACCAAGGTCTACCAGCTGGCCAGGATATACAGTCAGAGAATTAAGAACAGCAAGCCAGTGGTCAGAAAGAGAGGCAGTCTGCTGGAGGTGGCACAGGAGAAGGAAGAGGAACGGGGCAGTGAAGTCAGAAAACTGGTAACGGTTCAGGAAGATGAGAAGGAAATAGTTGCTGCGGGTGGGTACACATTTATTTTCCATTCTTATTTTGTGGACTTTCTAAATCAGAATTAGGTTTAATATCACTGGCATATGTTGTGAAAGATGTGGCAGCAGTACATTGCAATACATATTTTTAAAAAATATAAATTACAATAAGAAATATATGCAGAGTATATAGTGAGGAATATGGATTGATTCATTCGCAATTCAGAAAACTGATGGTGGAGGGGAAGAAGCTAAAATGTTGAGCGTGTGTCTTCAGGCTCCCGTACCACCTCCTTGATGGTAGCAATGAGAAGAGGGCATATCCTGGATGAAGGGAGTTCTCAATGATGAATGCCACCTTTCTGAGGCATTGCCATTTGAAGATGTCCTTCTGCAGCTTTTTCCAATCCTGTGCAGTGTTAGCCCCCCCCATAATAAATTCGATGCAACCAGTTAGAATGTTCTCCACAGTATATCTGTAGAAATTTGCAAGTCTTTGGTGACATACCAAATCTCATGAAATATAGCTGCTGTCATGTCTTCTTTGCAAGTGCATCAATGTGTCGGGCCCAAGATAGGTCTTTGGAGATGATGACACCCAGGAACTTGAAACTGCTCACCCTTTCCAGTTCTGATCCCTAGATGAGGACTGTTGTGTGTTCTCTTGGGTTCCCCTTCCTGAAGTTCACAATCAATTCCTTGGTCTTACTGACACTGAGTGCAAGGTTGTTATGACTCCACTCAACCAGCTGATCTGTCACACTCTTGTACACCTCCTTGTCACCATCCGAAATACTGCCGATAATTGTGTTATCAGCAAATTTATAGGCAGCGTTTGAGTTGTGTCTATCTACACAATCATGGGTGTAGAGAGAGTAAAGCAGGGTGCTAAACACACGTTCTTGAGGTGCGCCGGTGTTAATTGTCAGCGAGGAGCAAATGTTATTTCTGATCTGCACTGACTATGATCTCCCGATGAGGAAGTTTAGGAACCTGTTGCAGAGGGCCAAGTTTTGGAGGTTGTTGATTAGTACTAAGAGTATGATGGAGTTGAATGCTGAGCTGTAATCAATAACCAGCAGCCTCATGTAGAGTATTGCTGTTATCCAGGTGATCAAAGGCCAAGTGAAGACCCAGTGAAATTACATCTGCTGTAGAACTATTATGGCGATAGGGCAGTAGGTCCAGGTCTATACATACATAGCTTAAAATTCATTACAATGAATTTTTTTTGTACCAGTCAACAAGTTGCTTTTCCAGCATTTCTCATTAACATGTATATCATGTTATTTCAGTTTTCCATAGCCTACTTGTGTAAATCTAGCTGGCTAATCAGTTCTCACCACCTTACCTTTAGTAATGCATTACACAGACCAGGAAGCTTGATGTACAGGTAACTGGCTTTGTTAAGCTATTTTGACATGATATCACAGACATTACCTTTTATGTACATATCCACCATCCTCTACTGAAAACACACTTGCATCCTCCTCCCTGTATTCTGATGAAGCATCAAGGTCCTGGAACATTGAGAACTTCTCTTTCCACAGATTCCCTCTGACTTGTTAAGACTATCCAGCATCTGCCGATATATTGCTTTTCATTGAAGATGCATGTATACTGTGTTTAAGGTGGAAGGAAATACAAGGGCAGAATGTGGATTTTTCAAGGTGGACTATAAGGGAGGTGGAGAATTGGACAGGGTTAGGGATAGAACTCACATGGTCATCTAGAAGCAACCACTGTAATAGTGTCAGCTGTAGGAACATAAAGATCTCCAAGAAGTGGAAGGCTGGAGAGGTGCAGAGACATGAACACAAAGGTGAGGATGGTAGGTTGTTGAGGCAGGTATTGGTGAGCCAGCAATGGACCAGAGACTTAAGAGACATCGCACAGACGTGAGCCCTTTAGTCAGAAATTTTGCCCATCTTTCTATGTCTTGCCTTTCTAAGTACCTCTTAAATATAGTGATCTTATCTGGCTCCACCACTTCCTCCAGCAATCATTCTACATATCTACCACTATCTGTTTCTAACCCTGTTTCAGGTTGTGATCCTGCATTAGCACTGGAAAGGGAGATGTTGGAAGGTGAGGGGAAGGGGAGGTGTATCAATTGGCAGATGATGGATGAGACCAAGTGAGGGGGGGAGAAAGGATAAAAGGGAATGATGTGAGGATCTGGGAAGTGATGGGCAAAAGGCAGAACCAGTAGACCAGGGAATAAAGGGAGGCATGTTACATACTAAAGGGAGGTGATGGGCAGATCATGATGGTAGGTGAGGGGAAGAGAAAGGGGTGAGAGGACCACCAGAATGGAGGGAAAATGAAGGTGTGTGTGGAGAGGGACTGAGGGGAGTTGTTCTGTGTGTTGCTCAAAATTTAGAGCATCCACAGAATCTCTTGTGAATAATTTTTAATTACTTGTTTCTGTTTAACCTCCAGCAGATAAGCCAAAGGAATCACCATCTTTGCCTCTCTATGACCAAGTTATTATCCAAGGGCAAGTCCCATTGGCTGCGTTAATGCAAGAACCTGATGCTGACTCGCCAAATAAGTATTTGCAAACACTTCTTCCTCCTTCCACCAAGATCACTTCACCCAGACGTACTATTTTCAGTCTAATAACTCCTCCAGTGAGGCCCCAGTTGAGACCACTGAGCCCTACTGAGGCGGAAACATTTCCATGGCCTGATGTTCGGGAGCTCCGTTCCAAGTATACCTCTATGCATGATCAAGTCACAAAGGATTCTATACTGAGGGTAGCCAGAACAAACCTCTTCAAGCCACCTGAAAGTTGCTGTGCAAAGTTGGGCCGATTTTCCAAGAGCTTGTCCATGCCTAATGGAATGATGGAAGGCAGAATGTCCCATTCTGGTTTGTTGGAAAAAAGAGGCAAATCCAAACCTGGCCTCTGCCCTGCTAGCACAATGGGGAAACGAGCAGGTTCTGACACCGTGCCCAGGAAAATGTTGCATTCAGATTCCTCCATCCAGTATCTCCTGAAAGAGGCTCCCGGGAGCTCTTCCAATAACCACGCAACATGTTCACGGACTACTCCCTTGGACTCTACATGCACTGACCAAAGTTCCAGTTCAGAGTCCAAGTTCTGCCACTCTACCAAATGCCTGGAGGCAACCCACTACGTTTCTTCAGAGTTACTGCTAGATGATCAGAAAGTCATAATCATGGAGAAATTGCCATGTGATGGTGATAGTTGGAGTATTCATAGGAAGGAGCAGGTCGCTAAGGACAACAGCAGTGATGATGAGGGATTTGTCCAGATCAGCTCTCCAACATCCCGAGAGAAAATCTCGATTCGAGCAGTCATGGAAAGGTGCAGGGCTTACCAAGAATCGGAAGAATATAAATCTAGGCAAGAAGGTGAAGACAAGGACAGGAGACAGGGAATTTCTAACCCAAAGGCCAAACAGCGGAGTTATGGAGGAGTAGAGAAGCTGACCTCCAGCACTCAGCAACCAGAGCCAAGGAGGGAGATGCGCCAACTTGGCAGTAGGACAGATCTAACCCAGCAAGGCCTGGTGAAGAACCTGAGGGACAAGTTTCAAAGCTTGACTTCTGCCAGCTAAACTTAATCTGGCTTCCCGCTCAGATGCTAGTTGCCAGTTACAAATCAAACCACTGTACCGGGAAAAAATGGGTGTAAAATATTGAGATGTGAATTTCTTTTGGACTTGTGGCCAAGACTTTTACTGAACTATCTGGGAACCGAAACCAGTGAATGGACATTTTGATGCTTAACCAGGTTATTTATCATTCCTCAATAAATATATGATTGAACAGATTTTAATTTTGCACACCCTTATGTTAATTTAAAAGTAAAATATTCCCCTTAAACTACTGTGGTCACTGCAGCTTAGCTATGTTCAGGTCCATGTATGTCATGTCTTGTTTAAATATTCAGTCAGTGGTCTTCTGTTGATGTGGGCATTCGCTGACTATATGCTTCAGTGTCTTCAGTTCTGAGAAAAAGTTTCTTTGTCTATATGAATTATATTTTCCACTCCCTCCATGGCCCATCCTTCCCCATCTTTGTAGCCTGTAATCCTTTAATGTGTGATTTCTACTTACCCCCACTTCTGACTTCTATTGGTGGCTGTGCCTTCAACTGCCCTGACCCCAAAATAAATAATTCTTCACCTAAACATTTCTAGCTTGCTCCTGACCTTTAATTCTTGTCTCAGAGCCTGCCATTTTAACCAGGTCTTAGTATCACTTTATGTAACAAATCTTATTTGAATAACCCTTTGTGAAGAACTTGGTGGTGTTTTACTGTGTTAAAGATGAAGTGGAAATCTAATTTTTTTTATTGTTTTTATGTCAAGAGATTTATTACCCATTGTTGAGCTAAACATGGTTTATAATTGCATTGATGCAGTCATCTGTTCTCACAAATTGTTTCTGCTGACTTCAGTATAATGAATTTCAATGCTGGAGTCAAATCCACTTTGTCATTTTACAGCAGAATTAGCACTAACTATGGGGAATAAGTTAATAGGTGATTGTTTTCTGTCCCTCAAGGACTTGTTGGTTATTGGCTTTTGGTGGTGTACAATCACCAGGTTAATGCACTATTTTGTATGAAATATCCAGATTTTTTGCTTTGTGTTGGTTGAACTGCCCTCAGCTGTAGCAGTAGGTATGGATGTAAGAATTGGTGCCAGAGTGCCACAAGTTTGGAGTTCCTACCCAAATAACTAATCAGTATCTGACTGAAAAATTAATGTAGGTTATGACAAGGGTGCCTCTGTTCTGCTGTCCTCCCTGCTGCTGTTAAATGGCCAGCACTCAGCAGTTTAAACTATACTTTGGACAAAGTCTATACGTGTAGTTTTCTCTTGTACCTGCCAGCTGGAGAGTATACATTTTCTATTGTTAAAAATAAATGTCAGTCCAGGCAATGAACAATAACACCTTAAAAGCCAACTTGCAATTTTACTGCACAGAACCAGGGCCTTTGGCCCACTGTGAAACAAGAACCATTAACACTGACCCTATCGTAATCAAGATTTTAAAAAAATTCTCCCCGATTCCCATCAACAACCCTGTCTCACACAAAAAGACACGCTACACACTAGGACCAATTCATGGTGATTATTTAACTACCATGCCCCATATCTATGGGATTTGGGAAGGAAAATGTATTGTCCGGAGGAAGCCCACGCATGTGATCACAGGAAGAATTTGCAGACTCCACAGTCAAGACCGGAAGTCAGGATTGACCCTCCCTCACTGGAGTGTAAGGCAACAGCTCTATCAGCTATGCCACCATACTGTTCAAATGATACAGTTCAGTTCACAACATCTGGGCTACCAAAGTTTAGGTTAATTAAGATTTTTTTTTAGAAATGTTGCTTCTGATTTCTTATATTACAACAATCTGGACATAGCAAATTCATGCAAACAATGTGATAATGAGCAGATAATCCATTTTCACTAATGATGATTAAAATACCTACTGGCGAAGACAATGGGAAGAACTCCCCTGCTCTTTAAAATATTGCTGTGGGATTGTATTAAATTTGTATGTCAAGACCAAGGCTTCATGTCCTACCTAACAGAAGGCACTTGTAATATTGCAGTACTCCTTCAGTTTAGCACTGGAAGTGTCAGTTTGATTATGTGTTTAAAGTCAATGCAGTGGGACAAACTTTTAAGTTGTGGCTGACCCTATCCAATGTACTTGATCTGATGAGATTATGACTTCATGGAACCAGGTAGTTAGTTGCTTGTTGATTCTCTAGTCACCAAGGTCATTAAAGATTGTGGGAATGCCTGCTTCAGTCTCATTGCCACTACTTTTATGTTAAACCCTTCTCGACTTGTAGAATCTATGCATGAATTTCCTGTACGATGACTCCTTGAAAAGACCTTTTTGTTAAGAGTTGTCGTCACTATGCACCTTACCACTTTAATACTTCCTGAAATAAAATTTAAAATTTCACACTATCTAGCTCCATAATAGTCCCAAATTTTGCTGAATTAATTTGTAAACCTAAGGTTACCCTATAAATTTGTAATGACAATGTTTTAATGCCTATTATATGAATTGTAAAGAAGCAAAAATAATTGCATACTAATTGTCTGCCTTTCATTGTGTTGAAGGTATGTGGTTTTACAGATATGCCTTTAGTTTTTCTTTACAGGGAAATCCAGAACCTCAAATGGCTGGAGAGTTCATTGAAGTAAAAATTGACTCCTGCAACACCTCCAGATGCTGAGCAAATCAAATATTCGGTTGAGTTAGCCAGGCTTGGCCTGGTGTCAGTACCAATGCAGAAAATGTCCTTAGGCTGGTAGAGGACAAAGAAACCTTTGGTTTCAGCAAAGGCTACAATTGTTTTGTTTCTTTAAGATGAAATATCCTGCTTGCCCTAGAGGAATGAAACGAGCAAATTCCAGGAGGGTATAGGATGCCTAGAATGTCACTGCTCACAGGAGATAAAAAGGGAGATAAACTGATTCTTAAAAAAAAATCTACTTCAGGGAGGTGGAATAAATTGTGGCATAAATTGACCATTTTTCGTCAGATATAGCTCGGCCACTCCTTATTAGAATCAAAATGCT
Organism: Mobula hypostoma; assembly: GCF_963921235.1. Classification (NCBI taxonomy): domain Eukaryota; kingdom Metazoa; phylum Chordata; class Chondrichthyes; order Myliobatiformes; family Myliobatidae; genus Mobula; species Mobula hypostoma. The sequence goes on from NC_086097.1 coordinate 89,490,344, forward strand.
GAACTTGCTCATATAACCAGACAGCCTTTTGAATCACTCTAGTCTGTCTTGAACAGGAGTTGAAGGACAGACGTTTGAAGGCTGCTCATCACAGGATGTTGTAACTTGATGGCAAATGCAGCATGGAGTTCCTGATAATAGATAATCACGTGTTTCACAAATGCAAAATGTACAAGTCCCCATACTTGGATGCTGCTACAAGCAAACCCCAAAATACTTGAAGGCCATTTTATTTATGTTTACAAATAATAATAAAAATATGTAGGTACATGGGGCAAGATCTACAGAGGAATGGTGATGCAGTTGGCATTTCATTAATAAAGTGTTTGCCACTGTATAAAGGCACATGGGTGGATGGACAAAGCTGAGATGTGAAGTTCTAAAGTGGACATGTATTTTTTTTTACAAACGAGAAAGCCAACTAAGTCATTGAGACAACTAGCAGTCAAAGAACAAGGGAAGAGAAGAGAACTGATGGAGACTAGCAACTGTTTTGTAGAGAGCAGGAAGTGCTTCAGTTTTGTACCTACAGTGACATTAATTATGAAAGACAGCAATCCAAAATATCATCTCTGCAACTGCTAACATTTTATTGGAAGTGACTAGTAAAAGCACAGAGTTCTCATGAAAGGAAACTTGTGGAAAGGGTTCTTGATTATGTATTAATCGTATAGGCCCTTCAGATCTACTCAATGATCAATCCATCCTCCAACTGCTTGACCACTGGCTTTAAATTCAGTATGTGTTAGAGCTGGCTGCACATCTTTAAGTGTTGCTTGAGTGTATAAAAACTTACAGCTCAGCTTTAATTTATAGAAATCATCAGATAGCCTATTGAATGCAAGTTAACCAAGCAAACTTTTTTTATTTATAAGCTCAGAATATTCTAGTCAAAATATCTTTGAAGTAAAGTCACTACTAAAATGTAGGAAAACAGCGGCAAAGTATCTCAAAAATCAAATAAGGTGATAGCCACTCAATCTGTTTAAATGACTTGGGATGAATGAAGAAACCACAAATTCCCTAGATTTTAAAAGCAGGTTAATGGAATCTGCTGCATCCATCCTGGACAGGTGAACTTTGGTTTAATGTCTTATTCAAGAGCCAGTAGCTCCAACAGTATGTGTACAAGTTGCTGCACAAACTCAACTGACAATCAATAGTTTGGGTGAGTATTGATAGCAGGTCAGGCCTACCACCTCTTACCAACATAAACTCTACAAAAACAAAACAATTCTTGGTGCAGTGAAAAAAGTCAGAGAAAGCTTTTAATGTAATTAATACAAATCTACAATATATATAAGTCACATCATAATCTAGCCTTGCATGAAACTTAAGTCACATTGCACAAACTTTATTAATCTTTAAACAAGAAACTCGCTCCTAGCCCACCAGAGAGGTCAATGCTCCAATAAAGAAAATCAAAACTTGATTCTCCCTTTTTACATTCACGCTTAAGATTTGTAATTCTATGAGACTCTTCTCCCGTTACTGTAGAAACCAGCTCTTTCTAGCTAGTTCTACAATAGCAGGAGAAAAAGACTTCTATATTGGAGTTGACGGCCATTGCCCACGTGTGACATTAAGGATTTGGTCTCAGTGGTGGTCAGCAAATTTGGATAACATTCAATTGTGAGATAAAGGGAAGCAGACAGTGCAACTATATCAATGAGATTAATTCAAATGAATACCTATTGATCAGAGGAACACACCTTTGAGGTTACAGAATGCACAGTAACTATGATCTATGTAAAACGATCTTTGCTTGTAGTGACCACTTGCTTATGAACTAATCAGAAGCAAATCCCGACAAAGATCAGAGGTTTTTGGTCATGCCCTGTGATGCTTCACAATATTGTCACAATATGGTTAACTGCACAATAATTGAAGGAGGGTGGTGGGGAGACTGATTGTAGGATAATAGGCTTTTCCAACTGATACCCAACAGACTTCCTTCATCATTCTTGCTGTTGCCACCAGATGTCCACGATAGATATTTGTAAACTTGCCCATGGACTGCAAAATGATGTGTCATGTGGGGGAATATTTATCCATTACTGGTGGTATTGTGTATTTAATCAATGCTCTTCTGGAACTCATTCCTCTCCCAACATCGATTCCATTCGATACATGAGCAATTTCTAAGATGCCGGGTACTGGTAAAGTGAACTCTCCTCCTCCCCCAACCCCACTCCCAGGAAACCCACACACCATGACATCACTGTGTGGCTTTCGTCTTCTTACTCTTGCTCTTCTTGTCTTTCTTCTTTAACCCATCCATGTGCGCCCGTAACAGATTTGAATATGCCTGAAAAAAAAATACCCCATGGAAATTAACTTCTGAGTATGTCAAGATGAATAGTACCATCTGAAAACAATGGCGGATGGGTGTAGGAAGAATATTTCTGACAGAATCAATCTGAGATTTGAGTACACGTCCTCTTCTTTAACACTTAAGACACACACGGTTACTTAATGACTTTCATGATCTCAGGGCTTCCCAAGGCACCTTAGAGCTTGGAGGTATTTCAGATGTATAATAACAATTATAATGCAGTAAAGAGTTGATTTATACTTGACAAAATCCCTCAAGCAATGTGATAATGACAAGATGCTATGCCTTCTCAGCAGGGTGAAGGAAGGGCATCATTCCTGACACACTGTTGCAGGACATAGTTCATCTCCTAGAGCTAGCATTAAAACCATGAAATCCTGACTTAAACCAAGTGCCACCCACTGAGTCACAGCTACAGGTGTGCAGCACTCCCTAACCTCCTCCAGTATAGAAACAGGTGAAGTATTGCACATCTCAGCCAAGTACACACATGGCAGAATGCTGGAATCAACCTATATGGAAACTCTCAACAAGTTTACTTAAGTTCAGCAATTGCATTCCAAACTCCTACATCCTAACGTAGACCAAGTATCACTGAGACTGTAACTAATGGATCCTCAGATTTTCTGCCACAAAAGAAAGGACTCTCAAACTAATTTTTAGTATCCAAGTCTTACAGCAGGCAAGTTTGCTATTAAAGATTAGAATGGTCACACTACCTTGCTCTGGACTCCAGTATTCCAAAGTTCCCCTGGTCTACGACTCATCTTCCACCTTCTCTAATTTCAAGTCAACTTTCCGCTACCCGTCGTATGCCTGACCCAATTCCAGTCATTTGTTACTTTATTTCCGTATACCACTCCAGTGTCCAACAACTGATTTTTTAAGAATCTCACCCTAGTATTTAAAAAACCCTCCAAGATTTCACACTCCATTCCTCTAACTTACCCAGCAGAACTGTCTGATGTGTCTGTGTTCCTTCTTATCTATTTGCAACTTTCTCTTCTCCACCACTCACAGCTATCTTCAGCTCTGAGCACTTTGCACTTCCTTTAAGATTCCCCATAAAAACTACCTGTTAGCTACTCGTTCTAATGACTACCTGTTCAGCCACAACTGTTCTCTAAAGAGTTGTCACTTTAATGTTAAAGGAACTATTTAAATGCAAATTGTTTTGCTGCCTTTCATTCTCTGATTTACGGCCAATTTATACTTTTGCGTCAGATCTACGCCATAGGTACAGCGTAGCCGCGTACCTCATGCCGTAGCCTGACGCGCACCTCCCCAAAAATGTAACTACACGGCAACACAGACCGCAACAACTATGATTGGTCCGCTTGGTAGCATCGCATTTCCTCCTACACTGCAATAGCTTCCCATTGAGTGACTGAAGGGCAGAGAAGGAACTCTGGCTGCAATGCTTTCCATAAAGCTTTACAGACCTCTGAAATTATGGAGGACCCTGTGCTTGACACCAGTTTGTAGCTAGCTGCTGCAGCCTGTTGACTTCCACCTGAAGCTAAAATTTGAATGGTGATTACCAGTCTCTGAGTATACCGTGCGTACACCGATGCGAAACAAACGGTTGGAGACGATGAACCAAATCGTCAAATCTACCTGCCGACATCCGAAAATATCTGAAATGCATTTCCTCGTCCATGTCTCTCAGTGGCCGGACAAGCACAGAAAATTCATCCTCTTTCAATTTCAGTTGCCATTGTTTGAAGTTTGAGTTTCTTCATGTTGAGTTTCAACACGAAGAAACTCAACACAGTGGCACAGAAACCCCACCACGAACTAGCGTTTTGGCGGTGAATTGCAGAGCGACGCAGACACACCAACACTGTATGAATGCTCACAATGGCATAGGCCACTTGAGTAAGCTACTACACAGAAGTATACATCAGCCTTTAGACTGATTGGGGACAAGGGGGCAATGGTTTTTGTTTCTTGGATTATTCTAAATAACGAATAAGGGGGCAAAATAAGAGTGCATTTGACAAGGTTCCACATTGTTGGCTTATTCAGAAAGTTCGAAGGCATGGGATCCAGGGAAGTTTGGCCAGGTGGATTCAGAATTGGCTTGCCTGCAGAAGGCAGAGAGTCGTGGTGGAGGGAGTACATTCATATTGGAGGATTGTGACTAGTGGTGTCCCACAAGGATCGGTTCTGGGACCTCTACTTTTCGTAATTTTTATTAACGACCTGGCTATGGGGGTAGAAGGGTGGGTTGGCAAGTTTGCAGACGACACAAAGGTTGGTGTTGTAGATAGTGTAGAGGATTGTCAAAGATTGCAGAGAGACATTGACAGGATGCAGAAGTGGGCTGAGAAGTGGCAGATGGAGTTCAACCCGGAGAAGTGTGAGGTGGTACACTTTGGAAGGACAAACTCCAAGGCAGAGTACAAAGTAAATGGTAGGATACTTGTTAGTGTGGAGGAGCAGAGGGATCTCGGGGTACATGTCCACAGATCCCTGAAAGTTGCCTCACAGGTGGATAGGGTAGTTAAGAAAGCTTATGGGGTGTTAGCTTTCATAAGTCGAGGGATAGAGTTTAAGAGTCGCGATGTAATGATGCAGCTCTATAAAACTCTAGTTAGGCCAGACTTGGAGTACTGTGTCCAGTTCTGGTCACCTCACTATAGGAAGGATGTGGAAGCATTGGAAAGGGTACAGAGGAGATTTACCAGGATGCTGCCTGGTTTAGAAAGTATGCATTATGATCAGAGATTAAGGGAGCTAGAGCTTTACTCTTTGGAGAGAAGGAGGATGAGAGGAGACATGATAGAGGTGTACAAGATAATAAGAGGAATTGATAGAGTGGATAGCCAGAGCCTCTTCCCCAGGGCACCACTGCTCAATACAAGAGGACATGGCTTTAAGGTAAGGGGTGGGAAGCTCAAGGGGGATATTAGAGGAAGGTTTTTTACTCAGAGAGTGGTTGGTGCATGGAATGCACTGCCTGAGTCAGTGGTGGAGGCAGATACACTAGTGAAGTTTAAGAGACTACTAGACAGGTATATGGAGGAATTTAAGGTGGGGGCTTATATGGGAGGCAGGGTTTGAGGGTCGGCACAACATTGTGGGCCGAAGGGCCTGTACTGTGCTGTACTATGTTCTATGTAAAATGTTTTCAGGAAGATAAACAGGTGTCCATCTTGGAGATCACAGCGACATTCAGTGATATTACATATTAACTGCAAATAGCAACACGAAAAAAAACATTTCTGCTGGATTAATTAATAACCCACATACTTCATCAGGTCAGAAGTACCTTGGTTTTTTTTTTATCCCAAGGAGTAAAATATTTCTATCTTTGCAAAGGTCAACTAATTCATGTCAGAGGGAAATAAATCGAGGCATACTCTTGCCTCATGATCTCCAGCTGAATAAGAAGTTTTAATGCAGAAACAGAACAGGGTTTACTTCAGGATACTGCACCAGGGATTGATGTCCTTAGTAAAGCATTTCATAGATATACACCCGATTACATACAAGTGCACAAACAGTTACATAATAGGAACAAGCTGAATTAGCTTATATTGCAACAAATTATGATTGTTGATTTAAAGTTGTAATGATTGATATGCAAAACCATTTCTTCTGATGCATGAATGCAGAGTAAAGCAACACAAAATTAAAAATTGAGCATGCTACAGGGAAATCATACAAAGGGTAGTGGAAATCTCCAAGGATGGATGCCAGGGGGCAATGAGCTTTCAAGGCCATGCACATCCATGGACGCACAGTAACGACAACAGCATGGAACAGGCTGTGATCAAACAACAGCAGAGGTGATGCATGAGGCTGTTCCTTTCAAGCTGTTGGCAAAGACTGCTGGTTATTTTAACTGGTGAAGAGGACAGAGTACATCAAGGGAAATACTGCGTCTATCAAATTAAAATAGCGCATATCAAGGTGTCTTGTTTGCATTCAGCAACTTCATCCCAAAAAATAGATATTCTGTAGTTGCTATGATCGTAAGCCATTATTCCATGAACTTGCAAACATCCACTCCTTGTTAAGAATGGTACTGGTAAAAGGGGAAGCAGAAACTTTCCAGAGTTGGGATACCTGTCAATTGCTAATCTGCAAACACGAGGAAATCTGACTTCTCAAACTTCCGCTAATGACCCACCTCCCCCTCCCCCTCGTACCCCATCTGTTATTTATATACACACATTCTTCTTCTCTCGCTCCTTTTTCTCCCTCTGTCCCTCTCACTATACCCCTTGCCCATCCTCTGGGTTTTTCCCCCCTTTCCCCTTTTCTTTCTCCCTGGGCCTCCTGTCCCATGATCCTCTCATATCCCTTTTGCCTATCACCTGTCCAGCTCTTGGCTCCATCCCTCCCCCTCCTGTCTTCTCCTATCATTTCGGATCTCCCCCTCCCCCTCCCCCTCCCACTTTCAAATCTCTTACTGGTTCTTCTTCCAGTTAGTCCTGACAAAGGGACTCGGCCTGAAACGTCAACTGTACCTTTTCCTAGAGATGCTGCCTGGCCTGCTGCGTTCACCAGCAACTTTGATGTGTGTTGCTAATCTGCCACCTTTTTGGTTGCAAGATTTACAAATTACACCAATAATGTATTTATAATTACAGATTACACTGTGCTTACTTACCATTTGAAACTTGTTTACTTCTTTGGAGCTTATCTGAAAGAAAAAGGATAATTTAACAGCATAAATTTTTAATATTTGTTTCATCAGTTTATACATTCACCACGATAAGAATAGGAGGGAGATCCTAAACACCCTGGCTCATTTCCACTTGTCGTTAGTCAACAGATTAAAAATTAGTAATTGACCTAACTTCAGATGTCACTTACGGAAGAGCTGTGAATTTCTACCACCTCTCATGTCCTCAGGCCATCAAACAAAATAAAACCTAACAAAAGTTACACATTATAGCTCCAAATTTTCAATTAAACTATATGTTAAACCTTGTAAATTCACTGCTAAATGACCCTTGGAGCCTAGATAGCTGCCGCTAGCTGCAATTCTTCCCACAGATAAATAGTTCCAGCCAAAAGAAAGCAAATATTGGCTTAAAGGTGGGCACATGGGATTGCTGTAGAATTTAGACGAGGTACTTCTCATGTTCTAACAGACAAGTCCAAGAGCCTGCAGCTGAAAGAGACATTAGCCTCAAATTATTTGCTCCTCCCCCCCACCCCGACCCCAGAAAATATGCAGACAATAGGTAGAAAATGATCCCCCTCAGTCACAGATCCTTACAATTCGGTCACTGAGATTATAATCTCAAGTGCCTGCTCTTAATTTAACCCCTAGTACCCAACACTCATGAAACTGTGCCACTCAGCTACAGAGTCAAAGGAATAATTCCAGTCACAATGACTGCATCTTACGAGTTCCACTCAACCCCGCTTAACCGCACCAATTTTTATAGATGTTGTGCAAGGGTCAGGGTTTCATGTTATATGTTAACGGTTCGGAGGACAGAATTGATGGTTTTGTGGCCTTGCCTGCAGATGATAGGTGGAGGGGCAGGTAGCACAGAGGAATGAGGAAGCAGGAATCCTGTAGAAGAACTTGGACAGATTAGGAGAACAAGCAAAGAAGCGGAAGATGGAATCAGTGTAGGGAAGTGCACTTCAGTAGATGGAATAAAGGCATAGATTACATTCTAAACCAGTAGCAAATTCAGAAAACAGAGGAGCAAAGGGACTTGGGAGGCCTAATGTAAAATTCTACAAAGGTTAAAACTTCTGCAGAGAGCTGGAGACAGCGCTTAGTCAGAAGTTTCCAAAGGTTAAAAGGTCTGCTGAGCAGGAGATCTGAGAGGGTTGGAGATAGTTCCTTATGGACCTTACACATCAGTTTTAAAAAGAAAGCAAGGTCTGTCGGGACTTGTCTGCAGGGCAGGAGATCACCTGGGTTATTAGCAACTTATCAATGGGCCAATAAAGAGAAGCGAAGTGTACACATAGTGGGCACTGTGGGAGCAGCGACTGTTGGGGTAGTCCAGGGTTTGAGTGGGTGCTTTGGCTCAACAAGTTTCAGTGAGAACAGGCGGAGGCAAAGAGTAGCGAGTTGTTTGGAACCATTTCTTTGATTGTAGACCTTAGGCTTGAGAAATTAGAGCCAAAGATACAATATGCTCAGCAAGAGGCTGAGTAAGTGACCCAGTAAGCGTGAAACTCAAAGTGACCACACCTGTAGGAAGTGCATCCAACTTTAGCTCCTGACTGACAAGGTCAAGGAACTGGAACTGGAGCTGAATGTACTTTGGACCATTTGGGAGGCTGAAAACCTCAGACAAGACTTGGTGGCCATACACAGAGTACAGGCTTCAGATAGTAGATGGGTGATCACCAGAAGGAATGGGAGTAAGCAGTCAGTGCGTCAATGCAAGGTTCCCATGACCATTCTCCTCAGCAATAAGTATACCCCTTTGGATACTTCTGTGGGGGGGGGGGGTGTGGGAGATGACCTATCAGGGCACAGCAGCAGCCAGGTCAGTGGCACTGTGTGACCAGCTCTCAGGCTCAGCAGTGAAGGGTAAATTTAGGTAGAGTGATAGTGATAGGAGTCTCGATAGTTAGATGGACAGACAGGAGATTCTTTGGCCGCGAAAGAGATGCCAGGATAGTGTATTGCCTCCCAAAATTAAGGACCAGGATATCTCAGAGTGGCTACACAATATTCTCAAGGAGGAGGGTGAGAAGCCAGAGGTTGTGGTGCACATTGGCACCACTGACATAGGTAGAAAGGGGGAAAGAGACTGAAGTGCAGGTAGAAATCTCTGGATTACTCCAGTGACACACACTAGTCATAGCAGAAATAGGATGATAGTACAGATACATGAGTAGCTGAGGATCTAGTGAATGGAGCAGGGAACCAATATCCAGGCTGGGAAGATTGCTAGTGCCTGTTCTGAAGGTTTAAACTAGTTTGGCAGGGGGATGGAAACCAGGTCAGAACGTGGAGGGATGGACAGGAAAGTAGAATTTGGAGCCAGTAAAAACAAGCAGGAGCAAAGTAACAGATACAATAAGACAAGTAGTTTGAAGTGTGTGTATTTTAAATGCTATAGGTATTACAGGTAAAGGTGATGAACTTAGATGATGGATCAGTACATGAAATTATGATGTTGTGGCCATAACAGATACTTGGTTGAGAGAAGGACAGGAATGGGTGCTTAATGTCCCAGAGTTTCAATGTTTTAGAAAAGACAGAGAGGGAGGTAAAAGAGGTACTGGAGTTGCACTACTAATCAGGGATAATATTACAGCTGCACCCAGAGGGGACATAATGGAGGGATCGTCCACTGAGTCTATATGGGTAAAGCTCAAAAATAGGAAGGGTGCAGTCATTCTGATGGGATTATACTGCAGATCCCCCAGTAGTCACCAGGATTTTGAGGAACATATATGCAGTCAGATTAAGGAAAGGTATAAAAACATTAGCGCTGTTGTCATGGAAAACTTCAACTTCCCTTAAACTGGTATCTTCTTAGCGCAAGAGATTTCGATGGGGCAGAAATTGTTAAGTGCATCCAGGAGAGTTTCCTAAATCAGTATGCATAGACCAACAAGAGGATGAGCTGTACTGGACAAGGTTTGGGTAATGAGCCTGTCCAGATGATTGACCTTTCAGTGGGTGAACAGTGACCACAACTCATTAAGCTTTATGATAGCTATACATAAGGGTAAGTATGGCCCTTGCAGGAGAGTATTAAAATGGAGCACTGCAAATTACAAAAGCATTAGGCAGGAACCAGGGAAAGTTCATTGGGAACAAATGTTTTGGGGCAAGACCACATCTGACATGTGGAGGGTGTTTAAGGACCAACTGCAAACAGCACAGGACAGGTACGTTCCAGTCAGAAGGAAGGACAAGGATGGCAATTTAAGAGAACTTTGGATGTTGAGAGAAGCGATGAATTTAGTCAAGGAGGAGGAAAAGGAAAGTACGTAAAGCTTAGGAAGCTATAATCAAACAGAGCCCTTTAGGATTACAAAGAAGACAGAACAGAAGCGAAATTAAGAAAGCCAGGTGAAGCCATGAAAAGTCTTTGGTAACTAGGATTAAAGAGAATCCCAAGGTATTCATCAAGAGCAACAAGATAAATAGGGAGAGGGTAGGACCACTCAACATTTGCTTGGATGTGGAGGATGTGGGGGAGGCCCTTAATAAGTACTTTACATCAGTATTAATGAAGTAGTAATGTGGAGGATAGGGAGATCAGTGCTGAGCGTATTGATATGCTAGAGTATTTTGAGGTAAAGGAGGAGGTAGCGTTGGGTCTCCTAAAGAGCATTAAGGTGTACAAGTCCCTAGCCTGACGAAATATACTCCAGGTTATTGACGGAGGCAAGTGAAAAGATTGCTGGAACTTTGATCAATATCTTAGCATCCTCTCTAGCCACAGGCAAGTTCCCAAGGACTGGTGAATACCTAATGGTGTTTCTTTGTTCAAGAAGGGGACCAGGGATAATTCTGAAAGCTATAGTCTCATGTCTGTGGTAGGGAAGAGAATTCTTATGGATAGGACTTATGAGCATTTGGAAAACCCTGGCCTAGTTATGGAGAGCCAGCATGCCATTGTACAGAGCAGGTTTTGTCTTACTAACTTGATTGAGTTTTTTGACGAGGCAACGAGGGTGATTTAAGGTAGAGATGTGGACGTTGTCTACATAGATTTTAGTAAGGGTTTTGACAAAGTCCCTCAGGGGAGGCTCATCCAGAAGATTGACATACATGGGATCCATGGTAAATTGGTCATTTGGATTCAGAACTGACTTGCCGAGAGAAGACAGAGGGTAGCGGTTGAGGGGACTTACTTTCGCGGAGGTCTGTGATTAATGGTGTTCCATGGGGATCTGTACTAGGACCTTTACTGTTTGTGATGTATAACGTAAAAGATTGGTGAAGAATGCAGCAGGATATACAGTGGCATGCAAAAGTTCGGGCACCCCAGTCAAACTTTCTGTTACTGTGAATAGCTAAGCGGGTAAAAGATGAACTGATTTCCAAAAGGCATAAAGTTAAAGATGACACCTTTCTTTAATATCTTAAGCAAGAAAACTTCTTTAATTCCATCTTTTACAGTTTCAAAATAACAAAAAAGGAAAAGGGCCCAAAGCAAAAGTTTAGGCACCCTGCATGGTCAGTACTTAGTAACACCCCCTTTGGCAAGTATCACAGCTTGTAAACGCTTTTTGTAGCCAGCTAAGAGTCTTTCAATTCTTGTTTGGGGGATTTTCACCCATTTTTCCTTGCAAAAGGCTTCTAGTTCTGTCAGATTCTTGGGCCGTCTTGCATGCACTGCTCTTTTGAGGTCTATCCACAGATTCTCGATGATGTTTACGTCAGGGGACAGTGAGGGCGATGGCAAAATCTTCAGCTTGAGCCTCTTGAGGTAGTCCATTGTGGATTTTGAGGTGTGTTTAGGATCATTATCCTGTTGCAGAAGCCATCCTCTTTTCACCTTCAGCTTTTTTTTTTACAGACGGTGTGATGTTTGCTTCCAGAATTTGCTGGTATTTAATTGAATTCATTCTTCCCTCTGCCAGTAAATGTTCCCCGTGCCACTGGCTGCAACACAAGCCCAAAGCATGATCGATTCACCTCCATGCTTAGCAGTTGGAGAGGGGTTCTTTTCATGAAATTCTGCACCCTTTTTTCCTCCAAACATACCTTTTCTCATTGTGGCCAAAAAGTTCTATTTTAACTTCATCAGTCTTGTTTCCAAAATGCGTCAGGCTTGTTTAGATATTCCTTTGAACCTTTTGAATAGAACTTGATGATGATGACTACGTTGACTCAGACCTGAGAGGTCAGTATCGGGCATTTTCATGCCTTACAAGGAAGAATGGACGAAAATCCCCCAAACAAGAATTGAAAGACTCTCAGCTGGCTACAAAAAAGCGGTTACAAGTTGTGATACTTGCCAAACGGGGTGTTACTAAGTACTGACCATGCAGGATGCCCAAACTTTTGCTTCGGACCCTTTTCCTTTTTTGTTATTTTGAAACTGTACAAGATGAAAATAAAAAAAAGTTTTCTTAATTAAAATATTAAAGAAATGTGTCATCTTTAACCTTATGCCTTTTGGAAATCAGTTCATCTTTTACTCGCTTAGCTATTCACAGTAACAGAAATTGTGACCAGTGGTGCCAAACTTTTGCCTGCCACTGTAGATCAGCGATGGGTAGTTGCAATTATCTACTGCCTTAAGTTCACAAGGTGCTTCGAAATGGAGGCATTTCTTTTGCCATGTAGTGAATTCCCTTCAGTGAAAATTCTCAAATGTTTTAAAACCATCTTGTATGCTCATATAGACGACTATAATATTCAAAGCAAGGCACCATGAATACATTCTGGAGGTTTCCAAAAGTCTGTGGATGTTGTAGATCAACATTTGATTTTTAAATTGAGCTTGATAGATAGGTTATCCAAGGCATTAAGTAATGTAGAAATAAGGTAAATAAATGAACTCAAGATTCAACTGAAAAGGAGGAACACGCAGGGCTGAATCAGCTCCTGCTTTTATTTGTTGGTTTTAGGGCTGCTGCTCACCGTCATCCTGTCACTTACCACTGTGCTGATCTTCTTTTTCCCATCTGTTGCCCGCAGGAGACACTTGTTATCAGCAGGTTCAAAATTGTCAGGGTTCCCTTTCCGCGGAACTGGTTTTGTCCGACCATCATCTACAGGAAGGGAAGCATTAATACCTGTCATTTCTCTTCAATTCACATACCTCAAGATTTATAACCCTCTCTACCCACTTCCAGCCCAATAATCTCAAATTTCAGTGTTCCCACAACAATAGACACTGTGTTCTGCTTTCAGTCGCCCCACCAGGCAGCTGTGGCATCAACTATCTTGGCCCCAAGCTCTGGGATTACTTCCTTATTCATATATCCTAACAATTTCCTTCATAGCTGGGTGTAAAAAGTTTGGGCACATCGTTAAAGGTGCTACACGAGCAAGACTTTGACTAACCTCTGAACTCTATCCAAGAGGTAACAGGGGAGCCGCAGGACCACCACTCACATTTCAGACATCCCAATATGTGGTACAACAGTAGAGCAGTGATTAAACACAATTAAAGCCCAGGGTGTGCAAGAGATCCAGATGGAACACCAAGTACCAACAGTACAAAGCTCTGGAAATTATCTTCGTCTGTTACCCAACTTACACCAGCGGTCCCCAACCACCAGGCCGCGGACCAGTACCGGGCCGCAAAGCATGCGCTACCGAGCCGCGAGGAAATGATATGAGTCAGCTGCGCCTTTCCTCATTCCCTGTCACGCACTGTTGAACTTGAACATAGGGTTGCCAGCCGTCCCATATTTGCCGGGACATCCCGTATATTGGGCTAAATTGGTTTGTCCCATATTTACCCCGCTAAGGTACAGCGTTCCAATGAAACCTTTTGTGCCGAAATGGCGTGAAGCGAAGAAGCAATTACCATTAATTTATATGGAAAAATTTTTGAGCTTTTCCAGACCCAAAAAATAACCTACCGAATCATACCAAATAACACATAAAACTGAAAGTAAATAACACTAACATATAGTAAAAGCAGGAATGATATGATAAATACACAGCCTATATAAAGTAGAAATAACATACGTACAGTGTAGTCGGGAAGATGCAGGCAAAACTGAGAAAATCGGCACGTACGCACATGCACACATTAGATGAGCACGTCACGCATGCGCACACAGGTGCCCACGTAAGGCTTCATGGTCATGGTAGTCTTTCCTGAGGTAAAGTGTCCCGGGGTTTGACTGCTACTTTTGTCCCTAATTTGGGAGTGAGAAAGTTGGCAACCCTAACTGTAAAAGACATATTGAGGTGAGTTTAACCCTACTTGAACAACCCACCGGTCGGCCAGTCCGCAAGAATATTGTCAATATTAAACCGGTCCGCACTGCAAAAAAGGTTGACTTACACTTAGCAGAGGCCATCTCAAATGGTACAGCAAAATATGAGCTTCCAAAGGAAATTCTAAATTCATCTTAGAGTCAGAGTCAAGTAGTCTTCAAGATTGCAAGGAATCCGTTTAGTTCTAAGTGTTGCCAGAGAAAGGGATGGAGTTAATGGGTAGGGACTGAGGTTGTAGTGGGGCCCCTGATCATTCAGTCCTGGGTGTCAGACAATTTAGACACTGGAAGGTAATAGTGGGTAAAGCTGGTACATCTGCATACATGTGCAAACTCATTGCTGATAAACCACATGACCAGGAAATTAACTACAGAAGATAAACGGGGGCAATTAAAGTTAGATCCTTAAGAAACACAGGAGGGAATGAGTGATTCTGATTAGAATTGGAAAGATTAGAATGAATCCTGGGAAGGGCAGTCCTACCCATATGGTGATGGCAGGGAGTATTACAGATGACTTCAATTGTTCTTAAAATCAAAGGTTTACTTCCACTCTGTTCCAAATTGACTGACAGTTCAATGTGGAATCTAGAAACATTGGAGGGAGATTTTCAGACAACTACATTAAAAAAAATCTCCAAACCGTTTGAGAAGTCCAAAGAGAATAAACCTTCACAATCAGGTAGAATGTCATTTAAAGAATTGAACAGAGCTGAACATCTCGTTGACAATCCACACAGGTTGCATGCTTAACCCACTGCTCTACTCTCTCTACACTCATGACTGTGTGGCTAGGCATGGCTCAAAGTCCATCGATAAATTCACCAATGACAAAACTATAGTTGGCAGAATCTCAAATGGTAGAGGAGTGAGATAGATTGGTTTGGATGAGTGGTATTGGAAAACAACCTTACACTCAACATCGGTGAGACCAAGGACGGGAAGTTGGGAGAACAGACCAGTCCTCAAAGGGTCAGCAGCTTCCTGGGTGTCAAGATATCTTATCCTGAGCCCAACATCTAATTACAAGGAAGGCACGACAGTGGCTAAATTTCATTTGAAGCTTGAGGAGATTTGATATGTCACCAAAGACTTTTGCGAATTTCTACAGGTGTACAGTAGAGTGCATTCTAACTGGCTGCATCACCACTGGAGGATCAAGAAAAGCTGCAGCGGGTTGAACACTCGGCCAGTTCCACCATGATCACTGAACTCCCCACCATCGAGGACATGCTCAAAAGGTGATGCAAGAAGCTGGCATCCATCATTAAGGACCCTCACCATGCAGAACATGCTTCTTCTCACTACAATCAGAGAGGATGTACAGGAGCCTAAAGACACACTCAACATCTTCTTCCCCTCCAACATCAGATTTCTGAATGGTCCATGAACATCAGCTCACTATTTCTGCTTTTTTGCACTACATTTTTATGTACTGTATATTTCTTACCATAACTTGTAATTATAATACACTTCCAATTTCTTATATGCCATGCACTGTACTGCTGCCGCAAAACAACAAATTTCATGACATATGTTGTGATAACAAACCCAATTCTGAGCTCTTCAATATTTTGACAGGATTGGAAACCTGATGGAGAAACTGAAACAAATTTAAGAGGTTTAATGGCTTTGGTAGATTGGAGATTGGCAGGAGACACCACAGAGGGAAAAGCCAATAGATTTTTTTTACAGGAATGGAGAAATTGACACCAAATTTGAAAGAGGGAGGCTTAACATGAGAGGATAGTAACCCATCAACAAAACCTTGGTTTGATAGCTTATCTGAAGGACAACACATCCAGCAACACAACACAGCAAAGCACAGGAATATTAGCCTGGATTGTAGTCTGAGTTACCTTAAAATCCAATTGTAGGCCGTATCTCGGGTAATGATGAGTTTGAGTACAGAGAGGAAATTAAGAACCTGGTGGCATGGTGCGAAGACAATAATCTATCCCTCAATGTCAGCAAGACGAAGGAATTGGTTGTTGACTTCAGAAGGAGTAGCAGACCGCATGACCTAATTTACATCGGTGGTGCCCAAGTGGAACAGGTCAAAAGCTTTAAGTACCTCCGGGTCAATATCACAAATGACCTGACTTGGCCCAGCCAAGCAGAGCTCACTGCCAAGAAGGCCCACCAGCGCCTTTACTTCCTGACAAAACTAAAGAAATTTGGCCTGTCCCCTAAAACCCTTGCTAATTTTTATAGATGCACCGTAGAAAGCATTCTTCTAGGGTGCATCACAACCTGGAATGGAAGTTGTCCTGTCCAAGACCAAAAGAAGCTGCAGAAGATCGTGAACACGGCGCAGCACATAACACAAACCAATCTTCCATCCGTGGACTCACTTTACACCGCACGCTGTCGGAGCAGTGCTGCCAGGATAATCAAGGACACGACCCACCCAGCCAACACACTTTTCGTCCCTCTTCCCTCCGGGAGAAGGCTCAGGAGCTTGAAGACTCGTACGGCCAGATTTGGGAACAGCTTCTTTCCAACTGTGATAAGACTGCTGAACGGATCCTGACCCGGATCTGGGCCGTACCCTCCAAATACCCGGACCTGCCTCTCGGTTTTTTTGCACTACCTTACTTTCCATTTTTCTATTTTCTATTTATGATTTATAATTTAAATTTTTAATGTTTACTATTTTTTACTATTTTTAATATTTAATATTTGTAATCCAGGGAGTGGGAAGCGCAGAATCAAATATCGCTGTGATGATTGTACATTCTAGTACCAATTGTTTGGCGACAATAAAGTATAAAGTATCCAACGATGCTGCTAACTCACAGAATACAACTGCTATACCACAGTTATCAGTAAATGGAGATTTGTTGGAAAAAGATATGCAATCAATAGATGGAATTTTTATTTCTTCATTCACAAGATGTGGATGTAATTGACAATTATCATGTGTCTCAAACTAGGAACTGAACTGAGTAGGCTATTAGACCTACAACAATGGTTTGATTCTAGAGGCATCTCCAGTCGTGTGGCAACATTGAAGAATACTAGGAAGTAGTCATCAGGTTCCCCCACCACCCAGGACACGTTCTCTTCTCACTGCTGCCATCAGGAAGAAGGTACAAGAGCCTCAGGACTCGCAACACCAGATTCAGGACTATTTACTATCGCTCAACCATTAGGTACTCGAACCAAAGGGTATAACTTCACTAAATTACACTTCAAAGGTTAATTTATCATCAAAGTATACAACTTGAAATTCCTCTTCTCTGGGTAGCCATGAAACCAAGAAAGAAAGGCAGCATGATCATCAATCCCCAAAACCTCCCCTCCCTGCACAAAAACACGAACAAAAACAGAATAGGCATATCGATCCCCCCCACCCCCCCAAACACAAAGAAATCCCCTAGTTGGGTGTTCTGTCAATGATTCTGTTAAGGTTATTGTTCTATAGCTTTGTTAACTATGTCCAAAAGAAAATGAACCTCAGGGTTGTATATGGGGACATATATGTACTTTGATAATAAATTTACTTTGAACTTTGAACCAGATGTTGTTTTTTATAGTCATAGTCATACTTTATTGATCCCGGAGGAAATTGGTTTTCGTTACAGTTGCACCATAAATAAATAAATAGTAATAAAACCATAAATAATTAAATAGTAATATGTAATTATGCCAGGAAATAAGTCCAGGACCAGCCTACTGGCTCAGCGCGTCTGACCCTCCAAGGGAGGAGTTGTAAAGTTTGATGGCCACTGGCAGGAATGACTTCCTATGACGCTCTGTGTTGCATCTCGGTGGAATGAGTCTCTGGCTGAATGTACTCCTGTGCCCACCCAGTACATTATGTAGTGGATGGGAGACATTGTCCAAGATGGCATGCAACTTCGACAGCATCCTCTTTTCAGACACCACCGTCAGAGAGCTCAGTTCCATCCCCACAACATCACTGGCCTTACGAATGAGTTTGTTGATTCTGTTGGTGTCTGCTACCCTCAGCCTGCTGCCCCAGCACACAACAGCAAACATGATTGCACTGGCCACCACAGACTTGTAGAACATCCTCAGCATCGTCTGACAGATGTTAAAGGACCTCAGTCTCCTCAGGAAATAGAGACGGCTCTGACCCTTCTTGTAGACAGCCTCAGTGTTCTTTGACCAGTCCAGTTTATTGTCAACTCATATCCCCAGGTATTTGTAATCCTCCACCATGTCCACACTGACCCCCTGGATGAAAACAGGGGTCACCGGTGCCTTAGCTCTCCTCAGGTCTACCACCAGTTCCTTAAGTCTTTTTCACATTAAGCTGCAGATAATTCTGCTCACACCATGTGACAAAGTTTCCTACCGTAGCCCTGTACTCAGCCTCATCTCCCTTGCTGATGCATCCAACTATGGCAGAGTCATCCGAAAACTTCTGAAGATGACAAGACTCTGTGCAGTAGTTGAAGTCTGAGGTGTAAATGGTGAAGAGAAAGGGAGACAAGACAGTCCCCTGTGGAGCCCCAGTGCTGCTGATCACTCTGTCGGACACACAGTGTTGCAAGCACATGTACTGTGGTCTGCCAGTCAGGTAATCAAGAATCCATGACACCAGGAAAGTATTCACCTGCATCGCTGTCAGCTTCTCCCCCAGCAGAGCAGTGCGGATGGTGTTGAACGCACTGGAGAAGTCAAAAAACATGACCATCACAGTGCTCGCTGGCTTTTCCAGGTGGGCGTAGACACGGTTCAGCAGGTAGACGATGACATCCTCAACTCCTAGTCGGGGCTGGTAGGCGAACTGGAGGGGATCTAAGTGTGGCCTGACCATAGGCCGGAGCAGCTCCAGAACAAGTCTCTCCAAGGTCTTCATGATGTGAGAGGTCAATGCCACCGGTCTGTAGTCATTGAGGCCGCTGGGGCGCGGCGTCTTCAGCACAGGGACGAGGCAGGATGTCTTCCACAGCACAGGAACCCTCCGGAGCCTCAGGCTCAGGTTGAATACATGGCGAAGTACTCCACATAGCTGAGGGGCACAGGCTTTGAGCACCCTAGTACTGACACCATACAGTCCTGCAGCCTTGCTTGGGTTGAGACATTTCAGCTGTCGTCTCACCTGTTCAGCTGTGAAGCCAACCATGGTGTTTTCGTGTGGGGAAGGGGTATAATCATGAGAGCAAGGTGGGGGACTGTGAGGAGGGATAAGAGGAGAGAGTGGAATATGTATTGGTTGGGGGCCGACAACAGATGACTCATGTGGGGGATGGGCAGGGGCCACAATGTCAAATCTGTTAAAGAACAGTTGAGTTTGTTGGCCCTGTCCACACTGCCTTCAGCTCCTCTGTTGCTAGTTTGCCGGAACCCAGTGATGGCCCTCATCCCACTCCAGACCTCTCTCATGTTGTTCTGCTGGAGTTTCCACTCAAGCCTCCTCCTGTACCTGTCTTTAGCCTCCCTGATCCTGGCTTTCAGGTCCCTCTGTATTGTCGTCAGCTCCTCCCTATTTCCATCTCTAAACGCCCTCGTTTTAGCGTTCAGGATGTCCTTAACGTCCTTTGTTACCCATATGGCTTGTTATTTGCATAACAAAGGACAGTTCTTGTCGAAACATTGCAGTCCACACAGAAATTGATGTAATCAGTGATGCATTCTGTGAGCCGATCAATATCCTCTCCATGTGGCTCACAGAGTGCCTGCCAGTCTGTCACCTCAAAACAACTCTGGAGCGCCTCATAAGCCTCCTCCAACCATTTTCTCACTGTCCTTGAGGTTGCAGGTTTACTCTTCACCAGAGGCACGTAGCAGGGTTTTAGATGCACCAGGTTGGGATCTGACCTTCCCAGTGGGGGGGAGGGGAGAGGAGCTGTATGCATCCTTAACGTTAGCATACATCAAATCCAGAGTCCTCTCCCCTCTGGTTGTACAGCTCACATACTGCGTGAAGTTGGGCAGTGTCCTAGCCATGGTAACATGGTTGAAGTCACCCAAGATGGTAATGAGGGCACTCAGGTGCTGGGTTTGTAATCTGGCTATGACGGTGTAAATGATGTTACACGTCGACGTTGGGTTGGCAGAGGGAGGGATGTACACAACAACCACAATTGCATGTGAGATTTCCCTTGGCAAATAATATGGCCTAGAGTCCAACAGCAAAAAGTTCAATATCCAGGCTACAAACACGTTCCTTGATCGTAATATGATCAGGATTGCACCATCTGTTGTTTACCAGAACAGCAAGCCCCTCTCCTTTACCCTTACCACTCTCAGTGCAATTCTGGTCAGCCTGAACGGTCTGGAAGCCCTCTATGGAAATGTTTTGATCAGGTATGTCCTCGTGCAGCCACGTTTCAGTAAAACACATAACACAGCTCTCCCGAAATGTTTTCTGACTCCTGACAAGCGCCGTTAACTCGTCCATTTTATTACCCAGCGATCTTACGTTGCCCATAATGAGAGGGGAGACACGGCTTATACCTTCTCTTCTCCATAAGCCTCTGTTGTCTCGACCCGGTCCTCTTCCCTCGCCCTTTTGATACCCCTCTGCATCCTCTGTGTTTTCCTCCAGATTTCAGCCAGGGTGTCCGCCGCTCTGTTTGCTAAACCGGCTGGCATAAGCACAATCAGCTGGTCACTGGAATAAACAATGCGGCCATACTGCTGCCACGATAATGAGACGTGTCGGCATGTAACTATTTCCAGCGCTAAAAACCCAAATAAAACTCTCTCCACCAGCATGTCAGAGAGGGTGCAGCTTCAACGTGTTACCGTGAAAAAAAAATACAACAAATAACCTAAGTTAAAAAAGCAGTTTGAAACTTCCAAGTTTAAAATTACTGAGATTAACATCTACCAAGCAAAAGCTTTAATTACTTGAACTTAACTTGATCAGCTGCCATGGCTAGATTCAAACATTCAGCGGATCATAAAGTCCAGTGCAGCCCACAGTGATACTCTACCCATACATTTAAGATGAACATCAGGCATCACCTCCCTCACTAAATACAAGTAGTTCGGGTCACTGGGTGACACCTATATTTCCAAAACAAAGCAAGAACTGGCATGCTTTGATACTCACATTTTTTCATGGTGAGGTAAATGCTTCCTGAGGTTCGGCATTTCTGGAAAAGCCTTGTTAGCTCTGTCAGGAACTGTAAGAGGAACAAAACTCAGTCAGCACGCTACACACATACATACACACACACACAAGGTGGATGAACATGGAGCAGTCACAAATTGGCATGTATGATGTGGGCATCAATCTGTGACTGAGAAGGTTACAGCTGGGAGCTTAACATTCAAGGATACACTTTGCATTGAAAGGACAGGCAGGTAGGCAGAGAGAGCAGGTAAAAAAGTGAAATCAAATCATTAGAAAGAGGTGACATAGGATCGGAAGACATCAAGTTGTTATAGGCAAAGCTAAGAAACTGCAAGGGTTAAAAAACCCTGATAGGAGTTGTATACAGGCCTCCGAATAGTAACAAAGATGCAGTCTACAAATTACATTGGGAGATAAAAAATGCACGCCAAAAGGGCAATATTACAATAGTCATGGGGGATTTCAATATGCAGGTAAATTGGGGGAAAAAAAAGAGGTTGGTGCCGGATTCCAGGAAGGGGAATTTAGAGTGCCTATGAGATGGATTTTTGATGCAATTCATGGTTGAGCCCACTAGGGGATCAGCTATTCTGCACTGGGTGTTGTGCAATGAACAGGAATTGATAAGAAAGCTCAAGGTAGAAGAACCCTTAGAGGTAAGTTATCATAATATGATCAAATTCACCCTGAAATTTGTGAAGAAGCTAAGGTCAGATGCATCAGTATTACAGTGGAGAAAATGGAATTACAGAGGCATGAGAAAGGAGTTGACCAAAATTTATTGGAAGAATACACTAGCAGGGATGATGTCAGAGCAGCAATTTCTGGAGTTTCTGGGAGCAATTCAGAAGGTGTAGGTTAGAAGTATTCTGAAGACAGGATGACACAGCCGTGGCTGACAAGAGAAGTCAAAGCCAACGTAAAAGCCAAAGAGAGGGCATATACAGTGGTACTTTAAAGTTTGTGAACCTTGTAGAAATTTCTCTACTTCTGCATTAATATGACCTAAAATGTGATCATAAAACTAGATAAAGAGAACCCAATTAAATAAACACAAAAACATTATACTTGTTCGTTTATTTATTTGAGAAAAATGATCCAATATTACATGCATTTGTTGGAAAAAGTATACCTTTGCTTTCAGTAACTGATGTGACCCCCTTGTACAACAACTTCAACCAAACATTTCCAGTAACTGCTGATCAGTCCTGCACATCAGCTTGGAGGAATTTTAGGCCATTCCTCCTTACAAAACTACTTCCACTCTGGGATGTCGGTGGGCTTCCTTGCATGAACTCCTTGCTTCATAGGATTAAGGTCAGCACTTTGACTCAGCCACTCCAAAACACAAAAGTTCTTCTTTTTAAACTGTTCTATTTTTGATTTACTCCTCTTTCAGATGATTGTCTTGTTGCATTATCCAACTTTTATTAAGTTTCAGGTGACTGACTGCTACCCTGTCATTCTCCTGTAAAATATCTTGATACAATCTTGAATTCGTTGTTCCCTCAACGATTGCAAGCTGTCCAGACTCTGAGGCAGCAACGCTGCCCCAAACCATGATGCTCCTTCCACCATGCTTCACAATTGGGATGAGGTTTTGGTGTTGGTGTGCAGTGCCCTTTTTCCTCCAAACACAGCAATGTGTATTTCTGCCAAAAAGTTCAACTTTTGTCTCATCTGTCCACAGAACATTGTCCCAGAAGTGTTGTAGAACTTCCAGTTGGACTTTTGCAAACTTCAGATGTGCAGCAATGTTTTTTTGGAGAGCAGTGGTTTCCTGCATGGTGTCCTTCCATAAACACCATTCTTGTTCAGTGTTATTCTTATAATGGACACATGAACAGAGGCTTAACAAGTTCCAGATATTTCTGCAGGGCTTCTGCTGTTACCGTTGGGTTCATTTTCACCTCCTTCAGCATTGCATATTGTGCTCTTGGTGTGATCTTTGCAGGATGCCCACTCCTAGGAAGAGTAGCAATAGTACTGAGTTGCCTCCATTTGTAGACAATTTATCTTACCATGGACTGATGAACACTCAGCTCTTTAGAAATGCTTTTGTAGCATTTCTCAGCTTCATGCATCTCTACAATTCTTCTTCGAAGGTCCTCTGAAAGTTGCTTCGATCAAGGCATGGTGCACAGAACCAGATCTTTCTTGAGAATAGCAGGCTCTGTCAGTAACCTGACTTTGTGTCTCTTTTTTATATATATATAGGGCAGGGCATCTCTACAACCCACACCTCCAATCATATTTCACCGATTAGAATACCTGATTCCAAATAGCTTTTGTAGAAAGCGTTACCCCAGAAGTTCACATACTTATTCCAACAAATATACGTAATATTGGATCATTTTTCTCAATAAATAAATGAACAAGTCTTTTTGTGTTATTTGTTTAATTGGGTTCTCTTTATCTAGTTGTAGGACTTGTGCGAAGATCTAATCACATTTTAGATCATAGAGAAATTTTGGGAACACTTTAGGAAATAGAGAAAATTCTACAGGATTCACCAACTTTCTAGCACCACTGTAAAAGAGCAAAATTAGCAGGAAGTTAAATGATTGGGAAGCCTTTAGAAATCAACAGACAGCAACTAAAAAGTCATTAAGGTAAAGATGAAATTAGAAAGTAAACCAGCCAATAATAAAAGGGATACCAAAAGTTTCTTCAGATATATAAAGTGTAAAAGAAAGGGAAGAGAAGATATTAGAGTGCTCAAAAATGGTGCTGTACAGGTAGTAATGGGGGCAGAAGGAAATAGCCCATGAACTAGATATTTTGCAACATACTTCACTGTAGAAGACACTAGCAGTTTGATGTCAATAATTTGGATGACAGAATTGATGGCTTTGTGGCCAAGTTTATGGATGATACAAAGATAGGTGGAGGGAAAGGTGGTGTTGAGGAATCAGAGGCTACAGAAAGACTTCGATTAGAATGGGCAAAGAGGTGGCAGATGGAATATAATGTCAGGAAGTGTATGGTCATGCACTTTGGTAGAAGAAATAAAAGTGTAGACTAAATGGAGAGAAAATGCAGAAGTCTGAGGTGTGGAGGCACTTGGGAGTCCTGGTGCAGTATTCCCTAAAGGTTAATTTGCAGCTTGAGTCGGTAGTGAGGAAGTCAAATGTGATGCTAGCATTAATTTCAAGAGGACGACAATATAAAAGCATATAGAATATGTTGAGGCTTTATAAAGCACTGACAAGGCCTCACTTGAAGCATTGTGAGAAGCTTTGGGCCCCTTATCCCAGAAGGTATGTGCTGACATTGGAGAGGGTTCAAAGGAGGTTCATGAAAATGATTCTGGGTTTGATAAGATTATCATATGAGGAGTGTTTGATGGCTCTGGGCTTATAGCAATTGGAATTCAGAGGGGAGGGGAATCTCATTGAAAGATATCAAACGTTAAAAGACTTTGATAGTGTGATATGCAGAGGATGTTTCATTTGGTGGAGGAGTCTAAGACCAGAGAACACAGCCTCAGACTAGAGGGATCTCCACTTAGAATGGAGATAAGAAAGAATCTTTTGAAGCACAAGGTAGTGAATCTCTGGAATTTGCTGCCGTCATTGGGCATATATAAGGCAGATTAGTCAAGGTATGATGGGAGACAGGGAGAAGGCAGAAGACTGGGACTGAGGGAAATGGATCTGCCATGATGAAATGGTGGAGCAGACTCGATGGGCCAATAGGCCTAATTCTGCTCCTATATCATGTGGTCTTATTACACCACAGCTGTCAACACAAAAACAAGTAGATATTGGACTGGCAAGAGGTGCAAGTTCCACAGAGGCACCATTATACATCAAGTTGAAACAGGACACACAGGTGCTGCATCATCACTCTAGCAGCCTGAATCAGTTCTGGCTCTTAGTGCTGTGCAGAGAATGCAAGTTTTGCCTGGAACTGTGTGGCTTGCCCTGGGTGCTTCAATTTCCTTCCACATCTCTACAAGTATACATGGAGGCAAGAAAACTGGAGGAGACCTAATGGTCATGAAAAAGATTCCAGGAAAATAAGTGAGGGAATGACAGCCAACACAGACTCAGTGGCCCAAATGAACTCACACACCATAAGAAAATATAAATGTACAATATGACTTAGTTTCTCATTACACCACCTGCTCAGGAACTTCAATTCTGATCCCATGAGGCAAGTCCTTCAACTGTTCCACTCACCTTGCTCCACTAACAGCCCATTATCCAGTGTCCTGTGTAACACAGCCCCTCATTACCCTTGTGGAACTCTCCCTCTTGACCCACTATTAACCCCCTCCCCACTGATGTTGTCTTCAAAACAACCCATCCCCATTGCAATGTCATGGCATTACATGGCACACTATTATCCATTGTCTAAGGGTAACCATACATTGTAAACCTCTGTCTCAGTATAACCTTACACTGGCTCAAGATTAACCACTGCCCAGCACAACACCCGCAAAGACCGAGACAGACGGTGCTCCAGTGTAACCTTACCTTGGTCCATCATTATCCCACCTTCCCTTAGAGCTTCTGTTGAACCCCTGACCCATTGCCCATTACCTCCTGACCTGAGGTATCCCTCTCTATGTCCAGCCACCCGATCCAAGTGTAACCTTTCCCAGACCCCAGTGCTTCCTGCGCTTAATCATCCTTACCTGGGCCTAGTTAACTGCCACCCATAAAAGTCTGCAAGTCGGTGTTACTCCCATCTTTCCCATAGTCACCCATATGGTCCGTGACTCCTACAGCAGTGTAACTTTCCCTCCTGGATTCCAATACCCCTTGGTCCAGTAAAGTGGTCATCCACCCCAACCCCAGGGTAATGCCACCCCAGATCCCCTGTACCAACTGCCGGCACCTCACCGAGTCATTTTCCAGCAGCACCATGACCAGTCCGTCTCAGCCGGAAGTACCCGGATCCATCGGAAGCGCGCAATTGCGTCCGACACGTACCCCCACTCGAGCGTTCTTATTGGTTCTTGGCGATGCGTGATGTGCGGCACCCGGCCGCGCGCCCGTCTTCGCAGAGGCGGGACAAGACGATAGTGACGTGACGTAACTTGCATGATTGGCAGCCGTGGGCGTGAGTCTATGTTCGGTGTCTGGTCACGTACCTAAAGCTTTAACTCCACTGAATGCACTTCCAAGCACCTTCTGTTTTCACTATTCACTCAGTTACCGGAGACACTCATACAGCCGTTAATAAAGTTTTGATATGAATATTTCAGATATATAGTAATTAAACTACGTTTACCATCGCTCTTTCCTTTTTCCTTTTATTTCTCGTTTCCTTATCTTTGTAAGAAATGATGAAGGAGAACTTGATGGTCCTGATATTTTGGTAAGAGACTGCTTTGAGCTAGTGCTACTCTCGGTTGTCTTATGAACTGGCGAGGAACATGGTGATGCAGGCACAGTTAGGGTCCGAAGCTTTCTCTGTTGTAGTCTAGCCCTTACTATTAAACCCGCCGATAAGGGGGGTGCTGTTGTAGTCTGGCGTACTGACCTCTACCTTGCAGAGGCACAGCGACAACTCGCCGATACCTCCTCTTTATTTACCCCTCGATCGTGACCCCACTAAGGAGCACCAGGACATTGTCTCCCACACCATCACCGACTTTATCCGCTCAGGGGATCTCCCATCCACTGCTACCAACCTTATAGTTCCCACACCCCACACTTCCCGTTTCTACCTCCTACCCAAGATCCACAAACCTGCCTGTCCTGGCAGACCTATTATCTCAGCTTGCTCCTGCCCGACCGAACTCGTTTCTGCATACCTCGACACGGTTTTATCCCCCCTTGTTCAATCCCTTCCGACCTATGTTCGTGACACTTCTCACGCTCTTAAACTTTTCGATGATTTTAAGTTCCCTGGCCCCCACCGCTTTATTTTCACCATGGATGTCCAGTCCCTATATACTTCCATCCCCCATCAGGAAGGTCTCAAAGCTGTACGCTTCTTTTTGGATTCCAGACCTAATCAGTTCCCCTCTACCACCACTCTGCTCCGTCTAGCGGAATTAGTCCTTACTCTTAATAATTTCTCCTTTGGCTCCTCCCACTTCCTCCAAACTAAAGGTGTAGCTATGGGCACTCGTATGGGTCCCAGTTATGTCTGTCTTTTTGTTGGCTTTGTGGAACAATCCATGTTCCAAACCTATTCTGGTATCTGTCCCCCACTTTTCCTTTGCTACATCGACGACTGCATTGGCGCTGCTTCCTGCACGCATGCAGCTCGTTGCCTTCATTAACTTTGCCTCCAACTTTCACCCTGCCCTCAAGTTTACCCGGTCCATTTCCGACACCTCCCTCCCCTTTCTAGATCTTTCTGTCTCTGTCTCTGGAGACAGCTTATCTACTGATGTCTACTATAAGCCTACTGACTCTCACAGCTATCTGAACTATTCCTCTTCTCACCCTGTCTCTTGCAAAAATGCCATCCCCTTCTCGCAATTCCTCCGTCTCCGCCGCATCTGCTCTCAGGATGAGGCTTTTCATTCCAGGACAAAGGAGATGTCCTCCTTTTTTAAAGAAAAGGGCTTCCCTTTCTCCACCATCAACTCTGCTCTCAAATGCATCTCCCCCATTTCACACACATCTGCTCTCACTCCATCCTCCCATCACCCCACTACGAATAGGGTTCCCTTGGTCCTCACCTACCACCCCACCAGCCTCCGGGTCCAACATATTATTCTCCGTAACTTCCGCCACCTCCAACGGGATCCCACCACTAAGCACATCTTTCCCTCCCCCCCCCCGCTTTCTGCAGGGATTGCTCCCTACGTGACTCCCTTGTCCATTCGTCCCCCCCATCCCTCCCCACGGGTCTCCCTCCTGGCACTTATCCTTGTAGGCAGAACAAGTGCTACACATGCCCTTACACTTCCTCCCTTACCACCATTCAGGGCCCCAGACAGTCCTTCCAGGTGAGGTGACACTTCACCTGTGAGTCGGCTGGAGTGATATACTGCGTCCGGTGCTCCCGATGTGGCCTTCTATATATTGGCGAGACCCGACGCAGACTGGGAGATCGTTTTGCTGAACACCTACGCTCTGTCCGCCAGACAGGCAGGATCTCCCAGTGGCCACACATTTTAATTCCACATCCCATTCCCATTCTGATATGTCTATCCACGGCCTCCTCTATTGTAAAGATGAAGCCACACTCAGGTTGGAGGAACAACACCTTATATTCCGTCTGGGTAGCCTCCAACCTGATGGCATGAACTTCGACTTCTCTAACTTCCGCTAATGCCCCACCTCCCCCTCGTACCCCGTCCGTTATTTATTTATATGCAGACATTCTTTCTCTCTCTCTCCTTTTTCTCCCTCTGTCCCTCTGACTATACCCCTTGCCCATCCTCTAGATTTTTCCCCCCTCCCCCTTTTCCTTCTCCCTGGACCTCCTGTCCCATGATCCTCTCATATCCCTTTTGCCTATCACCTGTCCAGCTCTTGGCTCCATCCCTCCCCCTCCTGTCTTCTCCTATCATTTTGGATCTCCCCCTCCCCCTCCCACTTTCAAATCTCTTTCTAACTTTTCCTTCAGTTAGTCCTGACGAAGGGTCTCGGCCCGAAACGTTGACTGTACCTCTTCCTAGAGATGCTGCCTGGCCTGCTGCGTTCACCAGCAACTTTGATGTGTGTTGCTTGAATTTTCAGCATCTGCAGAATTCCTCATGTTTACTTTCTCTGGTCATGTTAGGATTGTGGATAGGGTTAAGTTAACCTCAAATAATAGTATTCAAAATGATGGGTCCAAGTTAAAAACCTCACTTACAGATGCCAGTTGCAGGAATGTGCCCTGTGGTATGCCCTGCCTAACAAATTTTCTTCAAAAAAGCATTACACACTATACACACATTACACACTTTTGAAAGCACACTATAAGCATTACACTTAGTCACTCTAATACAAGAAGGATGTGGAGGTGTTGGAGAGGATGCAGAAGAGGTTCACTGAGATACTGTATGGATTAGAGGCCATGTGCTAGAAGAAGAAGAGGTTGGATAAATTTGGGTGATCTTTTTCTGCAACAGAAAAAGGTTGAGGGGAGACTTGATTTCAGTTTATAAGATAATGCGAGGCATAGTGTGTAGACAGACACAATGGGTTCTAGAGGTGCTGGAAGTATTGAGCCACACACACAAAATGCAGGAGGAACTCAGCAGCATCGAGAGGGCCAGAATGAGAAGATGGGAGAGGAGGATTGCAAGCTGGCAGGTGATAGGTGAAACCTGACGAGGTGGGGAGAGGAGGGGAGAATGATGTGAGAACTGGGAGACAATGGGTGGAAGGACTGAAGGAGGAATCTGAGAGGAGAGGTTAGTGGACCATGGAACAAAGGGAAGGAAGTGGGGAGGAGATGAGATGGTCATGAGAGCAGTGGAGGGGAGAGATGAGAGAGCCACCAGAATGAGAGACAACTGGAAAGGGAGGGGGAGGGGAAACAGTGTGTTTCCCCCCAAGCAATGAAATATTTAAAACTAGAGATAACTAGTTTTTAAAAGAAGAATAGTGGTGGGTGACTGGAAGGTACTACCAGGATTGTTGAGTACAGTAGAGGTGTTTAAGAAGCTCGTTGAATGTTCAGAAAATGTTAGGATAGGGACATTGTGTAGACAGAAGGGATTAGTTTAGTTAGGCCTTTAGTCAGATCAGCACAACATGAGCCAAGGGGCCTGTTTCTGTACATTTTTATTAACACTTAGCTAATCTATGTGTAGTGCAAGACAAACATTGTGATTACAATTCATAAGGCATCCTGAAAATTTACTTGCTATTTAATTGGACCTACAAGATAAACTTACGATGATTTAGGTTTTCAGATTGAGGGAGGTAAGTTAGTCAGGAAGCCAAAAGAACCTCTGTACCTTTCATTAATTTTACCTTGTCATCTCAAAAGATTGACAAACAAGTTCTGCTCAATATTAGTACCCTCATGGAAATAAATAGTTTGGTAATTTTCCATATTCTTGTGGGATTTGGCTCTGTACAAACTATGCTTGCTGTTGTTAATTGTCAGAGTAATTATGGTCCGAAGACTCCCTGAAGATTGAGGGCACTATCTAAGGGATTTATTTTCCCCTGTTCATTTGGTGCAAAGGATACCAGACTTTTGCAAGAAAATACATGAGTTCTTTTGATGTTCCAGTCAAAGTCAGTCTCTTCCCCACACTTGTTTGATTCCTAAATTTCCCAACACTTCTGTCCAATTAATTCTTAATGCCCACATTCCTGGAAGTCCTTTGAACAAGTTGCCAGATTGCTTTCTATCCTAATCTTGGTTAGTTGAACCATGACTTTTAAAGCCAGCTTTTGAAAATTTGTTCTTGTTAGAGATATGTTGTCATAGTCTAAAACTGTAATATACAAGAACCATGTACAGAAATGAGAAAAAAACTGTCTAAATATAGCTATCAATAATCATCAGTCTTGAAGTTACGGAAGGACAATTGCATGAATACACACAAGTGTCCATGAAGAGAGAAAGATATGGAGACTCACACCAGTAGGGCGCTTAAACAGACTCGACCATGAGATACTTGCATATGCACTAACCAGGTGCATGGATGACATTAAAAATCATGTTAATTGCTCTACATCAAACTGGGCTCCAAGATATTTTGCACCAATGTGACAGAGAACAAGGTTTCATAATGACTATTTTGCCAGTTAGCACATCAAAAGTGATTACAGTCGATTATTTCTATACCCAGAGAGACAACCCTCACAATACTGTGATCAAATAAGTGTAGATTTAGTGTCTGGAACTTTTAAACCATCCATGCAAATTACTTTCTTCCAACCAGAGGTTTGAATTACAGCTCACCTTGTCAGTTAGAATACACTTCCACTGTGGATATATAACTCTATCAATAATTCATCCACAACCATAATACTGAAGCAAACCAAACAGTGGTATTTAGTCATCTGCTATCTTTGTAATGGGAAAGAGTGGAACATTTCTGCCACTTCAGAGAGATTCTACCAGCAGGTCTGTCTTTGATGATGGATGTGCTGCTTGTGAGTCTGCCTCACCAGCGGATTTAAAGCCCTTGGATGAAGTTCAAGCTCAAAGCATTGAGATTATGTTGTGGTGTTATTAAATCATCTCCAGTTTCGGCATTACTGGTAGAAATGGGTGAAGCACTTTTACATCTACACAGGTTACTGTTAGCAATGGTTTATTGGGTTAATGTGAGAAGATGTAAAGTAAGTCATCCAATATTGCCAACATTAATAGAAGATTGGAGACACTGCATTCATAGGCTCTTCGGGTTTGGGTGGCAGGGAAGTGAGTGGGTACAAAATCTTGAGTTGCTTAATATGGAACACGATCCCAGTGTACCCCCTTTCTGGGGCTCCTCCATGTTTCTTCTTCCCTTGCCTGTGGTTGATTTAGGCCTTCAGGAAAAGATCAGGATGAGTGATTGTATATCTGTGGCACATGAAGTTCAGCAAGGAAGATATTATGGATTCTTGCAAATCTACACAGATGGTTCAAAAGATCCAGTGATAGGCCGTTCAGGTGTTTCTATTATGTCCAAAGTTTCAGGTGACTGTGTAAGAAAAGATTATCAGATAAAGTATCAGTTTTCACGTCTGAGATGGTTGCTAACATTTTAGCCTTGGAATGAATTGAAGAAGTATACCCTGATTATGTGCATCTGATTCCTTCTTGATTTTGACATCTATTAAAACAGGCATTTCAAATTGTAGACCAGACATTCTTCTTGAGAGTCAACACCACCTGTTGATGATGCAGGGTCTAGGCTTGTGTATACATTTCTTCTGGGTCCATGCCCATGTTGGGGTTGAAGGAAAGAAGGTGACAGATATTCCGTCCTTCGACTCACTTTACACCGCACCCTGTTGGAGCAGTGCTGCCAGGATAATCAAGGACAACACCCACCCAGCCAACACACTTTTCGTCCCTCTTCCCTCCGGGAGAAGGCTCAGGAGCTTGAAGACTTTTACGGCCAAATTTGGGAACAGCTTCTTTCCAACTGTGATAAGACTGCTGAACGGATCCTGACCTGGATCTAGGCCCTACCCTCCAAATATCTGGTCCTGCCTCTCGGTTTTTTTGCACTACCTTACTTTCCATTTTTCTATTTTCTATTTATGATTTACAATTTAAATTTTTAATATTTACTAATTTTTACTATTTTTAATATTTTTAATATTTAATATTTGTAATCCAGGGAACGGGAAGCGCAGAATCACATATTGCTGTGATATTGTACGTTCTAGTATCAATTGTTTGGCGACAATAAAGTATAAACAATCACTTAAAATTAAGGATATAAATGTGGTGATGCCTTTGCACCTCTGAACCATGTCTACCTGCTGAACCGTGTCTACGCCCACCTGGACAAGCCAGCGAGCACTGTGAGGGTCATGTTTTTTGACTTCTCCAGTGCGTTCAACACCATCCGCCCTGCTCTGCTGGGGGAGAAGCTGACAGTGATGCAGGTGGATGCTTCCCTGGTATCATGGATTCTTGATTACCTGATTGGCAGACCACAGTACGTGTGCTTGCAACACTGTGTGTCTGACAGAGTGATCAGCAGCACTGGGGCTCCACAGGGGACTGTCTTGTCTCCCTTTCTCTTCACCATTTACACCTCAGACTTCAACTACTGCACAGAGTCTTGTCATCTTCAGAAGTTTTCGGATGACTCTGCCATAGTTGGATGTATCAGCAAGGGAGATGAGGTCGAGTACAGGGCTACTGTAGGAAACTTTATCACATGGTGTGAGCAGAATTATCTGCAGCTTAACGTGAAAAAGACTTAAGGAACTGGTGGTAGACCTGAGGAGAGCTAAGGTACCGGTGACCCCTGTTTTCATCCAGGGGGTCAGTGTGGGCATGGTGGAGGATTACAAATACCTGGGGATATGAATTGACAATAAACTGGACTGGTCAAAGAACACTGAGGCTGTCTACAAGAAGGGTCAGAGCCGTCTCTATTTCCTGAGGAGACTGAGGTCCTTTAACATCTGCCGGACAATGCTGAGGATGTTCTACGAGTCTGTGATGGCCAGTGCTATCATTTTTGCTGTTGTGTGCTGGGGTAGCAGGCTGAGGGTGGCAGACACCAACAGAATCAACAAACTCATTCGTAAGGCCAGTGATGTTGTGGGGATGGAACTGGACTCTCTCACGGTGGTGTCTGAAAAGAGGATGCTGTCTAAGTTGCATGCCATTTTGGTCAATGTCTCCCATCCACTACATAATGTACTGGGTGGGCACAGGAGTACATTCAGCCAGAGACTCATTCCACCGAGATGCAGCACAGAGCGTCATAGGAAGTCATTCCTGCCTGTGGCCATCAAACTTTACAACTCCTCCCTTGGAGGGTCAGACATCCTGAACCAATAGGCTGGTCCTGGACTTATTTCATAATTTACTGGCATAATTTACATATTACTATTTAACTATTTATGGTTCTATTACTATTTATTATTTATGGTGCAACTGTAACGAAAACCAATTTCCCCTTGGTATCAATAAAGTATGACCATGACTATGACTATAAAGGGCAGTTGAAAGCCATAAATAAAAAGTCTATTCAGTCACTGTGGCAACAAAGTTAGTACAGGCCAACCTTCTATAATCCGGCACCATTGGGACCTGAGAAGTGCCGGATTAGTGAAAATGCCAAATTACAGACGGATCACATTAAGCAATAGCTAACCACCTCATCATACCTTTAAAATATCATGTAAATCAATACAAGTTAGATAATAATGAAACAGAAATATAAATGAGTAGCAAGTGAAGTTTTACTAAAGTAATATACTGTACAGGCACAGATAAAATAAAGGATACAGGTAAATGTACAGGAATTAACTTATACAAAACAGTTGAGCACTTCCGCTTCAAAGTGAGACATTTAATATACCTTCAGTCGCAGTTACTGAGGGAATCCATGTTAGTTTCTTTTCCTCCACTTAGTAATATGCTTAAATTCAGCAGGTCACCATGTCTGATCTGAGGTCGTAGGCAGAAGAGAACGGAGCGCCGGCCGGGCAATGCCAGAGGGCAGTGTGCGACTGCTGGCAGGTGGGCGAGAGGGCGGACTGACCCAGTGCGCGCCAGCTCCCCCGCCGTTGGCAGGTGAGACGGGCGGGTGCCGGGCGGCCGCGCCTCACGCAAATGATATTAATAAATGCAGGAAAACAAGCAGGAATCGCCTGTCTGCTTACAAGAGCGTGCCAACACGTGAACAGATCTAGTGCAAGCAAAACAATGTGCAGCAGATTGGTACGGTGGCCCAGGAAATTTGAAATTACAGTTGCACAGAAAATTTGAAATCAGTGCCGGATTACCGAAGGAACCGGATTACAGGTAGTCGGATTAGTGAAGGTCGACCTGTATAAGGAAAAGCAAGCACGCCATTTATATAAAATTCAGAGGATGGTGGGAACTCAACTGGAAGATGAGTATAAAGGGAGTGAAGAAGTTATACTTACATGTTTACGTATTTGCAATACTAGGTTAAATAACTCCTTGTTCAGAATTAATCTGCATGTTACGGGCATTTGTAGCGAGTGCAAGAAATAGTGCAGTATTTATTTTCTTTATTGAGATACAGCACAGAATAGGCCCTTCCAGCCCTTAGAGCTGCACTGGCCAGCAATCCCCCGATTTAACCCTCGCCTAATCAGGGTACAATTTACAATAGTCAATTAACCTACCAGCCCTTAGGTCTTTGGACAGTGGGAGAAAACCAAGGCGGTCACAGGGAGAACGTACAAACCCCTTATGGGCCGTGGAGGGAATTGAACCCATGTCGCTGTTATTCAAAGTCGTGTTAGAATGCAGTTCCTATGAGGTGCAAAGGAAGTACCTTTTTTGATCTAAATTGAGATCTTTGGGACAGACACAGTTTAACATGGAAATTTTGTCAGGATATCACTGCTGCCATAATGTATATAAGTGCATATTTGACTTTCTGAAAAGCATTAGACTTTTTGATATTATTTGAGTTTACTTCCTGTCTCTTTGGTCTATGCTCCAATTCAGTAGGAGGCAGTAATGCACCGTATGTTGGTCTGCCAGCTGCCATTAAACTCTGCAAGAAAAAGAGATTCTACCCTTTTAGCTGTAAGAAGCAGTTAAATCGGCTGGGAGTTTGAGTCTGAAGCTAGAGGGTATAGGTTTAGTGTAAAAGGGGAAAGTTTTCAAAGGGATTTGAGGGTTTTCTAAGAAAGAAACACAGATAGAGGCAGGTACGTGGAATGAGCTACCAGAGGAAGTGATAGGGGCAGGTACATGGATAGAAAAGATTTAGAAAGATTTGAGCCAAACACAGGGAGTGGTTTAAACAAAGAGCTTGGTCAGCATGGACACTTTGGGCCAAAGGACCCATTTTTGTGCTGTATTAACATTGTGCAACTGTTTGAGCTGGTTAAACACCTATTAACATCCACAATTCTGGTCTCTGTGTGGTTCATTCAATCACGGCAGCCACCTCAAAGGAACCAGAAAATGATCAAAGGAGCCAGAAATCAGAAGAAAGAACAAGTAGTTAGCTGGGTGTGGGAAGTCCTAGGTCTCATTCTGAGTCATCTCCTGCAGGAGAGGAATAGTAAAACGACAGGAAGGCACATCCCCACACCTCCAGCACTTTTCAAATTAATTTTGTTCGCTGGCTTTAAGACAACTGGTGAGGCTGATCCATAAGCGACGCATGAATAATCAAAGACAGGCCTGATTAAAGCAAACTACATTTGTTTAAGTGACCTCCTGCTCACACCCTAATCACATTAAACTAAGCACCTGAGCACTTTAAGGGCTTCACTTATACTCCTCTGGAATTTTATTCACAGCACCTTCCATGTTAGCCTTCTGTCCATCCACATACCAAGAAAGATCACCACTGACTTTTGTTTCAGAGATTTACCACTTAACTTGTGATGAATTGTGGGTGGAATGTTCCTTTTAGAAAAACGAGTAACTTGAGCCTATGCAACAGAAACCCCACCAACATCCCAATTCCTCTACTTCATTAATAGCTGCCTGCATTTTCCTAACAATATAATTTATTTTCTTGCCTCTCTTCCACAGGGCACCATCATTAGCCTGTAATGATTTGGAAATAACTGACTCAATATTTTTAAAAAATCATCAATCATAATACTAAAAAGGAGTGGTCTGCACTCACCCCCTGTGAAGTCCCATTCTCTATCTCATACTCTTTAAAGAATGTTGTTCCCGCACTAACTTGTATCTTCAGCTCACATAAAATATTATGAATCCAATTGAACATTCTACCACCTACCCCCATCTTTTCAAGTTTAAGCAACAAACCTTATGTCTATAACATATCATGCTTCCTCTATGTCAAAAAATACTGCTATCACTAATTTTTTATTAACTTGGTCCTTACGAATATCAGATTCCCAACTTAACACCAAGTCCATGATCATGCTCCCTTTACAATATCTGGATTGGGATACAGCTAATTTCTCAACACCTTCCACAAAATAAGAAAGCCTTGCTATACAAACACACAAAATGCTGGAGGAACTCAGCAGGCCAGGCAGCATCTATGGCAGGGGTGTCAAACTCATTTTAGGTCACAGGCTGGATTCGACAAAATGTGACTTCATGCGGGCCGGGTCAGTTGTGCACACGCACGTACTTCCACAGCTTTCGTTGCCTTCGTATTTTCAACCTGCTCTCATGTGTCTCAGTCTCTGCTATAACTACAAAGGGCTTCACTTTACGAATTTTGTTTCTTATGAAGAAGATTGCCCAGCAAGCATTACTTTTATGATTGGTATTAACTTACAGTCGTAGACTACAAGAAAGTTGTGATGAGAGAGAGAAAAAACGATGCTATTTTGGCTAAGATTGATTTGGGAGCCACACCCTTTCCATTAGTGAACCATTTGAAATCGAACATTGGCAGATACAAATGTAGACCTAACGAAACAAATTGTAAATGTAGGCTACACAACTGCACCTAATTTTTATTAGCCTGCTTCCAGCAGTCAAGCTCAGACAATGAACACAGTTAGCCTCTAATTTTTATTGAAGTGATCACATTTACAATAATGGAATAGTCAGAAAATGAATGAATCACAATATTATGACACTCAATATTTCATAATGCATTTTGCTTACATGTCGCAGTGCATCGAACAGTGTCACTCATTTTTCACTTGCTGCTTCCAGACTCCTGACATCTCTTGGCTTTAACCAGCCTGTCAACACCAGGGACCAGTTTCTGGGCAGTTGTAATTTTCATAATATCATTTAGGTGTCTGTGTGTCAGTTGCGAGCACAGTTTGGATTTGTTAATGTTCGTTATGGAGAACACCTGCTCACAAAGATATGTTGTCCCGAACATGCAAAGGATCTTTGAGATAACGTCTGTCATCTTGGTTTACGTCGGTCCCAGGTATTGATAGAATGAGTCCAGACCCACAGTCTCAAATTTATATTTCAAGGCTGAGATACACTGAATTTCAATTAGTTCCATTTGGAGTTCCTCCAGCACATCTGATGCTGTGTTGACGGCAAATGGTGAGCAAAATAGTGAGAATTCCTTCTCGAGCTGAGTGAAGACTTGGAACCAATTCTGAAACTCACTTTTCTGCCATGATATTTTGTCCTTGTTATTGTCCACGTTGTCATTATTCCCATGAGCGACACGCACAGACTGCAAAGAGGGGAAATGAGCTGGGTTTCTCCAGGATAGTTGCATCTCCCACAGGCCTAATTGAATTTGAAAGGCACGAATGCTGTCGTAGTATTCCGTAACGAGTTTGTTGCGGCCTTGCATGTTAACATTAAGCACACTTAAGTACTCTGTTATATCCACCAAAAACGCAAGATCATGAAGCCTGTCTTGGTCATCCAACTCTGCCACTGGCTTCCCTTTCTCATTCATGAATAGTCCAATTTCCGCACGTAATTGAAAAAAATGTTTGACCACAACCCCTCTGCTCAACCAGCGGACTTCAGTGTGGTAGGGTAGGCCGCGTCCAATATTACTTTCGGACAAAAGAGTGTCAAATTGCCGATGGTTAAGTCACTTGACTCTAATAAAATTAACCGTTTTGATTACTACATCCATGACATTGTCCATTTTCAGGCTCCCGCTACATAACGCCTCTTGGTGTATAATATTCCAGAATTCCTGCTCTAGATTCTCTGTCTGAACTTTCTCTCTGAGTTTCACAACAGCACCTGCCTTTTCCCCACCATGGACGGTGCGCCATCTGTTGCCACGCTGACAGCGTGACTCCAGTCAACCCTCAGTCTGTCCAGGGCCTCGACGAGGCTGGAGAAAACATCGTTCGCCGTTGTGGTGTTTATCATGGGCACCGTCTCCACAAACTCCTCGGTGACGGTCAAAGATGCATCAACACCACGAATAAATATTCCCAATTGAGCTACATCAGTCACGTCGGTGCTCTCATCAATTGCAATAGAGAAGGCAATAAATGACTTCACTTTGTCTTTTAGTTGACTGTTCAAATCTCCTGCAAGGTCCCTGATTCTCTCTGCCACAGTATTTCTTGACAAGCTGATATTACCAAAAGTCTGTCTCTTCTCAGGGCACACCAGCTCAGCCACTGTCAGCATGCATGCTTTGATGAGATCCCCCTCTGAGTATGGCTTCGACGCAGCAGCTATTTTGTTGGCAATAATATAGCTGGCCTTGACTGCTCCATCATGAGTCTCTCGACTTTTGGTGAACACTGACTGCTGTTTTTTCAGAGCTGCTTCAAGCTCGTTTACCTTTTGCGTTCTGAGTCATCCTGCGTACGTGTGACGTCTCATAGTGTCGTTTGATATTGTACTCTTTTGCCACAGCCACCTGTTGCGAGCATATCAGACACACAGGTTTGCCATTGACCTCACAGAAGAAAATACGATCTTTCCAATTATCATTGAATATCCGACCTTCAATGTTAACTTTTCTTTTCTTGGAAAGCATTTGAACCACAGCAGCAAACAGTCTCAGCCTTGCTACAGGTGTTACTTACCTGAGTACTCTGTGTGTTTATTCTGTGTCTGACGACGTAAGTGGGGCCCTAGTGGTCTTCAGTACAGGGTGGTAGGTGCTTGTGCACAGCCGGTGGTTAACTGCCGCCTATTGTTTTCTAAGTACACACAACAAGCTGCCAGCGCAGCAGGCGGCCCAGACAGCGGTGGGAGAGAGAGCGGCTGCCGTACAGATACATAATAAATGGTCATGAATATACTTTTTTTTCCCCCAAAACATCCCGCGGGCCGGATTGGACCCCTTCGTGGGCCGGTAGTTTGGCACCCCTGATCTATGGAAAAAAGTACAGTTGACGTTTCGGACCAAAACCCCTCAGCAGAACTGGAGAAAAAAAGCTGGGAGGTAGATTTAAAAGGTGGGAGGAGGGAAGAGAGGAAAACACAAGGTGATAGGTGAGACCTGAAGGGGAAAGATGAAGTAAAGAACTGGAAAGTTGATTGATGAAAGAGATCGAAGGCTATGGAAGAAAGAAAAGAGGGGAGGAGCACCTGAGGTAGGTGATGGGCAGGGAAGGAGATAAGGTGAGAGGAAAAAGGGGATGGGGGTCATTACCAGAAATTCAAGAAATTGAAATTCATGCCTTCAGGTTGGAGGCTACCCAAATGGAATATAAAGTGTTGTTCCTCCAATCTAAGTGTGGTCTTCTTCATGACAATAGAGGAGGCCATGGGTAGACAAATCAGAACAAGAATGGGAAGTGGAATTAAAATGGGTAGCCACTGGGAGATCCCACTTTTTCTGGTGGGCGGAGCGTAGGTGCTCGGCAAAATGGTCTCCCAATCTACGTTGGGCCTCACCGATATATGGGAGGCCATACCGGGAGCACCGCTCACAGTAAATGACCCCAACAGACTCGCAGGTGAAGTGTCACCCCACCTGGAGGATTGTTTAGGGCCCTGAATGGTAGTGAGGGAGGAAGTGTAGGGGGCAGGTGTAGCACTTGTTCCGCTTGCAAGGATAAGTGACAGGAGATCAGTGGAGAGGGAAAAATGGAGAAGGGAATCATGTAAGAAGAGATCCCTGTGGAAAGCAGAAAGTGGAGGGGAGGGAGGAGGAGGGAAAGACGTGCTTGGTGGTGGGATCCTGTTGGAGATGGTGGAAGTTTCAAAGAGTTATAAGTTATGTGCTGGGCACAGAGGCTGGTGGGGTAGTGGGTGAGGACAAGAGGAACCCTATCCCTAGTAGGGTGGTGGGAGGATGGGGTAAGGCCAGACCCAATGTGAAATGGAAGAGAAGCAGTTGAGGGCAGCGTTGATGGTGGAGGAAAGGAAGCTCCTTTCTTTGGAGAAAGAGAACATCTCCTTTGTTCTAAAACGAAAAGCCTCATCCTGACAGCAGATGTGGCAGGGATGGAGGAATTGAGAGAAGGTGATGGTGTTTTCACAAGTAACAGGGTGGGTAGAGGTATAGTCCAGGTAGCTGTGAGAGACCGTGGGTTTATAATAGATATCAGTGAATGCTATATACTACAACCATTCATTCCATAATCTTACATATATGTGAAATTAATGAAATAGTCTATAACTGAAAGGAGCTGATTGATCCTTATTGATCCTTCAATATAAGGATTACAACCACTAATTTTCAGGAAAGAAGTCGCCCTTCAACCCATATCATATTGTAAAAAATGCCAGAACTAGCATAAGTTTCGAATCCAATAACTATGTAAACGTATTATAATATATATAATTCTTCCCAGGTGTTAACTAGCCAGCATTACTAATAGCCCTTTTAAGTTCATACAATGTAGATTTAATATCCAAGCAGGAGGTGGGACATTCTTCTTTCTTAGAATCTGAAAATTGCTCACCAAAACTATTTCTCTATAAGACCTCGTTTCTTTACTTATATTGGCCGAACTATGGCATGTGTTTTTGCTAATAATTCTGCTTTTTCAGAGTCAGTAACTGCAACTTTCTCCCCACCATACAAAACTGGCATTGCATCAAATTTTTTCACTTCCCCAATTTTCTGTATCGTGCCCCAAATTTCCGCTACCTGGATCTCTTTCCCAGTACGAATGCAGTACGATCTCAAATAGATTTTTTTCGCCTTTCTCACTACTTTTTTAAACTATGGCTTGAGCTCTTTTACATTCTATGAAAGACGAATAGGGGTAACACTGCTTAACTTTCTTAAAAGCTTTATTCTGCTCCTTCACTGCTCTGTTATATTTCATCGATCCAGCAGGGAGCAGCTCTCCTTTTATTATCTCCCAGTGATCTGGGAATTGATTCCTTAGCTATTGAGTTGAGCACAGAACACCAGGTATTATTATGTAACTTGATATTCTTCAAAACCAAATGATCAGGAAATCTACTTACACATAAATCATCAAATATATCCCAATTTGTCTTTTTAAAATTCCATCTGGGGATATGAGAGCCTTTCCTCTGATACAGATCTAGTCCCATGGTACAGATAATGGGGACATGATCACTTCCCACTGTTGTATCATTTTACACCTTGCAGTTACACACACTTACAATCCCTTGGTATCAACGTAAGGTTTATAGCAGAAACAGTGTCGTTAAATAGATTTATCCTTGTACTCCTACCATCATTCAAGCACACCAAACACTTTTCCTCCCGACAGTCTTCCACCATTGTCTCATTCACATTTGTGACACTACAACCCCACATAGTACTGTGAGTATTAAAATCTCCATGCTATATGACCTTATTTTTCCAATTTCCACCCACACATTCTGATCTATCAGGTGTTAACCTTTCGCAAAAGTTATCAAAATTTATTATCTGTACTTTACTACTCTTTCTCCAAACTTCAACCGCAATTACCTCACAAACAACTCCAATTTCCACAACCCTATGTGTTATCCTGTTTCTGACAAAGGTAGCTACTCCATTACCCATTTTCCAATTGCGTCTTATATTAACATAACCTTGTATCTTAAAATATAGACTAGATTTCAACAGGTTTCCTGTACGTATATCATCAGCTGTATTCAGTAAATCTTTAATAAATTTCTTAAACTTTTAACCATTTGCTAACGGGCTTCTATCATTCCATTGTAAGATTAGAGAAACCATTAACAACCATCCTTTGAAGTCTGAATGTTATTTACTCCTCTGTGTAAAGCATCATTAATAACTTCTAGAGCTAAGTCTTTTATCTCTGGATGTTTCTTGACAATTTTCAATGTAATTTTATTTTTTCTGTCCTACTTTTAGTTTGTGCTGTACAATCTACCAAAGCTACCATGAAAGTGACAAACTTTAAAGTTTATCAACAATCAGAGAATCAATCCTTTGTTAAACAATCATTCACTTTACACATTTTCTTTAAACTATCCGTATTTTGGATATTAATAGATCCTATTGATACTCTTCTGTACTTTCTGCAGAACCTCTGCATTTGATATATCCATTTCCAGCTGAACATGTTGCACTTCCACAGCTTTCTTATATACAGGACACCCTGCACAAACAGAGCTATGTTCTCCTCCGTAGTTGCTACTATGGCCTGTTCTTCATCAAGTTATGGTATTGTTGCACTGTTGTAACTACATGTTATAATTATGTGGTTTTGTTAGTTTTTTCAGTCTTGGTCTGTCCTGTGTTTCTGTGATATCACACCAGAGGAATATTGTATCATTTCTTAATGCATGCATTACTAAATGACAATAAAAGAGGACTGCGTGTCCTTATAATCTAATCTAATCTGACCTAATCTAATGCCTTCACCACATTTGCCATTATCATGTTCTCCACCACATCTACCACACCACTTTCTACCTTTACAAACAGCTGTTACATGGCAAACTTCTGGCATTGAAAACATCTCAGAAGGGCACATGGACTTGAACATATAACTCATTATCTAAATTAAACCAGTCCAGCAAAATTTCTTTTCCATCAAATTTAATCAACACTAGTAAGCTACCTGTTCTTACTCCACCATGAAGCCCTTTTAAACATTTAGCATCCACAACTTTTCCCCAAACTGGATTATTTTTAACTAGGTCCGTGGATACATCTAGAGGCACACCAGAGATTACTCCTCAAGGCTACTGTTGTTCAATATGATTCCTTGATGTTACTTACCTTCCTCCCACTGCTTTAAACCCCATTTGCTTACTGTCTTTACAAAGTACTAAGACTGCTCCATCTCTTAAAGGTTTTGTGCCCAGAATATCTCCTAATGATTTTTTTTCAAATCCTTAGTTAATCTACTTAGACTGATATCAGAAATAGATCCACATTCAAGACTCAACAAAACCTTACATTCTTTCTTCCTTCCTTCTTTTATTTAGGTCCACTCTACAGCCTTCAGTACTACAATCCTCGATTTGCTGCTTAATTTTCCTTTTCCCAGAAACCTGCCAATCACCTTCCTCTATACAACTCCTATTATCCAATTTCACCTTCCGTCCGCTACTCTTGTCTTCTCCAAAACTACTGTCATCTTTACCTTCCCTTTGCTGTGTGAGGGCAACTCGAAAGGCACACTCAGCCCTTTGCTCCAACCCTCGTTCTCCAACCAGCTCCACCGGACCCTAGCCATGTATACAGCTTCGGAATCCGCTCTCCATACAGAGACATTCTCTTCATTTAACAAACTCACTACTCTCCAGTTTATTTGTAACCCATTACCCTCTAATTTATCTCTAACCAATGAATTTTTTACTCCCAGTGCAGACCCAATCAACTAATCATTCACTCTCCAATGTACTCCAACGTCCATCGAGAGCATCCTGACTGGCAGTGTCATTGCCTGGTACAGGAACTGTACTACCCTCAAACGTAGGGCACTGCAGAGAGGTGGGGACATCCACTCTACGTACAGCAGTTGAATTAGAATTTGACCATTTTCAAAGGATGAATGGCAGTCCAGTTTGAAAGCAAAATTCTGCAGGTGCTGGAAATCTGAGATTAAAGTGTAGGAATGCCTGACGAAGGGTCTCTGCCCAAAACGTTGACTGTGCCTCTTCCTATAGATGCTGCCTGGCCTGCTGCGTTCACCAGCAATTTTTATGTGTGTTGCTTGAAATCTCAGCATCTGCAGATTTCCTCACGTAGGAACTACTTATCTGGTCAGGCAGTATCTGCAATGTGTAGAGAGAAACACTGAATATTACAGCTCACTGACATCTTCAGACCTCTAGGCGAGTTGATGGAACAATTGGCAGATCAGATAAATGATGGATCATTTAAAAAAAGGATCTGGAAAGTATATGAAATTATATATTTGAGACTATTTCTAGTTCAATTGTAGTAGGCTA
The DNA here is from genome assembly GCF_963921235.1 of Mobula hypostoma. Classification (NCBI taxonomy): domain Eukaryota; kingdom Metazoa; phylum Chordata; class Chondrichthyes; order Myliobatiformes; family Myliobatidae; genus Mobula; species Mobula hypostoma. The sequence goes on from NC_086097.1 coordinate 89,534,857, forward strand.
GATGGCCTTCTTATCTGCTGTGATTTCACTTTTAGCTTCACGTGTTCTCCTTTGTCCCTTATGAACTGGGTTTTCCCCAGAGATGTTAAGAAGGGACATGCGAGAGGTAGATTAAAATTATCTTGTAGAAATAGAGTGCAAATAATTTTGCCTTTATCGGAGGTGGATAAAACTAGAGGATACAGATTTAGCGTAAGGAACAAGAGATATAGAGGGGATGCTCTGTTTCCATGCTGTATGCCTCTTTGACAATCCTTAGGTTACCATGTGAGATGTTTCTGCAGTTTGAGTTTTTGACACTAGATGGTGATGTTGCCTTTATTGACAAAGTGCATTAATGTGAGGTGTACCTTGTTAAATACAACGGCATGAAACTTCGGGGTATCAAATTTGTCTTGCGCAGCAGTACAAAATGAGCTATTGCACATCAGCCAGCCGTTTTACACCCCATCTGATTTTGATCCCAAGACAAAGTTAAACCTCATTGTGTCAATTAGATTTATCCCTGAGTCAACATTACTGAAGAAACATTGTCTAACTTTGTTGTTGTAGGACAAACCAGCTCCTGTATTTTCAATGGTACAGCAGTAATTCCATTGCAAGCATACTTTGCTGACAATAACGAACATCTAGAGTACTCCGAGTTCATGAATGATGCTATATTCTTTCTTGGAATCTGGAGAAAGTCACTGAAAAGTCAAAATGACATACCAGGACATTACTGAGGGAATGCTACAGAGTTTTAGATGACAGTGTCAGCCCAATGATGGAGTCATGGAATCATAGAAACTTGGAATGAGGCGCTCTGGCCAACCAATCCACACTGATTATCAAACACCCATTGTTACTCTAATCTTATCCTAGTCCCATTGCATTGCCCTAATATTCTCGTCAACTTTCCCCCGATTCCATTATTCACCTAGGGACAACTTTGCAGTGGCTGATTAGTCTACCAAGCTACACATCACTGGGATGTGGGAGGAGATCCACACAGTCACAGGGAGAACGTGCAAATTCCACATGGACAGCAACCGAGATCAGGGTCGGACCTGGTTTGCTGGAAGTGGGACTGAGTCTGGATGCAACAAAGTTGCTCCAAGCCCAGTCGATCTTGTAAAGTTCTCTTCACAAATATTTGGGCACTGGCGTGGCCCGATTAGTCGAGTAACAGTTGTTGACCTCATAATGTCATATCTTGCAGAACATGTGGATGATTTCTCCATCATGATCCTTGGGTACAGGTGCTGGTAGTACAGTGGTAGACAAATAGTTAGAGGTAGATCTGGAAATTCTTAGCATTGACTGGTGGTATCAGGCCAAACCCCCCAGGCATTAAAATCTACTTTTGATTGTCATCAATCTCGGTTGATTAATTGGAAGCGGTATTGGATATGGCAAGCCTACAGGACTGTGGAATTATAATGCCACTAGCTTGGTAGTACAATCAGTGGCTGAGTCCTGAAGGACATAGCTTCTAGATTTGGTCTGTGAATGAACCAATACATAAACTTCCTGGAGCCCATTCTCAACCATCTACTTGTGAATAACTCTCCAGAACAGCAGTAGTAGAAATGACCTTGTGGTGACATAGTCTCAGCTTCACCTTGAGGATTTCCTCCATCACTGCAAATGTGCTAATTGGGATAGACTCAGAACTGATCTGGCAACTTAAAACTGGACAACCAAGGGACTGCGTGGAGCACCACTAAGAGCAGGGATGTCTACCACCACAATCTGCGACCTCAGGGCCTAGCAGACACCTTACTCCACTTGTACTGTAAACCCTGGTTTAGCGAAGAATGCAGAAGTTCATGCTGGGTAGAGCACCAAACCTGGCACTGAGGTGCCACCCTTGTAGGACATGCAATGGATGGTGTAAAGTGATCATACAACCAGTGGATCAGATCAAAGCTTTGTAGTCCTGTCACATCAGGTCCAGAATGGTGGTGGACAATTAAATGGGAGGAAGCTCCCAGATGATACCCATCCTCAGTGCTGTCAGGCCCAACACTCGAGGGCTGATGGCAAGACTGAAGTGTTTAAAACCACAATCAGTTGGAAATGCCGCCTGGATGATCCACATCTGCTTTCTCCTGAGATCCCCCACCGTTATAGCAGCTGTTCTTCAGCCACATAGATTCACTTCACATGACTGTCAAGCGTGCTGGGAAGTATTCTGGAGTTATGTGAATATAGCAGCTATTAATTCAAACAAGAACCAGTCTTCAGTTCTTATTGCAAATGGAAAAAGATCAGAAATCTTGCAATTAGCCTTCATTTTTTTGTAAAATTGCAAACAGTAAATTGAAGTTACGAGCACAGGTTCTTCCACAAACTGAGAGGTTGCATATGCATCAGTTTTGCATTAAGACAATGGGGTTGTGTTAATTGTCCTGCATTAACTACGGTTTTAAGGAAGTTGCACCATTATGTAAGTTTAGGGAAGTGTCCCAGCCAAGGTATTTGTATATTCAGAGGTGTCTCCCACTGTAAATATGCAATTCAAAGGAAGCGTTGTCAACCCAAAATATTGAAGTAATTGATGACGTCATTGTAACTATTGAAACTGTATGAAATGGTAAATGGTACCATTTATTGAAATGGTAACCTGCTGTTACCATTGATCTTAAGGGTATAAAAAATGTGATTGATGTACTTTTAGCTTGTGAGCCTCTACCAAGACAGTCTCCAGAATGTTGCCTGTTTGTTGTGCTGAATAAAGACTTCCATATCACCAGCTTTAGTGTCTCTCCAGTGACTTCGATCACAGACACAACAAGAGCATTGGAAACCACAAAGGCTATGAAGGTGAACAATGTATCTGCTGTAGTATTGAAGAGCCATGCTCCAGGTTTAGCTAGGTCTCAAGATAAACTGTCCCATTGTAATCTACCTGACAATGTGAAATATTGTCTCAGAACTAAACAGGACAAATCCCATCTGGCTAATTATAGCCCCATCACCAGCAAAGTACATTGTGCTATCGATGGTCCTATCAAGTGGCACTACTCAACAATAATCGCCTTGCTAATAGCTACAGTATATAAAGTTTAGCTGGTTTTCAATTAGAGACTTCTTCATAGCTGTAGTCCCAACAGGAACCAATGAGCTGATTTATAGATATGAGGTGAGAGTACTTATCTTTGACCTCAAGCCAAAATTTACCCGATAGCGATACCAAGGAACTCCAATGAAACTGAAATCAGCAGGCATCAAAGGGAAAACACTCCAGTGGCTGGAGTCAGGACTTGCCCAAAGGAAAATAGTTTTGGTCATTGGCGATCAAAGCCCATGCCCTGGGATATCACTGTAGGATTTCCTTGCTGTATTGGCCTAAGCCCAATCAGTTTTAGCTGTTTTCACCATGAGGTCAGAGCTGAGGATGTCCACTGAATAGTGCACAATGCTCAATTCTATTCACAACCCCCCAGCACATACAGTAAAACAGCCCCTGCCCGCTTCCTCAAGATTCAGGCATGAGCTTATAAGCGGCAGGACAAGAACAAGGACCCACCCACCTGGGAGGAGTGAGGAGTGAGGAGTGAGAATCCTTCAGGACAGAAGGAGCCCATTTACTGTTCTGGCTGCTTTATCCAAATAGTCCAACCTCCTGTTTTCTCTCATAGTGCTCCAGGCTTTTAAAATATTTACCCAATTCTTTTTCAAAGTTACAATTAATTCTGCTTTCACCAGCTAAACAGTGGACTGAAGACTGTAACAACTTTTTGCATCAATAAAGATTCTCCTTATCACCCTCCTGCCAGGAGAAGCATGTGTTAACACTGTTGCACTGTATTTTAAATGTCATGGAAGCATACTTGCAGGTAGTTTCTGTTGATTGATCGTGGTGATTACGAAGCTTGTTCGAATTTGATTGGGCTATAACTCCCCACTTTTGCTTCTGCTGCTTTGATCCTGTTTTCTCTGATCTCGAGGAATGTTTCTAGCAATGGAACTTCCTGGGAAGACTTCTTTATGTAAACAATCTCTTTAGGATGGACTTCTGGAATCTGTCCATGTCAATACCTGCCTGGTTGTTGAGTGAAGGTGTTACCGTCGATTGTCTGTTATGTAGCCTTTAGTGTTCAGCAGCCAGCTATTATTTCCTGTTTTTCTCACTCAAACAATGGTGGGAAAGGCTTCCCTCTGTGACTAGGCCTGGAGGTTAGTTGGAACAAAGAGGAAAAAGTTCTCCCATTGTCTGCAATTTGATAACTGTATTCTTTTCCTCTTTCTTAAAATTACTTTTAGATTATAAAAATCTATGGGTCTGGAAATTGTGTCAGTGGACACTGTGAACTCAAAGCCACATAATCCCAGGAATTCCACCTTCCAGGCTATGTATGTATCTCCAGAAATTAAAGGCAAATTCCCATAATGAGAAAACAATTGTAGGGACATTTAAATAAAAATGCTTTAAAAATTTTTTTTAATGCTATTTTAATTCACTGTAAAATTAAAAGTGACTTTATGGAAGGACATCAAATCACCCAAATGAGTGGGAGAACAGGGCCAGTTGCAGGGCGCTGATGATGGCAGCAGGTCATATGGTAAAACCTCCAGGATTTGTCCTATCAAGTATCTTTTGTTGATGGCAAACCCTTTTGTCCTGAGTGCAACCCCCCCACCACCAACCCAATCACATCCCTTCCTAATTTCCCAGTTTATTCACATTCCAGTCCCCCAAGTTCCCCAACCCAGTCACATCCCCACTTCCCAAACCCTTGTCAATCAACATCCATTTATACCTCTCACCCATTCAGTCGGCTCTCTGGCCCTGTCAAAGCCCCAATCTTAATCACACTCCTATCTCCCTTCCCTCCAACTCAATAGCATCCAAATTAAAATCAATTTTGAATATGCCTTCAGGTACCAATGGGGCTTCGTTTAAAAGAACTCCTCTGGGCGGGGTGCTGTGACGGATAGGTGAGCCAAGATACCAGAATCCTATGGGTGGTTGCTGAGGAAGGGGTGGATGAACCCAGATAGTAGGTTCCTAAGGGTGGGATGCTCAGGGCCGGGTGTTTAGAAAGGGATGGGTGAGTTCAGGCAGCAGGGGCTCTGTAAGGATGGGGGAACAAGTGAGGCAAGAAGCACAAGCCCAGCTGGCAAAAGCCACATGGATATAAAATCTACATTTATAAAATCTGAGCCCTTCTGAATGGACCTGGATCCAATTTAAAATGTATTAATCTTCTCCACCTAAGGCAATGGAAACTTTCATTGTGCAATAAAAACACTAAGTACTAGAAACACAGACCAGGTCAGATGGTGTCCATTGTGTGGGGAAAACAGAGTTATTTGGAAAACAGTTCAAGAGGTAACAGGTTTTGAGCAAATGCAGAAGTGAGGAATGAGTTAGGGGAGGAGAAGGTGGTGAAAAGGTGACAGGAAGAAGGGATAACATCAGAAAGGAAAAGATGGACTGATGCAAAAACAAATGGCTAACAATGAAATATGAGCTGGGTCCAGAATAGGAGTCAATGGAAAAAGCTGAGTCATGAAGGGGAATGTTTGTCTGAAGAAATGAGGGGAGTGGTTATGATATGAAACTTTAAGCTCAGATGAGATGATTTTCCATGGTTCATGATAATCCTGTCACACGTATCCTCATAACTTAGCCATTTAGCATCCGGGTATGTTCTGCTGAACGCAGTCCAAGCCAAATAGGTCCTTCCTGTGGTAGGATGCATAGAAATTAACGTAGTACTCCAGCTGGTGTCTGATCTGGGCCATATTTCCTCTATGTATTTATGTTAACCTTAAAGGGAATCGCTGCTCTTTGTGACACCTCTGATAGCATACAAGAGGAAGAAAAGGTTGACTCATTTCCCCTTTACTGGCATGGCATGTACAGTTTCTAGGTGGGTGCAAAAGATGATCTAATTCCTCTAAGTAGTTGTTAGATGGTACGTTGTAGGCAGCAAGAGTGCTAAACCACTTTACTCGAGTTTGATGAGAGAAGCATCCTAAGGGAAACTGGTTTCAAATAACCATAGGGAAGCCAAGGCCCTTTCTTCAGTTCCACAGCCGACGAATTAATAGAGAAAAAAAAAAGAGATTTCTTTCCAAATGAAAAGCAGTCCATCATTCACTTCCAATCCTCCCCGTGCCCCAGCAGAGCTTTCCGTACATTCAGCAATTTTATTAATCAAAAGATTACTTTAAATCGTTACGAGGCTCTTCAGTGTGATGCGGTTGGACAGTGTCCAATGCAACAGGTGAAAGCAATGAATCACCAGTACTTTGGAGAAGAGATCTTGCCAAGTCGAGATAGAGAGCAGCTGGTTCCTTTGGAACAGTCATGTTGCTGCCAGTTGTCTCTTTAAACTGCCACACCTTTTAATAGGATATGTAATTGATAGCAAGTAATGTGTTGAAGGCTGGGATCTAACCCAGGGTTTCAGATGATTCATATACAGAGTAATGGATACCTGTGAGTGAGTTCCAGACTAAAACTTAATGGAGCAATTCAGATTTCTTGTATATGGAAAAGTGGGTAACTTGTATGTGCAGAGATTCCTGTGCCTCCAGAAGGGTGGTGCAGTGGCTGGGTTCAAATGAACTCAGGGATAACATGTAACTGCCACAGGCAAAAGGTGCCTCCCAATATCCTTGCCCCTATGCCAGCACAGGTGGTCATCAGCCATAGGCAAAAAAGCTGTGCCCGGGACTTTTGGAGCGTGGATTTGGAGAGGTAAAGGTGTGTTAGGAAGTGGAGGACTGATTGATGGTATTGGGGTTGGATTGAGAGCAGAAAGGGTTGGCTGTTAACTGGCATTTGGTTGTGGGGAATGCATTCACTTGGGTTTAGAAGTAACTCAGGGAGGAGACTAGCCTGGAATATAGCCTGTAATTGGATTGCAAGGGAACCTTATTCAATAAAAGAAAAACTGAAAACGGTCAGGGAGCATTCTTGATGTGGCTACCTCCAGAAAGACAGACAGATTCTGACACTCGCTACACTAAGCAATGGTGCTTCATGACAGAGTGCAGTTAGTCACACAATGCAATCCCGAGAGCAGTAAGCTTTAAATCGCTGCTTTGCTGTTATTGATGAATATTACAATGCTCCTTTGGTCAACATCTTCTGGATAGAACAAGAAACCATATATTTCACTTATTTTATGTCTTCTGTGTTTGTTTTTCATCTTGAATGTGATTCTGGAACTGTTGGAGCCTGTGAATTCCAGTTTGGAGATCATTTGGGTGTTCCAGCTCTCTACAGTCTCCGAGGGGATTCCGGGAAGCAGAGGCAGTGTGTGTGACCTCGTAGTGAGAAGGCTGCAAGCCATTGTTCAACTCCATTTTGACAATTAAGACTTCCATTGTTCACTGATTAAAGCGATAAGGGAGATTGAAACATCCAGGTGAATGTGGACAGTGATTGCCGGCTACCTGCCTTTTTAATGCTGGGGGATTGCCCTGCTGCTAGAGAAGGGAGACCGCCGTCTTATTGCTGGTAAGATTGCTCTGCTACTGAGAGGGAGAATGTTGCCCAGGTTTTCTGCAATTTGGATGTGGTCTTGTACTGTGGACTTCTTTTTCCAGTTTTATAGCTTTATTGTATTCTGTGTTTTTCACCCGATCTTTCTTCTTTTTGTTGTGTGTAGACAAGGGGAATTTGGGAATTAGTGTGCCCGTTCCATTTTTGTTCATTTTTTTGTGTGGTGAGGAGGGATTTGGGGGTTGATGATCAAGCTTCCATTCTTTTCTTTCTTGATTTCGTGGCTATCTAGAGAAGAAAAATTTCAGAGATGTATACTTTGATAGTAAATGAACTTTTGAACCTTTGTGCATGAATGTTCTGTATTTGGATGTGGGAAGCAGCCAGTGAAAGATTGCCTTGTTTATGGTAGGGGAGGGGATGGTGATGATCATATATCGAAGCGGGGGAATCAAGGGTGCTAACACATTGTGATGGGAACTGGGGGTTGGAGGAGAGGGTGGATGAAATCACACACCAGGGAGTATATTGCTGGTCAGGTTGTTGAGAAAGATATGTAATAGAGTGGGTGGCTTCCAAAGCATAAAGTCCAGCACTGTGCTGGGAGGGCAATACAGTTGCAGGATGGGATCTCCAGGACAATGTTGTCCTTATGCCCTCTTTATGCTGCAAAAAGAATATTGAGGGGAAATGACTGATCCCATACATCTCTTAGTCAAAATTCATTTCAGGAGTGCAAGGATGATTGGTGCCAAAAATATCTGACTGCTTTTATAAAGTAATACAAAATGACCCAGAAATGTCCCAACGAAGAATCAAGTTTTATTTGTGTCACCACAGAGAAGAAACAATATCATGCAATTGAGTTACCAAGAAAATAAGTTTTACACTGGAACTTATTTGAGGATTTTGTAATCTTTATTTGCTGATACTTGGATGGCTTACATACGAACTAATAGATATTGCGAGTCAATCATAAGCTAGGATCTAATTAAAGTTCAGATAACTTAAGCACAGTAAAATGGATATCTGGAAGTCAATACAAGATTGAAATCTAATTGATGGATTTGACTTGTCATTATGTAGATTGATGGCTATTCAGAAATGTTTTACAGATAGTAATCTATTAAAGTTTATAAATGCTTTACATATATTGTACACTCAGTAGCCACTTTAATATATACACCTGTTAATTAATGAAAATATGTAATTGGCCAATCATGTGGCAGCAACTCAATGCATAAAAGCATACAGACATGGCCAAGAGGTTTGGTAGTTGTTCAGACCAAAAATCAGAATGGGGTGGCAACGTGATCTAAGTGACTTTGATTGTGGGATAATAGTTGCTGCATGATGGGTGGTTTGAGTATCTCAGAAATTGTTGATTTAGTGGCTTTTTCACACATCACACTTTAGATTTGCAGAGAATGGTGTAAAGAACAAAAAAAAATCCAGTGAGAGGCAGTTCTGTGGATGAAAATGCCTTGTTAATGAGAGAGGGCAGAGGAGAATGACCATTCTGTTACAAGCTGACAGGAAGGTGACGTTAGCTCAAATAACCATGCGTTACCACAGTGGTGTGCAGAAGAGCATCTCTAGACGCATAACATATCGAACATTGAAGAGGATGAGCTGCAGCAGCAGAAAACCAGGAACGTAATTTCACTGGCTACCTTATTAGGCACAAGACAGAGATTCAAATGGTTCATGTACACAGGAATGTGTTACAGGCTTAGAATGAAGTGTAACCTTATTGAAGGTAATTGAACATGGTCTAACTAGAGAACAGTGGCTTCCTGATAATCTGATCAGTTAACAGACATTCTGAGGATAGTTTAAGCCTATTATTTAATTGCAGTTCAGCTTGTTTATTTATAGATTAACAGATATTTCAAATGGACAATGATCTGGAAACTAAGCAAGGGGTTCATATGGCTTATGAGCAGAATAGAGGAGAAATCCAGATCAGAATCTGAACGATGTGGTGAGATTTGATTCAAAAGTTTTATATATAAGCATTCAATACCTAGGAACAATGTATAAATCACATTAAGCAAAGAGTTCTAAGCACATACATTTTTCTAGGCTGAAATATATTCAAGGAGTTAAAGAGATTTCATACATAGGAATATAGATATGTAATCAGTTCCTTGCTGGAATCTAAGTGAGGGATTCTAATTATTAACTTGCAGAATAATGGGCACCAGGATGTGACTTACAGCCTGAAATTTAATTGATGGATTTAGTTGGTCTTTAATTTGATGGATGCCTTCTCAGGAGTCAGCAAGATGTCGGCCTCTAATGGTAGGTTTCAGATGGCTAAGTATAGGTTAATGGTTACCTGGGGGTCATTTGCTAGCTTGTGCCTGCGATTCAGAAGCAGGTTTACAGGCATTAGATTACTGTATATCACATATCATTCTAGTGTTATGTTGGTTGTTCATTTACACAGCAAATAATTGGATGCAATATAGAAAGTCATGACCCTTCTAACAATGTCAGCTGCAGAGTAGCAAACAGCCTCCCCAGTGACACCCAGAGCACTGAGCTCTTACTCAGGTCATCATTTGGTTATTTCAGCAATGTACCTTTGTCTTAAACAGTTATCTTTGGTTCCCTGGCCGGTGGGTCTGTCCCTCTTCACATCAAGTGTATCAGACTGAAACAGACTGGTCAGAAGCTTGGTGCCCTCTTTGAACCTGAGCTGAGCTATCAATTCAATACCCCCTCAACATCAAGACTGTCTACTTCTGCCACAGTAATATTGCCCATCCAACATGTCTGTTCATACTTGTTAAAGTTATAATTATGGCTTTATAGTTTCTAGGGTTTAACCCCCCCCTTGTTCAGATAATCAGCTTCTCAAATTTCTCCATCCATAAACAAAATCAAGCTTCAAGTAGAGCTTATTGTCAGCTGCACAAAGACATGTATACACAGATGCAGTGAAAACTTACTGGCAGCAGCATCAGAGGTACATATCATCATATAAGCAGCATTTAGAAGAAAACATGAACATAAATTATACACAATTATCACAAGAACTAATGTAATTAGAATAAAAAAGTCAGTTTTGGTGCGAAGTGATCAAAGTGGTCATAAGGATGGTAAACTGTAGTGATGATGGTTATGCCAGCTGGTTTAAGGACTGCAGGTTGATGGCTGAACCTGGTGGTGTTGGACCTCATGCTTTTGTACCTCCTTCCTGATGGTAGCTGTGATGGCGTGGCCCGGATTGTGCGGATCTTTGGTGTTGGATGGTGCCTTCCGGAGGCAGCACCTCTTGTAGATACTACCGATCCTGAGGAGGGGTGTGCCCATGATGTGTGGTCCAAGCCCACTAATCCCTGCTGCTTCTTACCTTCCTGCACATCTGAGTTGACATGCCAGACCGTGATGCAACCAGTTGGAATAAATTCAAGAGTATGTCTGTAGAAGTTCATTAAAGTGTTCGGTGACAAGCCAAATCTCCCTAAATTCCCAAGAATATAGAGATGCCAGTGTATCTTCATTGTGATTACATCAATGTGCTGAGCCCAGGATGGACCATCCATTAGACATTGCTAAGGTTTCCATCAGTCAGGGTCAGCCATGGATTGGCTATCTAGACACACAAGCTAAAGCAGTATAATATGGAGAGCAAGCTGTTGACCCCAAAGGAATGGTAGAGACTGATTACCACTTCCAACTATAATGAACTTAAAGAACCAATTATACATTAACACATCTAAAATTCTACCAGGCACTAAATCTGATATCCCGTTACCCTTAGTTGGATTGGAATCAAAGACTCCCTAACACTCTAATCTTTTTCTGCCCAACCCTCTTAGCTGTCTGTGATCCCTCAATATCGGTATATTGTCATCCCCAACTTTCACCGTCCCTAGCAGAGGTCACATGCCTTTAGCTATCTAGTCCTACTGTCTGAATGGTCAGTCTACTTGCATCTGTGTACTGTCTTGTCACTACCTCTCCACTTCTTTATATCCTCCAACAAAATCCTCTGTAAAACCAAACCTTTTTGACCATGAGTTTGATCACCTGATCTCATTTGTATTTAGTGTTAAATTATTCCTGATGTTGAGATGTCTGTGGTATAGATGGGTAAGTTGTTGTTGTCACAATGAATGATAACAATTAATTAATAAACAACTAAATTTGCAAGAATCACATCTGTTAACATTCAAACAAAGTGGGTTCAGGTTGGGAATAGAGAAAAAAATGCTCGAAACAAATGGGCCACGTTCTCTGATTTCAAACTTGAGTAACAAAATTTTTTCTTCCAGGTTTCATATCTCTAAACTGTGCAATAAATATGATACATTACTACCTGGCAAGATCTTAAGCCACTCCATTGAATAGATATTGTATAGTTGGAATTATTGTATTATGCTGTCCCCAGTAGCACTTCTTTCTTTAAGAAGGTATTTCTGTGGGTGAGTCACTTCATAAGCTTTGAGTTTGGAGCTACTTTAAAACCCGAGCTGTGTACCTGCTTCTTGGTAACACCCTTCAACCTGGAAATGGTTTTACCATGAGATAACCCAATGTTTCTTACATCCTTTCTTAACATTTATTTAACAACATTTTAACTACATCATTAAATACACCAGAGTCCATATTCCAACAGCAATTGAGTCTCCATGCAGCTTAAATCACTTCTTAAAGAGTTCCCATACTGTCAGAATAAATACAGGGTGGCCTGTAACCAGTAAGTCCTTCTCAGGCCTGATCCGACTTTCACTGAAACAACGCTGATAATAAAAAGTAATCTTAGCCACTGATATCTCCCAAGAGATATTTGAAGGCCATTAGAAGTTAATTTAAGCTTTACACACTGAGATCTATTCTCATTGTCTAGTGCAATAAGATTTCTGTCCTACTCAGAGCGTCTTCAGTTGCCATCATTCAAGAAAGTTCAAAGTACATTTATTATCAAAATATGTATACATTATACATCCTTGAGATTCATCTCCTTGTAGGCAGCCACAAAACAAGAAACTGACAAGAACCCATAAAAAATCCAACAAATACCCAATGTGCAGAGACAGAGAGAGAAAAAAACAAATTTTGCAAACGATAGAAGCAAGCAAACAGCATTCGGAACACAAGTGAGTCCATAGACACGAAGCCTGGAGCAGGCCCCAGCCTCAGCCTCAGCCTCAGTTCAGCGGAGAGCAGAGCAGCGAGCAGACCTGGCTCAGTCCTTGCCTCAGGTCCCGACAGCCTGCCTTTTCAATCCATCTGGTCTGACATTTAAGTCATCCAAATATCAGGTCATTCCTTGAACTAGAACCCAGAACCCAGGCCCTGTCACATCGGTACTCTCTGTGCCTGGAGCCCACCTCCACAGTTTGGCCCGTACCTGAGCTTTCCAAGTTAGCCCGGCACTTCGATCAATCAAAACCTTCGCTCTTGGTCCATGGCTCCGAAACTCCTCCGCTTGACTTTTCTCCGCTCCACTTGCTCCAGTTCCAACACTGCCTTGAATATACCTCGAGTTCACTCTGACCACTTCTCCTCGAACACACCTCGACCTCACTGACACCCGCATGCCTCAACCCTCGAGCCAGCCTCGACTTCACTTGCTGCTTCACTGTTTGCGTTGATTGTTTGCAGAAAGAGTGTTATCAATGAAGTATTTAGTTATAAAGAACAGTCCCTCTTCTGCATCTTATCCAGATAATGTAAGATCCAAATAGATCCTTAGCTTCCAAATGCTATGTTGATGCCCAAGGAGGAGATACATCTGTGATCTCTGCTTCCATCAGTATTTCTACTTTTGGCTTCTTGCTGAAACAGATTCTGCACTACTGACTCTCACTGAGCTCTAGATATTTTTTTTCCTTTCATTTCCACCCCCTCCAAACACACTTGCAAGCACATCGAGCTTCTGTTTCTCGTTGAGTGTACAACTTTCTCTCTAGCTTGCTGGGTGCACAGCCACAAAAGATCAATACATTTTTCTCTTCAAGGACAGTAATTTTGTGTTTTTTCCATTCTTTGAAATGTTCAAATTCAGTGACCTCTCTATCTCTGCCATCGCAAAGAGGTTAACATGGAATACAGAGCAGTACAGCAGAAGAACAGACCACTTGGCCCTCTTGGGTTAGGTAGGGGGAGTTGCTGGGCATCTCGGCTCGCTGGGCTGGAAGGGCGTGTTCGGCACTGTATCTCTAAATAATAAATAAATAATTGTTGTTGCTGAACTAATCTTAGATTAGATTACAAGAACTCTCAGTCCTCTTTTATTGTCATTTAGAAATGCATGCATGCATTAAGAAATGATACAATGTTTCTCTGGAGTGATATCACAGAAAACAGGACAGACCAAAGACTAACACTGACAGAACCACATAATTATAACATATAGTTACAGCAGTGCAAAGCAATACCATAATTTGATGAAGAACAAACCATGGGCACGGTAAATAAAATCTCAAAAGTCCTGAGTCCGTCGACTCCTGAGTCCCCGATAGCGGCGGCAAAAGGGAGAAACTCCCTGCCATAAACCTTCAGGCACCGTCAACTTGCCGATGCCTTGGAAGCAGTCGACCACAGCCGACACTGAGTCCATCTATCCGAAAACTTCGAGCTTCCGACCACCCTCTCTGATACAGCCTCCTGAGCGCCATCCTCTGCCGAGCGCCTTCGACCTCACCCGGCTGCTGAAACACACAAAGCTGAGGATTTCGGGCCTTCTGCTCCGGAGATTCTGGTTATCACACAGTAGCAGCGGTAACGAAGCGGGCATTTCAGAAGTTTTCCAGATGTTCCTCCGTACTCTCATGTCTATCTCCATCAAATCAGGATTGTGCACGGTCCCCTACTTGACAGGTAACAGACATCACCACCGAAGTGGCCGCGCTCTTTGCTGTCACACCGCCATCTTCTCCTCTTCCATTTTAACTCAGTAATTAAACTCTTAAACAAAACGAATCCCTCTGCCTACACAATGTCCGCATCTCTTCATTCTCTGTGCATTCACATGCTTATCCAAGAACCTCTTAAACACTGCTATTGTATCAGCCTGAAGCTCCTTCCAGGCACCCACAACTCCGTATTTAAAAAGAAACTTATCGTGCATATTTCCTTTGAACTTAAGCCCACTCTTAAATATGTGTCTTCTATTATGAGGCACTTCAACCTGGGAGAAAGGTACTGGCTACCTTCTCTATCTATGCCTTTCTAAATCTAATAAACTTATATCAGATCTCCCCTCAGCCTTTGCCGCTCTAGAGAAAACACCCTAGGTTTGTCCAGCCTCTCCTTATAGCACATACCCTCTAATCCAGACGACATTCTGGTAAACTCCTCTAAAGTCTCCATAACCTTATCATAATGGGGCAATTAGAACTGAGTGCAATGCTCCAAATGCAGCCTAACCAGAGTTTTATAAAGCTGTGGCTTATCTTCCTGAGTTCTACTCTAAAACTCAGTGCCTTGAGTAATGAAAACTAACATATTATTTGCCTTCTATTCCACCCGGTCAACCCGTCAGCCACATTCTGTGAGCTACGGACTTAGAACTTGAGATCCCTCTGTACATCAGCACTCTGAAGGATCCTGCCATTAACTGTGTACTGTACATTTGACCTTCCAAAGTTCAAAACCTCAAACTTGGTCAGATTAAAATCTATCTACCATCTCCCTGCCTGTATCTGCAACTGATCTATATCCCCACCATGCCCTTTGGAAATCTTCTGCATTATCCACAATGCCTCCAATCTACGAACTTTGTATACGCTGCTAATCATTGGGTTATATCTATCCGTTATCCATTCACATGGTCATTGGCAGCCCATTCTAGCAGATGACGCCACAGCTGTGGTCTCACTTTCAGGGACTCTGCAGTTCATGTGTTTTTATGTTACTTCTTATTTTTTGTTTTTACGTGATTTGATCGAGGGGCTTCAACTCTGATCTGACTCTGCAGCTGCGGCCTGCAGCCACTGAGCCCCTTGACCAGATTCACTCAGATCAGAGGCTCCGTGGCTGTGGACTCACTTTCGGGGATTCTGTGATTAATGTCATTTGTTTGCTTTTTATTGTTTGCACCATCAGTTGGTTTCTCACACATTGGGTGTTTGGTGGTCTTGTGTTCGGTTTTTATTTAAACAGGTCCTATTGTGCTTCCTTGTTTTGAGGCTGCCTGTAAAAAGAGAAATCTCAAGATTGGATACTGTCTGCATACTTAGACAATAAATGTACAGTACAGATTCCAAACCCATCTCTGTTAAGCTTCATCATTTTGTCTTCTATCTGCTCCACTTCTTGTCAGCATCAGCTGTCCAGACAAAACCACACGAAGTCAATGCACTGTATGTTCAAAGCCCTTCTCTCACCATGTTACATCATGCTGCAGCCCGTGCTGTCCTTCCTTTAAATAATGTACAGTACTTGTTAGTAATGACGTGGGTGTAAGTGAATCTTGTCACAAGATCACTCTTGAGTTATTCAGAAGCCTGGGATCTGGTTGTCTCTTACCTTGGCAGTGCTTGCTAACCTGGAAACGCTTGATGCTTTAAATGCTTAGATGGTGCTAAATGTTGTAATGTCTCTTACAGAGAGAGTCAACATGCAAATTCAATGCACTTCCACTGGAATGCTGCCAAGTACAGGTGTCTCCTGCTTTTCAAACGTTCGCATTATGAAACCTCACTCTCACGAAAGACCTACATTAGTTATCTGTTTTCGCTAACAGAAGGTGTTTTCACTGTTGTGAAAAAAGGCAGCGCGCGATAAAAAAATCAGCGCGCGCCCCGAGCAGCCACTCTCCCCTGGATTTGGAACGGCATTGCTTAAACACGTGCCTGTGAGCATCCGTTAGCAAGATGTTAAGGATCCGGCCTGAACACTGGGTCGAAGGGCCTCTGCTGGTAGCTCTGGATCAGGACAGTCTTTAATTTCTGTTTTCTTTCACCTGGCCACGTGGGTACTGGCCCAGCTCCTTTCCTTTTTTGGACTTCCTCCAATTACCTGCTTGTCTCCTCATTTGCACCCACTTGTTTCTAATTTTCACTCACTACTCTGTCCATTTAAACCCTGCCTTGACTAGCATTCTCTGCCAATTTGTCCCAGTTCTGACCTGTGTCGTTCCAGCCTGTCACTGTGACTTCTGCCAACTGATTTTGCCTGATTCTGTGTTTTGGACTTTGCCTGCTCTTGGACCCAATTTTTGCCTGTGTGCTCTGGATTGTCTGCCCTCGCCTGACTGCCTTTCCTGGTAAGACCTCTGCCTGCCACTTTGGATTTGTGCCTGCCTTCTGTTTTTGAAAGACTGTTGGCTTTGTGCTCCCTAATAATCCTGGTGAAATAGTATTCATTGGTCTGCACTTGAGTCCCGCCGAAACCCGACGCAAGGTGAGTTCTAAGGTATCGGAAAAGCCTGAAAGAGCTTGCAAGGGGGTTACACTTAGCGTAAAACTAGACATAATTAAGCGTTTTGATCGTGGTGAATGAAGTAAGGACAAAGTGAATTTGGCTTGTGGAAGTTGACGAAGATGATGTTGAAGAGCTTTTGGCATCTCATGACCACGAACTGATAGATGAAGAGCTGATGCAATTGGAAGAGGAAAGGATAACAATTGAAACTGAATGCAGTAGCGAACGGACTGAAAGTGAAGTCGTCCAGGAACTGAACATGAAGCAACTGTGTGAGATTTTTGCTGCAGTGATAAAGTACGACTTTAATTTTGAAAGGGTACGTCGGTTTAGGGCATATTTGCAGGATGGTTTGAGTGCTTACAAAGAACTGTATGATCTAAAAATGCGCGAGGCTAAGCAGTCAAGCAAGCCTTCCGCATCAGCCACAATAGACGATGAACCTCCACCTTCGACATCGAGGCAGGCAGACATAGAAGAAGATGACCTGCCTGCCCTGATTGACGATGAGATGACACCCCAGTGTCCCACCATCCCAATCCCCGGGCCGCCGACTGATACCGATCCGCGAAGAATGCAGGGGTACAGCGGTAGCTAGGACGCACCCAGCACATCTTTAAGAAAAAATGCCGAAGTAAACAAGCTAATTAATTAGGTGCCACCTGATACGTAAGTGTTGGCCCAGATCAGAGGCGATTGCCGATTGTGTCGCCTCTGATCTGGGTCGACATTTATGTGCCTGGTGGCACCTAATTAATTAGCTTCTTTGTTTCGGCTTTTTTCTTAAAGATGTGCTGGGTGTGTCCCGGCTACCGCTGTACCCCTGCATTCTTCGCGGATCGGTATCAGTTCGCTGCCCAGAGGGTAGGGGCCACTATACCACCCCAACCTGCGACGACTCAGCCTAACACACCATCATCAGTGTGCTCGGCGTTGTCCCAATTCCGGTAAGTGATACTACACTGTACATACATTATTTCTACTTTATATCGGCTGTGTATCTTTATGTTATTTGGTATGATTTGGCAGCTTCATAGCTCAAAGGTTACTGGAGAACGCTTGCGCTGTGTTTCTGCCGAAAGCGCTTGCATGAGATTTTCGCTACGGAGAACAGTGCGGCAAAGATTGTGGAAAAGTATTTCTACTTTATACAGGCTGTGTATTTATCATATCATTCCTGCTTTTACGATATGTTACTGTTATTTTAGGTTTTATGTGTTATTTGGCATGATTTAGTATGTTATTTTTGGGTCTGCGAACGCTCACAAAGTTTTCCCATATAAATAAATGGTAATTGCTTCTTCGCTTTACGACATTCCGGCTTATGAACCGTTTCCTAGGAACGCTCTACCTTCGGATGGCGGGGGAAACCTGTATAGTCAGAAGCAGAAAAAAATAATAAATACTTTATTGATCCCGAGTAGGAAATTCTTTTGTTACAACAGCAACATTTAAAAACACACTTAGCAGTGTGCAGACTTAACCAATAATAAAGTACAGGATAATAATATACAAAACAATAATGTAGCAATGTGCAATAATTTGAAATAATGTTCAAAATTATAAAACAGAGACTGTTGTACTAAGATGTGTGTTCTCCTGTTACACAGAGAAGCTGTTGCATATGCGTACTGCATCTTTGTGACAGTGGAGCTGAATGAGTCCATTCAAAAGGGTGCTTCGCTGCTTATTCTGTAGGTCATGGAGAGGATGTGGCAGAATGTCCATAATGAATAGCAGTTTGTTTAGGAACCTCCTCTCCACCAGTAACTCAAGAGTCCACATTGTAGCCAAGGATGGAGCCAGCCTTTTTTAAAAGACAGTTTACCTGAGCAACTGGAGGAAAAATTCCCTTTAAATCGCCAAAAAAGCCATGTTTGGAAACACTCTGCATTTCGTGGATGAAAATGTGTATCCAAGTCTTAGACGGTACACAAATATTATATCTAAACAGATCAGATAAGGTAAGTATAACTGCTGATTTAACCACATGCAAGCTATCTTTCTTTTACTGTCAGACCAAATCTATTTCGTCAGATCATCTCTACTACCCACTTCCATTCCCACAGCAAACAGGATTCAGTTTGTAGGCATTTTGCCAATTCCCCATTCGTGTGTCCATCACATTCATTCACATCAGTTCTAACATAATATGATGCCTGATTCTTACAATCACCTGTCCAAATACACTGTATCCACTGGGGCAACACTTAACCTTCACATACACAAATCCATTTGTTTACCTCTTGCAGGGAAAGAGAGCTTAAAGTCCAATGAACAGGATGAGAACACAAATATTCTGGCTCACTGATGCAGAGGCTCTGCAGGTCAATGGCATATTTGCAGATCATCAATCAGCGAGCTGGTGACAGATCTGCAAACAACTCTGAGGCACACATGCTGACCTTGTTCATCAATGACCATACAATGAGCACGCTCAGTGTGGTGATAGTTATGACTGCCACAAATTAATCAAATCCCATTCTTTGTCTTCCAGGTTCTTCACGCAAAAGACAAGTGCAGCAGGGTATACATAAGGATGATTCGCTTTTAGAGAAATCTGTTCCATTTTGTGGAAGTACTGTCACAGGACATACATTCAGGGACCAACTCAATCTCTTGAGCTTTGGCCAAGCAGGTACAAATTTGGGTAGATGGATTCACTAGTGGATGGTAGTGCAGGGATTGTAGGAAAATTTGGTGTGAGTGAAGTGGTCATCTTCTTGGAACTTGAAGGACGATTCCCAAGTAAGTCTGTGCAGCTCATAAAGAGGAGATAGTTGCACCTTAAAAAAAACAAGGTGATAAGTTTAGAAGAATGAGAGGGGGTCCCTTTGAAACCTACCAAATATTAAAGGGCTTGGATAGAGTGAACGTGGAAAGAATGTTTCCAATAGTGGGAGAGTCTAGGACAAGAGGGCACAGCCACAGAACAGAAGGACTTCCCTTTAGAATAGAGATATAGAAGAATTTTTTTAGCCAGAGGGAGGTGAATTTGTGGAAGTCATAGCCACAGACAGCTGTGGTGGCCAAGTCATTGGCTATATTTAAAGCAGGGATGGTACAGTAGCATAGTGGTTAGCACAATGCTTTACAGCACAGGCGACCTGGGTTCATTTCCCGCCACTGCCTGTAAGGAGTTTGTATGTTCTCCCCGTAACCATGTGCGTTTCCTCTGGGTGCTCCGGTTTCTTTCCACCGCTCGAGGATATAGTGGTTGGTAGGTTAATTGGACATTGTAAATTGTCCCATGATTAGGCTAGGGTTAAATGGGGGTTGCCGGGCGGTTCGGTTTGAAGGGTCCTATTCTGTGCTGTATCTCAATACGTCCTTGTGCAAATGGATCCTTGATTTCCTGACTTCCAGACCCCAGTCAGTTTGGATTAGCAACAACATCTCCTCCACAACAACCATCAGCACAGCTGCACCACAAGGCTGTGTGCTTAGCCCCCCTGCTCTATCCGCTTTACACTTATGACTGTGAGGCTGAGCACAGCTCCAACGCCATACTCAAGCTTGCTGGCGACACCACTGTTGTTGGCCAAATCAAAGGTGGTGACAAATCAGCATATTGAATCAGAATCAGGTTTAATCTCACTGACATATGCTATATATTAATTTAATTAAATAAGTGGTGCAAAAAGAGAAGAAAATAGTGAGGTAGTGTTCATTGGTTCATTGTCATTTCAGAGATCTGATGACGGAGGGGAAGAAGCTGTTCCTGAAACATTGACTGTGTGTCTTCAGTCTCCTGTGCCTCCTCTCTGATAGTAGCAATGAGAAGAGGGAATGTCCTGGCTGATGGGGGTGGGGTCACTCAGGATGGATGCTGCCTTTTTGAGACATTACCTTTTGAAGGTGTCCGGGATGCTGGGGAGGTTATTGCCCATGATGGAGCTGGCTGAGTTTACGACTTTTTCCGAGCCTGTGCAGTAGCCCCTCCATAGCTATCAGTGATACAACCCGTCAGAGTACTCTGCATGGCGCATCTGTAGAAATTCCTGAGAGTCTTTGGAGACGTATTGATTTTCCCCAAATTCCTAACGAACTATAGCCACTGTCATGCCTTCTTTGTAATTGCGTCAATATGTTGGGCCCCGGATAGATCATCGGAGATGTTGATACCCAGGAACTTGAAACTGTTTAGCCTTTCCATTTCTGATCCATTGATGAGGATAGGTGTGTGTTTCCCCAACTTCTCCTTCCTGAAGTCCATAATCAATTCCTTGATCTTACTGACATTGAGTTAAAGTTGTTGCCACACCACTCAAGCAGCTGATCTTCCTGTATGCCTCCTCATCCCCATCTGAAATTCTGCCGTGAGGATTCTGTATGATTGTTGCCCTTTTGAAGCAGGTGGAAACATCCGACTGCAGCAGTGAGAGATTGAAGATGTCCTTAAACCTTACCAGTCTTGAATGCCACAGACCCAGACCTCAGCAGACTACAAATCTCCTGCTTCATCCATGGTTTATGGTTCAGGTATGTCTGATACGTTCTCAAAGTCACACACTCATCCACACAGGTCTTGTGGAAGTCGGTGACAATTGTGGCATATTCATTCAAACTCAAAGATAAGCCCCTGAATATTGAAAATCTGGCTGAATGGAGGCACAACAATGACCTCTCAATCAACATCAGCAAAACCAAAGATCTGATTATTGACTAGAGGAGGAGGAAACTGGAGGTCCGTGACCCTTTCCTCATCAGGGGATCAGAGACAGAAAGAGTCATTAACATTAAATTCCTCAGCGTTATCACCTCAGGAGATCTGTCCTAGGTACGGTATGTAACTGCCATTACAAAGAAGGCGTGGCAGCACCTCTACTGCTTTAGAAGTTTGTGCAGGTTTGGCATGTCATCTAAGGCTTTGACAAACTTTTATAGGTATATATTGGACAATATCCTCACTGATTGCATCACAGCTTGGTATATAAACACCAGTGGCCTACTTTTACATCACAGGCAAAGCCCTCCCCATTATTGAGCACATCTACAAGGAGCGCTGTTGCAGGAATGCATCATCAAGAACACCAACATTTAGGCCGTGCTTTCTTCTTGCTGCTGCCATCAGGAAGGAGTTACAGGTGCCTTCGATCCCACACCACCAGGCTCAGGAACAGTTATCACCCCTCAACCATCAGGCTCCTGAATCATTGTGGATAACTTCGTCCAACCCAACACTGAACTGATTCCACGAACTATAGACTGTTTTAAGGACTCTACAACTCATTTTCTCAATATTTATTATTTATTTATTGTTACTATTTTACCTTTTTTTTGGATTTGCATAATTTGTTGTCTTTTGCACATTGGTTGTTTGTCCGTCTTTGTGTGCAGTTTTTCACTGGTTCCATTGTGTTTCTTTGTATTTACTGTGAATTTCTCCATGATTTTTTTCCATGGATGTTCAAGCTTCTTCTCACATCCTAAAGACATGTAGGTTGGTCAGTTAATTGGCTATGGTAAATTTCTCCCAGTGAGTGGCAGAAGCTGTGGGAGTCAGAGAGTACTAAAACTCTGAAACAGGCTTTTCTGCTCACACCGACTAAAATGCCCATCCAAGCTAGTCCCATTTGTCCATGTTTGTCACATGTCCCTCTAAAGCTTTCAAATCCATTAATCTATTTAATATGGAGAGAGTGGGTTATAGGGGAAATCAGGGGGCAATGGGATGGCTCTGAGAGCTAGAACTGGCTCGATAGGCCAAAATGTGCTTGTTCTCTGATGTAAGAGAATATGGAAAATAAAAGAGGTTTTCCTAGTCCCTGGTCTTTATATCACTTCGTTACAATGTCTCTTAGAAATGAAGGAAGTTTCTGCTTGCAAACTTGCTCAGGGCTAGCACTGTCTGGACGTGAGGGAGTTGGCTGAGGGGATCAATAGTGGTTCCTCAACCCTTCGATTATCCATTTCAGATTCATGACTGGTGGATGGAATCGTGATGTTTTGAAGAACAATCTGCTTCAAGTGAACCATGCTGTGGTATAATCATTGAACCTTTCATGGCAGTCACTCCAACTGTGTGTAATGTCATATGGAGTTGCTCTATTGCCCATATGGTTATTGTATTTCACAAAAGTTCTATCGCTTGACTATAATGGCATAGTTCTGAATTTCAGGTGTTTCTCTGCATTAGTTTTCAGGCTGTTCTTGGCTTTGTCACACCTACTTAGAAGTTGATCATCTCATGGGATATCCCTGGTAGACATTTGCACTTGGGCTGTGCAGAAAGAAGCATGGCTGTTGGTGTATCTGTCATTGTGTATAACATTGCTCTATTAAAACTTACAAAGTTCTGGCTCCCATGACTTTACTTCTGTACGAGCAGTGCAAATGACTCCCATTAGTCTTCACATTAATCTCCCTGCTTCACCATTGGCCTGTGGCCAATGAGGTGTGGTTTTGCAAAGTGTGAAACCCAAGTCATTTGCAGACTTCCTGAAATTATCTCTGCCGAATATCAGTCCCTCATCTGTCCTCGCTACCTGTGGTACACTAACCGGTGCATAGGTACAATCAAGTTTTCAGAGAGTGACTTTTATGGAAGTAGAATTTCTACAACAGGAAATCAGCTGATCATAGGCAATCAACAGTTAATGATCATTGGAGAGTAGTTCTATGAAATAATGTACCAGCTCCTTGAGGTTGCTTGATATGCTAGATGTACAGTAATTTTTAATTAAGCAATTTCTTTCTGGGACTGTACCTTCTCCCTAAATAAATATATATAATTTATTTATTTAGAAATACAAAGTAGAACAAGCTGTTCTGGCCGAACGAGCCACACCACCCAACAACCCACCGATTCAACGCTAGCCTAATCACAGGTCAATTGACAATGGATAGATAGATAATTTATTCATCCCAAAGGAAATTACAGTGTCGCAACAGCATTACAAATGCACAGATATAAATATTAAAAGAGAAGTAGAAAGAGTAAAAATAAGTTATCACAAACAGGTTATCACAAATAGTCTACCAGGAGGGAGTCACCACTTCCCCAGCTATAGGTTGGCTCATTATAGAGCAAATGGCCGAGGGTAAGAATGACCTTATACAGCGCTCTTTGGAGCAGTGCAGTCTATTACTAAACGTGCTCCTCTGTTCAGCCAAGGCAGCATGCAGAGGGTGAGAAACATTGTCCAAAATTGCCAGGATTTTCCATAAGGTCGTTTGTTCTACCACAGCCCCCATTGTGTCCAGTTTGACTCCTATAACAGAGCCAGCCTTTCTAATCAGTCTATTGAGCTTGTTGGCATCACCCATGTTGATGTCATCGGCCCAGCACACCACCGCATAAAAGATTGCACAGCTAACAACAGACTGGTAGAACATGTGAAGGAGAGGCCTGCGTACTCCAAAGGACCTCAGTCTCCTCAGGAAGTAGAGGTGACTCTGGCCCTTCTTGTACACAACCTCTGTGTTGGTGCTTCACTCAAGTCTGTCATCCATATGCATCCCCAGGTTCTTGTATGTCCTCAACACATCCACATCCTCACCATCAATAGTAATAGCGAGCAATGCAGGCCTAGTCTCCCTAAACTCCATCACCATTTTCTTTGTCTAACTAATGTTGAGCTGCAGATGATTCAGCTTGCACCATTTGACAAAATCCTCCACCTGAGCCTGGTATTCATCCCCCTGTCCTCCGTTTATACACCCAACTATTGCTGAATCATCAGAAAATCTCTGCAGATGACATGACTCAGTGTTGTATCTAAAGTTCGAGGTATACAGGGTAAACAGGCAGGGAGGCAATTCAGTTCCCTGTGGGACCCCAGTGCTGCTTATAGCCATGTCTGACACGCAGCTCTGAAGTCGCACAGCTCTGAAGTCTGCCAGTCAGGTAGTCCATTGCCCTGGATACAATGGAAGTGCCAATTTGCTTTGAACGGAGCTTTTCCCCAGTAATGAGGTCTGTTTGGTATTGAAGGCACTTGAGAAATTAAAAAACATGATCCTCATAGTGTTGCCCTGCTTATCCAAATGGGAGCGTTCTCTGTTCAGCAGGTAGATGACAGCATCGTCAACTCCAATGTGCTCCTGGTAGGCAAACTGCAGGGGGTTGAGGGCTGATCTGACCAGAGGTCGGAGGTGATCCAGGACCAGCCTCTCTAGGATATTCATGATGTGTGAGGTCAGGGCCACTGGACGGTTGTCATTCAAGACTTTCGGTTGGCCCTCCTTGGGTACTGGGACCACACATGATGATTTCCACACAGTCGGGACCCTTTCCAGGCTGAGACTCTGATTGAAAATGCGCTGGAGAACCCCACACAGTTACTCAGCATACAATGACCAATTAACCTATTAACTGGTATGTCTTTAGACTGTGGGAGGAAACCGCTGCACCCAAAGGAAACCTGGGCATATCACTGGAGGATGTACAAACTCCTCAGAGGGGAAGCCAGTTCAATATGTTCCTCAACTTATTAGTGTTTTGCGTTCTTGGAAATTATTTTGATGAGCTAAATTTTGTGACTAGTAAAAGATGAAATGCAGTGTGGTACACTGTTTATTATGGTGGAAAACTATTTTGTAAATCAAAGGCACAAACCCTAAAGTGTTAATGGAATAAGAAAATGTAAAAAAAAGCATGCTGGTAAATTGAGGAACTCGGGTGATTGATTTTCATAATTCCTTGACAACCTATATGACTAATGTTATAGCATACATAATAATAGAACAATTACTTCCTTGCACAGGATCTAAGGTGCAGATTCATCACAAACTTTCTGCAGATGTTGCAGTGTAATTGAAAATGTTCCTTCATTTCATCTGGGAGGCAAGGTGGCTGAATTGGTGGAGATTCTTCCTGGCTATCTAGCCAGCCAACTTCTGACTGTCTGTGTCAATATCTAGGACTTGTTTCCACTTTTGTGACTGCATTACACAGGGATGGAAAAAGATCTTGTCTTATTGTAGCTTTGGTTTTCTGTTGTGACACTGATTTGAGCACAGGCTGCCAAGTGACATTTCCTTTATGGCTGCCTGGGTCAATTGTATGTGACGGTGACACAAAATTAACATCCCTGGCTATTGCCAAGTTCCAAATGACAAAATGCAAATAAACTGCAAAATGTGCTCTGACCAAGGAATCATTCTATGTGGTGGTATGATAATTATACTGAGGAAGCAGAGCAAGACAGGAGTAAATGAGAGACTCTCAGGCAGAATGAATGGTAAGTGGCACAGGCTAACTACTCCAAAAAGTACAAAATCAATTATATACGATCCTATCCCATACATTGTTGAATACTCTCAGTCTCTAACTGAATGAACCCGTTTTTGAACACAGAACATAGAGCATAGGAAAAGGTAATTTTGGCCTACAGTGTCAGTGCTGACCACAATGCCAAATTAAACGAAATCTCTTCTCCCTGCACACAAACTATATCCCTCACAACCACAAAGTAATCTGCAGATGCTGGGGTCAAAGCAACCCTCACAACACGCTGGAGGAACTCAGCAGGTTGGGCAGCATCTGTGGAAAAAGATCGGTCGACATTTCGGGGGGGTGACCTGACGAAGGGTTCCGGCCCGAAACGTCGACCGATCTTTTTCCACGGATGCTGCCCGACCTGCTGAGTTCCTCCAGCGTGTTGTGAGTGAAACTATATCCCTCCATTGTCTGCATATTCGTGTGTCTATCTAACAAGATCTTAAACCCACTATCATAACTGTTTCCATTACTTCCCATGGCAGCTCGTTCTAGGCACCTACCACTCTCTGTCCTGCTTATCTCCTTTACACTTTCCCCCACTCACCTTAAAAGCGTGTCTTCCTAGTCCGTGTCCTTTCGATCCTGGGAAACAAATTCTGACGGTCTATTCTATCTGCCAGGTGGCAGGGTGGAGATATGTCTTTACTGAAGGCGTTCATTTCTTCTGCGAGCCTACAGGTTTCCCTTGGGAAAGGTGTGGCCCGTGATTGGGGTCACAGGAAGCCATGAGAGCAGATAGTGGATGTCCACACGAGCAGCTGGTGCACATCACAAGTCTTGATTATGCGACCACTGATGCCAGGCAGACAATCTCTGAAGAGTATTGATAATGGCTGGGGTCACCTATCCTGTAAGGACACTGCCCAGAAGAAGACAATGGCAAAGAACTTCTGCAGAAGAAGTTGCTAAGAACAATCATGGTCAACAACCATGGACAATGATCAGCTACGTCATAAGACACAACACATATGATGAAGACTCTATGTATGCTTTACCTTAAGATCATAAGATATAGGAGCAGAATCAGGCCAGTTAGCCCATCGAGTCTGCTCTGCCGTTTCCTCATGGGTGATCCATTCCCCTCTCAGCACCAATCTCTTGCCTTCTCCCTGTATCCCTTCATGCCCTGACCAATCAGGAATCTATCAACTTCTGTCTTAAATATACCCAATGACTTGGCTTCCACAGCTGCCTCTGGCAACAAATTCCACAGATTGACCATTCTCTGGCTAAAGAAATTCCTTCTCATCTCCATTCTAATGGACATTCCTATATTCTGAGGCTGTGTCCTCTGGTCTAAGACTCTATTATCACAGGAAACAGCCTTTCCATATCCACTCTATCGAGGCCTTTCAACATTCGATAGGTTTCAATGAGATCCCCCATCATTCTTTTGAATTCCAGTGAGTACAGGCCCAGAGCCATCAAATGCTCCTCATATGATAATTATCTCAATCCTGGAATCATTTTTGTGAATCTCCTTTGAACCCTCTCCAATGTCCTTTCTGAGTTAAAGGGCCCAAAAACTTCTTACCATGCTACAAGCGAAGCCTCACAAGTGCCTTATAAAGCCCCAGCATTACGTCTTTGTTTTTTATATTCTAGTCCTCTGGAAATGAATGCTAACATCACATTTGCCTTCCTTACCACTGACTCAATCTGTAAATTAACCTTTAGGGAATCCTGCATGAGGACTCCCAAGTCCCTTTGCACCTCAGCTTTTTGAATTTTCTCACCATTTAGAAAATAGTCTATGCTTTTATTTCTTCTACCAAAGTTCATGAGCTTACCCTACCCAACACTGTATTCCATCTGCCACTTCTTTGCCCATTCTCTTAATCAGTATAAGTCCTTCCGTAGCCTCACCAGTTCCTCAACAGTGCCTCCACCAGTGTTTGTGTCATTCACAAACTTGGCCATAAAGCTATCAATTCCATCATTCAAATCATTGACATATAATGTGAAAAGAAGCAGTCCCAACACAGACACCACTAGTCACCGGCAGCCAGCTAGAAAAGGTTCCCTTTATTCCCACACTCTGCCTCCTGCCAAGTAGACAATCCATTTTATTGTCTGCCCTGTAATACCATGAGCCCTTAACTGTTAAACAGTCTCATGTGTGGCACTTTGCCAAGGTCTTCTGTAAATCCAAGTACACAATATCCACCAATTCCCTTTTGTCTATCCTGCTTGTTATTTCTTCAAAGAATTCCAACAGATTTGTCAGGCAAGATTTTCCTTTAAGAAAATCATGCTGACTTCAAGCTATTTTATCGTGTGCCTCCAAGTACCCCAGAATCACATCCTTAACAATTGACTCTAACATCTTCCCAGCCACTGAGGTCACACTAACTGTCCTATAGATTCCTTTCTTCTGCCTCTCTCCCTTCTTGAAGAATGGAGTGACATTTGCAATTTTCCAGTCCTCCAGAACCATGCCAGAATCCATTGATCTTGAAAGATGATAACTAATGCCTCTATAATCTTTTCAGCAACCTCTGTTAGAACGCTGAGGTGTAGACTGTCTGGTCCAGGTGACTTATCTACCTTCAGACCTTTCAGTTTCCCCAGCACCTTCTCCCCAGTAACAGCAACTTAACTCACTTCTGACCCTGACCCTCTTGAACTTCCAACGTACTGTTCATGTCTTCCACAGTAAAGACTGATGCAAAATACTTATTCAGTTCATCCGGCATTTCCTTGTCCCCCGTTACTACCTCTCCAGCAAAGTACCTTCCTGACTCTATGTTCAGTGTCCTGACCAATAGAGGAAAGCATGTCATATACCTTCTTTACCACCCTATGTACTTGCATGGCCACTTTCTGCAAGCTGTGGACTTGGACCCCTAAAGCCCAAGGTGCTGCTAAAGGTCCTGTCATTAACTGTATACTTTCCCCTTGCATTAGACCTCCCAAAGTGCAATACTTAACACTTGCTCAGATTAAACTCCATCTGCCATTTCTCCACCCTTATCTGTAACAAATCTATATTCTGCTGTATATTTCACATCCCTCTACACTCTCCACCAATCTTCTTTAAATTTACTAACCCACCCATCTATGTTATGTCTATGTGCAGTACTATGCAAAAATCTTAGGCATATATACTGCATGTAGCTAGGGTGTCTAAAACTTTTGCACAATACTGGAGTTATTTTATGTATTGGACTGTACTGCTGCTGAAAAAAAAACAAATTTCATGACATATGTGAATGATGATAAAGCTGATTCTGATCTGAGTCTCTACTGAGGACTGTGAGTCAGAAAGGGGCAGGGAGAGGACAATCATGATTAGGGAAAGGGAGTGGGAAGCACCAGAGGGACATTCTGTAAAGATCAATAAACCAATTGTTTGGAATCAAGTGACATTGCCTGATGTCTCAGGGCTGGGTCTGTCTGCACCAGCACTACCACCCCTCCTGCCTCTGCCATGTCTTCTCTGCCACCTGTCCCACAGCCCTCCTGTGGCACTGCCCTCACCTTTCCCAGCATCCCTTTGCTTCTGCCAGATTTGCAAACTTGCTCTCTGCTCCATGTTGACAGTTACAGTACTGTGCAAAAGCCTTGGGCACCTTAAATACATATGTGTGCGTGCCTAAGCCTTTTCAGCAGTTCTGCATCTTTTGCTGGATGTATCACATGTGGTTATGAGTCAGTGTACAGGAGTGAGATGGTGATGTGGATAGTTGAGCAGTGCTGCAACAACAACTTGTTCAACATCTGTAAATCTAAAGAGCTGATTGTCGACTGCAGAAAGGGGAAAGATGGTGAACATGTAGCAATCTACAATGGTGGATCATTTTTAAATGTCTGAGCTTTAACATATTGTACGACAGGTCTGGCTCATAGATATAAACAAAGGAAGGCTCACCATCATCCTTACTTTCTTAGGAGTTTAAAGAGTTTCAATGTGTCACCAAATACCATAACAAATTCCTACAGCTGTACTGTTGTAGTCTGACTGGTTGCTTCACTCTCTAGTATGGCAAGTCAAATGCACAGGAAGGTAAGAAGCTGCAAGGAGTAGTTAACTTAGAACACCCCTCCACACAATTGGTCATATTTACAAGGGAGTGTTGCATCAAAAAGGTAACATCCATCCTCACTATCTGGGCCATCCTATCTTCTCGTGGCCACCACTGGACAAGAGGGACAAAAGCCTCCAGTCCCCACACCACCAAGTTCAAGACCAGCTACGTCTCTTCAACCATTCTCTTCTTGAACCCGCTGGCACAATTACCTCAAACTCGCAACACCACAACCACTTGGCACGACAACAGACTTTGTTTGGATTTGTTCTAATCGTGTTCTTTCTTGTTCAAAAATCATGTTTAATTGGCGTTGAATCGATGTTTTTCTTAGATGATACCATGTGCCTGTGATGCTGCCACAAGTTAAGCTTTTCATTGCACCTGTGCACACACATATTCATGAATATAACAATAAACTCAACTTTGACCTTGACTATGACTGTATTTTGGCAAACGTTCTCTTCAGAACTGGCACACTACAAATGAGGGATGACTGAAGTGTCACCCTAACCCTTTGATGAGATGTTAGATCAAGATATTCAAGTGAGAAATAACAATCCTGTGCGCTATGTATAGAGCTGAGAGGTCCCCAGCATCCTGACCAACCTTCCTCCTGCAGCCAACATTAACAGAAACAAAGTGAACTGCACTCATCATGCTTAATTACATAGGACTTTTACAGTGCGGCAATCGCTTTCTGAACTTGCTTACATAAGAGCACTTCATTTCAAATTGTGTGAAGTGCTTTTTGACATCTCCAAGGAATCCCAAAAGTAAGAGAAAGTCTAAGTCGCTAAGTTCAATTCATCTCCCAACTATGAAATTGTACTGAGCTGCAATACGATCCATTATCTCCAGAAAGGAGAGACAGGCAGGGTGTTTATCCTGGCTTCTCTCTGTGTGCACTGGGTACATTCCATCACTAGCTCTCGCCTCATGCCTATACAAACATACTTATGTTAGGTCTCTTGATAGGTAAGCAAACAGTCCCATTCAGCAAAGTCTAATTGAGTTGGCCAGTTAAAGGCATTGATGGCCCTGGTTGGTATTACGTGCTTTTGCTTTTAACATCTGCACATGTAATCATCTGTGAGTGAAATTCGGGAAGATCAATGTCAAAATCTAAATTAAAAGCTATTTTCACAGGGATATACTCATGTTGGAAAATGTCATCTGCCTATTTACACAAGAATATCTGTGCATTGACAGTGATCACATCTCTGTTTGCACAGAAATACACAAATTGACTTTGTTCGCCTCCATTTATGGTACTACAATTAGCCAGTTCTTAATGGACTTGGGATCAGATAATACTGACATTTGTTTTACAATTCAGTCTATGTCATTGGGCTCAGCACTTGCAGCACCAGGATCAGCCAGTGAACGCAAGACCCCAGTTTCTTAGGGTGTGTATACAATTTCAGTGAGAGTAGGTAGGTCAGGTGATCTCCTGTCCTGACCAATGAAATCAACGAATCTTGCGATGGTCGGGGCATCATGGGTTCTTCGATGTGGTTGGCATGTCCAATGAGTGGCATGCGGTATGTTCCTAGACTTCATGAAAGTATCAGGTGAATGGCAAATCCAGCATTAGAGTCATAAAGTCATAGAAAAGTACAGCAGAGAAAGAGGCTCTCCTGCTCACCTAGTCCGTTCTGAACCATTTAAACTGTTACTTCCATTGATCTGCACTGGGACCATAGCCCTCCATAGCCCTGCCATCCATGTACTTATCCAAAACTTCACTTAAATGCTGAAATGAAGCTCGCTTGCACCACTTGTGCTGGCAGCTCGTTCCACATTCTTATGGCCCTCTGAATGAAGTTTCCCCTCACGTTTCCCTTAAACCTTTCACCTTTCACTCTTAACCCGTGAGCTCTAGTTGTAGTCCCACCCAACTTCAGTGGAAAAAACCTGCTTACTTTTATCCTATCTACACCCCACTAGTTTTGTATACCTCTATCAAAATTCCCCTCAATCTTCTATGTTCCAAAGAATAAAGTCCTAACCTATTCAATCCTTCCCTTAAACTCAGGTCCTCCAGACCTGGTAAAATCCTTGTAAACTTTCTCTGTACTCTTTCAACCTTATTTGCATCTTTCCTGTAAGTAAGTGACCAAAACTACCCACAATACTCCAAGTTAGGCCTCAGGAACATCTTATACAACTTCAACATAATGTCCCATATCCTGTACTCAATACTTTGATTTCTGAAGGCCAATCTGCTGAAAGCTTTCTTTATGACTCTTTCTACCTGTGCAACCACTTCAAATGAATTATGCAACTGTATTTCTCGATCCCTTTACTCTACTGCACTCCTCGGTGCCTTGCTGTTCACTGTATATGACCTACCTTAATTGGTCCTATCAAAGTGCAACAACTTGAACTTGCCGGCATTAAGTTCCATCTGTCGTGTTTCAGCCCATTTTTTCCAGCTGGTTCAGATCCTGCCACAAGCTCTGATAGTCTTCCTCACTGTCCACTACACCCCCAAGCCTGGTGTCATCTGTAAATTTGCTGATCCAGTTAACCACATTATCACCCAGATCGCTGATCTGGACAACAAACAACAATGGACCTAGCACCGATCCCTGCGGCACTCCACTATTCACAAGCCTTCATTCAGAGAGGCAACCATCTACTATCGCTCTCTGGCTTCTCCCGTGAAGCCAAAGTCTAATGCAATTTACTACCTCACCTTGAATGCCGAGCGACTGAACCATCTTGATCAACCTCCCATGTGGGACCTTGTCAAATGTCTTACTAAAGTCCATGTAGACAACATCCACTGCCTTGCCTTCATGAACTTTCCTGGTACCTTCCTTGAAAAACTCTATAAGATTGGTTAGAAACGACCTATCATGTACAAAGCCTTGCTGACTAAGCCTACTCAGTCCATATCCATCCAATACTCATATTTCAGTGCCTTAGAATACCTTCCAATAACTTTCCCACTACTGATGTCAGGCTCACCGGCCTTCATAGAAGGACTAAGTTTGATTCTGACAAAGGATGTTTCTAAATTCTAAGATTTGTGTGATTATTAGACTGTAGTTTATGTTGCTTTCCTTCAGTTTTCTATGTTTTCCTTCTTGCTGCCAATTGATGGGCTGGGGTACTGGGCGGGCGATTGTGTTGGTTATTGTGAGATGGAGGGACTGGGGATTTTGGGTTTGATTTTCTTGTTGGTATTTCTCTGTGTGGGTGATCTGTTAGTTTTTGTGCATAAGAGAGGGGGTGGGGGGGTTGATGCTATTGTTGCAGTTCTTTTCTGTGGGGGGTTGGGGTTTGATGATATTTTTGCTGATTTTTTGGGAGGAAGGGGATCAAGGATTTGACATTATTGTCGCTGTGTTTTTTTGCTAGGAGGGGGTTGTCTGCTTGATATTATCGCTTTTTTTTTGCGAGTGAGGGGGTTGGTGGTTCGGGGTTTGATGTTCCAGCTGCTGTTTTCCATGTGGGCAGTCTGTTAGCTTTTGTGCGAGGGAAAGGGTGGGTGTTTGGGGGTTTGTGAGTTTTGTTTCTTTTTCCTTTCCGTGCAGGGAGGAAGTTGATGTCTTTTCTCTTTTCTGTATTTCATGGCTTTCTGAAGACGAATATCAGGTTGGTATTGTACATGCATATTTGACAATAAATTAACCTTTGAACTTTTGAACATTAGCTGTTGTCCAATCCTTAGATACTCAACTGTGGCCAAGGATAATTTAAGTACCTCTGCTAGGGCCCTTACAATTTTTGCATTTGCCTCCCACAGGGTGTGAGGCAATACCTTGTCAGGCCCTGGGATTTATCCACCCTAATTTGCCTCAAGATAGCAAATACCTCCTCCTCTGTAATCTGTATAGAGTCCATGACCATGCTGCTGCTTTGCCTCACTTCTATAGACACTGGTCCATCTTCCAAGAAAATACAGATGCAACAAATCCATTTAAGATTTCTCTCATCTCTTTTGGCTCCATGCATAGGTTGCCATTTGGATCTTCAAGAGGACCAATTTTGTAGCTTGCAATCCTTTTGCTCTCAACATATCTGTAGAATCCCTCAGGATTCTCCTTCACCTTGTCTACTAGGGCAACCTTATGCCTTCTTTTAGCCCTCCTGATGTATTTCTTAAATGTTCTCTTGCATTTCTTATACTCTATAAGCACCTCATTTGTCCCTATCTGCCTGTACCTGATTGCATATCCTTTTTTCTCTTAACCAGGGCCTCAATATCTCTTGAAAACCAAATTCCCCTTAGCCTATTGTCTTTACTTCTTATTCTGACAGGCAAGTATAAGCTTTGTACTCTCAAAATTTCCCTTTTGAAGACCTCCCACTTACCAAGTATACCTTTGCCAGATAATAGCATATCCCAATCCATACCTGCCAGATTCTTTCTGATATCATTTAAAAATTGACCTTTCTCCTATTTAGAATCTCACGCTGTGGACCAGACCTATCTTTTTGCATGTTTACTTTGAAATTAATGGCATAATGATCACAAGATGTGAAGTGTTCCCTTAAATTCTGCCATCTGCCCTGTCCACATCCTAAAGGCAGATTAAGTATTGCACACTCTCTCATTGGGACTTCTACGTACTGATTAAGGAAACTTTCCTGAACACATTTGACAAACTCATCCAATCTAGTCCTTTTACAGCATGGGATAGAGTTCAATATATGGAAGGATAAAATCACCTACTATAACAAGTGAGGCGACACTTCACCTGTGAGTCGGCTGGGGTGATATACTGCATCCGGTGCTCCTGATGTGGCCTTCTATATATTGGCGAGACCCGACGCAGACTGGGAGACCGCTTTGCTGAACACCTACGCTCTGTCCGCCAGGGAAAGCAGGATCTCCCAATAGCCACACATTTTAATTCCACATCCCATTCCCATTCTGATATGTCTATCCACGGTCTCCTCTACTGTAAAGATGAAGCCACACTCAGGTTGGAGGAACAACACCTTATATTCCGTCTGGGTAGTCTCCAACCTGATGGCATGAACATCGACTTCTCTAACTTCCGCTAATGCCCCTCCTCCCCCTCGTACCCCATCCGTTATTTATTTATATATACACATTCTTTCTCTCTCTCTCCTTTTTCTCCCTCTGTTCCTCTGACTATACCCCTTGCCCATCCTCTGGGTTTTTTTCCCCCTCCCCCTTTTCCTTCTCTCTGGGCCTCCTGTCCCATGATCCTCTCATATCCCCTTTGCCAACCACCTGTCCAGCTCTTGGCTCCATCCCTCCCCCTCCTGTCTCCTCCTATCATTTTGGATCTCCCCTCCCCCTCCCACTTTCAAATCTCTTACTAACTTTTCCTTCAGTTAGTCCTGACGAAGGGTCTTGACCCAAAATGTCAACTGTACCTCTTCCTAGAGATGCTGCCTGGCCTGCTGTGTTCACCAGCAACTTTGATGTGTGTTGCTTGAATTTCCAGCATCTGCAGAATTCCTCGTGTTTATTATAACAACCTTATGTTTTTTGCACCAGTCTGTGATCCCTCTACAAATTTGTTCCACTAAATCCTGCAGACTGTTTAGTGTTCTATTATATAGCTCTTTTAACGTGTTCATATCTTTCTTATTCCTCAGTTCCACCCATTCGCCTCACTAGACAAGTTCTCCAGTCTGTCCTGACAGAGTACTGTTGTGACATTTGCCCTGAGTAGTCACACCACTCCTCTCCCTA
Organism: Mobula hypostoma; assembly: GCF_963921235.1. Lineage (NCBI taxonomy): Eukaryota > Metazoa > Chordata > Chondrichthyes > Myliobatiformes > Myliobatidae > Mobula > Mobula hypostoma. The sequence continues at coordinate 89,570,625 of NC_086097.1, forward strand.
CAGTCTCTCCCGTTTTGTTGCGCCTAAAACAATGGAACCCTACAATGTTGAGCTGCTGGTCCTGCCCCTCCTGCAACCAAGTCTCACTAATGGCTACAATATCATAATTCCACTTGTAGATCCATGCTCCGTGCTAATTTGTCTTTTCTACGATACTTCTTGCATTGAAATAAATGCAGCTAATGAGATTATTTGCACCATGCTCAACCTTTTGTTTAAGACTTTGTCTGAGGTCTTAACAATATTTGTCTCCACACCCTCTCCACTAACTGTTCTGACACTCTGGTTCCCATCCCTCTCCAGTTCAGGTGCAAACTGTCTCTTCTGTACAAGTCACACCTTTCCGGGAAGAGAGTCCAATGACTCAATAACCTGACACCCTCCCTTCTACACCAGCTACCAAACCATGTGTTAAACTGTATGATCTTCCTATTTTTGGCCTCACTAGGATGTGAGATGGGTAGCAATTCTGAGATCACAACCCAGGAAGTCCTGTCCTTTAACTTAGCACCTAACTCCCTGAACTCATTTTGCAGAACCTCGTCACTCATCCTACCCATATCATTGTTACCTACATGGACCATGACTTCTGGCTGTTCACCTGAGGTATCCCGGACCCTGGCACCTGGGAGGCAACATACCATCCGGGAATCTCATTCGCACCCACAGAACCTTCTGTCCACTCCCCTAACTAATGATTCCACCATCAGCACAGGCGTACCTCTTCTCCCACATTCTCTTCTAAGTCTCTAAGGCAGGCTCAGTGCTAGAGAGCCGAACACTGTGACTCTCCTCTGTTAGGTCATCCCTCTCTGACAGTATCCATAGTAATATACTTGTTGTTGAGGGGGATGGCTCCAGGGGTACTCTGCACTGGCTCCTTAACCCCTTTCCCCTTCCTGACTGTCACCTAGTCTCTTGTGTCCTGCACACTGGGTGTAATTACTTCTCTCAGCCTTTAGAGAGACCCAGATTTCATCCATTTCCAGCTCTAACTCTTTAACGCAGAGTGTTAGAAACTGCAGCCGGACACACTTTTCACAGACATAGTCATTGGGGACACTGGGACACTTCCCACATCCTGCAAAGGGAGCATTTAACTATCTTGCCTGCCGTCCCTACTGTTCTAACTGAACAAACATAAAGAAGGAAAACAATAGATAAACTGGGGGGAGAAAAACTACCTACAGCTTTTCTACCTTCTTTCACTCAAGTCTCTCCTTGCTGAAGCCTTGAAGAGATAAAGCTTCAAGTAACCACTCTAACACTGTCCACTCCAGCGATGGCTGCTCTGCTTGCTCCTGCCTGTTTTTATATGTTCTTGCCAATCAATCTCAATTGCTGATTGGCCACTGGTCAAAACACTAAACTTCCATGACTTGCTCCCTCAATCGGCAAACCTGATTGAGCTACGTTTTCTCACGGTTCTGATTGCTGATTGGCTGCTGCTCAAAATCTTTGGCTCAACGGGTGCAAGTGACTCATGGATTTCTTTGTCATAGATTCATACAACATGGAAACAGGTCCTTCATCGTAACTCATCCATGATGACGAAGATGTCCATCTGACCTAGCCCTATTTGTCCATGTTTGGCCCATGTCCCTCTATACCTTTCCTATCCATATATCTGTACACGTGTCTTTTATATGTTGTTATTGTAACTGCCTCAACCACTTCCTCTGGAACTAAGATTAAAACAATCCAAGAGCTCTGCCATGTTTTTCCCTTTCCCTGGATTATCCAGCCTAGGAAAATAAAGAGAGAGAGGTGGAATAAGATTAATGGAGGAAATCACTTGGGAACTAGCAAGGACAAAGTGGGTGACCTTTTCTGTGTGTTGGATGTTTATCATAAGAACTAAGGTTATTCAAGGCTTAGCCCAAACTCTCATTATTCTCTGTTTTTACATGCTTGCAGCAAATGATACTCAGCCAGACTATCACCCCTCTTGTTTTCAAATGTTTTTGTTGTGAAGCAACATCAGTTTAACCACAACCGACAATGTCCTAAAGTACAATGTTTCTTTTTTCTTTTCTTTCTTATAACAACATAATGAAAATCAAATGAATGAATGTATAGTAAACAAGCAAAAAGCAAAGGAAACCCTACCACCCCGTCTCCTTTCCCCTTCCCAGCCCTCCCCTCCCCTCACCCCTCCCGTATGTGCTGTTTAGGTCCTACCGCACCCACCCCCCCCCCGCCACACTTAGTTCAGCTGTCGGTCTCTTCTAAATACAACAGTAATGGTTGCCAGATTTTTTCAAATTCCTTGAGTCTGTCCCTGATAACATATCTTATCCTTTCTAGATGCAGAGTATCCATTAATACAGCCAGCCATTGTCTGAGTGATGGAGTTTCCTCCTTTTTCCAGAACATCAGTATGAGTTTCTTTCCATTAGGTCAGGAGTTGTTGCTGGGTAGCCTGGAATTTATTTGACCTCGCAGAAGTTCCAAAAATTATTAAAATGGGATCTGGTATTATCTGAACCTTTAGTACCTTCGATAGGACCTCAAATATTTGCTTCCAATACTCTTGCGTCCTGGGACATAAAGCATAACTATGTAACACATTTGCCTCCGAGGACTTGAATTTCTCACACATTGGGGACACCTCTGGGAATATTTTATGAATCCTTATTTTTGAGTAATGTAGTCTATGTTGGATCTTATATTGTGTTAAACAATGCCTGGCATTGATGGAACAGAAGTTAACATACTCCAAAGCCTCATTCCATACAACCTCCTCTTTCTCTGTACCCAACTCCTTTTGCCACTCTTTTTAAATATTATCCTTTGTTGTATAACACTTGTTTTGTATGGCATCATACAGGTAGGCAATGATGTGTTCTGTCCCTAAACATGATCTTAAATGATCATCTAATTTATTAGGTTCTGCCGTCTCAAAACCAGAAAGGTGTGATCTTATACAGTGTCTTAGCTGGAGATACCTGAAAAAATGACTCTTTCGCAATCCGAATTTGTCCTGGAGCTGCCGAAATGACGCAAAAATCCCTTGTATGTATAAGTCTCCAATGCTGCGTATCCCCAATTCTCGCCATGCATCAAAGGCCCCACCTATACATGAGGGGGATAAGAGGGGTTTGCTGATATAGGTACAAGAAAAGATAATGTTCTGAGTTTCAAATGCTTCCCCATTTGCCTCCACATCTGTATGGTGCTATGGATAATGGGATTGCCTCTATAACAGGCTTTATTTACCTGAATAGGGGACATAATGATTGCCCCTATGGAATATGGTAGGCAATCCTTACACTTTATCTCCAACCATCCGGGAAGTACAACTGTATCATCTATCCAGTATGCTATACTGTATAGCTAACGTTAGCAGCCCAGTAATAAAAAATAAAGTTAGGTAGTGCCAGCCCCCCACTAGTCTTATTCTTGCAGAGATGTTCTTTCCTAATTTGATGGGCTTTATAATTCCATATGTAGGCCCCCGGCCAGCCTCAGGGTCACTCGGCTTGCTGTCGTCTAGGGAAACAGCCCACGGCCCCGCCAAACTGGGTAATTACTTTGTGTGGATGCTGTGTGATGTACCCCACCCAGCCCAAATAACAGACAATACACCAGATATGATTAAATGATTTACAGTTTATAGATATTACTGGAACTATATAATTAATAGAGAATAAAATATAAAAGGAAAATAAAAGGCGCCACACTTATCAAAGTTCAATCTCTTCGTGCACAAACAGTTGGAGCTCAGGACCCTTCTTCTTCACCCTGCGACCCCTCGGACCACCTCAACCGGCTGCCTGGGACCAACAACGGTGGTCGACCAGACGCTCCACACGAGTCCTCTCTTCGCTGAACGCCCTGCTCGGGGTCCGACCCCGTTAGCGGACTCACAGCACCTGGACCATCCTCTGTCTCTCTCTCCCACCTTCTGCCCCAAAACCCCGCGCATACAATATCTTCAGATACACCAAAAACATAACAACTATCCCAATTGAACATAGAACATAGAACATAGAATATAGAATAGTACAGCACAGTACAGGCCCTTTGGCCCACAATGTTGTGCCGACCCTCAAACACTGCCTCCCATATAAGCCCCCACCTTAAATTCCTCCATATACCTGTCTAGTAGTCTCTTAAACTTCACTAGTGAATCTGCCTCCACCACTGACTCAGGCAGTGCATTCCATGCACCAACCACTCTCTGAGTAAAAATCCTTACTCTAATATCCCCCTTGAACTTCTCACCCCTTACCTTAAAGCCATGTCCTCTTGTATTGAACAGTGGTGCCCTGGGGAAAAGGCACTGGCTATCCACTCTATCTATTCCTCTTATTATCTTGTACACCTCTATCATGTCTTCTCTCATCCTCCTTCTCTCCAAAGAGTAAAGCCCTAGCTCCCTTAATCTCTGATCATAATGCATACTCTCTAAACCAGGCAGCATCCTGGTAAATCTCCTCTGTACCCTTTCCAATGCTTCCACATCCTTCCTATAGTGAGGTGACCAGAACTGGACACAATACTCCAAGTGTGGCCTAAACAGAGTTTTATAGAGCTGCATCATTACATCGCGAATCTTAAACTCTATCCCTCGACTTATGAAAGCTAACACCCATAAGCTTTCTTAACTATCCTATCCACCTGTGAGGCAACTTTCAGGGATCTGTGGACATATACCTCCAGATCCCTCTGCTCCTCCACACTACCAAGTATCCTGCCATTTACTTTGTACTCTGCCTTGGAGTTTGTCCTTCCAAAGTGTACCACTTCACACTTCTCTAGGTTGAATTCCATCTGCCACTTCTCAGCCCACTTCTGCATCCTATCAATGTCTCTCTGCAATCTTTGACAATCCTCTACACTATCTACAAGACCACCAACCTTTGTGTCGTCTGCAAACTTGCCAACCCACCCTTCTACCTCCACATCCAGGTCGTTAATAAAAATCACAAAAAGTAGAGGTCCCAGAACCGATCCTTGTCGGACACCACTAGTCACAATCCTCCAATATGAATGTACTCCCTCCACCACGACTCTCTGCCTTCTGCAGGCAAGCCAATTCTGAATCCACCTGGCCAAACTTCCCTGGATCCCATGCCTTCTGACTTTCTGAATAAGCCTACCGTGTGGAACCTTGTCAAATGCCTTACAGTGGATATGATCCATGTAGATCACATCCACTGCACTACCCTCATCTATATGCCTGGTCACCTCCTCAAAGAACTCTATCAGGTTTGTTAGACACGATCTGCCCTTCACAAAGACATGCTGACTGTTCCTGATCAGACCATGATTCTCTAAATGCCCATAGATCCTATCTCTAAGAATCTTTTCCAACAGCTTTCCCACCACAGATGTAAGGTTCACTGGTCTATAATTACCTGGACTAAGCCTACTACCTTTTTTGAACAAGGGGACAACATTTGCCTCTCTCCAATCCTCCGGTACCATTCCCGTGGACAACGAGGACATAAAGATCCTAGCCAGAGTCTCAGCAATCTCTTCCCTTGCCTTGTGGAGCAGCCTGGGGAATATTCCATCAGGCCCCAGGGTCTTATCTATCCAAATTTATTTTAACAACTCCAACACCTCCTCCCCTTTAATATCAACATGCTCCAGAACATCAACCTCACACATATTGTCCTCACCGTCATCAAGTTCCCTCTCATTGGTGAATACCGAAGAGAAGTATTCATTGAGGACCTCGCTGACTTCCGCAGCCTCCAGGCACATCTTCCCACCTTTATCTCTAATCGGTCCTACCTTCACTCCTGTCATCCTTTTTTTCTTCACATAATTGAAGAATTCCTTGGGGTTTTCCTTTACCCTACTCGCCAAGGCCTTCTCATGCCCCCTTCTTGATCTTCTCAGCCCCTTCTTAAGCTCCTTTCTTGCTTCCCTGTATTCCTCAATAGACCCATCTTATCCTTGCTTCCTAAACCTCATGTATGCTGCCTTCTTCCACCTGACTAGATTTTCCACCTCACTTGTAACCCATGGTTCCTTCACCCTACCATTCTTTATCTTCCTTACCAGGACAAAATTATCCCTAATGTCCTGCAAGAGATCTCTAAACATTGACCACATGTCCATAGTATATTTCCCTGCAAAAACATCATCCCAATTCACACCCGCAAGTTCTAGCCTTATAGCCTCATAATTTGCCCTTCCCCAATTAAAAATTTTCCTGTCCTCTCTGATTCTATCCTTTTCCATGATAATGCTAAAGGCCAGGGAGTGGTGGTCACTGTCCCCCAGATGCTCACCCACTGAGAGATCTGTGACCTGACCCAGTTCATTACCTAGTACTAGATCTAGTATGGCATTCCCCCAGTCAGCCTGTCCACATACTGTGACAGGAATCCATCCTGGACACACTTAACAAACTCTGCCCCATCTAAACCCTTGGAACTAATCAGGTGCCAATCAATATTAGGGAAGTTAAAGTCACCCATGATAACAACCTTGTTATTTTTGCACCTTTCCAAAATCTGCCTCCCAATCTGCTCCTCTGTATCTCTGCTGCTACCAGGGGGCCTATAGAATACCCCCAATAGAGTAACTGCTCCCTTCCTGTTCCTAACTTCCACCCATACTGACTCAAAAGAGGATCCTGCTACATTGCCCACCCTTTCTGTAGCTGTAATAGTATCCCTGACCAGTAATGCCACCCCTCCTCCCCTTTTTCCACCCTCTCTATCCCTTTTAAAGCACTGAAATCCAGGAATATTGAGAATCCATTCCTGCCCTGGTGCCAGCCAAGTCTCTGTAATGGCCACTACATCATAATTCCATGTCTGTATCCAAGCTCTCAGTTCATCACCTTTGTTCCTGATGCTTCTTGCATTGAGGTACACACATTTCAGCCCTTCTACCTTACTACCTTTACACCGTTTATTCTGCTTCTCTTTCGTCAATTGGTTCGTAAAATCTTCTTATCACAGTCTAACCCAAAACAAGCTGCTAGCGCAAGACCTTTCTCAGCGTTTAACATAACAAAGAAGCATTCCCAAGTATAACATAACAAAGCAGCCATTTTAATTAGCCTACGCAGTAACATAAAAGACGAAACCCCCTTACACATATAAAAGGTAGAATTTTCGAATCTAACCCTTTAAAAATGGTTTTAGTAAGATAGAGGGGCAGGTTCTGAAATAGATAGAGCAGTTGGAGAAGAAAGATAATCTTGACTGCATTTACTCTACCCACTAAAGAAATTGGGAGAGTCTTCCAAAATTCTATTTTCTTTTTAATCTTTTCAATTAGAGGGATAAAATTTGCTTCAAATAGAGAACTGTACATTTTGGTTATTATAATTCCAAGGTAAGTAAACTTCTCAAGGGTTATTTTGAAAGGAAATTGTTTAAGCCCCTCCTGTTTTTCTACTCGGACCGGGAATAATTCACTTTTCCCCCAATTAATCTTACGCGCTGAGAAAGTGCCAAATAAATTGACTATTTCCAGCAAAACTGGAATAGTAATATATGGTTTTGTTACAAACAACAAAATATCATCCGCATAAAGGGAAATTTTGTTGACAGTATATTCTGTATTGTACCCATAAATTTCGGGGTGAGAACGTATAGTCTCCACCAGTGGTTCCAGGGCCAACCCCATCAGTAAGGGACTTAATGTACAACCCTGTCTTGTGCCCCTGTGCAAACTGAATGGTTCTGAGAGGGTCTGATTAGTTAGTATTTTAGCACTAGAGTTACTGTACAGTAAGACTATCACCTCTCTTGAACCTTTTAGATTGCCACTAAAACTATTTATCTAATCAGCTGAGCAGAAATGGTTTTACAACTGAATATCCAAAAGACCAAAGCACCTCCCATTGATTCTTCTCTCCATCTCTGTTCCTGTGTACTCACTCCACTTTTTTTCCTTGACGACTGTCTGAAACTGAACCAGAACAACAACACTTGACTCGGAGATGAGATTAGATCATGTATCTGTGTCCTCATGGGACTGTCCACTTCCATCCTTGTAAGGTTGCCCAACTTTGACCTTGTTGCTGAAATCCACTCCCACCCCTTTCCACATCTAACAAAAGCAGTTCAGACTCATTGCTGGCTGTCCTCTATAGGTCCTGGTATCATCCAAAACTTTGCAGGCCCAGTCCTAGCTTGCTCCATCCAGTTCATCTTTGTGGTTGGCAAATCGACTTCCAGCAATGTGATACAGTGGTGGTAAAATTCTCACTTTTGTTTTCAAATCCCTTTGTCATCTCTCTCTATCTCTGTCTCCTCCGTCATTCTTACCATCTTCTGAGGTATCAACATTCTGGATGCTGTTCAACTCTGTTTAGAGATGGCTCTTGTGCACCCTAAATTCTGCACAATACTTCCTTAAAGTGTTCTCCCTTTTGCACCTTCCATTCCTTCTGTTAAGGATGTCCTCAACACTTAACTCTTCATCACCTTGACTCTAAGATCTCCTTGTGGTTCATTATCATATTTGGTAATTGGTTTATTATTATCACACGTACAGTGAGAAGCTTTGATTTGCATTCCATCCAGACAAATCATTCCAAATATAAGTGCATCAGGTTAGTATAAAAGAAGAAAATAATAAGCAAATGTACAAAATAGTATTATGACTACAATGAAAGTGCAGGGCAGGTAGGCTTGATAGGTAAAGGGGTTAATGGTTACAGGGAGAATGTGGGCAAATGGGGTTGGAAAAAATCAGCCTTGATTGAATGGTGGAGCAGACTCAATGGGCCAAGTGACTTATCTCTGCCCCATATACGTCATTGTCTTCTGGTCTTTTGGCTGATAAGGTGCAAGGACCATGTAGACGGTAAGATCAAGAGATCATCTTTATCAATCAAGAGGCCCAATCAATGACTTAGAAGCTGTCCTTGAGATTGGTGGCATGAATTTTCAAGCATTTGCATTTTTGCCCTATGGAAGGGGGAGAAGAGGGAATGACCAGGATGAGAAGGGTATTTTATTCCATTATATTCATTTTATTTTGATAATTTTCCCTTGGAGTTTATTAAAACACAATATAGGTTCAAGCTCTGGATGTGCTAATAAATAATCTAGTTATTTTCAAAGAGAAAGTTTTGCACACTGAGAGAAATATTCCTCAATTAAAGCCAAACAACAAATCATTAGAAGTGTGTTGGATTGTGCTTGAAGTGTTTGAATGGCCAAAACCTGCTTATTTTTGGGGTTAAACTTCCTCACATGTATCACTATCTTGCAGAGTATACAGTATCTGGCTCAGATTTAGTGAATCAGCCTGAGGCTTACTTGGGTGGGAAAATAGGCAACAGTTGCTCGCTCTCATCAGAAACAGCATGCATGGCTCATTTGGCAATTTGGACTCTATGTCCTGGGCTCTTAGTCGATCAATCACACCTTAAGTGCTCTAGGATGACTTCCAGAACACTGCCCTTTGTCAGAAGCCATTAATTCTCTCCCTCTAACCATAATTTTAAATGTTCATCTATTGCCAGCTCCCTGTAACTATGTCCCAAGTTTTCCATAATAATTTAAATGATGTGTGCACATTCCTGGGCATAAAGTCAAAAGCAGTAAGATTTGCTCATTCTGCATCATAATCTGTACAATATATCAGATCTGTAGAAGAAACTAGGAGACTGCAAAGAGGCAATGTAAAACATTCTTCCCTTGTTCCCTCCCTATCCGTGATGGCTTGCCAATAGCTCAAATGCTGTTAAGCATCTGCTTGTGTTGCTCCTTATAGAGGAAAGTTAAATTATTTTGTCCAGAATTATGCAGGGAGCCAGTTTGATTACATGATCTTGCTTCAAGGTCATTTGAGAGCAAACCAAAGATCTTCCTCCTTGGTCACTTTAGGTTCCCTGGTCCTAAATTCCTCATTTTCACCAGGGTTATCCGGTCCCTATGCTATTCTATCCCCCAGCAGAAAGGCCTTAAAGCAGTCCACTTCTTTCTAGACAACAGACCTAACAAATTCCCTTCCACCACCACACTCCACCATCTGGCAGAACTAGTCCTCACTCTCAATAATTTCTCTTTTAAGGTCTCATCAGCTGTTTATTCCTCCCCATGGATGCTGCCTAACCTGCTGAGTTCTTCCAGTTATTTTTGTCTGTTGCTCTGGATTTCCAGCAGAATCTCCCATGTTTATTCCTCCTCCTTGTGTGACCTTACACCAAACTTTCATCTCCACCTTGCACACTTGATCCTCTTGTACCTTATTGTATTTGTGTTGCCAAACCATATGCCAGTCTTCTCGTCTTTTTCCTTTAGCTTTTTGCTTGTGATTCTTTTTCTATCCCTCTTTTAATGTCTGCTTCAGCTGGTTTGATAGTTCAGGACATGCTCCGAGGGTTTGATCATAACACCTAGGCCAATGTATCAACATAGTACTGAAGGGTCCAGTGTTAGTTGGAGGTACCATCCTTTTGATGGAGTAGCAAACCAAGGTCCATTTGCTTAATAAAAAGGAAGAACTTGCAGTTGTTGAAGATTATAGCTGGGATGGAAATGATGAATCATCTTTTTTGGTTTGTCTTTGCATAATTCGAGAATGTAAGAAGTGACTAATCATTATAATCATTCTTGTGACAAAGGGAATTCTTTCCACCCAAAGTAAGATTGAAGTCTGGAACTCAAAGCCTGAAAGGATGGTGGGAGCATAACTCCTATTTTCTTCCCACGGAGGGGGTTGGTTAATCTCTGGAATTCTCTACCCCAGAAATTTGTGGAGGCAGGATTACTAGAGTCTAATGGCATTCCTACCCTTGGCCATTAGACTTTAAGTCAACCTATTGCCAGGGAAGTGATGACCACATCCTGTTAGATTGTCTGAGGTAAATCCAAGATGGTGTCATGCTAGTGACAGCTGTTTCAGTAGCTCTTGTGTTTTTACTGCTTTTCATATCATTTTATGTTATTTTTATGTTTTCTTGTGTGTCATTCTGAATTATTTTGTGCTTAGACCATTTGTGATGGCTATCTTGTATTTGAAGTGAAGGTTGAGTGAAGATTGTGTTCAATTTCAGAGACAAGCTGATCGAGCTATGCAAGCCGACGCTACTGCCCAGAGTGTCACCCGAGATCCCACGGGAGCATAGGAGGTGACACCGAAGCTGCAGGGCCAGAGCGAAGGTTAAGTCCAAGAGGAGGACATATAAACCTTCTACCCCCACCATCAGCACGGGAAACATGAGGTCCTTGGGAAATAAGGTGGACGAGATTGGTGCACTGATTAAGACGAAGAGGGAATACCAGGAGTGCACTGTTCTGTGCTTAACTGAGACCTGGCTACTCATGTACTTTCCGGACCATTGTGCCTCCATACCCGGCTTCAAGACTGTCTAAGCAGACAGATACGTTACATTGAGTGGTAAGAAGATGGGAGGAGGGATTGTAGTGTTCGTGAACAAAATGTGGTGTAATCCTGGACATGTTACTGTAAAGGAACATTTATGTAGCCCTGACATCGAGCTTTTAGGCATTGGGATACAATCATATTATTTGCCTCAGGAATTCTCAGCTGCTGTTTTAGTTGTTGTTTGCACTCAGCCGTCGGCTGACGTGAATGTAGCGTGCAATGTTATTCTTTCAACCATTGCTAGAATACAAACTCAATATCCCAATGCTTTTGTGCCTGTTAATGGGGATTTTAATCATGTTTCTCTCAAGGCAACAGTACTAACTTTTCATCAATATGTCAGCTGCCCCACACGGGACAACAGAACACTGGACCTTCTGTATGGAAATGTGAAAGATGCATACACTGCCACTGCCCTTCCCCTATTTGGCAGATCTGATCACAACCCGGTCCTGCCAGCACCCAGGTACGTGCCTCTAGTCCAGCGGCAGCCTGTGTCAACAAGGATTGTAAGGAGGTGGACTCTGGATGTTCATGAGGCACTGTAGGAATGCTTGGAGAGGACAGACTGGAATGTGTTATGTGAGCCACACAGGAGGACATTAACAAGATGACTGATTGTATCACAGAAAAAATGCTGAAGGAACTTAGTAGGCCAGGCAGCATCTATGGAAAATAGTTGATGTTTTGTGCTGAGACCCTTCGTCAAGCCTGCAGAGTTCCTCCAATATTTTGTGTGTGTTGCTTGGATTTCCAGCATCTGCAGGTTTTCTCTTGTTTGGGAGACTACGTCAAATTCAGGACTGTACGCTGCTTCCCCAACAACAAGCCCTGGATCATCAGTGACCTGAAAGAACTTCTGAATAACAAGAAGGAAGCCTTGAGGTCTGGGATAGATTAGAGGCGAGTTCAGGGTGAACTGAGGGGAAAGCTGAGGGAGTGCAAAGAATCCTACAAGAGGAAGCTGGAGTACAAGCTCCAGCAGAATAGCAGAAGGGACGTGTGGTCGGGCATGAAGCTTCAAGGTTGGGGAAAGGAAGATTGAGGGCTGCCTGCAGAGGGCCAGCGAATTGAACTTGTTTTTCAACAGGTTCAGCATGAGACCTCCTGCTGTCCCCCTCCTCCACTTGCCCAACCTGACACCCTGCCTGTCCCCGAAGCCTTCTCCCTCCACCCCTCTGGTGAGTGCTTGTGTTCCAAACCCCCCCAGCTTTGGAGTATCCTGCCTCCATGGGGATGACCACCCTCCCCTGACAGTGACTGCAGGTCAGGTTAAGAGACAGCTGGAGAGACTACATCGAGGCAAGGCTACTGGACCAGACACTATCAGCCCCAGGGTACTGAAGGGCAATCCAGCTGTCTGGTATTTTGAAGCACCTTTACAATCTGAGTCTAAGTCAGGAAAAGATACTGGTGTTATGGAAGACTTCCTGGTTGGTTCCTGTACCCACGAAGGCAACTCCATCTGAAGTTAGTGACTACAGACCAATTGCCCCCACATCTCACATGATGGAAGTGCTAGAGAGGTTGGTCCTGACTTACCTTAGACCACAGGTGAGATCTTCATTGGACCCTCTACAGTTTGCCTCCCAACCTCATGTGGGAGTGGATGATGCCGTCATCTCCCTGTTGCAGAGAGCTCACTCCCACCTGGATGATGCTGGTGGCATTGTGAGAATCATACTTCTTGGTTTCTCTAGTGCCTTCAATACAATCCAGCCACTTCTTCTCAGCGAGAAGCTGCAAAAAATGAGCGTAGACAAATCCACTATCTCCTGGATTACTGACTACCTGACAGATAGACCCCAGTTTGTGTGGCTGGGTAGTTCTCTGTCTGAGATGGTGCTGAGTGACACTGGAGCCCCACAAGGGACTGTCATGTCTCCGTTTCTGTTCACACGGTACACCTCAGACTTTCAGTACAAATCTGAGTTTTGTCACTTGCAGAAGTTCTCTGGTGACTTTGTGGTGGTTGGATGTATCAGAGATGGGCAGGAGTCAGAGTTCAGAGGACTGGTGGACAAGTTTGTGGAGTGGTGCAGGAGGAATCACCTGCTCTTGAATGTGGCCAAAACCAGGAAGATGGTGATTGATTTTAAGAGGAAGAGGACAGTGACGAATCCTGTATACATTCTGGGGGAAGAAGTTGTGGTGGAGGAGGAGGGTGTTCACCTCAACAACAGACTTGACTGGAAGACCAACACCAAGGCTGTTTACATGAAGGGGATGAGCAGACTCTATTTTCTAAGAAAGCTGAGACTCTTCAACGTGTGCAGCAGGTTGTTGAAGATCTTTTTCCAGTCTGTGTAGCAAGTACAGTCTTTGTGGCTTTATGCTGGGGGAGCAGCCAGTGCTGATGATGCAAAAAAACTAAATAAACTCATCAAAGAGGCTGGATCCATCCTTGGCTACAACCTGGACTTTTTGAGTTAGTGGTGGAGAGGAGGTTACTGAACAAACTATTATCCATTATGGACAATCTGGCACATCTTCTCCATGACCTGCTGAATAAGCAGCAGAGCACCCTTTTGTACAGACTCATTCAGCTCTGCTGTCACGAGGATTGTTATAGAAAATCTTTCCTACCAAATGCAATAAGCATATACAACGGTTCATCCCTGTGCGACAGGAGAACACACATTTTAGTAAATAGTCTCTGTTTTATTATTTCATGCATTATTATTGCACAGTATTGCACATTGGTAAATTATTATTGTGTATATTATTATTCTGTATTTTATTATTTGTTAAGTCAGCACACTGCTACGTGTGTTTTTAAATGTTGCTGCTGGAACAAAAGAATTTCCCACTTGGGGTCAATAAAGTACTTATTATTTTTTAAATTCTTTCTTATTTCTCTTCTAATATGTGTATATTTGTGCATCTGTGCACTTGTAATGCTACTATGACACTGTAATTTCCTTTGGGATCAATAATGTATCTATCCATCTATCTACTGTATCTGTCTATTTCAAAGAGGAAATCAGTGTTGTTGAAAGTTCAGAGGATTGAGGGTACAGTAAGGGGTCTGGGGCAGATCAGCCATGATCCTATTGAGTGGCATTTGTCAAGGAAAGTGTTAACAATTGACCTACAGACCACAATAGGTTAAGGACTGAAATTACCACCATTCTAAAGGTACCAGCAATGGTGATTATAGGGAGAGGGAGAGAGAACAAGTTAGTGGATGTCTCATTTGGGGCATGTGGGTTCCTCATCCACCAGTGCTCATCCAAGTACTGTTTGAATTACAAGGACACAAAACAATATTTTTGAATATAGTGAGGTTAGCATGATCAGATGAGACAGATGACTTTAGACTGAAGGCTGTCAGTAAATTGGTGTTTCCTTCATCTCATATTTCAATTAGAAAATTGTAGAACTTTACAGCAGAGAAGGAATCTATTTGGCTTATCACCTCCACCCCTGACAAAAATGGAGCTGTTTAAGTGCTTTTCTCCCTATTTAGCTCAAAGGGATCATTTAGATTGGCAATATCTTTCCTGATTTTATTTCTGTCCACGCACCCTATGATTAGACTTTGAGGATCATTTCCATAATATTACCTACCATAGATGTTAAACTCACTACCCCATTCTCTCCTGGACCACCATTGCTTCCTTTAAAAGAAGGAAAATAGAAACAGTACTTGTCTAAAGTCTACAGGCAAGTCTTCAGTGTCAGTCATTTTTAGTGCCTTCACGCCAGAGTTTCTGCACTATTCCCCTTTGTCATCTATGTATCTTATTGAGATATACTCACCACAAGTTGACACACATAGAAATGTGAACAGCCCTGCTCAAATCTGCAAAAGGCTCTGGAACCCTTTTCAAGTCAGATTAAAGTTGCACATCTTTCCAGATGGAAATATGAGTCAAAGGCCAATTAGTTATGTTTGTGAGGCAGCCTCTATGTTGTAGTTCTCACACCTACACTTCCACACACTTCCAGCATTCCCATTTTATCATTCAGTTTCTTCTAAAAATCAAAGCAAATTCTTAACATATCACTTGCCATGTTTGATTGAAATATTAAGAGCCCTATTGGAATTGAATTCATACTTACTTCTTGCCATTTCCTTTCATGGCAGTAACTTTTTTTGTCAACCTCTTAGTGAACTACAGTTCAAGATTTTCAATCCACATTCCTTCGGACTGAACAACATGCAGATTTGTCGGTAAATCTGGATCATAGATTCATGATCCTTTTATGTACCTAATGTAATTTTAAATTATTTAACCCAAATTAAAAACTCTATACAAATATATAGAACTCATAAAAGCATTTGTTGTATTTATTTATTGTATTAATTAATAGGGGTAAATAGTTCTTGAAGTACCAGTTTGGATTTCCCAATGTTCTTATAATATGGGTATTAGAATTGGATATCTTCCAGTGTATTTGGAAGTTCCCTCCATGAACTCTGTCTACACTTGTCACTATCTCACTAACATAATCAAAGACACCACCCACCCCAGACATTTTCCCTTCTCCTCCCTCCCATCGAGCAGAAGGTACAAAAGCCTGAAAGCGTGTATCATCAGGCTCAAGGACAGCTTCTGTCCTGCTGTTGTAAGAGTATTGTATGATCCTATAGTGCAGTAAGGTAGACTGCTGACCCCACAATCTACCTTGTTATGGGTTTGTACCTTTTTGTTTGCTTGCACTGCATCTTCCCCTGTAAATGCCACACTTTATTCCGCATTCCCTTGTACTGTACTACCTCAATGCACTGTTGTAATGAAATGACCTACATCAATGGAATACAGAACAAAGACTTTTACTGTACCTCCATATGTTCGGTCCATGTGATAATAATAAACCAACTTTATCAATTTACGAAATTATGTTACCAACCAGGCAGGTATGCCTTTAACCACAGTATATTTGCTAGAATTAGTACACATTGATCCATTTCCTTTCATACGTTGATGTTTTCCATAGGCACTCTTTGACCCATTGCATTCAGAATTGCCTCTTTGAAAGAAATCTACAGTTCCTCCTCTTGCTTGGGTTGTCATAAGTGGAATGTGATCACATTAGAGCCTCACCCATACTTACGCTGGAGATTTGATCAGCCCTATTAATCAAATCCGGGACTTGTTTACAAATTGATTCATGAAATGGTCTTCCATGAACTCTAGCAATCTCTTTTGTCTTATCAATAGATGCATTATTGTCCCAGTCTAAATTGAAATCTCCATTTGTGTGTGGTTGGTCTCTCACCAGTCGCCGAGTTTATCTCTTCCCTTAGTTCCAGATCAAGCCTTTCACCCTGGACTGTCTGCAGCACATCCCTTGTAAGAGATTACATCTGTTAGCATCTATTAATTCTGCCCAAAGAGATCCTACGTCTGCCCTCTTCTTTTGTATGTCCTTTCTCACCTGTGCTTCAGTATTGAAGTTCATTTACTGTATTGCGACATTACTTCCTTCCCTGAACAATATATGTCTTTTCAAATAGGGTTTCCATTGATTGTAGCCATTCAACCCTAAGATGACCAATCTGTCAACTCCTGCAATACACTCTATTCAAGTCTTATTTGACATACTTCTTACATTAATGAAAGCGCAGGTTCCAGCTTTCTATTTACGTTATCAATATTTTTACATTTTTTAAAATATCCTCACTATTAGAAAAAGATTAATTAAACATTGACGTACAATTTCACTGGAATGCTTCGGAGTTTGTCCTATCAACTTGGACAATCTACTGTTACTTTTCAAAACCACTTACATCTCAGTTTAAACACTGTGTTACCTCCCTGAAAGTAATTCCATATCCGTCAATGCCCATGCCCGTCTCTGGGTTCCTACCTTCCAAATAGTGAACATCAATGACATCAAAAGGAGGAAGAGAGCTTTTTGATAGAAGGAGATTGAGAGACAAACACAAAAAACGCTGGAGGAACTCTGGAGGGAAATAAACCTTCAACTTTTCAGGCCGAGACCCTTCGTTAGGACTAGCAAGGAAGGGGAGAGAAACCAGAATAAGAAGGAGGTGGAGGGGAAGGAGTGCAAGCTGGCAGGGGATAGGTGAGACCAGGTGAGGCGGAAGGTGGGTGGGGTGAAAAGCTCTAAGGTGATAGGTGGAAGAGGCAAAGGGCTGAAAAAGAAGGAATCTGATAGGGGGAGGACAGTGGACCATGGAATAAAGGGAAACATTAGAAACATCCAATTTCTAAATGGTCCATGAACCCATGAACCATTATTCCTTATTCCTCCTTCGGACTATTTATCTATTGATCTATTTAGTGTAACACAGTAGGTTTTAATGTCTTTCACTGTACTGCTGCCACAAAACAACAAATTTCATGACATATGTCAGACATAATAAACCTGATTCTGATGTCACAAGATAGCTTTTTCTTTTCTCTTTCAGTCTTTATTGTTTGCAGTCAATAACTTGTATCTGTCATTGCATACAATCATTGTCACAGAGCAATGGGATTTCCACATGGATCTCCCAGAGTCACAGCTGGCTAAAAACATTTAAATAAATAAAATGGCATAGACTCCATTGATACTTACATAAATAATATTTGGCGACACAGAGGAACTGTAGAAGATATAGAAGCAAAATGTGCTGATTTCTCCTAGTGTCCTGAATGTTGCAGTAAAATGGAACTCTCACTCTCTGATGCTCTTCATGTCTGAGTCTAGAAGGCAAAGGAGAGAGGCTCACACAAAAAAAGTGCTGGTGGTCAGGCAGCAACTATGGAGGGGAATAAACAGTCGCTGTTTCAGGCCGAGACTTGCTTATTCCCCTCCATAGATGCTGCCTGACCTGCTGAGTTGTTCTAGTATTTTGTGTGTGTTAACACTTTCTATTGTGTTGAAGTGCTATACAATCACCAGAGTATTTCTGAATAAAGCCATTGTTATTCTGACAAAGGGACTTTGACTTAAAACATTAAATCTGTTTCTCTTTCTACAGATGCTGCTTGCCCCATGGACCTGTCGGTTAATGGTAAGTGTCTATGGCATAACAAAAAGTTTGGTCCCTGTGCTAGCGTTTAGAAAAATGAAAAGTCATCTCATTGAAAAACATAAATTATTATGGGTTTGACAGGGTAGACGTAAAGCTCCTGTTTCCCAGGCCTAGTGTGCATAGAACCAGGAGTCACAGTCTCAAAATAAGGGGATGGCCTTTCAGGGCAAGGATGAAAAGAAGTTTCTTCTGCTCAAGGGCAGTTCTTCTTTGGAGGCCCAGTCACTGAGTATATTGAAGATAAAGATTGATCTGTTAAAGGGTAAAGGTTAGTATAGGAAAGGTAAAAGGTCAGTCATGATCTAACTGAATGACAGAGTCAGTTCAGAAGGCCAAATAGCTCACTCCTGCTTCTCTTATGTTCTTACGCAACAGCAATCATTGCTGGGCATTCTCGGACCTTTTAGGGAAACAAAGCATACTATATCAAAGATTCAAAGTACATTTAATATCAAAGTGTGTGTACAGAATATACCTGTGAGATTCGCCCTCCTGCAGGCAGCCACAAAACGAAGCAACACCATGGGACCTGTTCAAGAGAACATCAAACAACAATGCACGAAAAAAGAACAAATTGCACAAGTGGCAAATAGCACATCGAAACATCAAACCGGGGGTCCAGTAGTATTCATTTTAGTTCAGCTCAGCACTGCTCCACTAGCCCACTCTTCAATGTCTCAATTGGAGAGAAGCAATGGAGTCGATCATGGGCTTGCACCCTTGACACTTCAATCAGAGAGAAGCAATGGAGTCGATCATGGGCTTGCACCCTTGACACCTCAATCGGAGAGAAGCAACGGAGTTCACCATGGGTTTGCATCCTCGACATCTCAATCGGAGAGAAGCAATGGAGCTGATCATGGGCTTGCACCCTTGACACTTCAATCAGAGAGAAGCAACGGAGTTCACCATGGGCTTGTACCCTCAACACCTCAATTGGAGAGAAGCAATGGAGTTCACCATGGGCTTTCACCTTCGGCGCCTCAATCAGAGAGATGCAAAGGAGTCGATCTTGGGCTTTCACCGTCAACACCTTAATCAAAGAGAAGCAATGGAGTCGATCATGTGCTTGTACCCTTGACACCTCAATCAGAGAGAAGCAATGGAGTTGATCATGGGCTTGCACCCTTGACACTTCAATCAGAGAGAAACAATGTTCACCATGGGCTTGCACCCTGTCTCCAGGCCTCCAGGCCACACACTCCCCTCCAAACCTCTCCAAACTCGCTCAGAGATAGCAAAGTGCCATATCGATGAAGTTCCTAATTTATTGAGACTAGATAAATCTTCTGTATCCTTACAGTAACAGCAATCCATATTTTCATAGTAGCACCAACATAGTTAAGCCAAAGGCACATCACAGGACCAATAATAATACCAAATATCTTGTTTTTATGAGACCAAGGTTGTTTTAAGAAGCGGATTAAAGAAAATAAGCATGATAGAAAAGCAAGGATGTTTAGCCAGGAAAATCCATGATTTCAGACCCAGAGATGCGAAGGCAATTCTGGGTCAATTTGTTTATAGAGTGAGAAACAGGATGACCGAGTACTCAGACAGTTCTACACTGGAGGAGATTGGAAAGAGATTTGGAAGTAAGAATGTGAATGTGTAAAATCACTCCATCCTACTAACACCACACTTACTTTACCATGTTCCACTCGGAATTAGCATGACTCTGCCCAAACTAACTTCACAAAGACGACCTGCTGAGAGTGCAGATCTCTACCCACTCATTTAAAGCCATAAAATCCACCTAAAAAAAACCCTTTGATGTACTATCCTACACTCCCAGTAATCTATCAATAGGCAAGATGGAGCTCCTTCTTGATTCAGTGATTTAGCAGCCACTGGCGGAATAAAAGCTTATTCAACAACTTCCTGAACTGTATCCGCTGGTCGTAGATCTTGAAAGGCTTTTCTCTGAATATAACACAACTGCAGGATATAGGTAAACCTGGGAACACAACAGGAAGTCCTATGTCTGGGCACTAAAGGACACTGGGAGTCACAAAATGGACTACAATGACTCAGTGGACACATTGATAAAAGGGCATATAATTACAGAATTGGCAGTGGTAGTAACTAATTCTTCGCCTTCCATTGTACAAAACCTGTACTCAGAGGATTCAGGCATTGTGATGACCAGCACAAGCTTCCTGCCCTTGAATTCCTACGGGGAAACTGCAGTAACAATGATTCGCAAGCCATCCATCTATTCGTGTAATTTCAGGTTTGGCAAAATGAGATGCTTGTCTTGCCAGCTATTTGGTGTTGACGTTGTGTGCTGTTTTGTTCTTGCACTCTCTGAGATTGCCCCTTAGCCCAGTAATGATAACAGATGTATTTATTTGTCACCATAGCCTAATAAAATGCAGTTCACCACAGCACTAGCAAGCAACATTAAGCCATATAAGTGGCATAAAACTTGGTTCAAAGAGGTCGGTTTAGGGAAGGACTTAGTGAGGAGTGGGAAGTAAAGAGATGGAGTAATTTTCCCAGGAGATTCCAGAGCTAGGATAAAGCCAGTCTTTGTCCTAGGGTGGGGAAATCCCAAACTCAAGGACACATATTTCAGGTGAGAGGGACCTGTGGGGACAGTTTTTCACTGAGTGGGGTGGGTATATAAATTGGGCTACCAGAAGAAGCTGCGATATGGGTACTATTACAATGTTTAAAAGACACTTAGACAGGTACATGGATAGAAAAGGTTTAGAGCAAGGGTTCCCAGTGTGAGGTCCACAGACCCCTCGGTTAATGGTAAGGCTGGATGACATTGAAAAGGTTGGGAACCCCTGGTTTAGAGAGAGATGCAGAAAATGGGATCACCCTAGTGGGACATCATTGAGGAGGTAGTCTGAATGGCCTGTTTCCATGTTGTACGACTTTGTGACTCTATCTTTGAGGGATTGAAATTTGCCTCACTCTGTCACACACTCTTCCCTATTCTGAATATTTCCTTTGTCATTCCCATCTTCACACACACCTCTCTACTACTTAAAAATAACCCATTATTTCATGGACTGGAAATATTAACTGCATCTCTGCCCATAGATGTGCTGAGTACTTCCAGCATTTTCTGTACTTGTAATTTCCAATATCTCTGTTTTGCTGCTTTTTGAAGTCTCCCATTTGTAGACTCAGACTTAATCTGGCCGGGTTGCTTAGCCATTTCAGCAGGCAGTCACAAATCAGCCATTGGTGAGGTTCCCAGGAATACCAGCTGGAGTGAGGGTGAGCAGATTTTTAAAATGTTTTAAAAAAATCTGTTTAAAAAACATTATTTATTTATTTATTTTGTTGCCGGGGGGGGGGGGGGTGGATTTTTGCATGGTTCCTTGGTTCTTTGTTTTGCGGCTGTCTGTTGGTAAGATGTATCTCAGATGTTGTACACTACATCCATACTTCGATAATAAATGCACTCTGAATCTCCTGTGATGGGACTCGTTACGATTATCTGTACGGTATCATGCAGCTTTTTATGGGCGCTTGATTTAAGCAAGTTAGCTGCTGCATTTCCTACATTACAGCAGTGATGGCAAGCTCTATTGGCTGTGAATAATTAACCGCTCAGTCAATCCTCATCATACCTGGATGAATTGTTAAGCTGTTCTCCCAAGTCCTCTGGCAAATTATTCAGTTGTATCGAAAAGATAGGCTACTCCTCTACCACTCATTAACTTTATCCAGGGCAAGTATGATGATGGGGGAAAAACCTGACCTAACTAGTAACCACCATGTCCAGAAAATAAAATACTGTGTGTGTATGTGGTGTGCTTGTACACGTGTGGTTGTATGTATATACGTGTGTATGTGTATGCGTTTGTGTTTGTGTGTGAGTGCGAGAGACCGAAACTGGAACATTGGTTTAATGCAGAAGTCAGGTAGCAGCGTAAAAGTAATAAAGCAGCCACTTGTAGTTTATAGCCCACAGCGCCAATAATTGCTCAGTGACCTTGTCTGCCATTTGTTTTCTCTCCATTAGCTTGACCCCTTGTGAACCTCCTGAGAGGCCTTTACTTTTCCAAAAAAACACACATTGTGCAACATCAGTCTTTGAGAGCAAAAGGACATCAGTCGGTCTTGGTCTTGATAGCACGTTGTGTACACTGGTTTTCAATTCCCAGGGTTAAAGGTCAGAGAGCCAAAGTGCCTTGTCTGGAGTCTCCTCTTTGCTGGCATTTCACTCAGACTAGCCTGTGATCTATCATCCATTGTATGGTCCCAATCCGCTGGATTCCCACCCTCATGTTCACAGATTGCCTCTGCATCTCCTGCGGCTTAATGACATTCTAAATATCAGCAGTTCTCCAGTTCTAGCTTTATCCCCGATTTCCTTCATTCCCCACCAGATGAACTGCATTTGAATGTCCAGGCCCTAACTTCTGAACCTTCGCCTGCCTCACTGCCCTTCTCCTCCTCAGCCCCCTCCTTTCACCCCTCTCCCCCTCCCCTCAACACTCACCCTTTCACCACTCACCCATCTCCACTCTTTCCTCTCCCCTCTCTCCTCACCCCTCACTCCTCACCCCTCACCCCTCACCCCTCACCCCTTGCAACCTCCCATCTTTCCACCGTTTCTCTCCTCACTTACATTGCTCTTTTAAACCTATTAATTCAACTAAGATTTAGATCAGCTGTCCTAATTAAAAAAATAAACCCTGGCATTAACCTCAATGGGCTGTAACTGAAGCTTGATTAGACCGCAGTTGGAAAACTGGGCAACACTCTGCTTGCTTTATTATAACAAAGATAGTGAGTGGCTGAAAAATGTCCACATGTTTAACACAAATAACAGCTTTATTCTCTAGAGAAGTGAAAGCTGACAAATGACTTTGAAGTTCTTGAAGTAATGGAAGTCTTTCACTAGCTGGACATGGAGAAGATATTTTGATTTGGAGGAAGATCCTAAACTCAGGGGGTTAAGACTATACAACAGTTAACAATATCCTTGGGGGAGCTCCGCAGAAACCTCTGACACAGATATCAGACTGAAACTGGAGTACACTTGAACAAAAGTACAGTAAGTAACACACAGGTACTTGATTATGCATGCTAGGGAGAAGAATGCAAAGAGAGATAAAGAAAAGTGGGGAGGGTTTATGTACTGAAAATGTGCCAAAAGCCTCATTTACTAAGTTTTTGTCTCTAACTTCATGAAGTGAAACCAGCATTTGATTGTGTGTTCCATGGAGGGGAACTTGCATGTAGTCACTGCAGCTCTGTCCTGCTGGATGGTAGACATTGCGACATTAGAAGATGCCGTTGTAAAAGAATGGGGCCGTACTATAGACCCCTCAATAGTCAATAGTAACTTGAGTGGCTTGTGCGCAGAGAAATCTCTCATAGTGTAAGAATAATAGGGTTGCATGGTGGGAGATATTAATTTCCCTGATATTGATTGGGCTATCCAGTGCTAAGAGCCTAGCCAGGGTGGAATTTGTGAAATGTGTCCAGGAAAGCTTTCCAGGTCAATATACAGAGGATCCTACTTGGAAGGGTGCAATAATGGGCCTCCTCTTAAGGAACGAGCATGGCAAGGACCTGGCGTGACAGTCAAGGAGCACTTGGGGTCTAGTGAGCACCATTCACTAGAGAAATCCCTGCCCAGCTGCCATCAGCATATAACCTATAACACCAGAAGTCCCAGCAAACTAGACAACTGTCATACCGAGATAATGAATGCCCACTGTTCCATTCCCAGAACGCGTTTCGTTAAATCTGATGACTTGGCTGCCCTTCTCCTACCTGCATACAGGCAGAGGCTAAAGAGCAAATCTCCAGAGATTAGGCCAACAAAGAGGTGGTTGCGGAAGGCAAAGGACCAGCTTGTGGGATTACTTCAGGTCGGTGGACTGGGCCGGGTTCAAGGACTCACCTGTGGATCTGAATGAATACACCATGGTTGGCATAGACTTTATTAAACCAGTTGTAGACAAGGGTGTCCTCACAAACTCATTCAGAGTTTTCCCCAACAGGTAGCTCTGGATGAATGATGAATGTGAAATCTGCTGAAGGCCAGATCTGAGGACTTTTCATCTCCTGTTCTCAATATTTATTGTGTATTTATTTATAATTATTATTTCTTTCTTTTTGTATTTACACAGGTTGTTGTCTTTCGCACACTGTTTGAATGCCGAGTTGTTGTGGTCTTTCATTGATTCTGTTATGGTTATTATTCTATAATGGATTTAGATTAGATTGAACTTTATTGTTATTGAGCTGAGTACAGATACAAAGCCTATGAAATGCAGTTAGCATCTGACTAGAAATGCAAAGAATCAAACTCAGTTACAGAGAAAGGTTGAATAGGTTAGGACTTTATTCCCTGGAGCATAGAAGAATGAGGGGAGATTTGATAGAGGTATATAAAATTGTGATGGGTATAGATAGAGTGAATGCAAGCAGGCTTTTTTCACTGAGGCAAGGGGAGAAAAAAACCAGAGGACATGGGTTAAGGGTGAGGGGGGAAAAGTTTAAAGGGAACATTAGGGGCGGCTTCTTCACACAGAGAGTGGTGGGAGTATGGAATGAGCTGCCAGACGAGGTGGTAACTGCGGGTTCTTTTTTAACATTTAAGAATAAATTGGACAGATACATGGATGGGAGGTATATGGAGGGATATGGTCCGTGTGCAGGTCAGGGGACTAGGCAGAAAATAGTTCGGCACAGCCAAGAAGGGCCAAAAGGCCTGTTTCTGTGCTGTAGTTTTTCTATGGTTTCTAATAGTGTTGTTTACAAAACAACTGCAAATAAAAAAGTGCTATAGCACACAAATATAAAAATACTGAGACAGTCCAATATGGGTGCAGTACTGCTTAGCTCTGTGATATGAAGTTCAGCAGGGTCACAGCCTCAGGGAAGAAGCTCTTCCTGTGCCTGCTGGTGCAGGAGCGGAGGCTCCTGTAGCGCCTACCGGATGGGAGGAGAGTAAAAAGTCCAAGGTTAGGGTGAGATGCATCCTTGATAATGTTTTTCGCCCTGCCCAGGCAGAATTTATGGTAGATGTTCTCAATGGTGGGCAATTGGGTGCTGATAATCTGCCAGGCAGATTTTACCACACGTTGGAGTGTTTTGCAGTCCAATACGGGACAATTGCCATACCACACTGAGATGTAGTTGGTGAGTATGCTCTCAATGGTACACTGGTAAAAGTCCGTCAGTATCCTGGGACAGAGGTGAGCTTTCTTGATGCTCCGCAGGAAATAAAAGCACTGTTGTGCCTTTTTGATCAGGACGGAGG
The DNA here is from genome assembly GCF_963921235.1 of Mobula hypostoma. Lineage (NCBI taxonomy): Eukaryota > Metazoa > Chordata > Chondrichthyes > Myliobatiformes > Myliobatidae > Mobula > Mobula hypostoma. The sequence goes on from NC_086097.1 coordinate 89,596,175, forward strand.
AGTTCAGGGACCAGGTGAGATCCTCGGAAATGTGGACACCAAGGAACTTGAAGCTTGATACACGCTCCACTACAGCTCCATTAATGTAGCTGGGGACGTGAGTGTGGCTCCTAGCATGCCTGAAGTCCACAATGATCTCCTTGGTCTTCTGGGTGTTAAGGGCCAGGTTGTTGTCGGCACACCACGTGACCAGGTGCTGGACCTCGTCCCTGTAGGCTATCTCGTCATCCCCTCTGATCAGGCCAATCACTGTGGTGTTGTCTGCGAACGTGGTTATGGAGTTAGAACCATGTACAGGAACACAGTCATAGGTGAAAAGGGAGTACAGAAGAGGGCTCAGCACACAGCCTTGAGGCACGCCGGTGTTCAGGGTGAGAGTGTAGGAGGAGAGTTTGTCTAACTTAACTGATTGGGGTCTGTTAGTCAGATAATCCAAGGTCCAATTGCAGAGGAATGAGCTGATACCAAGCTGGCGAAGTTTGACGATCAGCTTGGAGGGGATCACAGTATTGAATGCCGAACTAAAGTCAATGAACAGCATTCTGACGTAAGAGTTGGGGCTGTTCAGGTGGGTCAGGGCATAGTGAAGTGACGTGGAGATGGCATCCTCTGTTGACCTGTTGGTGCGATAGGCAAATTGATGGGGGTCCAGGGTAGTGGGCAGACAGGATTTCAGATGTGATAGAACCAGTCTCTCAAAGCACTTTGCAATGATGGGGGTGAGTGCAACTGGGCGGACGTCAGTCAGGCCCTTGGTAGTGGAATGCTTCAGCACTGGCACGATGGTTTGTCTGGTGCTGTTCTTGAAATGTTCTTACGTTTATAACATTGGACAGCGATTTTATTCAAAGCTTTTCTTCAAAAGTTTTCCTCAGAAATTTTGTTTGTTAATGATAGGCCGCTTGAAGCTGAACGCAAATCTAATTTCAGACAACTTGTATTACATAGGAATTTTGAGAAACAAGAAATTAATTTTTACTGAATATAATGCGTTTAATTTTATGAAGGTGCTGACACTTTGCTAAGCTCAGCTAAAAATGTTTTGTTGATGATTTTCATTTGTACTCACTGCCTGAGGCTTCTTGCTTAAGTGTCCAACAATAATCAGCTAACATTGATGGATTCCAGTTGCCCTGATACCATTTTTCCACAACCTCATTGGCCTGGTGAAACCATTCACCATGCTTGTCACTGACACTGCCAAGATTTATAGACAAGAAGTCTAAATGGGAATACAGAAAATGAATCTTTAGTGACATTTTGCATATCATGGTTTTGAATGCTTGAAGCATGCCGTCAACCAACTGCATGTACGTTTGTAGTTTGGTGCTCTGTAGTTGCCAAGAAAATTTTCAACAACACCCTTGAATGCCTTTCATGCGATTTTCTCTGGTCCCACTAGAAATTCTTTGAATTGCCTTTTGTGTGATGACCTTTTGAGTTGTGGACCAACAAGAATGCCTTCCTTAATCTTTGCATCAGTTATTCTGACTTGAATAATAAATTGAAATAACAAATATAGGCAATTTCAAAAAAAAAAGCGTGATAGAGAAATTTTATGGTGATTTTCATGATCAGCAGCCCAAAATCCACAAGGTACATCCAAACGTGTTCAGGAAACAAAATCTTTATTGTCTTGTGTAATTTAACCCGCGCTGTTCCCTAGCTTGGTGGCTATGAGAGTTTGAGGAACGTAATGGAAGCTTTATCATTGTATTCTTTACCATTTGCCAGAGGTTTAATTTGTTATTTACATTTTTCAGAACCTGACCAGTTTGGTCAATGATGGTGCTAGCAAGTCACTGGTGCAATGGGCATTATAGCCACCCACTCACATTACTCTTCACTCCTTTTTCCCTTGGTGTTTCAGACAAGTGTTAATTAATCTGAATGAGTAGAGCTTTGTCCATGCTTGCCATGAAATCTCTAGAAAGTACTACGACCACTCGCACCTGATTGTCCACCAGCTGAAAGGCATCTGTCCTGCCAATTGCACAGGGATATGCACATGGGTGGCGATGAAAGAGTGTGTCTGAAAAGTGCAATGCAGATCAGCCAATGTTTTACTGGTCTCATCTGTCCAGCTTCCAATTAAAGCCCCCTCAATTCTGGCACATGTCTCCTCCACTGTAATTATAATTTGTCACAGCAGTCTGACAGAACCTTTAAGTAGTTAAGGTCAACCACACTGCGTTGTGTGTAGACTCACTAATAGGCAAGACCATTACTGACATGAGTGTGTTCACTTGTTATTACGTTTATTTACTGTGAAATTCCAACTGCTAGGCATGGGGTAAAACGCCTCTTATATCCTCATAAGATGGCAGCCACTACATAAAGTTGACTTAAAAATTCCAGGTGTAATAAATGTTTAACATAGGGTAAAAATGCCAATATATTCTGAGTGGGGAGAAGGTGATAGGTGAGATCAGGTGAGGGGGAAGGTGAGTAGTTGGGGGAGGGAGTAGTTGGAAGAGATGCAGTACTGTGCAAAAGTCTTAGGCACATATATAGCTAGGGCGCATAAGACTTTCGCACAGTACTGTATTTGTCAATATGCTGTAGAGAGCGGGTTTGTAAATCTGGCGGCAGCAAAGAATGTTGGGAGTAGTGACGTTGGAGTGCAGCGGGAGGGGTGTGGGACAAGTGGTAAAGAAAGAGTGCCAGGGGTGGGGTTGGCATGGGTGCAGGCACACCCAGCCCTGAGACACCAGGCAAAATCATTTGATCCCAAACAGCTGGCTTATTGATCATTACAGAATGTCTCTCTGGTACTCCCAGCTTCCTACCCTCTCCCTTCCCCCTTTCCAAACCATGATTCACCCTCTCCCTATCCACTTCCCACTCTCAGTCCACAATAGAGACTCTATCAGAATCAAGTTTATCATCAACCACTTATGTCATGAAATTTGTTTTTTTTTGCAGCAGTACAGTGCAATACATAAAATTACTACAGTACTGTGTGTAATGTATGGAGCTATTTCTTTTAGTGCAATGACTCCCCTTAGTACTAACTATTGACTGATAACTTACCCGTGTGCATTGATTTGCTGCTCTCTCTGCAAAGCGAGTATACACATTAACTTCACCCTTTAGTGTGTGCCTTTACTTATTTGATATGTAGCTGCACAGACATGACAGATTAGCGACAAATACAAACCTGAATGTCAGCGAATATCACCAACTACACCGACAGTTACAAGACAACTGAATTCGGAGCAAGGGAGAGAAGCAGCGAGAGGGAAGAGTGAACCAGTACAGAGAAGGTAGTTCTGGATGCTAGAAAAGGGTGTGTGAGTAACAGTGCACAGTGAGAGACACACAGCTTGTAAAACTGAAATGAAAATAACATGACGGTGGCCTTAGTTGGGAAAATTGATGAATTTGAGAGTGCCAATGAGGACTGGGAATCATATATTGAGAGGATTGAACTTATTGTAATGTAATGATGTGGATGAGGTAAAGGAAGTCTCCACACTTCTTAGTTTAATGGGTGCTGGAATGTGCAGTCTCTTACGCAACTTAGTAACTTCTGAAAAGCCAGCAAGCAAGATATTAGACAAAGTTGTTGTAATTTTGCAAAAACCCTTGAGCCAAAAACCACTAGTAATAGCTGAAAGATTTAGATTTCACAAAGGGAACCTGTGACAAGGATGAAAGCATTTCTGAATACACGGCAGAACTGCACAGAATTTCCCAGTACTGAGACTTTGAAGAAGGACTTTCTGATGAATTCATGTACAGGCTTGTATTTGGCATGCATAGTCAAAGCAGTCAAAAGAGTCTACTGGCGGAAAGAGACCTAACCTCAGAACAGGCATTGAGCATTGCAATATTGTTAGAGACTACAGCAAAAGATGCAGCAGACCCACAGCAAAAGAGTTTAGAATGCGAAATGCACAAAATGTCCCTGAATGGTGCAAAAATCCAAAAATGTTATCAATGTGGCAAATCTTCCCATGATTCAAATCACTGTTAGTTCAAAGAAAAAGTTTAAAGTGTCACAAACAAGGCCACATAGAGAGAGTGTGAAAGTCAGATTAAAAGCACAACCTAAGACAGCGGTCCCCAACAACTAGGCCACAAAGCATGTGCTACTCAGCCGCGAGGAAACGATATGAGTCAGCTGCACCTTTCCTCATTCCCTGTCACACACTGTTGAACTTGAACATAGGGTTGCCAACTGTCCCGTATTTGCTGGGACATCCGGTATGTTGGGCTAAATTGGTTTGTCCCATACGGGACTGCCCTTGTCCGGTATTTCCCCTGCTAAGGTAGAGCGTTCCTATGAAACCTTTCGTGCCGAAATGGCATAAAGCGAAGAAACAATTGCCATTCATTTATATGGGAAAATTTTTGAGCGTTCCCAGACCCAAAAAAATAACCTACCAAGTCGTACCAAATAACACATAAAACCAAAAATAACACTAACATATAGTAAAAGCAGGAATTATATGATAAATACACAGCCTATATAAAGTAGAAATAATGTATGTACAGTATAGTTGGGAAGATTAAGCCAAAACGGATTTGTGGAAAAAAAATTGGCACGTACGCGCATGCTCATGTCACATATGCACACGTCACGCATGTGTACACAGGTGCCCACGCAAGGCTTCATGGTCATGGTAGTCTTTCCTGGGGAAAACGCAAGTGTCCTGAAATTTGACTGCTAATTTTGTCCCTTATTTGGGAGTGAGAAAGTTGGCAACCCTAACTGTAAAAGACATGTTGAGGTGAGTTTAACCCTACTTGAACACCCACCCCCCTGCCCCCCCGGTTGGCCGGTCCGCAAGAATATTGTCAATATTAAACTGGTCCGTGGTGCAAAAAAGGTTGGGGACCCCTGACCTAAGAGAAAAACCATACAGAGTGAAAAGTTTCAAATGCAAAACTAAATAAATGCATAAACTGACTGAATGTGAAACTGAATCAGATAACACAGAGTCAACAAAGGTGAGCTGTCACATCTAGAACTGTACAGCATTACTGAAGCTGTCATGGTCCGGTCCGTGAAGTCTGCATTCTGGTTCACGGTCCGGTCCATGGACTCAGGACTCCGGGTCTTCCAGCTGTCCTTTGTTTGAGTTAATCACAGGCACCAGATTCCCATCTTGAGGTTTGGAATATAAGTAGCCTTGGGGCTAGTGTGAGCTGCTGGTTTGTTTTGTCAAGATCCCCTGGGAGCAACCTGCTGGTGGAATGCTAGAGCAGCCAATTGCCATCTCTAGGCCATGTTGGGGAACCACCCCCTCATGGAGCCTTGCTGTCAGTAGTTGGATCTGTCTTTGTGGTATGGATGTGGCTGTTTCCCGGGCCAGCTGAGTAGCTGCCAGCTACTCAGAGCTAGGTCGGGATCCAGCTGTTTCTGTAGCCAGCTGAGGTTGCTGGCTCAACTGAGATGCAGAGCTACCCCAGAGAAGAGATGGAACTGTCTGTCATTCTGTGGTGTTTGTCTCTTCTTGTCCTCGCCTCCATGGGGTAACTAAGGTCGTTTTGCTGTTGCCCTGCAAGGGGATCTGTCTTGTTTTGTCCTCACCTCTGTGGGGTAAGTCAGGCCATTCTGCAATTGCCCTGCGGGGAGATCTGTCTTTTCTTGTCTTTGCCTCTGTTGGGTAAGTCTGGTTGTCTGCCATTACCCAACAGGTGGACCTGTCCCACCTTGTTGTGGAGAGGTTGAGTCCCGGCTTGTCTAAGTATAAGTCCCGGCTCTATGTCTATGTGCAGTCCTGTCTCATGTTGGTGTCGTGTTAGTGATGAGTCCCTGCTTTTCGAAGGACAAGTCCCGGCTCTATGTTGATGTTCAGTTCCCAGTCGGTCTCTCAGCTCCAACCTCTGAGTTATCAGCCTCCGCATTTCAAGATGAAGATCCTGCAGCCAAGCTCCAAGAACCCAAGCCTCGAGGATCCCGCAGCCGAGCCCCAAGAACCCAAGCCTCGAGGATCCCGCAGCCGAGCCCCAAGCCTGTAGACCAAGACCCCAGCCTCCAAGCCTGAAGACCAAGACCCCAAGCCAAGCTCCAAGAACACAAGCCTCAAGACCAAGATCCCAAGCCAAGCTCCAAGACCAAGAACCCAGCCTGCAGCCCCAAGCCTCTAGACCCCAGCCACGTCCTGTCCTGTAGTCATGTCATGTCCTTGCCTGGTTCTGGCGCCCGAGCCCGAGGCAAGACCCAGGTTCTGGGTCCTTGTCCAGTCTCTGGCTCGGAGCCCAAGCCCGGGATCCTAGTGCATAGTTCCTTGTCCGGGTTCCCTGTCTTGTCCATGCCCTCACCCAAGGCTGCATTCTTGTCCCTGCTCCTTGTCTGTATTCGGTCACGTCCCTACTCTAGTCAAGTCCTGTTCCTTGTACTTCAGTGTCTCTGTCTTGCATTTGGGTCCGTTCCCAGCACCCCACTGTGACAGAAGCAGATCCCAAAATCATATGGATCACAACAGATGTGTCTGGTGTAAAACAAAAAGTGGAGTTGGATATAAGTTCAGCTTTGTCTATAATTTTAGAGGCTGACTACAACAGACTGTTTTCTAATCTACTTTCAGAAAAGATCTTTTACTGAGGACCTACACAGACAAAAACGTGCCTCCCAAAGGCAAGCTGAAAGTGAATGTGATGTGTGGAGGAAAAACACAGCAGTTAGAGCTTTGTTTGAAAAGTGGAGGGCCAACACTTTTTGGACATGAATAGTTGAGAAAAATCCAACTAGACTGGCACACAATCAAAGCTCTCAATATATCATCAACAGGCAATAGCAGCCCAAACGGTAGCACTAACCAGAGACTGTCACAGCTGCTTAATGCTAATGAGAACGTGTTAGAAACATAGAAACATAGAAAACCTTCAGCACAATACAGGCCCTTCGGCCCACAAAGTTATGCTGAACATGTTCCTACCTTAGAAATTACTAGGGTTACCCATAACCCTCTATTTTTCTAAGATCCATGTACCGATCCAAAAGTCTCTTAAAAGATCCTATCGTATCCGCCTCTACCACCGTTACCGGCAGCCCATTCCACGCACTCACCACTCTCTGGGTAAAAAACTTACCCCTGGCATCTCCTCTGTACCTACTCCCCAGCACCTTAAACCTGTGCCCTCTTGTGGCAACCATTTCAGCCCTGGGAAAAAGCCTTTGACTGTCCACACGATCAGTTTCCTCTCATCATCTTGTACACCTCTATCAGGTCACCTTTCATCCTCCGTCGCTCCAAGGAGAAAAGGCCGAGTTCACTGAACCTGTCTTCATAAGGCATGCTCCCCAATCCAGGCAACATCCTTGTAAATCTCCTCTGCACCCTTTCTATGGTTTCCACATCCTTCCTGTAGTGAGGCGACCAGAACTGAGCACAGTTTAAGAAGGGTATTGGTAAACTTAAAGGCATGAAGGCTGGATTTGAACTGGATGAAGCAGCAACACAAAGGTTCCATAAAGTATGTCCAGGGACTTACATACTACGTCCTAAGGTGGATGCTGAACTTCAGAGCTTGGAGGCATCCAGTATTGTCTCCAAGGCTGAGTGGAGCGATTGGCCATACCCATTGTCCTGGTGATCAAGAAAGGGAAGGCCGGAGATGTTCTTGTATGCAGGGACTTCAAAGTGAGCATCAACCTGGTGCTGCGTACTGTGCAGTATTCTCTGCCATGAATAGAAGACACTTTAATGTCTTTGGCAGGCACAGAGAGTCTTTCAAAGATTGACTTGTTACAAGCCTGTCTACAAATAGAGATTCAGGAGTCAAGCAAGAGGTTCCTCTCAATCAACACTCACAAGGGACTGTGCAGCGTAATTGTCTCATCTTTGGCGAAGCATCAGCTCCAGCAACTTGGCAATGGACCAAGTGCTCCAAGATATCCCATGAACACAAAGTTACCTTGTTGACATCATCATGACAGGCAAGAATGATGATGAGCACCTCCAGAACCTTGGTAAAGTGCTAAGCAGGCTCGGTGAGTATGGCCTACGTGCAAAGAGAGAGAAATGTGAGCTTTTCAAGAGTGAAATCTCATATTGTGGACATGTCAGAACTCCCTAAAAGTTAACTTGCAGGTAGAGTCTGTGGTGAAGAAGGCAAATGCAAAGTTAGTATTCATTTCAAGATGTCTAGAATGCAAGAACAGGGCTGTGATGCTTAGGCCTTATAAGGCACAGCTGAGGCCTCACCTTGAGTAGTATGAATAGTTTTGGGCTCCTCATCTAAGAAAAGATGCTCTGGCATTGGAGAGGGCCCAGAGGAGGTTTGCAAAGATGATTCCAAGAACGAAAGGGTTATCATACAAAGATAGCTCTGGGTCTGTACTCGCTGGAGTTTAGAAGGATGAGGAGGGTTCTCATTGAAACCTTTCAAATGTTGAAAGACCTAGACAGAGTAGATGTGAAGAGGATGTTTCCCATTTTGGGGGAGCTTAGGACCAGAGGGCACAGCCTCAGGATCTGACTCCAGTAATCCTCCAGGCACAAAAATTCAAAATGTTCATCAGCTTCTGCAAGAAGAGCACAAAGTAGATAAAATCACAAGAGTTAGGGTAGACATCACATTGTTAGGGCAGACATCCCAGGGTGAAAGTGTCAAATACTATAGGGCATGGATATCATGTGAGAGGGAAAAAGTTTAAAGGGGATGAGTGAAGCAAGTTTCTTTCTATTGAGAGTGGTAGGTTCCTAGGAGGTACTGCTAGAGGCAGAAGCAGGTATGATAGCAACATTGAAGAGTCATTTAGACAGACACACAAACATACAAAGAATAGAGTTAAAAGGACTATGTGCAGGTAGGTGTCCATGCTGTGCTATCCAGCAATACCTGTCCATTCTAAGCCCACTTTCCTGCATTAACTCCATGTCGCTCCATATATGTTCTGCTCATTCAGTCCTTGTCAAGCTGTTTCTTAACATTTTTAATGTTCCTACTTCTATCACCCCCTCCGGCAGCTCACTCCAGATATCAACTACTCTTTATGTGAAAATATTTATCCCTCCTTTAAACCTCCAGCCTCCCATCTTAACCTCATCCCCTCCAGTTTAGACACCTCTACAATAGAAAACAGTCACCGACAATTCACTCTACCTATGCAGCTTGCAAATTTATATACTTCTTTCATGTCACCTCTCAGCCTTCTGGGAAACAGACATACCCACTCTCTCCTGATAACATAAAGCCTGCAGTCCAGGTCACACCTTTATCCAGTCATTATAACTGCAAGCTCATTGGGATTTGTTTTGTACTAAAATGTGTTTTTGTTTGCTACTGTTTTATAAGTTTTGAATTACTTCAGGAAGGAGTCAGTATTGCCCTGTAACCAGGGCTTCTCCTGTCTGTGATAGTTGGAATGAGTGGGGTTGTTTCAGAGAGTGGTGGACGGTGGTGTTTTGGGACTAGTTGAATGGACATAAGAGCAATGCAGTTACGAAGAAGGCGTGGCAGCGGCTATATATCATTGGGTGTTTGAGGAGATTTGGTAGGTCGCCAAAGATACTTGTAAATTTCTGCAGATGTGCCGTGGAGAGCATTCTGTCTGGCTGCATCACCACCTGGTATGGGGAAGGGGGCACTGCGCAGGATCGGAATGAGCTGCCGAGAGTTGTAAACGTAGTCAGGTACATCATGGGCACTAGCCTCCAGAGTATCCAGGACATCTTCAAGGAGCGATACCTCGAAAAAGCAGCATCCACCATTAAGGACCCCCATCACCCAGGACATCCCCTCTTCTCATTGCTACCATCAGGGAGGAGGTATGGGAGACTGAAGGCACTCACTCAGTGATTCAGGAACAGCTTCTTCCTCTCTGCAATCAGAGTTCTGAATGGACATCGAACCCATGAACACTACCACGCTACTTTTCTTTTTTTTCTCTTTTTGCTCTACTTATTTAATGTAACTTTAAAAAATATACTTACTGTAATTCACAGCTTTTATTATTATGTATTGCAATGTACTGCTGCCACATAACAACAAATTTCATGACAGTCTCCAGTGATATTAAATCTGATTCTGATTGTCAGATGTCCCAGCTATAGTTGAGGTGTTAAACAGGATAGTTTCCTTTATATTCTCATGTCTATAAATTTCCAGTTTTTATACTTTATGGGTCTATTGGTAAAGCCCAGGCTTGTATATGCTTTATTCACTCTTTTCTTATCCTGCCTTGCCACTTTCAATGATTTGTGTACACACTCTTCCAGGTCACTTTGCTCCTGCTTTCCTTTAGGAACAATGCTCTTTATTCTCAATTGCCTTTTCTCATTCTTCCCACCAAGATGCATCGTCTCCCATGTCCAGGCTTTAAACTTCATCCACCGCGCTCCTAAGCTTTCCACCAGCCTCTTTATGTCCAGCATGCAAATCTAACGTTAACATCTTTGCAGTTCACAGTTTGGACACTTTTTGTGTCAACAGGGATAAAGTTATCTAATGTTTCCAGGTATAATGATGCGATATGCAGGATGAAGTTTTCTCTATACTCCAAATATAGGAGTTCAGACACTGAGTCCATTTTGCCCCATGCTCCCAGTTGTAAGTGAACTCCCCTCTGCTTTCTCGAGAACGATGAGATGAGTGTAAGGAGTGCAATGGGTGGCAGTGGGGTTTGGGGATTAGTTAAGAGTCTGAGCCAGTCTATCTCTAATAGGATAAAATTGAAGCCATTCTTCTTTATCACTCTGCATGGAAGTTAAACTGTTTATTATTTGTGATTGTCTTTGGACAGAGTACTGGCAAACTGTGACTTAATCCTGGCTGGATCAGCAAGAATGGGTGAGAAGGGGCCTCACTAAAAATCCCAGGGAAGCTCAAGGACTGGAAACAGTCCCATTTGGCTGGCAGACTGGTAACAGACAACAATAATGGAGCTCATTAGATTGATAGTAATCTGCTGTCTCTGGACTCTGATCAAATCAGGCGCTGGTGACTGAGTCAGTCTAAACATCCAGGACTAATTACAGGCATCTAAGATTCTCTATTAACCCAGAGCAGGACAGAGTCACCGCAGATGAGTTTCCACCAACTCCATTTTAAAGGCCTGCAGCCCCAAGTCAACAGATCTCAGGTGAATGAACCACATAAATTTAGAGTGCATTCCACAGTGTGGTGACATGTATGTAATTATACTCCTCACTGAGAGATTATACAGTGTTGTGTGATTATACCCTTCACTGTGTCATTATACAGTGTTGTGTGATGATACCCCTCACTATTTGGCACAGATGATTTAATTCTCTGAGACTATGTGCAGTCTTTCCACATGGTTCCCAACAAATCTCTCTACAGATCAGTCTAGAAATATTCCCGTTATCTCCATTATGATAAGAAACTAGGAAGTGTGAAGCAGTGAGTGATGCTGCCAGTTCGAATGAAGATTGTGTGTCTTAGCAAGCAGTTCAATAAAAGTAATTTTGCAGATTAAATAAAATAATCTAAAGGAGAATGGGGGCGGGGGAGGGGCTGGAGTCTTTATTAGAGGCCCAGTGTCTCTCAGTGGCCAATTTATTAGGTACAGGAGTGGATTCTGGTTTGGTCTTCTGCTGCTGTGGGTTTGACAGGTTATACATTCAGAGGTGCTCCTCTCCACACCACTGTTGTTAGACGTGATTATTTGAGTTACTGTCACCTTCCTGTCAGTTTGAACCAGTCTGGTCATTCTCCTCTGACCTCTCTCATTAACAAGGTGTTTTCACCTACAGAGCTGTCACTCAGTGGATGTTTTTTTTCTGTTTTTTTTTTGCACCATCCTCTGTAAACTCTAGACACTGTTGTATGTGGAAAATCCCAGAAGATCAGCAGTTTCTGAGATACTCAAACCACCCCATCCAGTACCGACAATCATTTCATGGTTAAAGTTACTTAGATCACAGCTCTCCCCCATTCTAATGTTTGGTCTGAACAAGAACTGAACCACTTGACCTTGTCTGCATCCTTTTATGCATTAAGGTGCTGCCACGTAATTGGCTGACTAGATAGTTGCATTAACGAGCAGGTGTACAGGTGTACCTAATAAAGTGGCCGCTGATTGTACGTTGTGTAGGTAGAACGTGATGCCATTCTATTCTGATTTGAAGTTTGTGCTACCATTTAAAACTCAGAAGTGGTGCACTACTTAATTAATATATTTATATATTTCTTATTGTAATTCATAGTATATTTTGAGTATTGCTCTGTCCTGTGGCTGTAAAATACAAATTTCATGACTTATGTTAGTGATCGTAAATCTGATTCTGATAGCATCTTCCATACTCCCTACACAATCAAGATGTGCTAAACTGCAGGAAGAGTCACTCATAGAAAGGAATCGCCAATTACTTGTTAATTAGAGGTTAATTTCTCCTGCATGTTGCTATAAAAGTGTTTGATACTTTCTACGATGGATGAATGATAAGTTTGTGGCCTAAGGTAGAAGGAGTCAATTTTAGAAAGCCTAGCACATTTATTTTTCAACATAGTCCCCTCCTACATTTAGACAATTAGTCCAGTGGTCGTGGAGCATACGGATCCCTTCTTTGTAGAAGTCGGCGTCTTGGACCTCCAGCAAGTGGTCCACAGCAGGGGTGATTGATAAGTTCGTGGCCTAAGATAGAAGGAGATGAGTTATACATCTCTCGTTACATGCACGTGCAGTTCAACTCTTTGAGTAACAATGCAGAAAGCTTGAAGTTAATAACTCATCTCCTTCTACTGTGGGCCATGAACTTATCAATCACCCCTGTGTGGACACTTTCTGGAGGTCCAAGATCCGTATGCTCCACGACCGCTGGACTAAATGTGTAAATGTAGGCGGGGACCATGTTGAAAAATAAATGTGCTAGGTTTTCTCAAATTGACTTCTTCTACCTTAAGCCACAAACTTATCAATCATCCCTCCTCCAGTTGGACCCAGCTCTTCAAGTTTGGGAGGTGCTATGGGACTCTGCCAATGCATTGGTGTTATAAAAGTAGCAATGGCATAGAAGATTGCCTGGATTGAAAAGCAAGCAGAGAGTTTCTGGATGTGAGAATAGGAGTAATGGATAAAAAGCTCTCAGCAGAAAAGGCTATTTTCTCAGTATGCCCAGCAGGCAACTCCAATTGAAGTTCAAGGTATATAGTTCAAGGAGGCAGCTCAGCACCACATTTGAAGGACAATTAGGAATGGACAATTGTTAGCTCATCCTACAAAACCGGCACCCCTTGAATGAATATAACAGAATCTCTCTGAAGGACAATCTGCTTTCAGTAGGAAATTTTTCATTGAGATTTGCCTCATCTGCATTTCCATTTGCACACTCAGAGCAGCAGGGCAAGGACGGCATTGTTAAGGTGGCAGCAGTAATGAATAATTGCTTGGCAGGCTCTTTCCAAGATGGAGATGGAAGCATTTACAGTATCTTTCCCTTCTCTGTCCACTAATTTGACTGGATAAGGAGGAGAATGAAAAGCAGTAAGATGAAGAAGAGAGGAAAGCTCCTCTAATGCCTGTGAATCAATAATTTAAGTTAGCACCAGTGGCCACAGCCTTGGTTGCACCTCCATAATTTTCTTCAGAGTTGCAAGAGCAGGAAGGGTTGGCAGATTTCTGCCAGGATGGACAGCAGTAGATTAGATGGGGTTAAAGTAATCTGGAGTACTGGCACAGTAGCGTAAGGGTTAGCGTAATAAATTTGTACGTTCTCCCCATTACTGTATGGGTTTCCTCCAGGTGGTCCGGTTTCCTCCCACATTCCAAAGGTGTACGCTCAGAGTTAGGGTCAGTAAGTTGTAGACAAGTTATGCTAGCGCTAGAGGTGTAGCGACATTTGCGGGCTGTCCCCAGCACATCTTCGGATTGCACCGTTGACGCAAATGACATATTTCATGATTTCTTTCAATGTTTTGATGTATGAGTGACAAATAAAGCTAATCTTTAACCTTTAATGTATTTAGATTTATATTACTCTAAATGAGTAAAGGAACAGGAATGAGCCAGATAGCACCAAGACCTGCTCTAAAATATGTAGGTGATCTGAACTTAACCTCAACTCTGCTTTCCTGCCTATACCTTACTTTCCATTTTTCTATTTTCTATTTATGATTTATAATTTAGATTTTTAATATTTATGATCGATTTGTAATCCAGGGAACAGGAAGCGCAGAATCAGATATCATTATGACGATTGTACGTTTTAGTATCAATTGTTTAGCGACAATAAAGTAAAGTAAAGTAAGTAAAGTATTCCCCATTCCCAAAGCATTGACTCCTTTGTAATCCAACAAATGAAACAATTTATCAGCTCAAACCACATGAATTTAATTCCCCAACTACTGTGGTGGGATTTTAATTCGTTCCACTGTATTAAAATCTTGGACTTTGGGATATTAGATATTAAATCATGGAGACATAAATTAGTTATCTTCTTATAGTCCTTGGCACCTGCCTTGTGTGCCCTAGTCCCAATGCTTTGATAGAGTGCTGCTAGACTGTGTGGTGGAGGAGAGAGTGGATGGCCTGACTCATAGAAGCGCTTGGGGCTTGGAAGGCCCATTGCAGGCAGCACTTTCTCAGATTACGTGATAGCAATATTGTCATTTAACCTGACGAGAATTAGAGTGACACAATCGCACAGCTACCAGTGCCATTGCCTTGCAGGGACAGAGAGACCTTGGTCCAATCCCGATTTTGGATTCTGTTTGGTTGTAGTTTGCACACGTTCTCTCATAATTACATGGGTTTCCTCCGGATGCTCCAGCTTGCTTCATTAGATATTCGCACAGAGATGTGTAGACTGTAGGTTAACTGGAAGTTAGGATGTGTGATTACATACATTTCCCGCTAGTTACAGTAGTTCCTGCTGTCTCCTGCCTATAAGGAAGGCGAATGCAATGTCAGCATTCTTTTCGAGAGGACTAGAATATAAAAGCAAAGATGTAATACTGAGGCTGTATGAGGCACTGGTGAGGCCTCATGAAGTATTGTGAACAGTTTTGGGCCCTTTATTTAAGAAAGGATGTGCTGACATTAGAGAAGGTTCAGAGGAGTTTTATGAGAATGACAGAGTTATCACATGAGCAGCGATTGAAGGCTCTGGGCCTGTACTCGCTGGAATTTAAAAGAATGAGGGGGAGGATCTCACTGAAACCTTTCGAATGTTGAAAGGTCTAGATAGAGTGGATGTGAAGAGGTGGTTTCCTTCGTTAGGGGCATCTAGGGCCAGAGTGCACCGCCTCAAAATAGAGGAACATCAATTTAGAACAGAGATGTGAAGGGATTTCTTTAGCCAGAGTGTGGTGAATCTGTGGAATTCATTGCCACAGTCAGTTGTGGAGGCCAGGTCACTGGGTGTATCTAAGGTGGACATTGATAGGTTCTTGATTAGTCAGGGCATGAAAGGTTATGGAGAGAAGGAAGGAGAGGGAAATGGATCAGTCATGACTTGATGGGCTGAATGGCCTAATTCTGCTCCTGTGTCTTATGGCCTTGTTCTCTGTGTCCTCCTGTAGAAAAAGAGAGTGAGAAGTGTACCAGAAGCAATCAACATCCATCTCCAACAAGAGAGAGTCTAACCAGCTCCCTATAACACTCAGCAGTATCACCTTTGCCAAGTCCACAATTCACTCAATGTAGCATCACAGTTGGAGAGGGTGGCAAAGAAGATATATGGCATCCTTGCTTTCATAGGTCAGGTTGGGACATTATGTTGCAACTTAAGAAAACAATGAAGAAGGCTTGGGGGTGATGACCTGATAGAAGTATGTAAGATTAAGAAGGGCATAGATTGGGTAGATAGTCAAATCTTTTATCTTATGGTAGGTATATCAAAAACCAGAGGGCATCAGTTTAAGGTGAGAGGAAGAAGAGGAAGTGCGTATCAAGAACGGAGACGGAGGTGGAGTTAAGATGGCACTAAGTGGAGACTCCTTTGCTTGCATCTTCAAGAACAGCTTATTTCCATCTTTAATACCTTTATTTTTCCCTTTCAGGGTTCTTTTCAAGACCCTGACCTGGAGTTACACGTTGACTTCGGTTCTTTGCGGGAATGGGACTCGTCCTCGGGGTTTCAGGACCGGCTGGTGTTCGGCACGCCAAGGGGTCAGCCTGAGAGGCGGCCTAGTGTTTGGAAGCTTAAGATCTCGGGGCTCTGGAGAAGGGTGGATTGAGGGTCGGTGTCACAGCGGGCGACTTGTGTGTCGTTGAGGAGGCCAGAAAATCTTTTGCTGTGGCTCTGTAGACCCGAGATCTTTGTGATCTTCGGGCACAGAGCTCGTAAAAAGCGACAAAACGGACTTTTTAACATCGTAAGCCCCCAGGTTGTTGTTATGTCTCCTGCTCGCTGTGAAAATGGGGGACACCTCCCTCTCCCTTAGTAGGGAGACAGAACCTGTGGGTTGCTGAATGCCAGCTGAAATGCGATAGTCTTTTGGGTAACTGCAAGGTCTGTGTCTTTGCTAACGCTTAGCTCACACTTGGTCCAGTAGTGGGTGCGCTTCTTGTTTTGCCGGTGGGGGAAAGGGGGGATTGTTGCTCACTGCTGCTTACGCGCAGGAGAGGGGAGCTGGCGGGGGGACTTTGGGGTTCTCACATATAGCTGTCATTCATTCTTTGGGCACTTCTCTGTTTTTGTGGATGTTTTGTGAATAAAAGCATTTCAGGATGTATATTGTATACATCTCTCTGACATTAAATTGAACTTTTGAACCTTTGAATGGGGGTTAGCTGGACTCACTGCTGGAGTAGGCAGTGAGTCGATACAATTACTGTGTTTTGGATGCATTTAGAGAGACACTTAAGTAGGCAAGGCATAGAAGGATACGATCCCAATGCAGGCAAGTAGGATTACCATAGCTGGACCATGAGGTCAGCTTGGATGTGCTGAGCTGTAGGGCCTGTTCCCATACTGTAGAATACCTTGACCCAGCCACTCGTTAACTGTGTTGGCTCTAAGATCCTGTCAGTAAATGGGTTTCCCGCTTGGAGAGACTCATGTCTTGACTCCACCGAATGTTTCCATCAGTGACCAAAAGTGAGTCAGGGTTGTGATAGGATCCTCCCTCACTGTCAGGATGAGTGCAGTTCTAACAACACTCAACAGCAATGACAAAGCAGCTTGTTTGATTGGCACCCAGTACTTCCTCCCTCAGCCGTAGTGTGTGCCACTTACTCAACCAGTCTTCCAGTACACACCCAACACCTCACCTTATAGGGAGACACAGCAGGGAAGCAGACGCTTCAGGACACCAAGCTCTCACAACCATTACGTACACATTTATAATAATCCTTCATTCATCTAATTCATCCTACCTCTTTCAACTTGCCCCAGATCCTACACTCCACCCACAAAATTGTGGCCACAGTTAACCTCCTGACCACATCTTTGGGATACGAGAGGAAGCTGGAGCCTCCAGTCACTGGGAGAACATGCAAACTCCATATAGACAGCACCCAAGGAACATGCAGACTCCGTGTAGACAGCACCCGAGGAACATACAGACTCTGTATAGACAGCACCCAAGGAACATGCAAACTCCACATGGACAGCACCCAAGGAACATGCAGACTCCGTATAGGCAGCACCCGAGGAACATGCAAACTCCACATGGACAGCACCCGAGGAACATGCAGACTCTATATAGACAGCACCCAAGGAACAATCAGACTCCGTGTAGACAGCACCCGAGGAACATGTAGACTCCGTATAGACAGCACCCAAGGAACATGCAGACTCCATACAGACAGCACCCAAGGAACAATCAGACTCCGTAGAGACAGCACTTGAGGAACATGCAGACTCCGTACAGACAGCACCCGAGGAACATGCAGACCCCGTACAGACAGCACCCGAGGAACATGCAGACTCCACATAGACAGCACCCGAGGTCTGCATTGAACTTGAGTCTTTGGCATGGCGGTATAGAGGTTCTACAGATGTGCCTCTGTACCACCCTTTCCATCTGTGCATTGTGTGACCTCGGCTCTTTAAGTTTGCTATAGCTGGGAGCCAAACTCCACACAGGATGTAGGTCAGAATTGAGTGCATGTCTCTGGGTCTGTGAGACCGTCACTGCAGCACTAAGCTGCCTGTCCCGCTGAGAGTTTCCAGCATCTTCTGTCTGAATGTCCCTAACAACGTTTGGGTAATCTGATAGAAGAACTAGAGCAGTGAGTGCTCAAGGGAACCACGACTTGTACACCATCAACCTGGCCCAAAGCAATTGAAATACTAGCTGCACTTTTGTGGGATACATTAATGACTGTGTGCTATTTCTTGTCCTAGATCTCTACTGCACCCTACCCCCATTGGAAAGCAGCTGACATGTTAGTGGAGGAGACTTCTCTTCAATGAATGGAGGCCTCTTGATTTCCCCAGACGCTGGTCCCTTTCTGCACTGGTGGAACTCCTGGCCTTCAGGCGGATGGATGGCCTTGCTAGGGTCGATGATGTGACACACACACAAACTGCTGGAGGAACTCAGCAGGTCAGGCAGCATCTATGGAGAGGAATAAACTCTCTTTCGGGCGGAGACCCTTCATGAGGACTTGCCTTCATCAGATGAACCAGCCCACCTCTACAACTGGATAGTGGAGACCTACGGCTCAGGGAGACCATCTGGTTTGTTCTGGTTCTCAGGGACAGTGGGGTTGAGGGGGATAATGCGGGGAGAAGTGTAAAATCTCCTGAGAGCTTTAGCAACTTACTTTCAAGATCTGCAGTGCCATATTCGGTACCTCATTAAGGAGGCTCCTGTTTACACCCATAACACTCTATCAAATGTGTTGATTCTCACCAGCTTTCTCTATGTATGATCACCAAAACCCTAAACATGTCTCTCTCACGGCTCTCTGAAAATAAAACCTTTGTCATTATCATGCTCCTTTTAAACAATACAGCACCTCAGTTTGTACAAACAATAAATCCCTCCGTTTGTCTCGCACTAGACTGTCTTTATATAATTCAGTCCCTGAACACCTTGATGTCTCCCCCAGGTCTCTGCATAAAATATAACCACCAAGCCACGAGACTTGTGTCTTCCCCAGTTCTGTGTATATACTATAACCACCAAACCACATGATGTGTGTCTCCACTCTAGCTCTGTCTATAAGCCTGAACCTCGCAAGGCCTCTCCTCCAGCACTGAAAGTGGCCTCATATTTTGCTTAACCCTAGAACTGTGAAGCAAAGCCCCTCCCATAGATCCTTCTGCATAATATTAATTCTAATTCCCCCTTTACATATCCTCCCCAGCGCCATGTATACAGTGTCACTCCTGAACTCTTCGATGGGTCTCCACGGGCTCTCTGTATATACTGTAACCTCCAGCCCATCAGCCTTGCTCACTCCCAGTTTTCTGGATATGATATTCAATCATTAAATTACTCTATGTGAGGCCCTTGTGGCATTCTGAGACTGAGGCCATTGTACCTTTCAATCTGTCTATCTCTCAGCTGTCTATGTAAAAACTATGAACACCTCTCCCCCAGCTCTATATATAATCCCTGAAGCCTTTGATGTTGAAATGATACAAAGATAGGTGGAGGAGCAGGTAATGCTGAGGAAACAGAAAGCCTGCAGAGAGACTTAGATAGTTTAGGGGAATGGGCAAAGGAGTGGTAAATAAAATACAATGTTGGAAAGTGTATGGCCATGCTCTTTGGTGGAAGAAATAAATGGGCAGACTATTGTTTAGCAACACACATAAAAGTTGCTGGTGAACGTTCACCAGCAACTTTTATGTGTGTTGCTTGAAATTGCAGCATCTGCAGGTTTCCTCGTGTTTGCAAGACTATTGTTTTTAGATGGGGAGAGAATTCAAAATGCAGAGATGCAAAGGGACTTGGGAGTCCTTGTGCAAGATACCCTAAGGTTAACCTCCGGGTTGAGTCGGTGGTGAAGAAGGTGAGTGCAATGTGGGCATTCATTTCTACAGGTATAGAATATAAGAGCAGGGATGTGATGTTGAGACTGTATAAGGCACTTGTGAGACCACACTTGGAATATTGTGTGCAGTTTGGGGTTCCTTATTTTAGAAAGGATATACTGACATTGGAGAGGGTTCAGAGAAGATTCACAAGAATGATTCCAGGAATGAAAGGGTTACCGTATGAGGAACATCTGGCAGCTCTCAGGCTGTATTCCATGGAGTTCAGGAGAATGAGGGGGGACCTCATAGAAACATTCCAAATGTTAAAAGGCCTGAACAGATTAGATATGGCAAAGTTATTTCCCATGGTAGGGGAGTCTAGGACAAGCGGGCATGACTTCAGGATTGAAGGACGTTCATTTAGAATAGAGATGCAAAGAAATTACTTTAGTCAGAAGGTGGTAAGTCTGTGGAATTTGTTGCCACGAGTGACTGTGGAGGCCAAGTCATTGGGTGCATTTAAGAGAGAGATAGATGGGTTCTTGATTAGCCAGGGCATCAAAAGGTATTGGGAGAAGGCAGGGGAGTGGGGATGAATGGAAGAATTGGATCAGTCCATAGAAACATAGAAAACCTACAGCGCAATACAGGCCCTTCGGCCCACAAAGCTCTGCCTAACATATCCTTACCTTAAAACTACCTAGGCTTACCCATAGCCCTCTGTTCTTCTAAGCTCCATGTATCCATCCAGGAGTCTCTTAAAAGACCCTATCACTTCCGCCTCCGCCACCGCCACCAGCAGCCCATTCCACGCACTCACCACTCTCTGCGTAAAAAAAACTTACCCTTAACATCTCCTCTGTACCTACTTCCAAGCACCTTAAAACTATGCTCTCTTGCTAGCCATTTCAGCCTTGGGAAAAAGCCTCTGACTATCCACACGATCAATGCCTCTCATTATCTCCCATCATTGAATGGCAGAGCAGACTTGATGGGCTGAATGGCCTATTCCTGCTCCTATATTTTATGGTCTTATGGTCTTAAATATCCCAGCTCTTGGAACATATTATAGTCCTGGACACTTCAATGTGTGTTTCTATTGCTACTGTGTACATACCTCTCACTGTGCACCCACCCCCCCAGCTCACCATAACTAATGTAACCCTCAGACTGTCTATGTGCCTACTCAACCCTTTGTATGTTTCACCAGAACCCCCCGATGAACAACTCACCCATCGACTGATGTAGAATATAATCCTTGAACTCATCTTAGCCAGCCCTGTGTAAGTAAGCCTTGATTCTCATGATATATAACTCTCATAGTCATCTGTACACAGCTTAATCTTGACCCCTCTACATCTGACTATCTCAGCTCTCCAGCCGTTACCCTGAACACCTCCATATGGGACATTCTCTTCTCTCCATGCTCCTGAGCCAAAGAATATGTGTCGTCACTAGTTCCTTGAAAGAAACATAACTCCCAAACTTAATGTACTAACCCCTCAGCACTCTCTATATAAAATAACCCCAGAACCCATCAAACTAAGTCTCCTCTAGTTGTGTGCATAACTCTAAACCCCTCAATATGACTCCCTTAGGAGTCTGCATATAACAATCCATCTCCTCATTTTTGCCAGCTCAAGTACAAAAGGAAACTTCAGAACCCTTCAATGCATCACCCCCAGATCTTTGTCTATATTAACACGAGGTGGCACAGTGGCATACTGGCCAGCAAAGTGCTTTACAGTGCAGGCTCAATTACAACCTCTGCCTGTAAGGAGTTTGTACATTCTCCCCATGGCTGTGTGAGTTTCGTCCGGGTGCTCTGGTTTCCTCCCACAGTCCAAAGGCCTACCAGTTGATAGGTTAATCAGTCATTGTAAATTGTCCCGTGATTCAGTTAGGGTTAAGTCGGCCGTTGAAGGAACAGAAGGGCCTATTCTGCGCTGTATCTCAGTAGAAAAACTGAATAAAAAAATTATACCTCTAAATCCCTTGATTTAGGTCTCTGAACTATGTGTGCAATGTAAGCCCAGTGTACCTCATTGTCTGACTCTCCAGTTCTCTATGCATAAAGTCAACCTCAGTAAGTATCCTCTTCAGCCCTGCTTCTAACGTGATCCCCAAATCCTGTGATGTTTGTCTCCCACTCTTCTCTGTATATAATATGATCAAAACTCTTCCATACGTCACCTTCATCTCTCTGTACAAAGAGCAGTGTCACTATTCCCCATTAAAAATGAAAGGTGCTAAAAACCAAACATTCAATTTGCAGGTTTGCCATGGGTGGCTGTTTTGTTTTTGGGAAATTCAACAAGGAGCAGATTCCTTTTGTCAATATTTGTCAAGTAGCTTCTTACCCAAGGGAGCTTTAGAGATGATCAGTGCTGAGTTTCCCCTACTCTTCTTCCCAGTAACCTTACTGGGCATGGATATTCCCAGCGACCACATGGAATCCCTCTGGGCACTTCACTTTCCCCGACACTCTAAAGGTTAACTGGTCACTGCGAATTTCCCCTTATGTGAATATGCATGTTCTTCCTGTGACTGCATGGGTTTCCTCCGGGTGTTTCCTGTTTTCTCCCATATCCCAAAGACGTACGGGTTGGTAGATTAAGTGGCCACTGTAAACTGCCCCTAGTGCATAGATCATTTTAAAATCTGGGTTGAATTTTTGGGAATGGGACAAGAAATACATGGGATTAGTATAGCATTAATGTAAATGGTTGCAAGGTGATGTGTGTGGATGTAATTGGATGAAGAGCCAGTTTCCATGTCTTATGACTTTATAACAATTCATCAAAAGTGAAGTTACACCAAAAGCATGAATGGAGGCTGCTCAAATAGTCACTGTTCTGTGTCGATCATGTCTGCGCCACGTATTAGTTGCCAAACAAGCTGAATGTGGGACTCTCTCAGAGGCTCAACGAGTACAACGCCCCTCAACGGCACATAGAGTGAAGCGGCCAGAGGTAGACAGCAAGTGGCAGGTCAGACAACCCTGCCCCAGTGTGGTCTCCACCCACTGCTGCTTAGGAGTAACATTGAATGTCTTGCTGGGTCTTTGTGAAGTGTTCCTCCCACTCGCCCCAGAACTCCACCCCGTTCATCATGGCATCCTGAAGAACACGCATCTTTACCTTTGCACCTTCTGCATGCTTCCTGGAATATGGGATGACTCACACCTGCAGCTTTGAGAATGATAGAGAAGACTCCAGCCAGCACTATTTTGCATTTGTGTGAGGTATGCATGCAAAGTGCCTTAACATAGTTGGCAATGCGTTGTTGATCACATAATGACAATAGGGTGGGAGCAGAAACTTGGCAGGAACCCTACAACAGTTGAAATCACTGTGGACACGACATCACTATCCTAGTTAGTTTCCCAGCCTGGCCTCAAAACGGAACTTCAATCTCTAACCTCTCAACCGACTAAAATCAGTAAGGCAGAGCACAAAGCACTAAAGAGAGAGTGATAAAATGGGCTCATGCACTCCACATTTCCCTTAGGGAAGAAGCTACTTCAAGACATTAAATTCAAGTTTAATATCATTCAATCATCTGCCTACGCACATACCGCCTAATGAAACAATGTTCCTCTGGACCAAGGACACAATACATATAAATCACACACAGCAAATAATATTACCACAAATAAAATTAACAAATAATAAGATATATTTCACTAGATTGACAAAAGGTATTTTGTACACATTCACTTCAAAGACCCTTGTTGGACTTTCAAGAAAAAACCCAATCTTCCATGCATGAAAGTGCATATCAAATCTGTGAAGTGTTTGAATGATTTCTAGCAACTTTGGCTTTTAACAGTGCATAAACACACAGTGTTTTGGGATTATATTGTATAGAGAGCTGTAGAGGATACATATTGAGCTATTCTGAGGTCATACATAAAGAAGGGGATAGATATATTAACATGACAGCCTTCAATACGAAGTCCACATACAACTCCACAACATCTCTTGGTTTAAACACAGCTTGGGCTAGGACAAAATGGGGTCCCATTTCTCATCAAGATTTGAATGAGGCATGAAACCAAACTGTGTTTCTTTGAAAAGATTAAATAAATTCCTCTCTGATTTCCTATTCTGTGTTCTTGCATCTGTGTTGCTGTAAGTTTCCACTTCTTGTTTTGTGAGAAAGTTTATGTGCACTAATTCAGTTGTGTACAGAAAGGGTTAAGTATTTTCTGTTTTGCAACCACCTCTCTTAAGAACGGGTCAACTTCTTATTGGCTAACAGGGTGGCAGATTTTTGACAAGACTTCCCTTGAGGTATACTAGATATGCAATGTGGCTACACCTGGTTTCACCGCACATCCTTCAGTGCTTCAGCGAGCAGTCACGTGGCAGAACATCAAAGTCTAGAGAGACTGAAGCAGGTCAGCAACTCGGGTGCTCATGTCTAACCACTTTCTGCAGGATTCCTGTTGTCAGGAGCGTGTCGAGCTGAGTTAGATGAAGGTTGGGCAGCAAAACCAACCGGTTTCATCACTTCCTTCCATCCCGTCCATCTTCACTGGGCGTTACATTGCTTCAGGAATGTTAATATTATTAGCATTCCTGGGCTGCCGGCTGCTGGAGGTGGATAAGACAGGGTCTTTTAAGAGATTCCTGGGTAGGTACATGGAGCTTAGAAAAAATAGAGGGCTATGGGTAAGCCTAGGTAATTGCTAAAGTAAGGACATTTTCGGCACAGCTTTGTGGGCTGAAGGGCCTGTACTGTGCTGTAGGTTTTCTATGTTTCTACTATCACCCAGGATGGCTGCCACTAAGGCCATTCTCTTCTCTCTTGGATGACAGCACTCAGGAGCAGCTTCTTCCTACCCACAGTTATCAGCCTTCTGAGCTAATCAGCTCTTTCACGTTCCCTTCCCAGTGGCGCTGCCATATTCTCAGCCTCCTAATTCTTCCTCACTCAGTGATTCCCTTATTCATACTTCATCATTTTGTTTTGCACTAATTCTGCTCTTATTTCAGACTACACTACTATCTAAGCACCGTTCAGTTGTACTTTGCACCATTCTGTCATTTTGTGCATGTAGCTGCTTTTAATAATAAACTTATTCTAACCATGTACCCTATAATGTTTATTCAAGCGAACAACGAATTTCATTGCACCTTGATATATATCCAGCCTCATCTCTATTTAACATCTATGGGCTTCTTTTTGGTGTTTCTCCCTTTTTAAAATTTTATTCTGTTAATCAACTTTTGCTTTATTTTAGAAATTATTTTTATTCTGATTTCTGTACTTAGAAATATTTTAGTTTACAAAATAAACTTATCTGAATCTAAATATGATTATATATTGCAAGTACTTTTCTAATGAAACATCACTTCAGTGAATGAGTTTGTGCAGAAATTGGATGGGATCTAAAAGCAACTTGAGTGTAAATCCTTCAGCAGGTGATTAGCCCCTCAGATGTGTTCCACTTCGATGAAATACCAGAGGGCTGCTAGGGATCAGAGAATCACTCAGTTAGTTCATCATGGGCATTAACCACTCCGGCATCCAGGACACCTTCAAGGAGCAATGCCTCAAAAAGGCAGCATCCATCATTGAGGACCCTCATCACCCAGGACATGCCCTCTTTTCATTGCTACCATCAGGAAGGAGGTACAGGAGCCTGAAGGCACACTCTCAACAATTCAGGAACAGCTTCTTCCCCCCTGCCATCAAATTTCTGAATGGACATTGAACCCATGAACTACCTTTTTTTCTCTATTTGCATGACTGATTTAATTTAACATTAAAATATATATACTTACTGTAATTTACATTCATTATTATGTATTGCAATGAACTGCTGCCACATAACAAAAATATTCACAACATATGCTGGTGATATTAGCTTGATTCTGATTCTGATTCTGAATGCTTGAGTAATAAAGAACATCTTCTCGGAAAGGAAATCCTTCAAGTTAACATACCAATAAGAACGAGGTGCCAATGACTGCGAGTAGAGCTGGTGACAATTCTTTTGGGGATCAGTTTGTTCTCAGCTGCCAGCTCCTGATGGTGTAATTTTATCCCCTTTTAGCTTGTACTCACTGCAGCCATTACACCCAGTAAAGACTGCATCTCATCCACACCCCCCCCCCCACCGACTCATGTGATTGCTCAAAGTCTGGGGTGAGGTGCTTCCACGGCAGTTCTCTGGGTCCGCGGGCGGCTGATAGCCTCTACTCAACGCACAGACTCTTCCACAAGAGTTGCTCAGGGCTGGGTGCTGGGTAGGTACTTTGTGGGGTGGGTGCACTCTTTCTGTCATTTACATCAGGGCTCTGTGTGCTGCCAAAACTTGTGCTCAAGATTCTCAACAGCATCTTGAAAGCTCACTCTACATGCACAGTCTGCTTCGTTCAAGTTCAACATCAAAGTAAGTTTATTATCAAAATACATACACAGTATGTCGCCATATATTACCCTGAGATTTATCTTTTGCAGGCATTCATGATAGAACAAAGAAATACAATAGAATCAATGGAAAACTACGCACCAAGATATTCTAAGTAACCAACGTGCGAAAGAAGACAAGCTGTGCAAATAAATAAATAAATAGATAGATAGATAGCATCACACACAAAATGCTGGAGCAACTCAGCAGGCCAGGCAGCATCCTCTATCCTGATGAAGGGTCTCAGCCCAAAATGTTGACTGTTTACTCTTTTCCATAGATGCTGCCTGGCCTGCTGAGTTCCTCCAGCGTTATGTGTCTGTTGCCTTGGGTTTCCAGCATCTGCAGATTTTCTTGTGTTTGAAATAAATAAATAGATTGATAAACTAACTACCAATAAATGAATAAATAAACAAAACAGATAACATTGAGAATATGAGTTGCAGAGTCCCTGAAAGTAAGTCCATATGTTGAGATCAGTGACTGGTTCAGTGGTGAGTTGATTGAACTGCGTCATGTGTTTTCCTCTTGCGAGAGGTTCTCATCCACAAACAAGAGAAAATCTGCAGATGCCGGCCAAGGATGCCATTGCACTAATTCTTGATCTGTTAAAAGTTTCTAAAGCAGAAGCCCCACCTCTGGGATCTGAGCCCAGCACAAGGGCCAATACTCCAGTGCAGCCCTGAGGGAGCAGTACAGTCCAAGAGATGCCATCTTTCTGATGAAAACTGAGCCTCCTTCTGCCCTCACCATTTCAATGAAGGCAGGATCATTCACTCCTGTGTCCTGCATAATGTTTATCCATTGATCAATGTCTCTCAAATAATTGACTGCTCATTGTTTCTTTGCAGTTAGTGGTATTTTCTTGCAGGCATATTGGTTGCTGCCACTCCTGGTGTGAAACACTGTCCCTACTTCAGGCTTGTTTGAGTGGAATTATTTCATTGTGAAATGAGATTTAGGGATACAAATCTCACTTTCCTTGGGGGTGATACCCTTGGTAAGACTGGGAAAATGGTTGGTTCCTGTGACAGTTTCATGCCTCAAATGTTTGTCCTGACCCAGGCTCATGACTCAGTCAGTAACACAGACTTAACACACACCTGGACCCACACACCCAGTGATCACAGAAAATCTGCCAACTCATCTCCAGCCTTCTCAGTTTGGCAGAAAGAAACAGCAGCGATGATAGCTACTGGTGCAACATGAAATAGCTTGAATTGGATGGTAGGAGCAGTAGAATTTATTCAGACATTGCCAATACTTATCTACTTACTGCCCTTTATGCTGCTGGTGTCTTGGGCAGCAACGGAGGTTCTCTATCAGCCTTGGCAGTGTTCAGGGCTTCCTTCATCATGCCAGTAGCTTCCACTCAGTTTTCTGCCATGAAAGTCCTGGGTGGAGACTCAGGAATACTGTTGCCCACAGATGTAGAAGAATTTTTCATTGCTGTTTCTGTAACAGTTTTGTTCGATCAGTCAGGGGTTTTTAGCCCTGAACTGAACCTCCTAAGCTGGAGGACAAGTGGCCCACTCTTAGTCTGGCCTCTATCCTTTGACCTGTTTGGCATGGGTGACCCTACCAGGAGCTAAAGCATAAAACCCTAACTCCAGCCAGCATAGCTCTCCAGGTCATTGAGTTATGCAAGCCTCCAAACCACAAAAAGATTGTTGTCCTCTTGGAGGATATTGGAGATTGTACTGGCATTTATATTACAATCAACCCATATTTTACCTACAGTTTAGTTCACCTACTCTAATTACATCGCACACCAAGATTCATCACTTTCAATTCATGGTGCCTTCCTGGACAATCCAAACTATCCTCATGTTACAAGGTACTATTCTTAAATTTGGAGATGGTTTCAGATGAAACCAGCAGTTGCCTCAGTGCCCCTTCAACGTAGGTCACAGCTGCAAGTTAATTTTTAGCTTAGTAACATTCAGAGTCTGCTTTCGAGAAAGGGAGTGAATGCTTTTAGCAGTTACAGAGTGAAGTGGGCAGCTCTTTGCATCAAGCGCTGTGTTCTGTCCGCGTGATTGCTGAGTCTTGGCACAAAGCAGCCGTTAGACAGATTGCCGATAACTGTAGACAGATGTCTCTGCAGTTCTTGTGTACACAAGATACCACATTCACCACACAGAGAGACTGATGGTTGTTGTTTGCTGAAAACCATATGACAAACCACCTTGGGAGACATTTAGAATGTGAGCTGATGGACACCACAAGACTACATCTACATGGAGCACTGTCGCAGGAAAGCAGCATCCATCAGCAGGGACCCTCACCTCCCAGCCCATGCTCTCTTCTCACTGCTGTCATCTGGAAGAAGGTACAGGAGCCTCAGGACTCTCACCACAAGGTTAGGAACAACTGTTACCCCTCAACCATCAGGCTCTTGAACCAGAGGGGATAATTTCACTCAACTTCACTTGCCCTGTCACTGAACTATTCCTACAACCTATGGATTCACTCTGAAGGACGCTTCATCTCTTGATATTTATTGGTTATTTATTTATTTGTTATTATTATTTTTTTTCTCAGCTCAAGCAGGTAAAACCTGAGGTATGAGCATAGCCAAACAAACTAATTTCTCAATTGCTAGGAACTTTTAGACCACTTTAGTGGTGTTTAGTATTGTGGTTTTCTGGAGATTTACATAAATTGTTTAATGCTATTATATAGTGGCTTTGGGATGATACCAGGTGTAAATATTACTATTGGGACAAGTCAAGTCAAGTCTATTGTCATTCAACTACATATATGTATACTGTCAAATGAGATGTTTCTCCAAATCAGGATGTAAAGCACTGTAATATACATAACACATAATAACTTATGAAAGTATGGATGAAATCTACAAATGGATTATCTTGAATTTGTTGGTCTTTTATTTTGTAATTTTGATATTTTTATGTTAACCGACTGGTCCTGTACTGCCACAAGGAACCCTTCCCTTCCTGGGAAGATGTCTCCAACTCTCGGCAAGGTATTTGATGCTTCCTTGTCGACATTTTGTCCGCTCAGATTGTGGGGACGTCTTCCAGTGAGGGTCATGCTCTTCTATTGGGTAACTTTTCTGTTGATGGTAATTTCTTCATTTTTATGGGCCGTGCTTTCAGATAATTTTAGTGATGTGTACTTCTCACAATTGCACATGTTTATGCTGAAACCAGTTTTTGTTGATGAAAATATTTTCTTGAAAAGTTTTATCTGACTGTTAGAAATATTTTTAATGTCTGTTGTTCCTCTTCCACCTTCTGTCCCAGGTAGTGTTAATCTATGTGCATTCGGTTGTTGTTATTATTATTATTATCATTATTATTTTCTTTCCTTTTGTACTTGCACAGTTTGTAGTCTTTTGCACACTGGTCATGCACCCTGTTAATGTGGTCTTTCACTGATTCTATTAAAGTTATTGGATTTATTGAGTATGTCTGCAAGAAAATGGATCTCAGGGTTATATATAGTGACAAATATGTACAGTACTTAGATAATAAATTTACTTTAAACTTTGAACTTTGAACATGGGTGAATGATGGTTAATTCTCTGGGCAATCTGTTGATATTTCAATAGTATCTCCCATGATAAGTCATAAGCTCTGTGACATAACACATCTAGATTAGGAAGCTCAGCCATTCATTTTTCAAGACCCTCATGCATTTTCTAATCCGGCACTCTGGTGTAGTACCAAAGGAATGATGGAGACAGTGAGATATTATAATAAAGGCTTATGGTGTCAGGTGAATGTGAAGTATAGGGAGAGAAAAATGGGTTCAGTGGGATTAGCTTAAAATTGGGTGCTTGATGTTCAGCATGGATTCAGCAGGTTGAAGGGCTTGTATTTGTTCTTTATACTTTATGACTCTCTGACTCAAAAAGATCTGATAACAATGTAGGAGGGTTCTTCCTGGTGTCCTGGCCAATATTTATCCTTCAAACAACACAATGAGGAACAGGTGATCCAGGATTATGGTGAGACGGTCAAGAGGTTCAGTTGTTGTTCAGACCAAACATCAGAATGATGAATAAATGTGATCTAAGTGACTTTGACCATGGAATGATTACTGGTGCCAGATAATGGCATTTTGAGTATCTCAGAAACTGCTGATCTCCTGGGAGTTTTATGCACAACAGTCTTTAGAGTTTACAGAAAATGGTGTGAAAACCAAAAAAATACATTTAGTGAGCAGGAATTCTGAGTGTGAAAATGTCTTGTTAATGGGAGAGGTCAGAGGAGAATGGCCAGACTAGTTCAAGCTGGCCGGAATGCAACAGTAACTGCAAAAACCACCTGTTACAACAGTGATGTGCAGTGGAGCGTCACTGGATGTATAACATGTTGAACCTAGAAACCGATGGGCCATAGCATTAGAAGACCAAGAACATACACTCACATCTCTGTCGTAGATATAACAGTATCCCTAATTTCTTTTGAAATCTGAGGTTGATTCACCTTTCTTTTATTTTTGTGCCAGGCAAGAATGAATTTTTTTTTTGTTCATCTATGTGCTTTTGATGTGCTTACCATTGCTTTTCCACTGTTAACCCTTTGAGAAATATTCCTCAACACTGCCAGTTTTTTGACACATACTTCCGTAATTTCCTTTATTTAGTTTCAGGACTCTACTTTCCAACTCAGCCCCCTTACTCATCATTGCAATGATGAACCATGTCACTTTGTGCTCACTCTTCCCCAAGCGGCCTACACAACAAGAATGCTTTAATTCCTAACTTATTGCACTATACCCAAACTCAGCTGACCCCTCTCCAGTTGGCTTGTCAACATATTGATTCATATTTGAGATATGGACCAACTTCTGTACATTTTGGGACATGGCAGTAGCTTCTAAATTAAATACTGGAGATATACGAGAGACCAGGGAAGACAAGAGTATGTGCATAGGAGATGTTCAGAGGACTATAGGCTAAATGAAGGCCAATGGAATGAACTTGCTGTGCATGGACTAATCGGGCTGAAGGGCCTGTTTCTATCCTGTATGATTCTGATTCTATGAATGTCTGAACAAGTGGAAGAGACCTAATGTTCTCTTGCTTAAATTTGTTTTTTCTGCTCTGGGGTAAGAGAACGTGTTTGGAAATTCCTGCTCTTGTGGCTCACTAACGTGTCCTGTCTACGTCAGGCAAGGTTGTTGGTGGGAAGAAAGAGAAGGATAGGAATATGTAGAAGAGCCATTTGGTACAATGCCCTGGTACTTCCCTACGAAACAGTCCCGCCCAACCAGACATAGTTGTCCAGGTTGCTTTGGAGGGGTGACTCAGAGCTCAGTGAGTGCTTAGACTGCAGGCGAGGCTAGCGTGCTACATGGATAAAAAAAAACCATCGATGAATACAGGCATTGGGCAGAGAAGCTAATATCCTAGGGTTGTCAGCAGGAAATGGAAGACGGTTGGACAACCTTCCTTGCTCTCAAAGCCACAATAGGAGTAAAAATTTATTTCCAGTCTAAATCTTGAGACAGGGTTTTGGCACCAAATATTGTGCTGCAGCCCAGGTCCTGATTTCTAGTCCAGCAATCTGACAGCATGCATGAGAGCCAAGTTTCTCAGTTGGAACCAAAATGCTTTTATACCTCACCCTCCTTCCTGCACGTGTCAAGCTTGTATTGACAAGTTCTGTCATTACAAGTGTCACTAATAACTTTACCTACTTGTTATGCGTTAAGATGCACCAGCCGCACAGTGCCAGAACAAAGAATTGCATTCCTTTTACCTGCTTTTTTAGCTGAACAGCCACTGTCGCCCACACACGTGAGCAGCATACACCAGGCAGGAGTCAATTGTTCTCCTTTATCCAGGCTGCTCTTCCTGCATTATCATAAATTCCCTTTGAAAATAGTCAGCAGTAGGCTGCAGGCTCCAACTGACAACCTTGCAGGGTGATAATTGGTGCACCCTTGCCTCCATAGGTACATAGAACAGGGATCTTGCGGCAGCTTGATAATTTGCCAGATCGTGACGTGATGTAATAATCTAGCTATGAGTGCTGGAACAGGCCTGATGGAGTGATGTTCTCTTCTCCCTCTGAACGTCCCTGAATTAGCTGAGGAATAGTAGTAGGAAGCTCCATTGCCCCATTCTGCCTTCTCCCAATTCAATGAAGGGCTGATCCTATGGATGCAGAGTCAGTGAACATACTCAGGACGCAAGCACAAGAGATTGTTGATGCTGAATCAGGCTGCATGTGTTGAGGGAAAGGGACCCAATCAAAGTCAGGTTTATTGTTACTGTCTTATATGAAGTGGAAGTTGTGGTTTTGTAGCAGCAGTACAGTGTAAAGACAAAATTACTACAAGTTACAAATTAAATAAATGGTGCAAAAAAAAGAGGTATTAATGAGGGATGGAAAGGCAGAGAAGAGGTAGCCAGTGTAAAGAGGTGAGGAGAAGGGGTGGGCAAGAGCTGGATCCGGGTGATTGATAGATGAGGTTGGCGGGGTAGGAATGGTATCAGGAGCTGCAGGGTGATGACGGAGTCGGAGAGGAAAGGAAAGTGATGCATGGAACAGAGGTGGGAAGTGCAGATGGGAGCAGTGGGGGAGGGGAACTAGTGGGAGGACTGTGTGTATGTATGTGATGGACAGATAGAAGGGATGAAGGGATGGGTGGAAGAGGCTGATGTAAGTGTAGGAGGAGCTGGGGAGATCAGGAAGTGAAAGAAAGGGACAAGGGGGGGTGTAGTTTACAGGAAGATGGAAAATACAGAGTTCATTCCCCTGGGTTTACTCAGACTGATAGACATTTGAAATGCCATCCTTTTCTGTCAGATTCCATCACCTCCTGTTGGCCCCACCTATCAGCTCCCAGTCTCTATCTCTACCTCCACACTCCCTCCTCCTACCGGGTTCCATCGGCTCATGAACACCTCCTCACTTGGATCCGCCGATCATTTTCCAGCTCCTGCCTCATCCGTCCCCCTCACCATTTTACAGTATACGGTCTGTCCAGATGCAGGGTGTCAACCCGAAATGTCACTCATCCCTCTGCCTCCACTGAATCTGCCTAATCTGCTAGATCCCTCCAGCAGCTTGTTTTTGGCTCCAGGTTGCAGCATCAGCTTGGAGGAGTGAGGAGAAAGTTGACAAGGATGCTGTCAAGACTTGAGGCCCTGAGTTATAGGGGAAGGTTGAGTAGTTAGAACTTTACTCCCTGGAGCACAGGAGATGAGAGCAAATCTTATAGAGGTATACAAGATGACAGATATTTATAGTGGTATAGATAG
Organism: Mobula hypostoma; assembly: GCF_963921235.1. NCBI lineage: Eukaryota > Metazoa > Chordata > Chondrichthyes > Myliobatiformes > Myliobatidae > Mobula > Mobula hypostoma. The sequence goes on from NC_086097.1 coordinate 89,629,632, forward strand.
GGTGAAAGTATGCAGGCTTTCCCCCCTCAGTTTGGATTAGAGGTCACAGATTTAGGGTGAAAGGTGAAATATTCCAGGGAATCTGTGGGGGATCTTCTTCAGTCAGAGAGTGGAACAAGCTGCCTGCTGAAGTGGTAGATGCAGTTTCAGTTATAACATTTCAGAGGAGTTTGTATAAGTACATTTGAAAGAGTTGGAGGGATAGGATCCAGTTGCAGGTAGAAGAGACTGAGCAGATGATCAGGTAGGTACAGACTAGATGGGCTGAAGGGCCTGTTTCTGTGCTGTGGTGCTCCTTGACTCTGATTCTATCTGCAGTCTTTAAGAACATAGAACAGGACAACAAAGGAACCAACCTTTCAGCCCACAATATCTGTGCCTAACACAATGCCAAATTAGACTAAATCTCTATCACTCACTTCTCTTCATATTATTCCGCTTTTCTAAAAGCCTCTTAACCTCTATTGTATCGCCTTTCACCACAACCCTCTGGCAGCTTGTTACAGACTCCCAGCACTCTGTGTGTAAAAAAAGCTTTTCCCTCACATATCCCTTAAATTTTCCCCCCTCTCACTTTAAAGTTGTATCCTCTAATATTTGAAAATTCTACCCTGGGAAAAAGATTCTAATTGTAAAGGGTTTCTAGTGCTTTCCTAGTGTATACAATAAATAAACCCTTCTCAGGCTTCCAGCCAGGTACAGGTATCGATTATATCCGATGCTTCGATGACAAACTCCATCATCTCCATCAAGAAGATGGCAGAGTTTGTCATCGAAACGACCATTATAATCGACACCTGTACCCAGCTGGAAGCCTGAGAAGAGTTTATTTGAAGATTCTAATCGTCTACCCTTCCTATGCCTATCAAGATGTATATTAAAAATACTTCTATCAGGTTTACCCTCAGCTTCTGATGTTCCAGAGAAAATAATCAATGTTTGTCTAACTTCTCCTTATAACTCATACCCTCTAATCCAGTAAGCATCCTGGTAAATCCTTTCTGCACCCTCCCTAAAGCTTCCACATTCTTCATGTACTGCAACAAGCAGAGCTGCACATGATACTCCATTACAACAGAACTAAGGTTTTATACCGCTGCCACCCTTGTGCTGCCGTCAGATGCCGGAAATGCACAGAGGTCAAGGGGCGAGAGGAAGAAAGCAATGATTCCGCCAGTGTTTGATCAATCATTTATCTTGAATAGTGGAGTAGGCCTCCCCCTGCTCCCCGTTCCTTTGTGAGCAATGCCAGAGGAGATCCCCCAGTACACTCAAGTCCCGAAGAAGGGTCTCAGCCTGAGACGTTAACTGATTATTCCCCTCTATAGATGCTGCCACACTTGCTGACTTCCCCCGGCATTTTGCGTGCATTGCCCCAGCATAATCGCTGTGATGAGGCTGGTAAAAATCTAGCAATAGTTATGTTGGGAGTGTGAATTCTGCTTGTCACTTGAGAGCCCAGCGCATGACTTCACTTTATTTTCATGGGTAGTGAAAATGTGGGTTGAGCTCAGCTGTGTTTACAGTGACTTTTAATAGAAGGGTAATTGGTAGTTTGCATCAAGTTTGAAGTAACGCAGGCAGAACTGACTAACTGCTACACTTACAGTGAATCACCTAACCCTGTGAGCAACCTCTCCAGAAACGGTAAGGCACACTTCACAGTGCAAGGAGGAGGGTGCTCCAAGTCAGATGAAAACAGGGACAATGTTAATGAAGGCCAGGAAAATAGATCTCATCTCTAGAGAGATGGAACTGAAAAGCAGTAGGGCTGTGTTAAACCCTTCAAGCATTGGGTGGAAGTACGGAGCAGAGGTTTCTATATTACATAACAGGTCCCAGATGAATGAAAAAAGTGCAAAAAATGGTTGACAAGGGCACCCAGAATCAGAATCGGGTTTATTATCACTGACATATGTCATGAAATTTGTTACTTTGTGGTAGCGGTACATTGCAAAACAAAAAAAATTACTATTAGTTACAAAAAGTAAACAAAGAGTGCCAAAGAATAGTTAGGCATTGTTCATGGGGTCATAGGCCATTCAGAAATCTGACTGCGGAGATGAAGAAGTTGTATCTAAAACATTATACAAACATAGAAAATCTACAGCACATTACAGGCCTTTCGACCCACAGTGTTGTGCCGACCATGTAACCTACTCTCGAAGTTGCCTAGAATTTCCCTACTGCACAGCCCTCTAATTTTCTAAGCTCCATGTACCACCTAAGAGTTGCATAAAAGACCCTGTTGTATCCGCCGCTATCACCTTCGCTGGCAGTGCATTCCATTATGTGTGGGTCTTCAGGCTCTGTACCTCCTCCCCAATGGTATTAATGAGAAGAGGGCATGTCCCTTACAGTGAGAGTCCTTAATGATGGACGCCACCTCGTTGAAGGAAAACCGCTTGAAGATACCCTTGATAGCAAGGAGATTTGTGCCCATGATGAAGCTGTCTTAGTCATAATCCTCTTTCAATCCCACACATTGAAGCCTTCATATCAGGCAGTGATGCATCCAGTCAGAATGCATAGTCACAAACAAGAGAAAACCTGCAGATGCTGGAAATCCAAGCCACACACACAAAGTGCTGGAGGAACTCAGCAGGCTAGGCGGCATCTACAGAAAAGAGTACAGTCCAAAGAATGCATGGTCAACCGTATATCTGTGGAAATTTGCGGGAATGTTTGGTGACGTACCAGATCTCCTCAAACTCCTAATGAAGCAGGGCCACTGACACACCTTCTTTGTGATTGTATCATTGCGTTGGTCTCAGGATAGATCCGTGCAGATGTTGATGCCCAGAAGCCTGAAGCTGCTCACTTTTTCCACTGCTGATTCTTTAATGAGGACTGGCATGCTTTCCCCTGACTTCCTCTTCCTGAAGACCACAATCAGTTTCTTGGCCTTGTTGACAATGAGTGCAACAGCTGATGTATCTCATTCTTGAATGCCCCCTCATTGCCATCTGAGATTTTGCCGACAACGGTGCTTTCTTCAGTGAACTTATAGGTGGTATTTGAGCCACACAGTCACGAGAGAAAAGACAGTAATAATAATCCTGAACAACTAAACATTTTGAGCCTTTTGTAGCAGATTGCTAACGGGTAACCTAAAAGTGGTCATCTTGTGGCAGAGATTAAAATCAGGGAATAAAAATATAGCTGTAAGTAAATTGACAAAGGAACAGAAAAATCCCTTTATCCACAAAGGTGCAGGAATGTGGGCCTTAATGCCACATGGAATGGTGAAGGAAAACAGCAAAGAAGTACTGAAGAACTGAACCATCTTGAATGAGTGGTCTCCTTGGATTCAGCTGAGAGTAGAGTCTCACCTGAGAACTCTCCAAGATTTAGTCAGAACTCTCAGTACCTTCATGAAGTCCAGGTCACGCAATCATTGCACAGTAAACTCATCTGCAAGCTCCTAAACACCTCCCTCTGCAACTGGATCCTAGACTTCCTGGCCAATGGATCACAATCAATAATCTTAGGCAGCAACATCTCCAAAACAATTATTCCCAACATTGATGCCCCACAACACTGTGACCTCAGCTCCCTATCTTACTCATAATATACTCATAAAGAAATTTCCTCAGGGTAAACATCACTAATAGCTTGTTCTAGACCAACCATGGTAAATGACATGGGAAAGAGGCTGCAGAAGCTGGGCATTGATTCACCCTTGCCAACTTTTATAGAAGAACCATAGAAAGCATCATAATGGGACGTATCTCAGCTTGATATAGCAACTGCTCTGTCCATGATATCATGAAACTGAGGACACAGCTCAGCATATCCCAAAACTACCTTCCTCTCCATACATTCCGTCTGCACTTCTGGCAGTCTCACTGAAGAAGTCAATGTAATCAAAGGCTCCACCTACATTCTCACTTCTCCCCCCACCTCATTAGACAAAAGATAAAACAGACCAAGAGCACATAAAACAATATCACGGACAGCTTCTATCCTAATGTTATAGATTATTAAACAAAATTTATTGCGTGATAAAATGGACTCGACCTCACAATCTATCTGGACCTTGGACCTTATTTTTTGCCTGCACTACACTTTCTCTGTAATTGTAATACTTCAGTCTGCATTCTGTTATTGTTTTCTGTTGTTCTACTTTGATGTACTGATGTGATGGAACTATCTACATGGACTGGTGCCAGGAGTTTTCACTGTACATGTGACATTAATACACCGATCTACCGATTTGCCAGCAGGCCTGCTTCTGAGTTTGACTTTGCACACAAGAGGGCTGATTGTGGGTTACAGGAGGAACAGAGACGGGCTTGGCCCGATCGACATCAATGGGTCTGCAGCTGAGAGGGTTTGTAGTTTCAAGTTCCTCAGTATACACATCATCGATGATCTCACCGGGACTGTACACACTGGGTTTACGGCAGAAAAAGCACAACAGCGTCTCTTCCACCTCAGGCAACTGAAGAAGTTTGGCACGGGCCCCCAGACCCTCAAGACCTTCTACAGGGACATCTATGAGAGCACACTGACTGGCTGTATCACCGCCTGGTACAGAAACTGCTCCAACCTTGATCGCTGGGCAATGCAGAGAGTGGTACGGACAGCCCAGTGCATCTGTGGATGTGAACTTCCCTCTACTGAGGACATTTACAGCAACAGGTGCAGAAAGAAGGCCTAGAAGATCTTCAGGGACACCAGACACCCCAACCATAAACTGTTTCTGCTGCTTCCATCTGGCAAACAGTACCGCAGCATTAAAGCCAGGACCAACAGGCTATGGGACAGCTTCTTTCTACAAGCCATTAGACTTTTAAATTCACTTCTGTACATTGCAATGGAATCATAACGCTAGATTTTTTTTCCCCTCACATTATGGGATGGATGTAAGATTTAAATGAATTCGAATCTAATCTAATTCTAATATACACAACCTTTACACACCTAAACTGAGGTCATCGAGGCTGCTGGCAACAGTGGTTGTGTACATGTTCAATATCAGATTCTACGTCCTGTAAGAGCTGCCAGGTGGGGAGAGGTGAGAGACAAACAACAGGAGGAAACATAAAAACTGATATGATCTCAATCAGATATGATAAAAATGGGCTTCAACTCAGTGTATTTAAATCAAGTGAAACTTGACAGTGTACAGCCTGTTCCATGACAGTTTCACTTGTTAGTCCCTGTTGTTAATGAGGAGGTGGTGGGGTAGGATGAGCTGGGGAATCTGTGGAAGGCAATGAAACAAGTAAAAGGGAGCATCTGAATGCCAGGCCAACCTTAATGATGAGCTTCGTGTAAATATACACAAACAAATTATTGCCTGACTCCCAGTCAGTTTTGCTTCTCAAGAGAGAAGAGGAACGTAAGAGCAGGAGGCTACAGCTGGTGACTCGTGGGAGTGGTTCCAAAAGCGAGAAGGTATGGCGAGAATAAGAAGAGGAACCCCTCAGGACTTAATGTTGAATTAAATAATCTCAGATAAGCAGAACTTCATAGTTTGTGTTGGAACAGGCCAGTTCTGATGAAATCTTGTCAGCCTATAGCATTAACACAGTTGTTCTCTTTCCACAACTGCTGCCTGACCAGCTGGGTATTTCCAACAATTTGATTTTTATTTCAGACTTTTAGCTTCTGCAGTGTTTTCAGTCATACAGTTCTTATGTTACTTGTATTTTCCCATCTGCTTATTTTAATTCCACTTCAACTTACACATTTTCCTAGACCGATCAGCCATGCCCATTCCCTTCTTCTTATGCTGTCTGACCCACTGAGCATTGCTGTGCAGCACCTTCACCTCCTCCCAGTCAGCACCATCACCAATTGTGTCAATGCCTCCTTGTGCAATTGGACCCTCCATTTCCTCACAAGCAGACTCCAGTCAATCCGGACTGGCAACAACATCTCATCTCCATCAGTACAGGTGCACCACAGGCCTGAGTGCTTAGCCCCCCTACTCTACTGGCTTTACACTTATGACTGTGAGGCTGAGCACAGCTCCAATGCCATATTCAAGTTTGTTGACAGCACCACTGTTGTAGGCCGAATCAAAGGTGGTGATGAATCAGCTTACAGGAGGGAGACTGAAAATATGATCAAGTGCTGCCTTAATAACAAGCTCTCTCTCAATGTCAGCAAGAACGAGGAGCTGATTATTGACTTCAGGAGGAGGAATCTGGAGGTCCATGTGCCAGTCCTCATTGGAGGTGGAGAGGGTCAGCAACTTTAAATTCCTTGGTGACAACATTTCAGAGGATCTGCCTTGGGTCCAACATATAACTGCCATTATAAAGAAGACACAGCAGCAACTCTACTTCATTAGGAGTTTGTGAAGTTTTGGCATGACACCTAAAACTTTGACTAACTTCTATAGATGTGTGGTGGAGAGCATATTGAGTGGTGGCATCACGGCCTGGTATGGAAACACCAATGCTCTTGAAGGGAAAATCAAACAAAAGTAATGGCTCAGTGCATCATGGGTAAAGCCTTCCCCACCAATGAGCACATCCACATGGAGCATTGTCGCAGGAAAGCAGCATCCATCATCAGGGGCCCCCACCACCCAAGTCATGCTCACTTCTCACTGCTGTCACCAGGTTCAGGGACAGTTATTAACTCTCAGCCATCAGTCTCCTGAACCAGAGGGGGATAACTTCACTCACCCCATCACTGAACTGTCCCCCACAACCAGTGGACTCCCTTTCAACGTCTCTTCATTTCATGTTCTCATATTTATTGCTTATTTGTTTGTTTGTTTGTCTTTTGCACACTGGTTGTTTGCCTGTCCCGTTGGGTGCAGGCTTTCATTGATTCCATTGTTTCTCAGATTTACTGTGTATGTCCACAGGAAAATGAATCTCAGAGTTGTATACAGTGACATGCATATACTATGATAATAAATTTACTTTGAACTTTGATTTTTTTTCTCCCTCTCAATCTCCAGACATTCTCTTCATTCTCTCCAACCTTCTCCCTTAAAACACGTTGGCTATTTAGTTGTTCTTATCTCTAATGAAAGGTCATTGACCCAAAATATTAATTCTGCTCCTCTCCACAGATGATACTTAACCTGCTGAGTATTTTACTGTTTCGTTGGGCCAAGGAAATCTGATCATGGCCAGGACTGGGGAGGAAGAATTCTTTATCCAACAAGAGCTTGACGATGGCTGCTGCTTTTCTGTGACAATGCTCCACGTAGGTGTGCCCAATGGTGGGGAGGGGTTTACCCACAATGCACCGGGCCATATCCATTACTTTTTGTAGGATTTTCCCTTCAAGAGCATTGGTGTTTCCTTCTTTATTTCTATATTAATCATTTTATTGATTTATTGAGCATATACACAAACAAGAGGAGAATTATCTCAAATATATATATCAATAACAATACAAACAGGAAGTGAAATAGACATTATCAAAATCATACATAGTATTAAGCTAATATATAGTATATAATAAAAAAGAAGAGCTAATTCTCCTCTTATCAATTCATGGAGAGAGAAAAAAAACTTTAAACTTTTAAATGAAGAAGAAAAAAACCCACTACACTATACGACAAAAGGAAAAAAAAATGGACTGGGCAGTCCATTCTGAGGATATGACCAAAAAAAAAAGGAAAGACTTTGTAAACAAATCTAAAACTTCGAAAAAAAATAATTGCAAGAGTAATAAATCAATTTAAATGAAAATATTGAATAAAGGGTGGTCAGATTTGCTCAAATTTAAAGGATGTATCAAATGTCCGACTTCTTATTTTCTCTAAACTTAAACAGGACATAATGTAGGAAAGCCAATAAAAGACCATAGGTGGATTAGAATCTTTCCACTTCAGTAAAATAGCTCTCCTAACCAATAAAGTTGAAAAGGCTATCATGCGTTGAGCAGAAACAGGAATATTTCCTGCTTCCGATGGGATAATCCCAAAGATTACCGTAAATAAATTAGGTTGTAGGTCTAGATCCAAGACTTTTGATAGTGTTTTAAAAACATCTCTCCAAAAATTATCTAGCTTTATGCAAGATCAAAACATATGAGTTAAAGTGGCCACCTCAATATTACATCTGCCGCAAATAGGATTGATGTTGGAAAAAACACATGCTAGTTTATCCTTTGACATATGGGCTCGATGCACTACCTTTCCATAGTGGGCCGTGATGCCACCAGTCAATGTACTCTCCTCCACACATCTATAGAAGTTTGTCAAAGTTTTAGATGTCACGCTGAACCTTCACAAGTTTCTGCTTGTCTTGTGTCTCAGGAAACGTGACCCAAGACAAGTTATAGGTCCAGAGCCAAAATATCGACTGTTTATTCCACTCCATAGGTGTTGCCTGACCCGCTGAGTTTCTCCAGCATTTTGTGTGTGTTGCTCAAGATTTCCAGCATTTATAGAATCTCTTGTGTCTAGGTCAGGTCCATTGGCTTGTCCTTGCTGCCTGACATTTCTCTGTTAGTGAATGATTACAGATGGCATTCTATTTATGGTGAAGCCAAGAATAAGCTACAATGACAAGTGCATCAGTAGCCAAGCTTATCTGTTTTAACCTAAGAGCTGAGCCAGTGTAAGCTTGACCACTATCACAATAGTCAGCAAAGACACTGGTTTAGATTGAAATGGGGGTGACTCTGCTACTTCAACCATGAACATAATTGGCATTAAAATAAAAGATGCTCCTTCTGTGGAATATTAATGCAATTCTACTCCTGAGAATAAGTCTGAAAATCTCAGCCAAGACCTTCTGTGAAAGGAAAATCGCAACCACAACACATAAACAATTTCTCTCCACAGCAAGTGATGAGCAGCCAGAAGCTCTGAATCTTAGCCCACATGCAACTACAAAGAAATACAGGGCTCTCAAGTAGTATTTGATCATTGACCCCCTCATACCTCATCAAAGTCAGCCTCCCAGCTTTATCTCAGCATGATGTCAACATATCAGAGTTGGTTGCCAACTCTGGTTTGGACATTGTCCTGGACATTTCATCATGCAAACCTCTGCCCCACCCATTCAGTCTTTTTTCTCCATCTCTATTATTTTTAGCAAATAGAGGAGTTTTACGAAACGAAGAGAAAAACACTTTTATTAAAATATCACTTCTCTGGACTTGTCTCACTTGCTTTCAGCCATGCCCATTGTTTCAGTTCATAAAGTTTCAAGTTCAAGTTTAATTGTCATTCAACCATTCATGAACACCCATGAATACAGCCAAACGAAACAGCATTCCTCTGAGGCCAAGGTGCAGAACACATCCAACAGTCATACACAGCACAAGGCACATATAGCACAAATAAGATAGCGGTAAACATGTAGTGACAGAAAATATATAATACAGCCCAAGTCTGAGTGTCATGCCCTGTAGATTGATGGTGCATGGAAGTCGTTGACAGGAACAGACATACGCAGCAGTCCACCGACAAACACAATCCAACTTCCAGTGAGTGAACACTGGAGGGCAGCACTGAGGCAAGGGGCCTGGCCCAAGCCAGTATGGGTGCCGTACAACACCAGCTCCGGCGTCTTCTCTCCTGGGCGGCTGCAGCAGGTGACACTGTGGCGTGAGGCCATGCAGCTCCACCGCCATTAGTCTTAGTCTCACCAGCTTCACACACCGACTCCTTTCTGTAGCAGGCAACAACACGATCTGCACCAAGTCCATCTCCTCCAGCTCCCCCTCTATCAAGCAACTTACTGATGGGGTAGATCTGAAGTACCTGAAGCTCTTAACATCTAATAGTGTCCTGAGATCGTGAAAAAGATGCTTCAAAAAGACAGTAACACCTTAGGTTGGACCCAGAGAGGCCGCTGCTCCCGAGCTTGTGGCCACCTTACAGGCATTCATTCCAGGACAATTCCAGATATTCAACAAGATCTAGCAAATGAGGGCAAGAAGCCTAGCAGATTCTGTGTCATCAGATCTGTGGAGAAATTAAACAGTTTAGTGTGGTCAACAGATAGTACCTACAGCTCCTTTAAAGCAGTAGAAACAAGAGAATTTTAAGATTTCAAGCTCCCATATCCAGTCAGAAATGTCCTCAACTTGCTTAAAAAAATGCAATATGCTCAAAATACTCAGCAGGTCAGAATTTTCTGTTGAATTGCTTTTGGGATAAGGCCACCTGAGACTCAGCTGACACTGAAATCTAGAGGATATAGTCACCATTCCCAATGGGTCCTACAGTATAGAGCTTGTTCATAGTTGGCCATAGTGTTGCCATACTGAGGTAACAATTAGGATTGTGCAGGTTGGTTCAAGAACAAAATGGCTGAGTGAGTAAGCAAAAGGCTCCAGGAAATATTTTGGACTGTAAGTGGGATTGAGCTTCATGGAGTCATAGAATCTAATAAACTGGACTTCTGGCTCACCTCCTCCATTTGCTTCATATCCACCTGTGCCTTGCACATCTGAATGCCCCTTAGATGCAGCAATTATATTGCTTCCACCATGTCCACACAACAGCACAAACCATAATTAGAAAAGGATGAACCAGCTCTTCCTTAGGAGACAAAATACTTTCATGGATACAGAGAAAAATTAGATATCTGGAGATGGTGTACAGATCAGCCATCTTAATGATTATTGGAATAGTCTACTGCACTTTCTATGTTCATAGGAACACAAGGAATGACATGCTATGTGTGTCTGATACATAAAGGGATTTGATGGAATGGATGTAGAAAAGATCTTTCCATCTGACACACCAAAACTAGAGCTATATTTACAAGATAGTGTGACATACAAGGGTGCTTCCATTTATGCTTTAGTCTGTGACGGTTAGACCACTGTAAGGTCAAGGCCAAACTCAGCACAGCAGCCTGCATTAATAAAATGTCAAAAGGCATTTTCAATTGAATGCTAACAAACAAAATTTGACACCTGACATGCAAGGCAACGGTACCAATGAAAACAGAGAATTGATGAAAATGATGGAGCTTCAGAAGAGCTTAGAAGGAAAGGAAAGTAACAAAGTTTAGGTTGAAAATTATAGAGGCTGGGAGGCCAACAAATGAAGATCCAATCACTGCTGAAAGAACACTAAAAATCAGGGCTGTCCACACAGCCAGAAGGGAAAGAGCCAGCAAGACCTAGGAAAAATGCAAGGTTGGAGAAGGCTCTCAGAGGTTCAATGCCATGGATAAACTTGAACACAAAAGTAAAAATATTTATATCAAAGCGTTTCCAGAACAGATGTAAAGATGATTGGCTAACCAGAATTCAGACTAAAGACTACATGGTTTGGAGGGAGGAGAATGCAGATGGAAATACCGAGATTGTAGATAACTCAGTCTCCCGAATGAAGCTAATTTGGAGGAATGCAAGACACCTGCTATTTTTGGCCTTTGTGTTGCTGTGTTCGAGCTGTTCTTTAATTGTAGCTAGCACATGCCCAAGTGTAGCTAGTACAATATTGCTAATGGCCTAATGAGTGAGTTTGATTTGTAATTTGAGATTGTGGCAATAAAATGCAAGAAAACCTGTTTTAATGAAAGAGCAATTGAGTGATTGTTACATCCCATCTCCTCATTCTGCACCCCAACCCCCCCCATATGGATTCATCAAGAAATAATTTATTAACTGATTCCGATCGTTAAGACGATAAAAACAGAATGCCTAAACGATGACTAGGAGTGAATAATATTAAGCTTTTGTTTGCTTCTTCTTCTCTCCACTGCTCTCCTCTCAAAAAACATCTGCTCATATTTGGTTTACAGAAATTACACAACTTTACGGGGAGCTATTGAGATTGTCTCTATATAATTTTGATCACCATGTTAAAGGAGTGAGATATGTGCATTAGGGGCACTAAGGAGAAGGGTACAGGGTTGATTCATGTGGTGGAGAGGTTGATGCACGAAGTGACATTGAACAGGTGAGGTCTTTATTCATTGGAGTTTAGAAAAGTGAGAGATAATGTTACAGTTTGTAGGAATGTAACGGGATGGGAGGAGCGGTGATCATTGGCGATTGGACCAGATGGAAAGTAACTTAAAGGAGGACCAGGCTGCCAGACTTCAGACACTAGACGCACCAGCAGTGGCTTTTAATCTCAAAGCCCCCTTTCACTAATGGTGAAGTAGGCTTCACCTTCAGATTAAGGCCTGCTTAGGTGCATCATTTGCCAGCCATATTCAGCCAGAAAGACTCCGCACAAGTGATATCAAAAGATGCGCGCACTCTGTTGGACATCACTGCCTATCATGACTGTCTCAGTGCATCACACATGTCTCTCATGGTCATGGCTTTTTAGCAAAGCAATCAAAATATAGTACCCATGGCAACATACCCACAGTAGCACAGGACGTTGAGCTGCTGCCTCAAAGTCTTGGAGAGTCAGGTTCAATTATAAGACTATAGGACCATAAGTATTTGGGGCAGAATTAGGCCACTTGATCATTGAGTCTGCTCTGCCATTTCATCATGGCTGATCTATTCTCCCACTCAACCACATCTTCCTGACTTCCCTCTGTAACCTTTCATGCCTTGACTAATCAAGAACCATTCAACCCCTACCTTAAATACACTGTTCACCACAACTGCTTGTGGTACTGAATTCCAGAGAATCATCACCCCCCGGCTAAAGAAATTCTTCTTCATCTCCAGTCTAACTGAACATCACTCTATTCTGAAGCAGTGCCCTCTGGAACAAGACTCCCCCACCACAGGAATTGTCCTCTCCACATCTACTCTGTCTAGGCCTTTCAACATTCGACAGGTTTCATTGAGATCCCCCTTCATTCTTCTAAATTTGAGCAAGTACAGGCCCAGAAGCATCAACCTAAAAGGTGGGATTAATGTAAGATGAGTGTAAGTGGAAGGTCAATGGTCAGAATAGAACCTGACATCCTGTGGCTGGTGGGTATCTGTGAAATGATATATGAAACACAGGAACTGATTGGTGCCCATATTGACACCTGTACAATATATAAGAGAAGGAGTGAAAGCAAGGAGCTCTTGAATTGAAAACCATCCAAGTGCCTATCAAGAATGTGAAGTCTTTGGAGAGGGTTCAGAAGTGGCTTATGAGGATGCTGCCTGGTTTAGAGCGTCTGTGGTATTAGGAGAGGTTGAACAAAAAAGAATTGTTTTCTGTGGAGTTTCTGAGACTGAGGGGAGACATAGAAAAACATAGAAAACATAGAAAATAGGTACAGGAGTAGGCCATTCAGCCCTTTGAGCCGAGACCTGGTAGAAGTTTATATAATCTTGAGAGGCACAGACAGAGTAGAGAACTGGAATCGGTTTTGCAGTGTCTAAATGTCTAATACCAGAGGACATGTATTTAAAGTGAGAAGGGGAAAGTTCAAAGGAGTTCTGAGGGTCAATTTTTTTTTAACGAAGTGGTGGGTGCCTGGTATGCACTGCCAGGGGTGGTGGTAAATGCAGATATGACAGGGGTGTTAAAGAGGCCATTTGACAGGCATGTTAAGTGCAGAGAATGGAAGGATATGCATCATGCACAGGCAGATAGGACTTAGGTGGCATTAGTTTAATTAATTCAGCAGAACACCTTGGGCCAAAGTTTCTGCTCCTATATTATACTGCTCCATGTTGTTTAAGAAGTCTGTGCACCCTCCAATTGGAATGAGAATGTGGAAGCATCTGAGGATGGGCATGCTATATGACCAATAGCAGGAGACTGGGGGGGGATGAGGCGAGGTTTTCAGGGACCCTCCTGGTTGTACCTGAACTTGAGGGGGAGCAATATCCTTGTAGGTAGGTTCGCTAGCATGGTTCGGGAGGGTTTAAACTAATTTGCAAGGGGAATGGAACCCAGAACGATAGAGCAGTGAACGAAGTGCATGGAGTAAAGCCAGATCTTACATATAGAGAGGCTTTGAGGAAAGAGAAGCAGAATAAAACAGTGTAAAGACAGTAAGGTAGATGGGCTGAAATGTATGTACCTCAATGCAAGAAGCATCAGGAACAAAGGTGATGAACTGAGAGCTTGGATACACACATGGAATTATGATGTAGTGGCCATTACAGAGACTTGGCTGGCACCAGGGCAGGAATGGATTCTCAATATTCCTGGATTTCAGTACTTTAAAAGGGATAGAGAGGGCGGAAAAAGGGGAGGAAGGTGGCATTACTGGTCAGGGATACTATTACAGCTACAGAAAGGGTGGGTAATGTAGCAGGATCCTCTTTTGAGTCAGTATGGATGGAAGTCAGGAACAGGAAGGGAGCAGTTACTCTATTGGGGGTATTCTATAGGCCCCCTGGTAGCAGTAGAGATACAGAGGAGCAGATTGGGAGGCAGATTTTGGAAAGGTGCAAAAATAACAAGGTTGTTATCATGGGTAACTTTAACTTCCCTAATATTGATTGGCACCTGATTAGTTCCAAGGGTTTAGATGGGACAGAATTTGTTAAGTGTGTCCAGGATGGATTCCTGTCACAGTATGTGGACAGGCCGACTGGGGGAATGCCATACTAGATCTAGTACTAGGTAATGAACCGGGTCAGGTCACAGATCTCTCAGTGGGTAAGCATCTGGAGGACAGTGACCACCGCTCCCTGGCTTTTAGCATTATCATGGAAAAGGATAGAATCAGAGAGGACAGGAAAATTTTTAATTGGGGAAGGGCAAATTATGAGGCTATAAGGCTAGAACTTGCAGGTGTGAATTGGGGTGATGTTTTTGCAGGGAAATGTACTATGGACATGTGGTCGATGTTTAGAGATCTCTTGCAGGATGTTAGGGATAAATTTGTCCCAGTGAGGAGGATAAAGAATGACAGGGTGAAGGAACCATGGGTGACAAGTGAGGTAGAAAATCTAGTCAAGTGGAAGAAGGCAGCATACATGAGGTTTAGGAAGCAGGGATCAGATGGGTCTATTGAGGAATACAGGGGAGCAAGAAAGGAGCTTAAGAAGGGGCTGAGAAGAGCAAGAAGGGGGCATGAGAAGGCCTTGGCAAGTAGGGTAAAGGAAAACCTTAAGGCATTCTTCAATTATGTGAAGGTAAAAAGGATGACAGGAATGAAGGTAGGACTGATTAGAGATAAAGGTGGGAAGATGTGCCTGGAGGCTGTGGAAGTGAGCGAGGTCCTCAGTGAATACTTCTCTTTGGTATTCACCAATGAGAGGGAACTTGATGATGGTGAGGACAATATGAGTGAGGCTGATGTTCTGGAGCATGTTGATATTAAGGGAGAGGAGGTGTTGGAGTTGTTAAAATACATTAGGACGGATAAGTCCCCGGGGCCTGATGGAATATTCCCCAGGCTGCTCCACGAGGCGAGGGAAGAGATTTCTGAGCCTCTGGCTAGGATCTTTATGTCCTTGTTGTCCACGGGAATAGTACCGGAGGATTGGAGGGAGGCGAAGGTAGGGATAGTCCGGGTAATTATAGACCAGTGAGCCTTACGTCTGTGGTGGGAAAGCTGCTGGAAAAGATTCTTAGAGATAGGATCTCTGGGCATTTAGAGAATCATAGCCTGATCAGGGACAGCCAGCATGGCTTTGTGAAGGACAGATCATGTCTAACAAGCCTGATAGAGTTCTTTGAGGAGGTGACCAGGCATATAGATGAGGGTAGTCCAGTGGATGTGATCTATATGGATTTTAGTAAGGCATTTGACAAGGTTCCACACGGTAGGCTTATCCAGAAAGTCGGAAGGCATGGGATCCAGGGAAGGTTGGCCAGGTGGATTCAGAATTGGCTTGCCTGCAGAAGGCAGAGAGTCGTGGTGGAGGGAGTACATTCATATTGGAGGATTGTGACTAGTGGTGTCCCACAAGAATCTGTTCTGGGACCTCTACTTTTCGTGATTTTTATTAACAACCTGGATATGGGGGTAGAAGGGTGGGTTGGCAAGTTTTAGATGATACGAAGGTTGGTGGTCTTGTAGATAGTGTAGAGGATTGTCAAAGACTGCAGAGAGACATTGATAGGATGCAGAAGTGGGCTGAGAAGTGGCAGATGGAGTTCAACCCGGAGAAGTGTGAGGTGGTACACTTTGGAAGGACAAACTCCAAGGCAGAGTACAAAGTAAATGGCAGGATACTTGGTAGTGTGGAGGAACAGAGGGATCTGGGGGTACATGTCCACAGATCCCTGAAAGTTGCCTCACAGATGGATAGGGTAGTTAAGAAAGCTTATGGGGTGTTAGCTTTCATAAGTCGAGGGATAAGAGTTTAAGAGTCGCGAAGTAATGATGCAGCTCTATAAAACTCTGGTTAGGCCACACTTGGAGTACTGTGTCCAGTTCTGGTCGCCTCACTATAGGAAGGATGTGGAGGCATTGGAAAGGGTACAGAGGAGATTTACCAGGATGCTGCCTGGTTTAGAGAGTATGCATTATGATCAGAGATTAAGGGAGCTAGGGCTTTACTCTTTGGAGAGAAGGAGGATGAGAGAAGACATGATAGAGGTGTACAAGATAATAAGAGGAATAGATAGAGTGGATAGCCAGCGCCTCTTCCCCAGGGCACCACTGCTCAATACAAGAGGACATGGCTTTAAGGTAAGGGGTGGGAAGTTCAAGGGGGATATTAGAAGAAGGTTTTGTACTCAGAGAGTGGTTGGTACGTGGAATGCACTGCCTGAGTCAGTGGTGGAGGCAGATACACTAGTGAAGTTTAAGAGACTACTAGACAGGTATATGGAGGAATTTAAGGTGGGGGCTTATATGGGAGGCAGTGTTTGAGGGTCGGCACAACATTGTGTGCCAAAGGGCCTGTACTGTGCTGTACTATTCTATGTTCTATGAATGTGAGTTGAAGACTATGCCTCACTCCAAACATTGGGTGGGCCAGGCAGAGTGCTGGAAATAAACAAGTGAACACATGGGTACAGAACAGGAGCTTACATTATTGTATTTACGTGTTGATGCTGGCTGTTTTGACTGAATTATCTTGTTGGTGTTCCCTTCCCCCTTCATGGGCATTGGCTTGACACAATCAGGCAATGCAATGAAAACAGTGTTTGTTACTTTAATTAGAGTGCCTGGGGCTAATCGTTGTGTGACAGTAAGTGTGCTGGAGGCTGAGGTACTGATTACTGTAATGACTGTCATCATGGGATTAAGTAACATCTGTAGCAGGGTTCTGTCCCTATACTGCTCACAAGAAGAAAACCTTGTTAGTTCCTCTACAGTAAAAGCTAGCCTACTTGTTTACAGCAGCAGACTGATTCTAGTAACTCCAAAGCACAAGAAGCTACAGGGAGGGCTAGACTCAGCCAGTTTCATCGCGGGTTCATCTCTGCCCGCCATTGAGGTGAGGTCTCAGGAAGGTGTCGTCTATCATCAGGTACCCCCACCTTCCAGGCCATGCCCTCTTTTCATTGCTGGCATCAGACCGTAGACACTCGAACCTGAAGATCCACACCTCAAGATTCAACAATAGCTTCTTCCACATTACCATCAGGTTCTTGAATAGACCTGAGAAACATTAATTCTACCTTGGACCATGTTAACTTAAGGTTATTTAATTTACGTTTGTTATGTTTGTCTCAGGGATGTGTGCTTAGCCCACTGCTCTTTTCTTTCCACACCCATGACTGTGTGGCTAGGCACAGCTCAAATGCCTTCTATAAGTCTGCTGACAATACGACTATTGTTGGCAGAGTTTCAGATGGTGGCGAGAAGGTGTACAGGAGCAAGATATATCAACTAGTGGAGTGGTGTCGCAGCAACAACCTTGCACTCAGTGTCGGTAAGACCAAAGAACTGATTGTGGACTTCAGAAAGGGTGAGATGAGGGAACACAAACCAGTCCTCATAGAGGGATCAGAAGTGGAAAGAGTGAACGATTTCAAGTTCCTGGGGGTCAAGATCTCTGAGGATCTAACCTGGACCCAACATATCAATGCAGTTACAAAGAAGGCATGACAACGGCTATATTTCATGAGGAGTTTGAGGAGATTTGGAATGTCACCAGAGGCACTTGCAAATTTCTACAGATGTACTGCGGGGAACATTCTAACTAGCTGCATCACTGTCTGGTATGGTTTGGGGGGGGAGGGGTATCTCACAGGATCGAAATAAGCTGCAGAAAGTTGTAAACTTTGTAGCACCCATGGGCACTAGCCTCCGTAGTATCCAGGTCATCTTCAAGGAGTGATGTCCATCACCTACGTCATGCCTTGTTCTCATTGCTACCACAAAGAAGGATGTACAGGAGCCTGGAGACACACACACAGTGATTCAGGAACAGCTTCTTCCCCTCTGCTATCTGATTTCTAAATGGACATTGAACCCATGAACACTACCTCACTACATTTTTTAGTTCTATTTTTGCACTACTTATTTAATTAGCTATTATATACATACTTACTGTAATTCATGTTTTTTCCTATTATTATGTATTGCATTTTACTGCTGCCGCAAAGACAACACATTTCATGATATATGCTGGTGATATTAAACCTGATTCTGACTCTGATTTATATTGTACTGTGATGCTGCTAAAAAGAGCAGATCTTCATGGCATTTATACCCTGCATATCCACGCCCATGACAGTAACTTCAGCTTGAACGTGAGTGTTTTCCCAGGAGCGGATTTTCAATGACATCCCAGTTAATGATACAGGACCAGACAAGATTTTCCAGTCTAGTTATAACTGGTACCTGCCCAGAGAAGCAAACCTGTGTGGATATTAGTGTTACCGAAATTGATGACATTCAAAGAGAGAACTCAGCTCTAGTTGGAGTCCCTCCTCACACATACAGTACTGTACAAAATTCTTAGGAACACACACACACACACACACACATATATATATATATAAGACTAAGACTACTGACCTATACCCTACTGACTCTCACAGCTACTATCTGGACTATTCTTCTTCTCACCCTGTCTCTTGCAAAAATGCCATCCCCTTCTCGCAATTCCTCCGTCTCTGCCGCATCTGCTCTCAGGATGAGACTTTTCATTCCAGGATGAGGGAGATATC
Source organism: Mobula hypostoma (assembly GCF_963921235.1). Classification (NCBI taxonomy): domain Eukaryota; kingdom Metazoa; phylum Chordata; class Chondrichthyes; order Myliobatiformes; family Myliobatidae; genus Mobula; species Mobula hypostoma. The sequence goes on from NC_086097.1 coordinate 89,648,515, forward strand.
TTCCTTTTTTAAAGAAAGGGGCTTCCCTTCCTCCACCATCAACTCTGCTCTCAAATGCATCTCCCCCATTTCACGTACATCTGTTCTCACTGCATCCTCCCGCCACCCCACTAGGAATAGGGTTCTCCTGGTCCTCACCTACCACCCCACCAGCCTCCGGGTCCAACATATTATTCTCCGTAACTTCCGCCACCTCCAACGGGATCCCACCACTAAGCACATCTTTCCCTCCCCCCCTCTCTGCTTTCTGCAGGGATCGTTCCCTATGCGACTCCCCTGTCCATTCGTCCCCCCCATCCCTTCCCACTGATCTCCCTCCTGGCACTTATCCTTGTAAGCCGAACAAGTGCTACACATGCCCTTACACTTCCTCCCTCACCACCATTCAGGGTCCCAGACAGTCCTTCCAGGTGAGGCGACACTTCACCTGTGAGTCGGCTGGGGTGATATACTGCGTCCAGTGCTCCCGATGTGGCCTTCTATATATTGGCGAGACCCAACACAGGCTGGGAGACCGCTTTGCTGAACACCTATGCTCTGTCCGCCAGAGAAAGCAGGATCTCCCAGTGGCCACACATTTTAATTCCACATCCCATTCCCATTCTGACATGTCTATCCACGGCCTCCTCTACTGTCAAGATGAAGCCACACTCAGGTTGGAGGAACAACACCTTATATTCCGTCTGGGTAGCCTCCAACCTGATGGCATGAACATTGACTTCTCTAACTTCCGCTAATGCCCCACCTCCCCCTCGTACCCCATCTGTTACTTATTTTTATACACACATTCTTTCTCTCACTCTCCTTTTTCTCCCTCTGTCCCTCTGACTATACCCCTTGCCCATCCTCTGGGTTCCCTCCCCGCTTGTCTTTCTCCCTGGGCCTCCTGTCCCATGACCCTCTCCTATCCCTTTTGCCAATCACCTGTCCAGCTCTTGGCTCCATCCCTCCCCCTCCTGTCTTCTCCTATCATTTTGGATCTCCCCCTCCCCCTCCCACTTTCAAATCTCTTACTAGCTCTTCCTTCAGTTAGCCCTGACGAAGGGTCTCGACCTGCAACGTCGACTGTACCTCTTCCTAGAGATGCTGCCTGGCCTGCTGCGTTCACCAGCAACTTTGATGTGTGTCGCCTAAGACTTCTGCACAGTTCTGTATATGTCAACGTGGAGCGGAGAGTGAGTTTGTAAATCTAAGGATGTTGGGAATGGTAAGGGTGGAGCGCCAAGGGAGGGTGTGGGACTAGTGGCAGAGAAGTGGCGCGGGTGCAGACCTGACCTTGAGACAGCAGGCAAGATCATTTGATTCCAAACAATTGGTTTATTGATCATTACAGAATGTCTCTCTCATGCTTCCCACTCCCTCTCCTCTCCCTTCCCCTTTTCCCAACCATGATTCCGTTCTCCTTTCCCCTTTACCCAACCATGATTCCCTTCTCCCTTCCCCTTTTCCCAACCATGATTTCCCTGTCCCTGTCCCTTTCCCACTCTCAGTTCACAATAGAGACCTGTATCAGAATCAGGCATATCATCACCCACATATGCCATGAATCTTTTTTGGTGTGGTGGTAGTACAGTGTAGTACATAAAATTACCACAGTACTGTGCGTAAGTCTCAGGCACCATAGATATATATATACGTGCCTAAGACTTTCGCACAGTACTGTAAGAAGATGGTTGAAATTGTTGGAGGTCAATGTTTCAGCTCCAGGACATCAGTTCCACAGAGCCAGATGGTTCAACTGTCCTTAGTTGTACATCAATGATTTTCCTTCCATCTTAATGTCAGAAGTAATGGCTGAGCTATCTTCAATATCAATCAGAACTCTTTGGGAAGTGAAACAGCTCCTGCCTGCATGCAACAAGACAGACTTACATCAATTATGAGGCATGGTCCCTGACTGAAGCACATTCCAGGACTGATAAATGGCGAGAAATATTTGTGTCAGAGGGGTATAGATAGTGTAAATGCAAGCAGACATTTTCCATTGAAATTGGGTGAGAGTAGAACTAGAGGTCATGGGTTAAGGGTGAACATGAGGGGGAACTTCTTTACTCAGGCGAGGATTGTGGAAGAACTTGCTTGCGAATGCGGGTTTGATTTCAACATTTATGAGAAATTTGGATAGGTACGTAGATGGGAGGGATATGGTGGACTCTAGTCCGGGTGCAATTTGATCTCCTCTCCCCTCCCCCCCCCCCCATTGGGAAGGTCAGATCACAACCTGGTGCATCTAAAACCCTGCTACGTGCTTCTGGTGAAGAGTAAACCTGCAACCTCGAGGACAGTGAGGAAATGGTCGGAGGAGGCTTATGAGGCGCTCCAGAGTTGTTTTGAGGTGACAGACTGGCAGGCACTCTGTGAGCCACATGGAGAGGATATTGATGGGCTCACAGAATGCATCACTGATTACATCAACTTCTGTGTGGACTGCAATATTCTGACAAGATCTGTCCTTTGTTATTCAAATAACAAGCCATGGGTAACAAAGGACATTAAAGGCATCCTGAACGCTAAGAAGAGGGCGTTTAGAGATGGAAATAGGGAGGAGCTGAGGGCAATACAGAGGGACCTGAAAGCCAGGATCAGGGAGGCTAAAGACAGGTACAGGAGGAAGCTTGAGTGGAAACTCCAGCAGAACAACATGAGAGAGGTCTGGAGGGGATGAGGACTATCACTGGGTTCCGGCAAACTAGCAACAGAGGAGCTGAAGGCAGTGTGGACAGGGCCAACGAACTTAACCTGTTCTTTAACAGATTTGACATTGTGGCCCCTGCCCATCCCCCACATAATTCATCTGTTGTCGGCCAACAACCAACACTTATTCCACTTTCCCCTCCTACCCCTCCTCACAGTCTCCCACCCTGCTCTCATGACTATACCCCTTCCCCACACGAAATCACCATGGTGGGCTTCACAGCTGAACAGGTGAGAAGACAGTTGAAATGTCTCAACCCAAGCAAGGCTGCAGGCCCGGATGGTGTCAGTACCAGGGTGTTCACAGCCTGTGCCTGTCAGCTATGTGGAGTACTTTGCCATGTCTTCAACCTGAGCCTGAGTCTCCAGAGGGTTCCTGTGCTGTGGAAGACATCCTGCCTCGTCCCTGTGCCGAAGACGCCGTGCCCCAGCGGCCTCAATGACTACAGACCGGTGGCATTGATCTCCCACATCATGAAGAACCTGGAGAGACTTGTTCTGGAGCTGCTCCGGCCTATGGTTAGGCCACACTTAGATCCCCTCCAGTTCGCCTACCAGCCCCGACTAGGAATTAAGGATGCCATCGTCTACCTGCTGAACCATGTCTATGCCCACCTGGACAAGCCAGCGAGCACTGTGAGGGTCATGTTTTTTGACTTCTCCAGTGCGTTCAACACCATCAGCCCTGCTCTGCTGGGGGAGAAGCTGACAGCGATGCAGGAGGATGCTTTCCTGGTGTTATGGATTCTTGATTACCTGACTGGCAGACCACAGTACGTGTGCTTGCAACACTGTGTGTCCGACAGAGTGATCAGCAGCACTGGGGCTCCACAGGGGACTGTCCTGTCTCCCTTTCTCTTCACCATTTACACCTCAGACTTCAACTACTGCACAGAGTCTTGTCATCTTCAGAAGTTTTCTGATAACTCTACCATAGTTGGATGCATCAGCAAGGGAGATGAGGCGGAGTACAGGGCTATGGTAGGAAACTTTGTCACATAGTGTGAGCAGAATTATCTGCAGGTTAATGTGAAAAAGACTAAGGAGCTGGTGGTAGACCTGAGGAAGGCTAAGGTACCGGTGACCCCTGTTTTCATCCAGGGGGTCAGTGTGGACATGGTGGAGGATTACAAATACCTGGGGATACGAATTGACAATAAACTGGACTGGTCAAAGAACACTGAGGCTGTCTACAAGAAGGGTCAGAGCCGTCTCTATTTCCTGAGGAGACTGAGGTCTTTTAACATCTGCCGGACGATGCTGAGGATGTTCTATGAGTCTGTGGTGGCCAGTGCTATCATGTTTGCTGTTGTGTGCTGGGGCAGCAGGCTGAGGGTAGCAGACACCAACAGAATCAACAAACTCATTCGTGAGGCCAATGATGTTGTGGGGATGGAACTCGACTCTCTGACGGTGGTGTCTGAAAAGAGGATGCTGTCCAAGTTGCATGCCATCTTGGACAATGTCTCCCATTCACTACATAATGTACTGGTTGGGCACAGGAGTACATTCAGCTAGAGACTCATTCCTCCGAGATGCAACACAGAGCGTCATAGGAAGTCATTCCTGCCTGTGGCCATCAAACTTTACAACTCTTCCCTTGGAGGGTCAGACACCCTGAGCCAATAGGCTGGTCCTGGACTTATTTCCTGGCATAATTTACATATTACTATTTAATTATTTATGGGTTTATTACTATTTAATTATTTATGGTGCAACGGTAACGAAAACCAATTTCCCTCGGGATCAATAAAGTATGACTATGACTATGACTATGACTATGACTATGATGGGACTAGGCAGCATAATAGTTTGGCAGGGATTAGATGGGCCAAAGGTCCTGTTACTGTGCTGTACTGTTCGATGATTCTAAGTTCTAGGCCATGGCTATCTATAGGAAGAGGCTTTCTAAGCACCTGCTTTCGACATTCAGTGGTGTTGTTATCATCAAATCCCATCATTAATTGCTGAAGTTGCCATTAAATGGAACGTTATTTGGATCAACCTGCAGATCCAAGAGCAGATCAGAGGTCGGTGCTCTTGAAATGTATTGAACAGAGAGGGCCTACGAATACAAGTACGTTGTTCCTTGAAGGTATCATCACAGACAGATGGGGTTGTGAAGAAGGGGTTTGGCACCTTCATCAATCAAGGCAATGAGTACAGGAGCTGGGATGTTATGGTGCAGCAGTATAAGTTATTGGTGAGGCCACACCCAGAGTATTGTGTGCAGTTTTGGTTATCATGTTATAGAAAAGGCATCATTAAGTTGGAATGAGTACAAAGATTTCCAAGAATGTTCAATGGCCTGAGTCATAGGGCAGGCTAAGGTTTTATTCCTTGGAGTACTGAAGGAGTGACCTTATAGAGGTGTATAAAATCATGAGAGATGTAGATAGGGTGAATGTATCTTTTTACCCAGGGAGAGGGAACCATAAACTAGAGGGCAGAGGTTTAAGATGGATGGGAAAGATTTAGGAAGGACTTGAGGGGCAACGTTTTCATGTTGATGGTGGTGTGTCTATGGAATGAGGTGTCAGAGGAAGAGGTTGAAGTGGGTACAATAACATTGTTTAAAAACACTTGAACAGATATATGGCTAAGAAAGGCTTTGAATGATGTGGGCTAAATGGGACTAGCTTAGATGGGCACCTCGGTCAGCATGGATGAGTAGGTCCAAAGGGCCTGTTTCTGTATGTTACAACTCCTTAGCTATATTCTTGCAACTCCTCAGAGATTTTCCACCACCCACAGAGCAGAAATCAAGAGATTGATGGCATATTCTCCTCTTGCTTGGATAAACACAAGCCTGACCACTATTCATGACTATGCGGCTTGCTTGAGTGGCAGTACTTTAGTGTTCATTCCTTCCACACCATTGCTGTAGACTGAATCATCTAAGTACCTTGGACAGTACAGACAAATTATGCTACGGACAAGTTATGCCAAAGGGCCTGTTTCTGTGCTGTATAAATCCATGCCCTTGTCTGCAAAAAGCACTGCAGTTACTTGTCAAGACTCCTTTTACACCATCTTCCCTACTCTATGAACTCTATCATCCAAAAGGGGAAGGCAACAGATGCAAGGGGACAATACCAGCTATTATTTTCATGCCAATTCTGAGTTATGTCATCTCAGATTGAAATGATACACATCCCATCTTAACTGCAAGACTTCAAGAGGTTTGTTTGTCACCAGCGTCTTAAGGGTGATTTAGGATTGGTAATAAATGCAGCCTTTGAAGGAAAAGGAAATTACATAATTACCTGATATTTGGTCAGATTGGTTGGGCGATAAAAGATCTTGACGCTGGGGAACACTCCCTTTCTCCTCTTTGAATAGTGCCAGGGGATCTTGGCTTAACCTCAGCTAAAAGACCCCAGGCAGATTGACATGAAAGGGGAGAATGAGAAATCACAATACATTGTCGTCTTAGAAGCAGACAGTGCTGGAGATGTCCTTTCAGTTTAAATCCCCTGAAGGAGTCCCAACCCTGCCGTTTCCCCAGAGCCCTGCACATTCTCCTTTATGAGTATCTGTGTGAAATATACATTGAATCTGCTTCCAGCACACTTTCAGGCCACGCACTCATATCCCACTGTGTGTGAAACAGGTTCCTCATCTTCTCTCTGTCTCAATGGCAATTGTTTTAGATTTAGTGGCTGGTGAAGAACTCCCACAGGCCCTAGCCCATGCCCTAACAGTTTTAAGTACTGATTTATGAAAACAAATATCTATTCTTCGAAACTAAACAACATCAATCAGTGCTGAGTTGGCCCCCGGTGAGATTCCTTGGGATTATTTACAACATTTTCAGCACATGGTAAGGTAAATGAGTCTCCCTTTGGGCCTCTAATTCAATTAGCAGTGGGGAGTGTAGTATCAGAAGTGTATACAGGTGTCACCAAGAGACTAGATCAAAAAATATTGTTTCAACGCTTGCCTAATCATAGCTAGCCATGGCGCCTGACAGTATGAGGGAAGGGGAGGGTGTTTTTACAGTATATTCTCCTCCATCTTGCCCATCATTTGAAGGAAGTATCTTTACTGTTAACTATGTGAATGGGAATCATTGCTCTGGAACAGTCATTGCTCAGCACTCACTGAAGAGGTTTATTTGATTAGGGCTGACTGAAGAGAGTTATTGATCAGGAATCATTATACAGGAATCATTAAACAGAATTCATTCAAGAAAAATCATTGGGGTGGACATTGAACAAGAAACATTGAAGGGAACTCATACAAGTGAAAACCTTGCAGGGGCCCAGGAGTGGATGGTATCCCTGATGAAGTTTTCAAACTGTGTGGGTGATGATCTTCAGTCACTAATGCATAATCTCAGATCATCTTGGAAAACCAGGGGACCTATTGTTGTGGCTATCTTCAAAAAAAAGAGGCAAGTCCAATACTGGTGACTACAGAGGGATCTCCATGTTGTCTGCCACAGAGAAATTAATTACCATGGTCCCCCTCAAATATGCCCAGCCAGTGCAGGAGATGTCACCCAAATCTCAGTGTGGATCTGCCCATCCAAAGACAGAGCAGACACGATCTTTACCAGGGTGCAACTCCAAGGGAAAGTTAGGGAGCAGAACCAACCAGTAAACATGGCTGTAGAGGAGTTTAGTGAAGTTTTTGACTCCATCAACTGGTCAACTGGGGAGCACTATGGAACCTGTTCCTCAAATTTGTCTGCCCCCAAAAATAAATAATCTCTCCATGTTGTAGCTGCAAGTCCAGCTCCTAACCAACCGGTCAATAACAGAGCAAACACGAGGAAATCTGCAGATGCTGGAATTTCAAGCAGCAATTTTTGTGTGTGTTGGTCAATAATAGAGCTTGTCTCAGTGAAGGCCAGTGTCAAGCAAGGTTGCATCGTTGCACCAATAATCTTTTAAATCATTCTTGTCACAATGTTGCACTAAATTTCTTACTGGAGTGGAGCTAATCTTCAAAACTAATAGGAAGCAATCCCATCTACAACAATTGCACCGGCTCCAAGACGAACCGCAGTTGAGCTGCAGCTAGCAGATGATGCTTATATTTGTGTATATTTAGATGCCAAGTTGCAAGCTTATTCACCGAAGCACACAAGAAACGGAACCATGCACTCAACAAGTGCAAAACAAAGGTCTGCTGCCAACCTGCCATCATTGTGCATCACCACCCTCTCACCATAAGATCCTGGAAACATGGACAACTTCTGAAGAATAACCACCTAGCAAAGCCAGATCTCGATGATAAAGTTCACCGTTCCCCTCAGTGCACAAGAGAGGCTATGGTCAATTGAGAAAAAGGATGTTTGTAAAATCAAACGTGGCACAAAACTCTTGGTTTGTAGGGCAGCAACGATCCTTCGTTTCCAATATGCTTCGTACACGTAGACATATGAAGCCTCTGGAAATGTACCAGCAATGGTCTCCCTGCAAGATTCTTCATATCCAGTGAAGATGACAAAATAATGCCAGTGTCTGCTCCCAGGTCAATGTCTGCAGCATTGAGACCCTAACTACATTCAGTCGGTTCCAATGGTCAGGTCAGGTCAGGTCATTGACACCCACGTCACCAGGCTCCTGAAGCAGGCAGTCTATCCCATGCTTCTTCATGGCAAGAGGTTGCCGGACCAAAAGACTGAAAAGAAATCTGAGGATGTGCTTAAAAATGCGGAATTTCTGGTTTGTAACTGGTCAAATTGGAGAAGGAATATTTGGGATGGGATTCAACATGGTGCAAAAGGAGCACACAAAGGTCACAAGTCAACTCTCTACCTGCCCAGATATGTCCTACCTGTGGAAAAGTCTGCAGTTCCCACATTGTCTCAGTGGGCATCTGCTGAATTCACAAAGCAGAGTGAAAGAAAGTCTTTTTCAATCGTGATGGCTTCCCTGGGAGGAGGAAAATGACAGAGTAAAAAATGAGGAAGAGGGAGAGCCATTGTAAGAGCCACCATTGTAAGAGTCCAGCATTGCAGAAGAGTCACTAATGCGGAGCCATTGATACAGACTAGCTGAAGAAGAGCTATTGAGGAAGAATCAGGAAACTTCTGTTAATGAAGAGGACTGAACAGAATTCTCTGAAGTCGCTATTAAATGATAAAGACTTAAGAGGAATCTGAACACAGTTTCTCCAACTAATTGGTACAGCAGTCCTAGAGAGCTACAATCTGCTCCCTGAATGTGACTGAACAAGTCACTAACATGACTGCATGTGTACAGGGTAGAGACAGCACTTGTGGTTGTCTCACAAATTTCAGCGCTCTCTTCCCAAGCTTGACAGTTATAAATTGAAAACTATCTTTCTCAGTCAAAGCTTAACATGCACCAAGTCTGACAAAAACAGTTTCCCTTTGCTCAGTTGTACACATCAACGCCCAGTCAGGCAACGCCTGTGTAAAATGCCCATTCATGTTGCTTGCCTCTTTCTAAGTTCTGTAACTTCTGCTAACTCTTGTATCCCTGCATTCCTCCATTTTCAGACCCTTGTACATCTTTGATTTTTGTCCTTGCGCTGTTGTGACTGTCCCTTCATGTACCTGGGGTTGATGCTATGAAAATCACCTTTTAAATCTTTTTATTTCTATTGTGCCTCTTTTAAATCCCTCCTCAAAGTTGCCCTCTTCTGACCAAGCCTTTAGGTACTTTTCCTGCTGCCTTCTCATGAAGCTCAGTGTCAGATGTAACTCACTAACACTTGTGCGAAATGGCCCAGACATTCCTCTGCATTAAATGCATTACATAAATACAAGTGTGCTGTGCATTTCACTCAGTTTTGATTACTGTTTCTCATCCTGCTCCCACCCCCTCACTTTCATCTCCCACGTCATAAATTCATCTGATATGCATATGAGAAACATGCTTATGGAAGAATTGACAAGGTTATTAGAGGTGTGTTTGCTGTTGGTGTCAGCATTAACAAGTACCAAGGCAGCAGTGGCATAAACACAGTTTGGGTAGAATAAACCCTTCAAGACATGCTGAACTTTGTCAGTCTACTACACCTGCCCACTCCACTTTGACCTCCTCTCATCAAACTGCAGCCCCCCCAACCAACGTGTCACCCACACTGACGAACCCAGTGTGCCCACAGACTCAAGTGAGTCGCAAGCACCTGTATGTGGTATGAATCCAGCTGCCATATTGCAACTCTCCCCCGCGTGTGTCTCTTGTGGTTTCCCTGTTATTATTTACTGAGATTGTCAGGTTGAAAATCTGGTACAGTTAGTAGACTGCCAGTGCAAAAGGAAAATAAATCATTCTTGTCTTCTCAACTCTGGGTGAGAAGCTCATGGGTTCATCTGGCAGTCTGAGTTTATAATCCAAGCTGAGGCACACAGAGTAGCACTGTCAGAGAGCCATACAGTCAGAGGGGTTCTCCTTCAAAAAGGTTTCAAAACCAAACTCTTGAGTGGACGTAAAGGAGCCCTCTTTCATTAAAAAAACATTTTCAAGTATCCTGATCAATATTTAGCACTGAATCAAAATCTTCCAAAAGCACGTTATATTGTCACATGGCATGGAGACACACCCTCAGCTCACTCCTTCCATACCAATTATCAAGCACACACTTACAAACCTGTTTTACTCTTTCATGTTCTCATTAAATCCCCTAAGCTTTTAAACTTGCCTACATACCAGGAAGTATTTACAGTGGCCAGTTAACACACCAACCCACACATTTTAGGAATGTCGGAGTAGACCAGAGCACATGGGGTAAACAGACATGGTCACGGGAAAGCAGTCAAACTTTTGAAGAAGGGTCTCAGTCCGAACAGTCGACTGTTTACTCCTTTCCTGCCTGCTGAGTTCCTCCAGCATCTTGTGCGTGTGTTGCAAACTTCCTATTAACGGCACACAAGATCTGGATCGAAAACAGGTTCCTGGAAATGAGATGCAGTGGATCTACAAGCTGCATAATTGCGCAAGATCACACTGGGTTTTACGTAATCTTGCCAAGTCGAAGTTGGTTGCAGAATTCCTCCTTGTTACAGTGGCTGCATTTAGGTATCAGCTTAATGCCTGTGAAGTATTTCATGTTTGGGAACAGCACGGACTAATGCGAGCGTTTTGCTTGTTAGAGATGCAGAGATTCTACAGCGATTAAATTTGCCCGCAGTGACAGCTTGCCCTTAAGGAAAACTATACCTACCACGAGGTAAACAGAAAGAACGTACTTTAGATACAGAGAAGGAAAGATGGAAAGGCAGAGATGGCAGAGACTGAGGGAATGCACTCTAAACAATGTTGAGAGGAGTAAGAGGACTTTGCCATGCTTACTGAGGGAAATCAAGACAAGAAATAGAACTTAGCATAAATTAATTCAATATAAAATAAGCACAGAAAGCAAAACAGAGAGGGAAAAAAATAAAATTGAGATAGAGATAAAAGACACAGAAGAATAAGGATTGTTTTGTTGTAATTCACCAACAATAATTACAACCTGAAAGCAGTGCACTTAGGAAAATAAATACGTCCAGTGCTGGGGTGGGCAGCCTGTTTCACTGTGAATAAAAATGATAATACTATTAAGCAGATCATTTTAACCTGAAAACTTTCAGTCACCTACACCACCTACACCAAGCTTGTAGCTTTCTGCCTAATTATATTTTATGACATACCTATAATGTTCTGTGGCATATTTTACCACATAGTAATGTACATATGCAACTTATCATTGTATGTCATAAAATATAATTAAGCAGAAAGCTACAAGCTTGGTGTAGGTGGTGTTGGTGACTGAAAGCTTGATAAGAGAAATGGGTTTTAGGGATTCTTTTAAAAAGGGGAGAAAATAGAGTGGAAATATGTGGGGTTGGGGTTGATTCCAGGGCTAAGGGGCTGAGGGAACTTAATGTTGAAATTGTTCGAGTTACTGAAATAGGACAGTGCAGGAGACTTGAACTGGAGAAGTTTAGGTAACAAAGAGTTGAGGACTAAAGGAGGCTATCAAGATGCAGAAGAGCAAGGCCAAGGATGGAGTCAGTAACATTGTAATATCATGCTTCTCCGTGAACTTCTAGAAGGCCATGCACAGGCACCAAAAAACAAAATGCAGGTACTCAAAATCTGAAATAAAATTCAGAAAACGCTGGAACCACTCAACAGGTCAGGCAGCATCTGTTCAGAGAGAAAAGCACAGCTCACACTTCAGGTTGAAGAACCTTTGTCAGAACTTGGAAAGGGAGTAAACATGTGAAAAGTGAGTTGAAGAGAAAGTGGGGAAGGGGGGTATGGAATGAAGGTATACCACATCTCAAAGAGCGGGAGGGAAGCTGAAGCCAGTGAGGATAAAGAAGGCAAACAGAACATAGAGCATGTAACACCACAGCACACAATAAGCCCACCGTCGCACGACGTTGTGCTGACTCTTTAGCACACTCTAAGATCAATCTAACCAAAACAACTTACCTACTTCCCGTTACACCGCTGGCATTTAGGGCAGCAGTGAAGGACCTCTGTCTCTGGTGGTGTTCAGGGCCGTGTCAGTGGCATCCTCTTGATTTTCCTTACTGTTAGTCATGCAAGTGCAGGGTGGAGTCTCAGGAATACTGTCGCACTCAGATGTAGAATGATTCTTCATTGCTGTTTCCATAACGATTCTGTTTGATCAGTCAGGGTTTTTAGCCCTGAGCTGAATCCCCGATCCTGGAGGACCAGTGAACCACTCTTAGTTTGTCCTCTACCCTTTGACCTTACCAAGAGACAAAGCATAAGGCCCTGACTCCAGCCTGGAGTCATTGAGGTACACAAGCCTCTAAACTCTACGACAAGGTTGTGGTCCTCTTGCAGGAACCAAAATGAAACAGACAGAAATTCCACAGGGATGCGGAAGACCGCTTCTTCCTAGCTGGCATTCCAGCTGGGAAAGAGGCAGTATATTCAACAGGAAATGAGAATAATAAAATGGCCTTTGCTGGAAATCTGAAATAAAAACAGAAAACACTGGAAACACTCAGCAGGTCAGGGAGCATCTGAGCAGAGAGAAAAACAGCTAACGTTTCAGTTCCAAGAAGTGAATGAGACATCTTTTTCTTCATCTGCTTACTACAACAGCTTGCCTGCATATTGCTACTTTAATATAGCACAATTGCCAGGTCAGTTCATTAAAGTGTTACTGAACAAAGCAAAGCTTGTGGCATTACAGACCATTAGAACAGAGCCCCTGAATTTCCATTATAACTGCCTTTCCGTTTTCTCCATTGTAGTGGTGAGTGCTGATAGTCTGACCTATGGATTCAATTATAATTCAAGAAAGAAGAGAGATGATTTGGAATTATTATCTTTTTGACAGACCACCGTACGTTGTGGAAAGTTGTCAGCGTGGAGCACCTTGATCCAAAGCACTTTATTAGGGCTTGTTTTACCTTTGCAGTGTGGCTTGTGGTATGTTTGGGAATAGAACTTTTCTCCAGTCACCCCCAGAGGGTGAAATCCCAGCTGCAGGATGCCTAGCTGCTCTCCGAGAAAGACACAGAGCCAGTCCGGTTGACTTGGCAACAAGTTAAAAAGAAATTATATACACATGTACCATCCTTCATGCTTAGCTACAGGCAGGAGCTTTGGCCTTTGTTCCATTTGCAGGAGGGATGCTGCAAAACAATGGCTGACAGATAGCTTGAGGCACAGAGAAACACTGTATGTGGCTTATCCTCAGTTACATTTGATACAGAAACACTGTCCCCTACTCAATGAGACCCTAATGAGTACTGAGTAGAGGAACCATAGAAATTCAGACAGTGGAAACTTTATCTGACTGACTCCACCACAGAGACAGAAAGAATAAATGGCATGAAGTGAGCACTTAGCTGTGTGATCTGGATCAGATCTGGTATAGGAGCTTGGTGATCTGGATCAGATCCAGTGCATTAGCCTTGTGATCTGGATTAGATCTGGTAAAGATTTTTTTTTAAGAGATTAGTTTTATTTGTCACATGTACAGTGAAAAGCTTCATTTTGTGTCAATGACCAACAGAGTCCAAGGATGTGCTGGGACAGCCTACGAGTGTTGTCGTACTTCTAGTGCCCACGTAACATGCCTACAGCTTACTAACACCAACTCATACTTCACCGGTACGTGCAGAAAACCCATCAGTCGCAGGGAGTACGTACAGGAGCCCTGTGATCCATAGTATACCCTATCTGGGTGTTGAATGGCCCAGTTTAATTCCAGGAGCTGGTACCTGTGTCATGAATACATCTTGATGCTGCTTTATAAAATTCTTTCTATCACCTGGTACGGCTGTCTGACGAGCCACAGCAGCCTCTGCAAATCACAGTGCTGCACGTTTGGTTCTCCTAGCACCGCTGATCTAGATCTGAAGTTCACTGTAATTGAAGGGGGATTCCAGGCATCTTATCAAGGTATCTGAGCAGCTTCATTAAGATATGCTGTCACTCCCATCTCTCAGTGACTGCAAAACAAGTAACAGCAAATGACCAGGTTGTCTGGATCAGCTGCAGGTTCAAGAACAAACCCAAAGACTAACACTGACACAACTCCGGCGTTGTGCTGAAGGAGGCCAGCAACATTAAATAAAACTTAAACTGGATACGAAAGCATTTTTAATTCCTGATAAAACATCTCATGGTTCCTCTGTCATTGAACATACAACAGACACCAATACAGTATAGGAACAGGCCCTACGGCCCATCATGTCTGTACCGAACACGATGCCAAATTAAACTGAATCTCTTCTCGCTGCTCATGATCCATGCTCCTCATTTCCTGCATGTTTATATGTCTAATTAAGCCTTCACAAACACCCCTGGCAGTTTGAGACATGTATCACACTGTGTAAAATAATCTGCCTTGCCCATCTCCATTAAACTTTTCCCCTCTCATCTCAAATGCATGTCAACTAGTACTTGATGTGTGATCCTAGGGAAAAAATGCAGGCTGCTTACTCTATCCATGTCTCTCATCACTTTATAAAGTTTTATCAATTCTTGCCTTAGCCACCGCTGCTCCAGTGAAAGCAACTCAAGTTTGTTCTTCCTCTCCTCATAGCTCAGGTTCTTTAATCCAGGCAGCATCCTGATAAACCTCTTCTGCTTCCTCTCCAAATGCTCCATGCTCTTCCTATAATGGCGAGACCAGAATTCTGTGTAACCAGAATTGCACTTGGAAGAGGCACAGGGAACGTTTCCCCAAGCTGAGGAGAAGACTCCCCCAGGAACCTCCCCACATGCTTCTCACACTGGATCCAGGGTGCTTGTATACAGCAAACCTTTGCGTTCTTTTTCAAGTCCATGAGGTAGCTGGTGTCTCCCCCGCCCCGGAGGATTCGCATCATACACCTTCCTCTGTCAGTACTACAGAGAAACCAAATCACTCTCAACGGCCTCGGAGGTGGAGGATGCAGAGGTTCGAGCCAAACATTTAACAGTCTAGTGACATTTCTGCCTCCATCCGAGCAGGTGAGTGACAAAAAGTGGGTAAGGAGTTACAGGAGGCTGCTTGCACAACCTGCCCACACTCACTGCAACATCAGAAGTTAGTGGGCAGGCAGGAAGGGGATCTGAAGGAATTATGTGGATCAACAGTTGGACCTCCCATGTTATCTGTAACCACGCACAGCACATTAAAAAGCCTCAAATAACATGGGCAATTCTTGAATCTTGGGTGATACTGATTTAAAAAGAAGCACAGTAAGAAAGCTTTGATATCAAGGCTCTTTAATATCTCAACGTTTCAAATTTCTCTGTCAGCAGTTCTGCTGGATAATAATATGACACGCTTATGCAAGTGTGGAAGGAGTGATAAACCACACAGGCCTCATGCCTGCTTTACCATTCAATATGACTGACCATTACTGATGCACTGGAGGCAGCTTTCTCATCTGATCCTTAAATCCATAATGTTTTACTACTTTCCTAATTCTTATGCTGAAAGGTTATATAGAAACATAGAAACATAAAAAACCTACAGCACAATACAGGCCCTTTGGCCCACAAAGCTGTGCCGAATATGTCCTTACCTTAGAAATTACCTAGGGTTACCAATAGCCATCTATTTTTCTAATCTCCATGTACCTATCCAGGAGTCTCTTAAAAGACCCTATCGTATCCGCCTCACCACCGTCGCCGGCAGCCCATTCCATGCACTCACCTCTCTCTGCGTAAAAAACTTACCCCTGACATCTCCTCTGTACCTACTTCCAAGCACCTTAAAACTGTGCCCTCTCGTGCTAGCCATTTCAGCCCTGGGAAAAAGCCTCTGACTATCCACATGATCAATCTCCTCTCACCATCTTGTACACCTCTATCAGGTCACCTCTCATCCTCTGTCGCTCCAAGGAGAAAAGGCTGAGTTCACTCAACCTGTTTTCATAAGGCACGCTCGCCCAATCCAGGCAACATCCTTGTAAATCTCCTCTGCACCCTTTCTATGGTTTCCACATCCTTTCTGTAGTGCGGCGACCAGAACTGAGCACAGTACTCCAAGTGGGGTCTGATCAGGGTCCTAAATAGCTGCAACATTACTTCTCGGCTCCTGAGCTCAATCCCACGATTGATGAAGGCCAATGCACCGTATGCTTTCTTAACCACAGAGTCAACCTGCACAGCAGCTTTGAATGTCCTATGGACTCGGACCCCAAGATCCCTCTGATCCTCCACACTACCAAGAGTCTTACCATTAATACTATATTCCG
This sequence comes from Mobula hypostoma, assembly GCF_963921235.1. Taxonomy (NCBI): domain Eukaryota; kingdom Metazoa; phylum Chordata; class Chondrichthyes; order Myliobatiformes; family Myliobatidae; genus Mobula; species Mobula hypostoma. Next base: position 89,664,857 of record NC_086097.1, read on the forward strand.
CCATCATATTTGACCTACCGAAATGAACCACCTCACACTTATCTGGGTTGAACTCCATTTGCTACTTCTCAGCCCAGTTTTGCGTCCTATCAATGTCCTGCTGTAGCTTCTGACAGCCCTCCACACTATCCACAACACCTCAGCCTTTGTGTCATCAACCTCTATGTAACCTAGTCTTCCCTTCCAGAGTTTCTCCCCTAAAATAATCTGTCTCTCTGACACCAGTTTGCAGCCTTTATTGAACCCAACCATGAACCATTCTGCACTCTTGTCTCACACTTAGGGGCTCAACCCAACGTCAGCCATCCCTTTGCCTCCTTAGATGCTGCTCGGCCCACTGAGCTCCTACAGCATTTTGTTTCTTCCTCCACATTCCAGCTTCTGAAGTGTCTTTTATCTCCAGCCTCTGGGATAGAGATCTCCAAAGACTTGACAAGAGCTTGAGATAAAGCAGTATTAAAACACGCTTCAAAAACCTTAACAAGCAAACACTGATCTTGAGGGGCAAGGGAGATATTGAAAATACTCAGCAATCCAGAAAGAAACAGTTATTGATTTGGAGCATAGTCCAGAAGCTAAATCACTTGCAAGAAATGGTTTTGAGCCAGCAGATCATATACAGCTGGTGGAGCAGATATGAAGGGCCAGGTAGTTTATCACTTTTATGTTAAAAGCTCACCAACCTGAAATGGTAACCAAGTTTTCATTCTGCAGATGCTGCCTTCAAACTTCGAAGACCTCAAGTTCTGAAATACCCTCCCTAAAGCTTTTTGTCTCTGTCCATGGCAAGAATTTCTCTGAAGCCAATTCTGCCTGTTCTGATGGAACAGGTTTTCATCATTTCTTCTGTGCAACGCAACATCACACTCAGTGTAGTTATACTCCTGTGAAGCAGTTTGAGATCTAGTCCCACGTTGGAGGTGGTGCATTGTTATATCTGTTTCCAGCACCTGTACTTCTTTGCTTTCATTTTCGGCGGGAATTAGAAAAGGTGATTCAAAGCTGGAGGTTTGCATGATGAAGCACCTTAAAGGGGCTTGAGAGGACGAGATGTGGAGGGATTGGAGGCAGGGTCAAGTTAGGGAGGAATGGCAGGGCCTATAGGTTCCAGGGAAGATAAAACCAATGAGGGAATAAAGAAATTGTCAACCACTGAGAAACAGAATCATAAGCAAAGATGCTTCCTGCTCCTCCTTAATCTATCTCATCACTCTCTACATTAGGGTGGAAGGCAAGACAGCGGCTATACTTCATTAGGAGTTTGAAGCAATTTGGCATGTCAATAAATGCACTCTAAAGCTTCTCTAGTTGTACCATGGAGAGCATTCTGACAGGCTGCATCACTGTCTGGATTGGTGGGGCTACTGCACAGGACCGAAAGAAGCTGCAGAAGGTTGTAAATCTAGTCAACTCCATCTTGGGCACTAGCCTACAAAGTACCCAGGACATCTTTAGGGAACGGTGTCTCAGAAAGGTAGCATCCATTATTAAGGACCTCCAGCACCCAGGGGATGCCCTTTTCTCACTGTTACCATCAGGTAGGAGATACAGAAGCCTGAAGGCACACACTCAGCGATTCAGGAACAGCTTCTTCCCCTCTGCCATCCGATTCCTGAATGGACTTCGAAGCTTTGGACACTACCTCACTTTCGTTAATATACAGTATTTCTGTTTTTACACAATTTTTAATAATCTATGCAATATAAATAATTGATCTACTTGTTTATTTATTGTTATGTTTTATTTTATTTATTATTATTATTTCTCTCTCTGCTAGATTATATATTGCATTGAACTGCTGCTGCTAAATTAACAAATTCCACGTCACATGCCGGTGATAATAAACCTGATTCTGATTCTGTCATTTGATCTTAAGAACAATTATTGAGGTTTGAGACTTCGCTCTCTCTCCTTCTAACCAAAGTCAAAGGTTAAATTTGAGTCCATTGTCAAATGTACACGTGCATGTACGCACAAGTCAAGGAGAAACTTACCTGCAGCATCACAGGTACATAGCATCATAAATGCAGCATTTACAATGTAAACATAAGTGAATTATAAATTATTATGTGATTTTTATAAGAAATAACACAATCAGAGGAAAACAAAACAAAGTCCATTTTATGCAAAGTGGTAAAGTGTTGCTATACTGAGGTAGAACGGAACGGCTGAAAGCAAGTAACTGTTTTGAACTTGGCAGTGTGGGATTTTGGGCTTCTATACCTCATGCCTGGTGGTAGCTGCAAGAAGGTGGCGTGTAACCAGTGAAATAGATGAAATGAATGGATATTCCCGTTAATATTTGCCTTCTGCTTTGCATTCACTCTGTGAAAATCAATTCCTTTCCTTGAGAAATCAGCACCGAAAAAAAGTTGAGGCGAGCATAAAATTAGCCATGGTCATGAACAAATTTGGGGCAGGCTTGTGTGTCTGAGTGGCCTATTCCTGCTCCTATTTTCTTGTGTGTCCTTTCAGCAGGCCACACTGGACCAGGTTTGCTGCTCTTTATATCCATGGTCTGAATGGGGATGAGAAACAAGGACCAGGAAGGATAAGTATCCTTTCAGGTGTCTTGATGCATCAGTTCACACGTCCTTCACTGCGGGAAAGGTTGTCACCAGCAGCATCTCTGCTCCTGCTCCTCAGTGAGAAAAGATAATGGTTGGGTTGTTTTAATTCCAAGCCTGGACTAAACCAAACGATCTTAAACTCTCTACCTCAATTCTGACCTCCTTTGTGGTTTTAGTCAAACTCGCCCGCAGTTGAAGGAACAACAGCCCTCAGCTGTACAGCGGTAAAGCTGCTGCCTCACTCCAGCCGAGACCCAGGTTCATTCCTGACCTCGGGCACTGCCGGGGTGGAGTTTACGCGTTCTCCCTGTGAAGGTGCGGGTTTCATTTGGGTGCTCCAGTTTCCTCCCCCGTCCTAAAGAGGTGCGGGTTGGTGCGTTAGTTGCCTGCTGTGAATTGTCCCTATTGTATCGGTGAGTGGTAGACGCTGGTGGGAGCTGATGGGAATGTGGAGAGAATAAAATGGGATTAGATGAAGATTAGTGCAAATGGGTAGTTTTAGTCAGTGCAGGCATTTACTATAAGTGGCCTTGGGCTGGACTTAACTAACCTAACAACCCATTTCCCAATTAGGGACCTGACTGTTTTCCAGGCACAATGCCATGTTCAACAATTTGAGATTAGAACAGTTTATCTCTTGTTTGCATACAAGGCACAGGCTGCTTCTATCAAAGTACAGGAAGATGAAGGGCAACTTGCATCTACTCCTCATCTATGGATTCTGAGGTGGTCGATGAAGAACAATCGACTCGTCCACAGGTGGGGCAAGAAGGGCCTGACAAGGCAAAAGTGAAGTTTATAGTGACTGAATTCCCAAAAACTGCAGATACCAGAAGTTGCAAATGTAACCCTTAGGTTCGTCTAGTGGCTTAATCTAGGGGAAGACAGCCCCTGGCCCGGCCAAACTTCAGAAATCTTGTTTGGGTGGATACTGCGTGATCTGTTCCCCTGTTATGAATCAGTAGCCTGAGATAACAAACAGTACACAATACTCAATTGAACAATTGAGCTTTATAATTCTTAATTTAACTATAGGTTAGTAATGAAAAAGAAAAACAAAGGAAAAAAGAAGGGCCCATTCTCATGAAACAGTCTGATGCGCAACACTGGAGCTCACTGCGTTCCCATTTGTTAGCTTTCCATTGATTTTCCCCTCGGGCATCGACTCCCGACCCCATTCCAAGTCCATTCCGTCCTGCAGACTACGGCTTCCCTGTTCTGGCATCTTCTCTCTCCATCTTCCGCCGAACAAAAGACCATGAAACCTTCACTCAGGCACACAAGAAAGAAAACACCTTCCCTTACTGGCCAGCGCATATTCCAAAGCCCCCATTATCTCTAAGTAAAAGGTAGTTAGTTAGTCTTGCGAGACCATGCATCTGCACCTGTAAAGTCTTCACTCTCCAGGGCGCAGGCCTGGGCAAGGTTGTATGGAAGACCAGCAGTTGCCCATGCTGCAAGTCTCCCCTCTCCACGACACCAATGTTGTCCAAGGGAAGGGCATTAGGACCCATACAGCTTGGCACCAGCGTCGTCGCAGAGCAGTGTGTGGTTAAATGCCTTGCTCAAGGACACAACACATTCCCTTGGCTGGGGCTCGAACTCACGACCTTCAGGTCGCTAGTTCAATGCCTTAACCACTTGGCCACGTGTTATCTCTAGTCATAACCCAAACGCTGCTGCTACAGAGAAACCATCACATTAGCATGGAACATTACAGCGCGTTACACAAACATAATCAGGAAACAGTGGAAACACTCAGCAGTCAGGCTGTATCTGTAGAAAGAAACAAATGAAGTTTCAGATATCAGAAAATGCTGATGTGTGTTTCCAGCATTCTCTGTTCTGTTTTAGGCAGGTAGGTAGTTGAAAAGATATGCACTTCTTCCCTCATTAACACATATATTTGGCCTCAGTTTGCGGGTTTCTGCTTCCCATTCACCCATCTTTTCTTTTCATTCTTTCCCTCTGTCATCCCAATGCCCTTCTCATTACTATCGCCCACCCAACACTGTAAGTCGCAGGTCCAAATCGCAAGCCTAGCTTTACAATGCCCAGTCCGAGCTGTTGTCATCTCCCCCACTCCATGCACCACACAAAGAGGGTGCTGCACTACCAGCTCTTGGATGAAAGGTTAACTTGGTGTTTCTGCACAGCTCTGATGGGCTGAATGTCCTCCAAAGTTTTGGTTCTTTTACGGCTGCTGTTGAGGTCGGACACAAGCCAGCAATCAGGTGCAGTGAGCAATTTGGTCTCCAATTTCAGGTTAACTGCTCTGCTGCTGTCCCTTACCTCCCTCCACCTGTCTCAGCAAGAACCTGGACCCACTGCAATTTGCCTATCGCCACAATAGGTTTACAGTGGATGCGATCTCATTGGCTCTTCATGCAGCCTTTGATCACCTGGACAATACTGTACATATGTAAGGCTGCTGTTTATCAACTACAGCGCAGCGTTTAATACAATCACTCCTACAGGTATGATCAAAAAGGTCCAAAACCTGGGCCTCTGTACCTCCCTCTGCAACTGATCCTCAACTTCCTCACTGGAAGACCACAGCCTGTGCGGATTGGTAATAACACCTCCACCTCACTAATAATCAACACTGGTGCACCTCAGGGATGTGTGTTTAGCCCACTGCTCTATCTCTCCATATCCGTGACTGAGCGGTTAGGCACAGCTCAAATACCTTCTGTAAATTTGCTGATGACACAACTGTTTTTGGCAGTATTTCAGATGGTGACGAGAGGGTGTACAGGAGCAAGATAAGTCAGCTGGTTGAGTGGTGTGGCAGCAACATCTTGCACTCAGTGTCAGTAAGACCAAAAAATTGATTGTGGACTTCAGAAAGGGGAAGACAAGGGAACACACACCAGTCCTCATAGAGGGATCAGAAGTGGAAAGAGTGAGCAGCTTCAAGTTCCTGGGTGTCAAGATCTCTGTGGATTTATCCTGGGCCCAGCATATTGATGAGGCTACAAAGGAGGCATGACAGCAGCTATATTTCACTGGGAGTTTGAGGATATTTGGTGTTACCAAAGACACTTGCAAATTTGTACAGATGTACCATGGAGAGCATTCTAACTGGCTGCATCGCCATCTAATATGGAAGGTGGGGGAGTGGGGTGTGACACTGCACTGGATGGAAATAAGCTGCAGAAAGTTGTAAACTCAGTCAGCCCCATCATGGGATCCAGTCTCCTCAGCACCCTAAACATGCCTCAAAACAGCAGCATCCATCACTAAGGACCCCCGCCTCCCAGGACATGCCCTCCTCTCATTGCCATCAGCAGGGCAGAGGTTCAGGAGGCTGAAGGTACACACTCAGGAACAGCTTCTTCTCTTCCGCCATCAGACTTCTGAATGGGCATTGAAACCATAAAAACTATCTCGTTACTTTTTTGCACTTCTTATTTAACTTAACTTACACTTCCCCCAGTCCCCATCACTCCCTTTCCTTCTCTCCTCCATCTATTCATCACCCACCAGTCCTGCCCCAGGTTTTATCCTTTCACTGTTCTCATCTGCTCTCTCCATCTCCTTTGTTTGGTTCCACATTCCTTTCCCATCAGATTCCATCATCTGCAACCCACCTCCCAGGCTCTGTTGCTATCTCTACTTTTCCCTCCTCCATCTGCCTTCCTGACCTCCTCAGCTAGATCCACGTATTGCTTGCCAGCTCTTGCTCCATCATGACCGCTACCAGCTCTCTCCCCTCTTTCCCTCAGTTCAGATGAAGGGTCTCAACCTGAAATGTGGACCATCCATTTCCCTCCACAGATGCTGCCTGACCTGTTGAGTTTCTCCGGCACCTTGTTCGTTACTCTGAACTCCAGCATCTGCAGTGCCCCCAAACCAAACGGTATGTTGGGGGCAAATGGTCAGAGAGGATTTGAGTACAAAAGTAATGATACCTTTCAGTAATTTTAGAGCACTTTGATGTGGCTGTACCTTGGGTTTTGCATATGTTTGGGTCTCTTTATCCTTAAATGATGTACTTGCTATTGATGGAGTGTAGTGAAGATTTAGTAAACTGGTTCTGGCATAGCGAGCCATATGACGAGAGATGAGGCCTGTATTTTCTTGTGTTAAGAAGAATGAGAGGAGGAGGCATTGAAACTTACAAAACTCTTGCAGGGTTAAACAGGCTAGACTCACTAAGACGTAAAAGCTACTGAAAGGCCTGCATAGAGTGGATGTGGAGAGAACATTTCTAATATTGGGAGTGTCTAGGATCTGAGGCTAGCACTTTGGAATAAAGGATGTCTTTTTAAAACTGAGATGAGCAGGATTTTCTTCAGCCAGAAGGAGGTGAATCTGTGTAAATTGTTGTCAAAGAGGTCTATGGCAAGTCATTGTGTGTATTTCAGACAGATTGATAGATTCTTGATTATTGTCTTTCGGTCTTCTGCTCTTGACTGGTAAGGGGGTTACAGGTTGCAGACTGGAGAATGGGATTTTGAAAAAACAATCATGATTGAGTCATGGGACAGACTCAATGGGCCGAATGGCCTAATTTGATTCCTATATCTTATGGTCTTATGATGAATCTTTGGAATTCTCTGCCCCAGAAGGTTCGGTCACTGAATTCATTCAAAACAATGATCAATATATTTCCGCCTATTAAGGAAATCAAAGCATTTGTGGATAGCATAACATGAGTCACGATCTTGATGAAGGATGGAGGAATGCAGGGGCTTGGTGGGTCAACTTCAGCTCCTAGTTCTTATGTTCTTACATTTTGATCCGGCAAGGCTCCCCTGTTGCTTACACATCCTTGCACCATAGTACACACCATTACAACCGTGACCAAATTTCTAACAAATACTCCTTTGTGTACAAAGGGCTTTGGGACATCCTGAGGCAGGGAGAGCCTCCGTGCTATTGTAACTCTGTACACTCTGAATGAAACCAAGCTCTGATGGACTGTCACTGTCCATGAAGCAGCTAAATAAGACAAACAGTTATTATCTGCTATGTTTATCTCCCTATACACTGCAAGCTTCTTCCTGCAGTGTTTATGCTATTTAGTGAACCATTGCTAGTCATCAGAATGCAAACTTTCAACTGAGAAAGGTGTGACATTGCAAATCAACCAACTCCAATTATATTACACTTCACCTCTGTGATTAATTAAGGAACAGAATTGGAAGAGGGACTGGCCCATTTAAACTCTCAAGCCTTTTCTTACCATTGTGTCTCATCTGTCTGTTGATCATTTTATCACTGATTCACAGAAACGTACGGCATTGAAGGAGGGCTTCTGCCTCCTCTACCTAACTCATTCTCCGTGTTCTCTCCACCACCACCCCCACACTCCACAGTGTGCTTGCTTTCTTCCTTGTCCAGTTCAAAACTTTCACACTGCTTACCTCTCCAAAGATGTTACCTGACCTGTTGAGTATTCGTTGTTTTTGACCAGTTGAGTATTGCTTCAGACCTCTAGCCCCTGCAGTTTGTTTTTTAAAGAGTTCCTCCCCGCCCATTCTGTGTCATGAGGACACAGAACGAATATCGGGAATGCAATGTGTTTCACCGAGACGTGGTTACACGAGCAAATCCCAGATTCTAACGCTACTGTAAATGGGTTTTCAACGATATGAATAGACAGAGTTTATCTACAGTGTGGTAAGAGGAAGGGAGGTGGGCTTACTGTGCTTGTGAACAATACAGATGGTGTAATCCCGATCACATTTCTGTGAAAGAATGAATCTGCAATCTGGACATCTAGCTACTTGCTGTGAGTTTGCATCAGTTTTATCTACTGTGTGAGTTCAGCCACGCCATATTGCTCGTTGTCTACATTCTGCCTTCTCGTCGCAGTCCTGATGCTGCGTGTGATGTCAAACACACTACCGTCGCGAGACTCCAGATACTGCTATCCATTCATTGGTGTATCAGAAGACTTCAACCATGTTTCTCTCTCAACAACCCTACCCACCTTCAATCTGTTTGTCAAGTGTCATACAAGAGAAAATAAAACACTGGATCTCTTGTATGCAAATGTCAAAGATGCATACAGCTCCACAGCTCTCCCCCCACTAGGAAGATCAGATCACAATCTGGTTCACCTCATGCCCTTGTACAAGCTTAAAGTACAGCAACAGCTAGTTACCACCAAGATAGTAAAGAAATGGTCTCCAGAGGCCATGGAGGCCTTGAAGGGCTGCTTTGAGGTTACTGACTGGAATGTGCATTGTGACTGGGAGGACATTAACGGATTTACTGATTGCATCACTGGCTACATCAACTTCTGTGTGGACACTGGAATACCATCAAGGACTGTTCGCTGCCTCCCCAGCAACAAACCATGAATCACCAATGATGTAAGGGCTCTTCTTAACCACAAAAAGAGAGCTTTAGATCAGCAGAGAGGGAGGAATTGAAACGTGTAGAGGGAGCTAAAGGAGAAGATGAAGGTGGCTAAAGAGGAATACAGGAGAGAGCTGGAGAATAAGCCTGGGGAGAGTAGCACACGGGAGGTGTGGAGAGACACGAAGAACATCACTGGCTCAAACAGCCTACTTGTGGAGCGTGGGAATGCAGCCGTGAATAGATTAATGAGTTAAACCAATTCTTCAATAGGTTTGACAATTGTCCTCCTGTTCACACCCCCCCCCCTCAGCACACCAGTCCGAGGGCAGAGGCACCCAATGCTCCCTCAGCATCAATACTCCCTGTCTCTCTCCTCTCCCCTGTCTCTACTGTCTACATCACCTCCTTACCCTGCACCTACCATCCACAGCTCCACTTACCAACTGCTATTGTCCCGATCTTCACCTCCCCTAGTCCCCACCTTCCACCAACTCTCCAGTCACCATCGACTCACCTTCACTACTGAGCAGGTGAGAAGGGCTCTGGGCAAACACAAACACGCCAAAGTATTGGGACCGGATGGTGTGAACCCCAAGGTCCTGAAGGAGTGAGCTGAGCAGCTGTGTGGAGTTCTCCAGCCCATTTTCAATCGCAGTCTCAGCCTGGGAAAGGTCCCGACTGTATGCAAGACATTATGTGTGGTCCCAGTACCTAAAAAAGGCCAACCGAAAGTCTTGAATGACTACCGTCTGGTGGCCCTGGCTCCCTTCCTGTTTACCTTGTGTACCTCGGACTTTAGATACAATACTGAGTCATGTCATCTGCAGAAATTCTCTGATGACTCAGCAATAGTTGGGTGTATAAAGGGAGGACGGGAGGACAAATTCAGGGCTCTGGTGGAGCACCCTGTGAAATGGTGCAAGCTGAATCATCTGCAAACATCAATAAGACAAAGGAGATGGTGATGGACTTTAAGAAGTCTAAGTCTGTTACTACTGATGGTGAGGACGTGGATGTGTTGAGGACTTACAAGTACCTGGGGGTGCACCTGGATGACGGACTTGAGTGAAGCACCAACATACAGGTTGTGTACAAGAAGGGCCAGAGTCAACTCTACTGCCTGAGGACACAGAGATCCTTTGGAGTATGCAGGCCTCTCCTTCACATGTTCCACCAGTCTGTTGTCACCAGTACAATATCCTATGCAGTGGTGTGCTTGGGCAATGGCATCTACATGGGTGATACCAACAACCTCAATAAACTGATTATAGGAGTCAAATTGGACACACTGGAGGCTGTGGTAGAACAAAGGACTCTCTGGAAAATCCTGGCAATTCTGGACAATGTTCCTCACCCTCTGCATGCCACCTTGGCTGAACAGAGGAGCACTTTTAGTAATAGACTAAGACAACAGCGCTGCTCCAAAGAGTGCTATATGAGGTCATTCTTACCCTCGGCCATTAGACTCTATAATGAGTCAAACTATAGACAGGGAAGTGGTGACCCCCTCCTGTTAGACTGTTTGAGGTAATTAATTTTTATTCTTCCTTCTCTTATAATATTTGTATATCTATGCACTTGTAATGCTACTGTGACACTAATTTCCTTCGGGATCAATAAAGTATCTATCTATAAACAATGTCATCTCTTGGACTCCCATCATGTCAGCAACTCGGACAGTCAAAAATTAAGGTAAAAAAAATACAACCTTTGAAAGTTTTGCAAAATCCTGCCCCATTTTATTAGACCATTGTGCAAAATTCAACAAAATTGTGCTGCCAGTTGTCACTAAATATCAATCTCACTTTCTGCTGCCCCAGAAAACGTTGTCTTGCATAAGCTTGTTAGCTTCTGTTTAACAGCCAGTGATTCATGGGTACACCCCTCTCCACCGTTGATAGTACCCACAGAAGGCACTGCCTCAAAAGGGCAACATTGATCAGCAAAGACCCCCAATATATGGGCCATGCCATCATCTCACAGCTACCATCAGGAACTAGGTACAGATACTTGAATTCCTACACCAGCAGGTTTGAGAATAGCTACTCACTTCCAGAGACAACTGGCAAAGCCCTAATAACAAAAGTTTAGCAACACTATGACCACTTTAACCACCTTGCGCTAAAGCAGACTTTGCTTCTTTTCCCTGTGTTTTTTTCTGTAAAAAGTGTGTATAATTCATGATTAATTTATTCTTATGAATGCTGCTTATCTGATGCTATATACCCCCGATGGTGCGGCACTGTAAGAAAGTTTTTCATTGCTCCTGTGCACACGTTTACTTGTGCAGATGACAACAAGCTTGACCTTGCATTTTGATGCTCAATCAGCAGGCACCTCACCCAAGTTTCTCCCTGAGCTTCATGAGCCTGTGGAAGGAATAACTTTCTGGTAACTGAATTAACCCTCTAGTTTAAATACCTTAAACCCCTTTCCATGCCTCTGTGTCAATGAGGTATTTTTGAAATGTAGTCACTCTTATTATGTAGCCGGAGTAGGTAAATTGGCCCTTCATGCCTGGTCTGATATGCTATAAGGTCATGGGTGACTTTTTATCTTAGTTAACTCAGATTCCTTGATTCTTTCAGTATTCGAAAACCTGCCAATCTCTTTCCTTGTTGATACTCAGTAAATGAGCCTCCATAGACCTCATTCCAAAGATCTCATTGTCATCCAGGTGATGAATTTTCTTCTAATCTCTGTCCTGAATGACTGGTCTCTTATTTTGAGTCTGTGACCCTGGCAATGGGTAATACAATCGTAGTATCCACCCTATTGAGCTTCTAATACAGTGTACTTCAATAGGATCATTTCATTTTTGTCAAGTACAGGCACATTACAGCATCATAGAGTCTTACAGATTCTTAGAGTATTGCCAACCGGTCCATGATGACCAAAATGCCCATTGGTTCTAGTCCTTGTTGTCTGCATTTGGCCGATCTCCCTCTAAACCTTTCCTATCCACGTAACTGTCCAAGTGCCTTTTAAACATTGTTAATGTATTTACCTTAATAACTTCCTCTGGCAGCTCAGTTTATGTAAGCACCATTCTTCAGATGAAGAAGTTACCCCTCATGTTCCTATTAAATCTCTTCCCTCTTGCCTTAACCCATGATTCCTGAAACCTGCATTACTCTCTGCTCATTGGGTAGTCTTCCTCTCATTCCAGGAATCAACCCTGCTTGTAAGAGCAATTGCAAAGGAAGCGCGGTGACGTCTCTACTTCCTTAGGAGTCCTCAGAGATTTGGCATGACGTCTAAAACTTTGACAGACTTCTATAGATGTGTAGTAGAGACTGTATTGACTGGCTGCTTCACGGCCTGGAATGGAAACTCCAATGCCTTTGAATGGAAAATCCTACAAGACGTAATGGATTTTGCCCAGTACATCATGGGTAAAGCCTTCCAAACCATTGAGCACATCTACATGAAACATTATCATAGGAAATCAGCATCCATCTTTAGAGACCCTCACCACCCAGCCCATGCTCTCATGCTCTCTTCACCCTGGGAGAAAGACTCTTGCTATCTCCCTTGCATGTTGTTTTATAAACTTCATCAGGTCTCCTCACAGCCTTCGACACTCCAGAAAAAAAATCCCAAATTTGTCCATCCTCTGCTAATGCTTAATACTCCCTAATCCAGACAACATCCTTGTGAATCTCTTCAACAGTCTCTCCAAAGCCTCCATATTCATTCTATAATGCAGTGACAGGAACTCCAAATGTGACCAAACCATGACCACCAATGTCAGCTGCAAACAACTTCCCCACCTTTATACTTAAACCCCTGACAATTCATTCATAGCCTCCTTAAAGGCCACCTCTTGGGCCAAATCTTGGACACACTTGTCTAGTGAACCCTGAGGCCTGACGTCAGGGGTTACCTGATTACAAACTTAAGATACACCTTGGAAAAGTTTGCTACATTAAAGAGAGTGAATTGGTGATGAATTGTCTGAAAAAACTGGTTCTGCTTTAAGATACAAATGAATCATTCTTTCTTCAGAGCTGAATGAGAGAGTTTAATGTGGATGACATACTCAGCACAATCCTGTAAAGACACTACACAATCCCTGTAATTTTAAATACTCCTTCAAGGTATTTTGGTAGTCAGTTATGCCTGTGGTGTTCAATCGTACAATCATAGAGTCATGGAATGATAAAGCAAGGAAACGGGCACATTAGCCCACTTTTGGGCAAATACGGTTAGTGGAAATGGGAAAGCATTTGGCCTGGACATGATGAGCTGAAGGGCTAGTTTCCATTTTGTCCGTTCTGACTTTTGGGACGTGGGAGAAAACTGGAGAAACCAGGGGAAGCCCACAAGGTCACAGGGAGAAGGGACAGTGTCTGGACGGACAGCACCCAAAGTCAGTATCGAATCTGGGTTACAGGAGATGTGAGCGAGCAGCTCTTCTGGGTATACCACAGTGCTGCTGCAGGTTGATAAGAATCCAGGTGGGGTTACTTGACTCGGCCAGTGCAGAAACAATTGGTCTCAGCTTGAGGGCTGAGGGATTGTGAAATCCCAGGAACCAATTCTATCTTTGAATCATGGAGCCATAGAACACTGCAGCATGGAAACAGCCCTTCAGCTCATCTAGTTCATGCTAAACTATTATTCTGCCTAGTCCCCTCAACCTGCACCTGGATCGTAGCCCTGCATACCGCTCTCATCCATGCAGCTATCCAAATTTCTGTGTGAAGTTGAAATCAATCCCATATCCACCACTTCTCCTGGCAGCTTGTTCCACACTTGCACCACCCTCTGGGTGCAGAAGCTCCCCCTCATGTTCTCCTCAAACTTTTCACCCTTCACCCTCAACTAATGACCTCTAGATCTCATCTCATCCAACCACAATGGGAAAGAGCCAGCTTGTATTTACTCTATCTATACCCTCCACAATTTTGTATATCTCCATCAAATCTCCCCTCATCCTCCTACACTCCAGGGAATCAAGTCTTAACGTATTCAACCTTTCCCTATAACTAAGGTCCTCAAATCCTGGCAACATTCTTGTAAGTTTCTCTGCACTTTTTCAAACTTATTTACATATTTCCTGTAGGTAGGTGATCAGAATTGCATACAGTACTCAAAATTAAGCCTCACCAATGTCTTATACAACTTCAACATCACATCCCAACTCCATTACTCACTACTTTGATTTATGAAGGCCAATATGCCAAACACTCTCTTTACTACCTGTCCAGTTGTGACACTACTTTCAAGGAATTATGTATCTGTATTCCCAGATCCCTCTCTTCTACCACAACCCTCAGTGCCCTATCTTTCACAATGTAGATTTTCTCAAAGTGCAAAAGCTCATATTTGTCTGCATTAAGTTCCATCTGCCATTTATCAGCCCATTTTTCCAGCTGGTCCAGATCCTGCAGCAAGCTTTGATAGCCTTCCTTGTTGTCACGGCACCCCGCTGTTCCAATTACCGCATTACAGATGATAAAGAACAGACCCAACACCAAACCCCTACGGAACACCACTAGTCATAGTCCTCCAGTCAGAGAGGCAATAATCTTCTATTACTCTCCAGTTTCTCCTGCAAAACCAATGTCTAATCCAATTTACTATCTCATCCTGAATTCCAAGTGTCTGAACCTCCTTGACCAGCTTTCCATGTGGGACCTTGTCAAAGGCCTTGCCAAAGTCCACGTAGCCAAAATCCTGATTGAGAGCTGAGTCCTGTTTACTGTTTATCTGTACTGCACTTTTCATATGCATTTTGAATTATATTTTATTAATTTATTTGTGGTAATATTTTATCTTATGTGCTGGTTGTGATATTTGTATTCTAGGTTCACCGTGGTCCAGAGGAAAGTGTTTCATTTGGTTGTATAAGTACAGACAGATGACAATAAACTTGAATTTGAACATCTTCTGCCTTTCTTTCATTGATTCCTGGTAACTTCCTCAAGAAATTTTATAAGATGGTTGGACACGACCTACCCTGCACAAGGCCATGTTGAGTATCCCTAACCACTTCCCGTCTATCCATATGCTTATATTTTTGGAGTCTGTTGGGAGAGATGGCTCATCAGGTGAAGGCAGCAGTAGCCAGGATCATGGCACTGTGCGTGGCTCTGCTGCGCATGAGGGCAAGAAAAACAGTGGCGGGGCTGTTGTGGTAGGGGGTTCCATGGTAGGGGAATAGAGAGGAGCTTCTGTGACCACGAATGGGCCTCCCGTATGGTGTGTTGCCTCCCGGGTGCAAGGGTCAGGGATGTCCTGGAGAGGCTGCAGGGCATTCTGAAAGGGGAGGGTGAGCAGCCAGCTGTCATGGTGCATGTAGGTACTATAGGAAGGAAGCAGGATGATGTCCTACAAGCTGAATTTAGGGAGCTAGGAGATAAATTAAAGAGTAGGACCTCAAAGGTAGTAATCTCAGGATTATTACCGGAGCGACGTGCTAGCCAGAGTTGGAATAGCAGGATAGATAGAATGAATATGTGGCTTGAGCAGTGGTATAGGAGGGAGGGTTTCAGATTCTTGGGGCACTGGAACCGCTTCTGGGGGAGTTGGGACCAGTACCATCCGGATGGTCTACGTCTGGGTGGGGCCGGGATCAATGTCCTGGGGAGATTGTTTGCTAGTGTTGTTGGGACGGTTTTTAACTAATATGGCAGGGGGATGGGAACCCACACAGAGAAGAAGAGGGAAGTGATGCAGAGACCAAAGTAGGTTAATGAAGAAAAAAGTAGAGTGCATAAAGGTAAAAAGCAAAAATTGCACAGGTCACTACATTCTAAAAGGACAACGACTATAAGGGCTTTTTATCTAAATGCCCATAGTATTAGAAACAAGGTTAGTGAATTTGTGGCACAGATCAGTCCAAGGCATATGATTTAGTGGCCATTACAGAAATCTGGTAGCAAGGTGGAGATGACTGGGAATTAAATATCCAAGGGTATTAGGTAATACGGAAAGATAGGCAGAAAGGCAGAGGAGGTGGGATGGCGCTCTTGATTGTGGATGAGATCAGGGCGATTGTGAGAGACAATATAAGATCTACGGAGCAGAATGTTGAGTCCATCTGGGTAGAGATGAAGAATAGTAAAGGGAAAAAAATCACCAGTGGGTGTTGTCTATAGGCCACCTAATAAAAATATTGCAGTGGCAGAGGCGATTAACCAAGAAATAACTCAGGCTTATAAGAACGGAACGGCAGTTGTCATGGGGAATTTTAACTTCCATATAGATTGGGTGAATCAGGTTGGTTAAGGAAGTCTTTAGGAGGACTACATAGAATGCATCCGTGATGGCTTTCTTGAGTAGCATGTTAGTGAATCTACAAGGGAAAATGCTATCTTAGACCTAGTCCTGTGTAATGAGACAGGTAAGATTAATGATCTTGTAAACAGGGATCCTCTTGGAAAGAGTGATCATAGTATGATTGAATTTCGCATTCAGATGGAGGATGAAATAGTTAGATCTAAAACTAGTGTGTTATACTTGAACAAGGGAGACTACAACAGGATGAGGGAGGAGATGGCTAATGTGGATTGGGAGCACAGGCTATTTGGTAGGACAGTTGAGGAACAGTGGAATACTTTCAAAGAGATTTTTCACAGTGCTCAACAAAAGTATATTCCAGTCAAAAGTAAGGACAGTAAGTGTGAGGAGAGCTAGCCTTGGATAACTAAGGAGATAAAGAGATAGTGTCAAATTAAAAGGTCATGTGTACAAAGTCGCAAGGAGTAGTGGGAGACTGGAGGATTAGGAAAACTTTAAAAAGCAACAGAGAACAACTAAACAAGAAATAAAGAAAGGGAAGATAGAGTATGAAAGTAAATTAGCACAAAATATAGAAACAGCTAGCAAAAGTTTTTATAAATATATAAAGCGGAAGAGGGTGGCTAAAGTCAATGTAGGTCCCTTGGAAGACCAGAAGGAGAAATCAATATTGGGTGATAAGGAAATGGCTGAGGCATTGAACGTCTATTTTTTGTTGGTCTTCATGGTGGAGGACACGTCTAATATGCCAAAGAAGGATGTTATGGATGAAATGGGAGGTGAGGACCTCGATAAAATCGCTGTCACTAAAGAGATAGTGATGAGCAAACTAGAGGGCCCAAAGGTAGATAGTCTCCTGATCCAGATGGGATGCATCCCAGGGTGCTGAAGGAATTGACAGAGGTTATGGTAGACGCTTTGGTAATCATTTATCAAAACTCTCTAGACTCTGGGACAGGTCCCGGCGGACTGGAAGACAGCAAATGTCACGGCACTTTTTTGAAGAAGGATGTAGGCAAAAGATGGGCTACTATAGGCCAGTTAGCTTAACATCTGTAGTTAGGAAAATGCTTGAAGCTGTCATCAAGGAAGAAATATAGAAACATTTAGAAAGGAGTGGTTCCATTAGACAGACACAGCATGGATTCAGAAAGGGCAGGTCCTGTTTGACAAACTTACTGGAGTTCTTTGAGGACATAATGAGTGCAGTGGATGGAGGGGAACAGGTGGATGTTGTATACTTGGATTTCCAGAAGGCGTTCGATAAGGTGCCACACAAGAGACTCATAAATAAGATACGGATGCATGGAGTCGGAGGAAGTGTATTGGCATGGATAGTGGATTGGTTAACCAATAGAAGGCAAAGAGTTGGTATAAATGGGTGTTTCTCCCCTTGGCAGTCAGTGGTGAATGGGGTGCCACAGGGGTTGGTGCTCGTCCCGCAGCTGTTTACCATTTACATTGATGATTTGGAAGAGGGGACTGAGTGTAGTGTAGCAAAATTTGCTGATGGCACTAAACTGAGTGGAAAAGCAAATTGTACAGAGGATGTGGAGAGTCTGCAAAGGGATATAGATAGGCTAAGTGAGTGGGCCAAGGTCTGGCAGATGGAATACAACGTTGGTAAATGTGAGATCATCCACTTTGGAAGGAGTAATAGAGCAGATTATTATTTAAATGGTGAAAGATTGCAGCATGCTGTTGTGCAGAGGAACTTGGAATTGCTTGTTCATGAATTACAAAAAGTTGGCTTGCAGGTACAACAGGTTATTTAGAAGGCAAATGGAATGTTGGCCTTAATTGCTAGACGGATTGAATTTAAGAGCAGGGAGGTTATGCTGCAACTATACAGAGTACTGGTGAGGCTGCACCTGGAGTACTGTGTGCAATTCTGGTCTCCATACTTGAGGAAGGATATACTGGCTTTGGAGGCAGTGCAGAGAAGGTTCACCAGGTTGATTCCAGGGATGAAGGGATTAACCTATGAGGAGAGATTGAGTCGCTTGGGACTATACTCTCTGGAGTTCAAAAGAATGAGAGGGGTTCTTATAGAAACATACAAAATTTTGAAAGGGATAGATAAGATAGTAGGAAAGTTGTTTCCCTTGGTAGGTGAGACTAGAACTAGAGGACATTGCTTCAAGATTCAGGGGAGAAGATTTAGGACTGAGATGAGGAGAAACTGCTTTTCCCAGAGAGTGGTGAATCTGTGGAATTCTCTGGGAAGCAATTGAGGCTTCCTCACTAAATATATTTAAGAAACAGTTAGATAGGTTTTCACATAGTAAGGGAATTAAGGGTTATTGGGAAAAGGTAGGTAGATGGAGCTGAGTTTACGGACAGATCAGCCATGATCTTATTGAAAGGCAGGGCAGGCTCGATGGGCCAGATGGCCTACTCCTGCTGCTATTTCTTATGTTCTTATATATCTGATTCCTTAGAATACCTTCCAATAACTTTCCCACTACTGATGACAGGCTCACTGGCTTATTCTTAGAGCCTTTCTTAAACAATAAAATTCCTCCGTCTCCACCGCATAAAACAACTTTAGCTATTTTCCAATCCTTTGGCACCTTACCCATGGCTAGGATGGTTTAAATACATCTGCTAGGGCCCATGCAATTTCTGCATTTGCTTCCCCCGAGGTCTGAGGGATTGTCAGGAGCTGACACTGATCCACTCTAATTTTCCTCAAGACAAGCATCTTCTCCTCTGTAATCTATTTAAGATCCATGACTCAAGACAGTAAACACCTCCTTCCCTGCAATCTGTATAGGGTCCATGACCTCGCTACTGCTTTGCTTCACTTCTATGGACTCTGCGTCTGTTTCCCGAGAAAATACATATAGAAAAAATCCATATAAGATTACCCCATCTCTTTTAGCTCCATGCATAGATGACCATTTTGACTTCCAGAGGACCAACTTTGTCCCTTGCGATCTTTTGTTGTTAGTATATCTGTAGAAGCCTTTCAGATTCTCCATCACCTTGTCTGCTAGAGCAGCCCTATGCCTCCTTTTAGCCGTTCTGATTTCCTTCTTAAGTGCTCTCTTGCATTTCCTACATTCCTCAAGTACCTCATTTGCTCCTTGCTTGCAACCCACTATGCATCTGCTTCTTCTTCTTAACTAAGGCTTTAAAATCTCTTGAAACCCAGGATTCCCTAAACCTGCTATCCTTACCCTTTATTCCGACAGGAACATACAAACTCTGTACTCTCAATATTTCACTTTTGAAAGCTTCCCACTTATCAAGCACACCTTTGCCAGAAAAGCAACATGTTCCAATCCATTCATTCTTTCTGATACCATTAAAATTGGCCTCTCCCCAATTTAGAATCTCAACCCAAGGACCAGACCTATTTGTCTCCATATTTATCTTGAACCTAAAGACATTATATGTTGGCGCGTGGCCAAGTGGTTAAGGTGTTTGTCTAGTGATCTGAAGGTCGTTAGTTCGAGCCTTGGCTGAGGCAGTGTGTGTGTGTGTCCTTGAGCAAGGCACTTAACCACACACTGCTCTGCGATGACACTAGTGCCAAGCTGTATGGGTCCTAATGTCCTTCCCTTCGACAACACCGGTGACGTGGAGAGGGGAGACTTGCAGCATGGGCAACTGCTCGTCTTCCATACAACCTTGCCCAGGCCTGCGCCCTGGAAACTTTCCAAAGCGCAAATCCATGGTCTCACGAGACTAACGGATGCCTATATAAATGCCATTATGATCACTAGCTCTAAAGTGATCCCTTACACACACTTCTGCCACCTGCCCTATCTCATTCCCTGATAGGAGATCAAGTATTGTGCTCTCTCTAGTTGGGGCCTCTGTATATTGTTTAAGAAAACTTTGCTGAACACATTTGATAAGCATCCCATGAGAAGTTTTATAGGTGCTTTAGAGTGCAGCCAAGCATACTTCAGCTTCTTATTTATAGCAACAATGTACTACTCACCAGACCGGCACCAGAGTTTCAGCCTAATTTGCCTTAATTAATTTTTGATCTCATAATCTCCTGACTAAGAAGTAAGCGAGTGCTCTCTGTAGAGCTGCAGGCAGATGCTATGACATTACGCAAGCAGGATCTGATGGAGGATTTGGGACCAGCTGTGGTGCTCAGTCACCACAGGAAGGCAAAGGGCTCTCAGCAGGGCTCAAAGGTTAGCAGGTGATCTTGCACTCACAAGCAAGAATCTCACCACAAGCCATAAACTGACAGAAGATGGAAAGCCCCACTTTATCTCTAGGGGGCTGCAATATAAAGAGGTGGATGTTATGCAGTAGTAGGAGATATAGTTCTAGTTAAATCATACCTGTAGTACAATGTTCACTTAGGCCGAGCACAATGACCTCAGAGAGGGAGTAGTGATAAAGACTGAAGGATGTTTAGACAGACATGCTCTCAATTTTAACAGTAGAGAAGATAAGGCAGTGATATGATTTAAAGCATTTAAAGGAACTCATAGGGTGAACGTGCTGAAAAAGTTTACAAGCAACTTGCCAGGACGAGAGGGCTTGAGTTATAGGTTAGCCCGGATGGGTCTCTGTTCCCTGGACATCAGAGGATGAGGGGTGACCTTATGTAAGTGTTTATATTTATGAGAGGCATAGATAAGGTGGATGGTAATAATCTTTTCCCCAGAGTTAGGGAATCCAAAACTAGGGGGCATATGTCTGGGGTGAGAGTGGAATTTTTCAAAGGGACGAGGGGAACTTTTTATGCAGTGGGGGTTATGTGAAATGAGCCATCAGAAGAAGTGAGTCAGTCAGGTACAACAGTATCATTTAAGAAGCACTTGGACAGGTCCATGGAGTCATGGGGCTTGGGGAGATATAAACCAAACACAGGAAATTGGAACTAACTTAGTGGACAACATGATCATCATAGTTTGGTTGGAGCTAAGAGCATATATCTGTGTTGTATGACTCTATGACTCTGTATCCTTAATAATAGTCATCCAGGAATGATGTAAGAAAGTATGTCTCCAAACCAAAATCCGCCAGGCACTTGGAACTTCCTCCCTCAATAGATCCTGGGGGTGGGGAGGGACAGATGAAGAAGCTAATGAAACATTTCAAGGCTAAGACAATTTCTGATAAAGGTTTTTTGACTATGATTTCCTCTTTCTGCAGATGCTTACTGGGCTTTATGTGAGCCAGTACTTTTGAGGAAATGGAGTAAAGGTGAGTTAACAAAGTAGAGAGAAACAGAGATCTATGATGCAACCAACAGGATAGACCGAATGGCCTCTTGTACTATCAAGTTCTCATGCTCCCTGAGCTCCTCATGATTCAGCCTAAGAATGTCTGAGCTAGCAGGGGAGCTGGCTGCAGGATGGACGGGGAGAGCATGCTGCTGGGCTTGGATGAATGGTTGCATAGGCTGATGTTGCATTTGGAGTTTTTCAGCTTCCTCGGTACAGTAACAACATTTCTAAAGGCACTTGGACAGGAGGAGTTTAGAGGGCTATTGGCCAAACATGGGCAAATGGGTCTAGCTTAGTTGAGCAACATGGTCAGCTTATTTCCATTTTGTATGACACTATGATTCTGTTATTCTACACATTCTGGTGAACTAGAAGTCAATACAATGAGGTTTGAAAGATATATCAGTCTTCATCCATTTGAAAGATTTGGTCATACTGAGTTGCGTCTCAAGGCCATTAATACTAGAATTGATGGAAAAGCACACTTCCCAAGAATAAATATAACACTTCCACCCTCCACAATGTATTTCACTTTGATATTAATCAGCTATGATTTTGACTTTATTCAACCACTCAAATCTCCTCCAAGCTTTTCCCTCATTGCTTTAGGGTGGGACGGTGGTGTAGTGATCAGCACAACGCTTTATGGTACCAGCAACCAGGAGTTCACTTCCCACCGCTGCCTGTAAGGAGCTTGTACGTTCTCCCTGTCACTGTGTTGGTTTCCTCCGGGTGCTCTGGTTTCCCCCCGGTCCAAAGATGTACCAGTCAGTGTAGATTGTCCTGTGATTAGGCTAGGATTAAAATCGGGGGACTGCTGGGCGGCTTGGCAGGAAGGGCTGGGAGGGCCTACTCCATGCTGTATCTCAATAAATCAATAAATAAAAATAAAGATCTAACTTTTCTGATTAGGCCATGATTCTTATTCTAAAGTCATCTTAAAAGACTTAGTATTACATTTCTTTCTGAAGTATTTTGTGTTCAAAGACAGAATCAAAGAGTGAGTCATTGTTATTCAATCACTAAAGGAAAGGGATGAACTTACCTTTCTAATTGAAGCCTGACCTCCCTGATCCCAGGGTGGTTGTTGATGCTGGGGGTAGGGAAGGGCCTGGCGGTGATGTCAGGGACTTCTTGTGGGGGGGGGGGGGGGTGAGGTTGGTTGGATGTGGTTTGCAGGGAATGCATTTTCAAATATACTCTTCTGTGAAACATTGAAACAACAAGTAATGACTCAAAGGTTGAGAGACGGTCAAAACTGCCCTGAAACCAAACAATTTCTATTTGATTTGGAGATCTGAAGTAAAAGTGCAAATCTTGCTGAGGGTGCATTTCTTCCCTCACTGATCTCTCTGTTCTCTATTCTGCAAAAAAGGATGTGAAAGTGCATGGTACAGGTGATCAGAGTGAGTGAGGGAAGACTCAGAGGAAGGAAGGAAAGATCTTCTAGCTCACATGAGTCACCAAGTCTGTATGTAAACTTGGTTTCCTATTAACTGAAGCCTGAGAAGATTGTGCCTCACGGAAGGAAGTCCATACATCATATCACACTTCCCTTAAGTCTTCATCAAATTGGTAAACTTATTTGTCACAAAGTCGACTTTGATTTGACCTTAATTTATTATTGTCTCATGTACTGAGGTGCATGCCATCCATACAGGTAACTTCATTCCAACGTTGCATTGAGGTAGTACAAGGTAAAACAATAACAATGCAGAATAAAGTGTAACAGCTACAGAAAAAGTGGTTGTGGTTGGCATCCATCTGTCTCGAAGGACAATGGGTGATGATCATCATCACAAGCCTGGGCGGAAGGTATGGAGATCCTGACATGCCCAGCCATCAAGACCCCCTCTCGGCCTCAGCAGTGTAGTCCAAAGGAAAGCATATGAAGCAATACGTTTGGCACCAACTTGGCTGTAGGGGCTGTCGGAAGGATGTTCAATGACGTTTGGCCGCCTTAGGGGCTCCACTCCAGATTTGCTGTCCGCGTTTACTCCTGTAGCCTTTGTCTCTCCTGGGCTGCCCACGAGACAGTGGGGCTACTTACCCATAGCTGGGGATCTGGTTCAGGAGCACCAGGGCCTGTGTGCTACAGGTGCAGGGGCTAGACCTCCTTCTCATCTTCCGTAGCTCAGCCCGAGTCCGAAAAGAATTCAGTTTCCATGTGTTGCCAGCGAGGAGGCATTACATGAGGCTTGCTGTTAGAAAGGCTTACCCACTCAGCTCTCCTTTTCATAAGACAGCTAGCCCGCAGTGGAAGCTGAAAGTGAGAGCGACAAGCACAACCAACTGCACTACCACACTAGACACATTACAACAACCATTCTGATACCACAGAGAAAGTGCAGTGCAGGTAAACAACAAGGTACAAGATCATAACGAGGTAGATTGTGGGATTGAGGGTCCATTTTATCATCCCAGGTAACCATTCAATAGTTTTATAACAGGAGAGTAGAAGATGTCCTTGAACCTGGTAGCTGCTGCATTTTCTGCCTACTGGGAGCGGGGAGAAGAGAGCATCTGGGGTAGCTGGAGTCTTTATTATGTAGGCTGTTTTAATGAGGTAGCAAGATGTGCAGACACAGTCCATGCAACCAATGAAGTATAATCATCTTGGTTGGATTGTAAATGGAGTTACTGATTTGAAATCAGTCAGTTCACACTGATAATGATAATGAGGTAATAATGAAGATGGTTCAGAGGCACATCTTGGCCTGGACGTCCTGGCAGAACATCTGATAGGGAATATTTATGTCCACCCTTGATGATAGATAGGGCAACTATTGATCTGTAACAAGACCTCATTGCTGCCAACATGTAACTGAGTAACTGTGACCTCAGTAGCCAATCCCAGATGAAATATACCGCAGTAAAAGTAGCACTCTTCCAGCCACTGAGGAGTGTGCTGCTGCAAGAATGGGAGAATGGAAGGCACGTGCAGGGAGTTACAGAGGGCTAATGAAGGTCAGTGACTGTACGTGAGAGCTACGCAGACTCTCTAGTGCTTCAACCAGGCTCTCCTGGAAGAGGTCTTCTTTTTGGGTTGTTGCATATGAGGATCTCTTTCTGAGCTTTGGGGAACTCTACAATTCTATCAATATCCTGTACCAACTCACCCTGGATAAGACAGACAGTTGAAGCTCTCCCTTTATGTGTATAGACCTGGGAGGATCCACTCCAACAGATCCACAGCAGACGCATCCCATTGGCCCTTCACTCGTCTGGAACATCTGGACAGCAAAGATGAATAGTTCAGAATGCTCTTTATCAGCTACAGCTTTGCACTTAATACTATCAACTAATCAATAAGCTTTGAGACCTTTGTTCCAAATACCTCCTTGCGTAACTGGATCCTCGACTTCTTCACTTGCTGACCCCAGTCAGTTCAGATTGCCAACAACATCTCATCCACGATCTCCATCAGCACAGGTGCACCACAAGTCTGTGTGCTTAGCCCCCCGTTCTACTGGCTTTACACTTACAACAGAGTAGTTAGGAACAGCTCCAATATCATATTTAAGTTTGCTGACATTACCACTGTCATAGGCCAAATCGAAAGTAGTGATGAATCAGCATAAAAGAGGGAGATTGGAAACCTGACTGAGTGGTGCCATAACAACAACCTCTCACTCAATGTCGGCAAGACCAAAGATCTGATTATTGACTTCGGGAAGAGGAAATCAGAGGTCCATGAGCCAGTCCTCATCAGGGGATCAGAAGTGGAGAGGGTGAGTAACTTTAAATTCCTCATTGTTATCATTTCACGAGATCTGTCCTGGGCCAAGCATGTAAGTACAATTATGAAGAAACCTTGGCAGTGCCTCCAGTTCCTTAGAAGTTTGTGAAGTTTCAGCATGACATCTAAAACATCTAAGACTAACTTCTATAGATGTGTGGTGGAGAGTACATTGACTGGCTGCATCACAGGCTGGTATGGAAACACCAATGCCCTTGAATGGAAAATCCTACGAAAATTAGTGGACCCAATCACAACCTAATCCATCATGGGTAAAGCCATCCCCACCATTGAGCACATCTACACAGTGTACACCTGCACCCTCACCACACATTTCATGCTCTCTTCTTATTTCTGCCATCAGGAAGAAGGTGCAGCAGCCTCAGACTCACACCACCAGTGAGTGTGAATAGTTACTACCCCCTCAATTATCAGGCTCTTGAACCAAAGAGGATAACTTCACTTGCCTCATCATTGAACTGTTTCCACAACCAATAGACTTACTTTCAAGGATTCTGCACCTCATGCTCTCAATATTTATTGCTTATTTATTTATTATTATTATTATTATTTGCACAATTTTTTGTCTTTTGAACACTGGCTGAATGCCTGAGTTGGTGTGGTCTTTCATTGATTCTGTTATGGTTATT
The DNA here is from genome assembly GCF_963921235.1 of Mobula hypostoma. Classification (NCBI taxonomy): domain Eukaryota; kingdom Metazoa; phylum Chordata; class Chondrichthyes; order Myliobatiformes; family Myliobatidae; genus Mobula; species Mobula hypostoma. Next base: position 89,690,583 of record NC_086097.1, read on the forward strand.
GGATTAATTGATGAATCTCGGTGTTGTATATGGTGATGTAAATGACAAATAATAAATTTACTTAGAACTTTGAAAGATATCAAATGCAGAGGTGAGCAGAAGATTGTGTGGATGTAACACAGATCATCAGCATCAGCCTGGAGTGGTGCTGAGGCCAGGAATCCAAGGTCGACCATTCCCTCGAGCAGGCCCCAGTGTGAATCTTTGTTTGGATCTGCAAGAGTTCAGAGATCCAGTGTGGACAATGAATGCAGTTGAAGCATCAATCAGCACCTTCAGAGCTCAGCACGAGAGGAACTGAGATTAGTAAAACCTGGTTGCTCTGTAGAGCAAGTAAGAAGTCATTTTTCAGACGAGGTTGAAAGCTGGACCTTGGGGGTTGTACTTACATTCGTACCATCTGGGAGAATATCACACCAGAGGAAATGTGACATCACAAAAGAATTTCCAGCTGGAAAGTTTAGTTGGATAATGACCCCTCTGAAATGTCTACAACATCGCTCTGCTCAGAGCTAAGACAATTTCTAAGGACACGGGACCAGTTCTTTTCAGAGTTACCCAAAGACCACCATCCCTAACTGCAGGACTGCCTCAGGACACCTCTGGGTGCATTGGGGCCTGTATTCTGTGCTCTAGACTCCGGAGAAGGGATTAAACCCATGATCTTCTAACTCTGAAGCTACAGCATTACCCACTAAGAGAGAAGCAGGGTCATTCACTCCAGTATCAGATGCTACCTCTCCTCGAGCACTCCTCTTTAATCCCTGGTAGTCTATTCAACTATGGATATCAGTTTGCCTCTCATGTACTCTGTGTCATAAGCTCCACACAACAGGGTAAGGAAATCGCAGGCACAGGTTTAATTAAAAAAGCAGTTCAGTGGTTGGGACCTCATTTTTCCCCGAGATGTGCGTGCTCCAGTTTGTTTATGTCTTTCGTCCTTCATTAATTTCCAAAATAGAATCGCCTGTGGCAAAGAGCCCAGTAAGCCCTGAGTGTGCTGGGCGGTGCACTGCACACTCTGTTACTACAGGGCTCTTTGTGTTCACTCACCCTTCATTCTGTTGTCACAAGGAAGGATTGTTGCAAAATTAAAATGTTTTTGTGGAGTTCAGGGCAGATGTTGTACTTCTGAGGGATTTAGTCAAAGCGGACAAAGGGGCACTGGATGTTACTTGAGAGTCAATGTTCGTGGAGACAGGGAGTGACCTAGAGTCAGGGCTTGAGACTACCGGCAAGAGGAGAGTGGGAGACAGGCTAACACACACACATTGAAACACACTGATAAACATGACATCGACATAATATACAAACACACAAATACTCAGACACACACACACACACACACACACACACACACACACAGACGCGCACACACGCAAATACACAAATACACATGCACACATACACACACACGCACACACACACTCACACATACACGTGCGTACACACACACGCGCGCATACACACCACGTACTCACACACACACAGACGCGCACACACACAAATACACACACACATGCACACACACACTCACACATACATGTGCGCACACACACACACACGTGCGTGCACCACACACTGAAACACACAGATAAACATGACACCGACATAATGTACAAACACACAAATACTCAGACACACAAAGCACACACACACAGACGCGCGCGCATACACACACTTACTCACACATGCACACACGCGCATGCACACACACACACACACACACACACACACACACACACACACACTTCAAACACACAAAGTAAATCACTAAGGGATAGAACTTTATTCTCTTTTGCTGCCAAGATTTTAAGGCTCCAAACCTCTGTTTCTAGAATGCTTGAAATTAGTTTAGCCAAAATAGCTCAAAAGGGCAGCAGATTAGTGGAGGGGCAGCACAGTAGGGTAGTTTTTAACTCCACATTCAGTTCTTTGGTCTTATTGACGTTGAGTGCAAGGTTGCTGCAGCGACACCACTCAGCTAGCTGATATATCTCGCTCCTGTATGCCTTCTTCTCATCATCTGAAATTCTGCCAACAACAGTTGTGTTGTCAGCAAATTTATAGATGGTATTTGAGCTATTGGCCACACAGTCATGAGTGTAAAGCAAGTAGAGCAGTGGGATTTGATTTCATTTTTTACCAACAGAGTCACCCCATGTCTCTGCCTACCTGCCTGTACTTTTGATACAAGGTACATCCTTGGATTTTAAGCTCCCAACTATGGTCTTCTTTCAGCCATGACACAGTGATGTGCACAGTGTCATACCTGCCACTCTCGCCAATCTCTAACTGCACTACAAGATCATCTACCTTATTCTGTATACTATGTGCCTTCAAGTAAGACACCTTCAATCCTGTATTCATCACCCTTTCAATTTTTGCCCCCCTCCTCCCTTGTTACAATTCACTTCATTCTACTGACTGCAATTTTGCTCTACCATCTGCCTGTCCATCCTCACAGTCTCACTACACACTGCATCGACTTGTATAGCAACTGCCCCATCCTCAGTCCCAACACTAGCTCCCATCCTTCTGTCAACTTAGTTTCAACCTTCCCCAACAGCTCTAACAAACCTGCCTGCAAGCATATTGGAACCTCTTGGGTTCAGGTGTAACCTATCCTTTTTGTACAGGTAATACATTCCCAAAAAGAGATCCATCAATGATCTAGAAATGTGAAACCCTGCCCCCTCCCACCACTCCCTCAGCCACTCATTCATCTGTATTCTCATTCTATTCCTGCCCTAACTGGTACATGGCACTAGGAGTAATCCAGAGATTACTACTTTTGAGGTCCTGTCCCTCAGTCTTTTCCCTAACTCCCTATTCTCAGTGGCCAGGTCCTCTTCCCCCATTCTGCCTGTCTCAATGACCTCACAGCCTGTGGAGACTGTCACTGTTATGATACAGGAAATGAGAGAGCCAAGTTGTGCATGGCAAGCTTCTGGAAAAAGAAATGTGATAACAGCAATGTTGGTCATGAGGCAAAAGTTGGCCACGAGGCCATCTTCCTGCTCTCCCTTCAACTAGTGCTAGTGTGTCGTTTACATCCACCTGAATATTGCTCTAAACATCTTGTGATCAGGAATGACAACATGTTCAACGATGCACCAGTTAGTAGGTGAATTGGTCATTGCAAATTGTCCTGTGATTAGACTAGGGCTAAATAGCTGGGTTGCTGGGTAGTATGTCCTCTTGGGCCAGAAAGGCCTGTTCTAAATCAGAGGTTCCCAACCTTTTTTGTGCTGGGAGTCCCTACCAGTAACTGAGGTGTCTGTAGACCCCAGGCTGGGAACCCCTGCTCTAAACAAAAAATTAATGCACAAATTCCTATTCAGTTGTTAGAGTTTAATCACCCCAGTTCCAAGGCTTCACTAGCCAATAATATTAAAGAGGATACCAAAAGCTTTTTTCAGATATATCAAGTGTAAAAGAGAGGCAAGAGTACATAATCGAACACTGAAAAATGTGGCCTGTGTGTGCTGTACCTGTGCTCCTCACTCATGTTACTTTAACAAGTATGTGCTGTTTCCCTACATATCTATGCCACACATCCATTCTTTGTGCCTGGACTCGTTACTCGTTTTTCTTTTGGCAGAGGTAGACTACAGGAGAGCAAAACTAGAGGTCCACGAGTCAGCGCTCATCGAAGGATCGGAGGTGAAGAGGGTCAGTAGCTTTAAATTGCTGGGTGTCAGTATCTCAGAGGGCCTGTCCTGGGCCCATCATTTGCAAAGAAAGCACGACAGCATCTCTACTTCCTTAGACGGCTGCAGAGATTGGGTATGGCATCAAAAACCTAGACAAACTTCTATAAGTGTGTAGTGAAAAGGTATTGACTGGCTGCATTACAGCCTGGTATGGAAGTACCAATGGTTTTGAATGGAAAATCCAACTAAAGGTGGTGCATTTGTCCCAGTATATAATGGGTAAGGTCCTCACAACCATTGAGCACATCTACATGAAAAACGTTATCATAGGAAAGCAATATCTATCCTCACCACCTCTGCCATGCTCTTTTCTTGCTGATGCCATTAAGTCGAAGGTACAAGTGCCTCAAAACTTGCACCAACAGGTTCAAGAACAGGTCCTAGTCCTTCAACCATCAAGCTCTTGAACACAAGAGGATAACTACACTCACCTATTGAGATGTTCCCACATCCAATGATCTCACTTTAAGAACTCTTTATCTTGTTCTTTCATGCTCTCATTATTTATTGCTATTTATTTATATTTGCATATCAACAGTTTGTTGTCTTCTATGCATTTGCTCTTTCATTGATCCTGGTTACAGTTACTATTCTATAAATTTGCTGAGTTTGCCTGCAGGAAAAGGAATCACAGACTTGCATGAGCTGACATGTATGTACTCTGATAATAAATTTTACTTTGAACTTTGAATTTAATGATGCTGCATACAGTTTGATTAATACTGCTGCCACTGATGTCTGTGTCTACCAATATCACTGCATGGGTGCTAACTGCAGGCCAATCCGCGTTGAATGTGAAGCTGGCTTGTGCAGCATTCCCCAAACGTGCAACCATTCCTTTGATAAGGAAAAGGTCATCAATAATGGAAGAGGTCAGCGCCTCCAAGCTCCCCTCCATATAGTGTCCAGACTTTGACACAGATTGCCAAGGTCAAGGGTCATAATGGGGAGAACTCTGTCTGACAAAATTGTGGGAACATCTTTGCTGAGTTAGCAGCAGTAGTCCTTGCCCACAGAGGAGAATCCCATGGGAGAAGCTTGAATGAGAGATTCCAGTTTGAATAGAGGGGGTTGCGTGTTAAAGACAGGGATGTAACAATGCTTTTCCCTCTCAGGGGAGAGCCTTTGGAACTCTCTTCTTCAAAGGGCAGGGGAAGCAAAATCTCTGAATAGTTTTAAGGCAAAGGTCAATAAATAAGTGGGGGTGGGTGTGGAAAGCTAGGGAAGAAGATTCTAAGCGCTGGATGAAAATGCAGCCTGTTTGCATAGCTTGTGCAACTAATTAAGTCCAGCTGCTGTTTTGAGCTTTCACAAGGATACAGCTCCATGTCCAGGAATTAGATTTTACCTTTTCCAAATTGAATCCCAAAAATGATGCTGAAATTGGCTGTGAATAATTGCACAACAATATTTGCGTAGTGTTCTCAGACATTTTACAGATGCACAATAAATAGTCATAGAGTCATACGGCCCAGAACCAGGGCTTTTGGCCCAAATGGTCCATAGCAACCACAACATCCTCCCAGGTGCCTGAATTCAACCCCTAATCCTCCAAGCCATTTCCCTCCATGTACCTATGCAAATGCCTCTTAAGGGTTGCAATTGTACTTGCCTCGACCACTTACTCTGGCAGTTCATTCTGCAAACACTCTGACTTCCGTGTAAAGAACTTACCTCTCAAGTCTCTTAAATCTCTCCTCTCTTATTTTGTATTTGTGCCCCATAGTTTCAGACACCGGGGATAAGATTGTGACTTTATCCATACCCTTCATGATTTCATAAACTTCTTTGAGGTCACCCCTGGTTCTCGTGCCTTCCAAGTAATAAAGATCCAGAGTGGGCAAATTGTTCCTATAACTCAGGCTCTCTAGTCCAGGCAGCACCTTGTAAATATCTTCCCCGTCCTCTCCAATTTGACAATGTCTGTCCTATAACAGGGTGACCTAAACTGTGCTTAATACTCCCAGTGCGGCCTCACCCATAGCTGCAACATAATATCCCTACTCCTAAATTCAATGCCCTGACAGATGAAAGCCAACATACTGAATGCTTTTTTTGCCACCCTGCTTACCAGTGTGACTGCTTCCAGTGAACTGTGCACTTGTACTCCTAGGTTCCTCTGCTCCACATCCTTATCAACGCCTGGCCATTCACTGTATAGGTCCTACTCTGGTTTGACTGTCCAAAATACATTGCCTCACACTTACCTAAGTTGCACTGAGTACAAGTCCTACCCTTGTTTGATGGCATTTCTTCCCTATTCTGATGCTTGTTTCAAACAACAGCTGAAGCTCTTGACCATGTCGGCAGGCTTTTATGTATTGAGTTGCTGCCACATGATTGGCTGATTAGAAATTTGCATTAATGAGTAGGTATGCATAAATTGCAAACGACAATGATTCCAGCACCGACCCCTATGGCAAATCACTGGACACAGGCCTCCAGACTGAGAAACAGTCCTTGACTATCCACTGAAATAATTAGGAATCCAGTCCGCTGTCTTCTCCTGGATCCCATGTGATCTAATCTTCCAGGCAAGTTTGCAAAGCAATAGCATTTAAAGGCAGATTCCCCATGACAGCAATACTCACCAGGGTTGCCATCGAAGAGGAGGAGGCTGGAGAGGGTAGAAGATGTAAGACCATAAGTCATAGGAGCAGAATTAAGCCATTTGGCCCATCAAGTCTGCTCTGTCATTTCATCATGACTGATCCATTTTCCCTCTCAGCACCAATCTCCTGCCTTCTCCCGGTGTCCCTTCATGCCCTGACTAATCAAGAATCTATCAGCCCCTGCCTTAAATATACATAAAGACTTGGCCTCCACAGTTGCCTGCAGCGAAGAATTCCACAGATTCACCACTCTCTGACTAAAGAAATTCCTCATCATCTCCGTTCTAGAGGGCTTACTCCTCTATTCTGAGGCTGTCCCCTCTGGTCTTGCGCTCTCCCACCGTGGGAAACATCCTCCCCACATCCACTCTTTCAAGGCTTTTCACTATTTAATAGGTTTCAATGAGGTCACCCCTCATTCTTCTGAATTCTAGTGACTACAGGCCCAGAGCCATCAAACACTCTTCACATGACAAGCTGTTCAATCTTGGAATCATTTTTGTGAACTTCCTTTAAACACTCTCCAGTTTCAGCACATCCTCTCTAAGATAAGGAGCCCAATACTGCTCACAATATTCCGGGGACTCACCAGTTCATCATAAAGCCTCAACATTACATCTTTAGTTTTATATTCTAGTCCTCTTGCAATGAAGGGTATGACGAGACTGTGGAGGTTTTCTGGGATTGACACTGAAGCGTTTATAATTAAATTAAGTGCCAGGATCAGTGTTCCTGGGTTCAGCCTCTCACAAGGATTGAGGTGAAAGTTCACCTCATGTGGAAAGGATCCACTTCAGTAGCTACATTATCTAATTATTCACTCTTGGCTTGTTCAACCACTGTTTGGGCTGTTTGCTTGGTGTGCAACCATCCCCAGCCAGCCTTGAGCTGCAGGTAAACCAATGATTGGAAATTGGATTATTATAGTACAGTGAAAATCTTTTGTTGGCATGCTATCCAGACAGATCATTCTATACTTAGGTACATGGAGGTAATGCAAAGGAACAGAATGCAGAATATAGTGTTACAGTTACAATGAAAATGCAGTGTACGTCAACAAATTAAGTGCAAGAACCAAGACAAGATACTGTATATTGAGGGATCAAGAGCTCATCTTTAGCATCTAAGAGGTCCATTCAAGAGATTTGCAATGGCAGAATAGAAGCTGTCCTTGAGCCTGATAGTATGAATGATCAAGCTTTTCTATCTTCTGCCTGATTGAAAGGGGAGAACAGAAAACGACGGGGATGGGAAATTTCCCATCATGAGCCCTTCAAATGACATCTAAATATTACAACCAATGGGCAGTGTTCCTTGGCTTTTTTTGACTGCCATATAACACCTGTTGTTTTTTTCAGAGCTGGGACTTCCAATTTACATTAGGTAGGCTCAAAACCAGCATTGTGCAACATCTAAGACTGGGAAAACACTAGGTACAGAAGAGTCAGCCCTGACTGGAAGGGTCAGCATCCATTTGGCTCTCCTTCTCCTTAATGTTATTTTCATAAAGTCTGAAAATAGACAGAATATGGAGGCAAGAAGACTTTTTCACCTCAGGTTGAGTGAATCTAGAACTAAAAGTTGCAGATGTGAGGTGAAAGGTGAAATATTCAAGGGGAAAGGGAACCTCTTCACTCAGAAGGTGTTTTCAGTGGTGGCTGTAGATACAGGTTCAATTGCAACATTTAATAGAAGTTTAGATGGGAACATGGATGGGAGAAATAAGGAGGGTTATGGTCCAAGTGCAGGTTGATGGAACTAGGCAGAAAACCAGGCCGACATGCACTAAATGGATCGAAGGACCTGTTTCCGTGCTATAGTGCTCCATGACTCTGTCTGCACTCTTTCTCTTTTGCAAGACAGGTATTAATTTAGTAAATGAATCAGAAAGAGTAGATAAGAAAAAAATGCAAAATTATCAAATACTATATATGGGTGGAAAAATAGCAGATGGAGTTTAAGTGAGTTGTTGTACTTTGGGAGGCCAAATATAAGGGTAAGTATACACTTAATGGCAAGTCCCTTAACAGTTCCAGTTCCTGTTTATGATAGCATTGGTGAAACCCAATGACTAGTTACTGGTGGCAATCAAAATGAAGAATGCAACTAAATACATTATTAATAACAACTTTTTCTTGCAAAATTTATGGTAAACAATCACCGCGAACAATGGAGAGGTGAGCGAAGGTGAGGCTGAGTCCAGGGTGGAAGCGTGCGGGAGCGAGGCGAAATTGGGAGCAGTCGAGACATATGGATAGCGAGGTCGGGGTGAGTGGCACGGAGTAGAGGCAGATTCGAGCTCGTCCACCTGAACCGAGAGCGAGGTTTGATCAATCTAAGCAACAGGTCGATTTGGAAAGGTCAGGTACAGGCTGAAACGTGGCAAAGGGGTTCAGACCCAGAGTGTATTGAGGCGCCAATTCCTAGTGCGAGGATTGACCCGATACTTGGACGATTTAGACCAGGGCCAGATGGATTGAGAAAGCAGGGTGCTGAGAGAAGATGCAAAGGTTGGGCCAGTTCTGCATGCTGCTCTACAACGTTTACTGGCTGAACTGAGGCTAAAGGCTGGTTTATACTTGTGTGTACTAGCTTACGCCGCAGCCTATGCAAGTGGGCTACGCCGTTGCGAGCATTTATACTTGTGCGTTGGTGTGTCTGCGTCGCTCTACAATTCACCGCTGAAACGAGAGTTGGTGGTGGGGTTTCTATGCCACTGTGTTGAGTTTCATCGTGTTGAAACTCAACACGAAGAAACTCAAACTTCAAACAATGGCGACTGAAACTGAAGGAGGGTGAATTTTCTGTGCTTGTCCGGCCACTGAGAGACATGGACGAGGAAATGCATTTCAAATATTTCCGGATGTCGGCAGGTAGATTTGACAATTTAGTTCATCGTCTCCAACCGTTTGTTTCGCATCGGTGTACGCACGGTATACTCAGAGACTGGTAATCACCATTCGAGTTTTAGCTCCAGGTGGAAGTCAACAGGCTGTAGCAGCTAGCTACAAACTGGCGTCAAGCACAGGGTCCTCCATAATTTCAGAGGTCTATAAAGCTTTATGGAAAGCATTGCAGCCAGAGTTCCTTCTCTGCCCTTCAGTCACCCAATGGGAAGCTGTTGCAGTGTAGGAGGAAATGTGATTCTACCAAGCGGACCAATCACAGTCGTTGCGGTCTGCGACGCCACGACGCATAGTTACGTTTTGGGAGAGGTGCGCATTAGGCTACGGCATAGGTTTCAGCGTAGATACAGCATAGGGTTCGCAGCTACCCCGTACCTACAGCACACATTTGATGCACAAGTATAAATCAGCCTTTAGGCTATGGCCTACTCCGGCTGCTCCAGGCTCCTTGTCTGAGTGCTCCGTGATGTTTCAAACTACAATGTACTTTGAACTTTGAACTTTGAACTACAATGATGTACAGAGGGACTTTGGGATCCAAGTACATAACTCACTGAAAGTGGCAACACAAGTGAATACATTATTAAAGAAGGCATATGGCATGTCTGCCTTTATTGTTAGGGGCATAGAATACAAGGACCAGGAGGTGATAATGCAGTTTTATAAAACTTTGTTTAGGCCGCACTTGGGGTATGGTAAGCAGTTCCGGTTGCTCCATTACAGGAAGGATGTGAAGTATTCTGAAGAGGTTTACCAGGATGTTGCCTGGATGAGAGGCCATTAGTTATAAGGAGAGGGTGGACAAAGTTAGATTGTTTTCTCTGGAAGTCAGAGGCTGAGGAAGTTTATATAAGTATGACAGGGTAGATAGCCAGCATCTTTCTTCCAGGATAGAAATACCAAGTACTAGAGGGCGAAGCTTTAAGGTGAGAGGGTGAAAGTTTAAAGGGATGTGGAGGGACAAAGTTTTTACTTGGAGAATTGTGGGTGCCTGAAACATGCTGTGGAAGGTGGTGGAAGTAGAAATAATAGTAGTGATCAATAAGTTTTTGGACTGGCACATGGATATGTGGGGAATGGTGGGGTATAGATCACGTGCACACAGAAAGGGATAGTTTAAATTAGCATCATGCTCAGCACAGACATCATAGGATGAAGACCCTGTTTCTGTGCTGTCCTTTGTTCTCTGACAACCCAACTTCTAGTTACCTAGCCACAGTTTAATCAGCATCTTCAGCAGAGTGAAATGTCCGAATGCCTTTCATGTGAATGGAGCCGAACAAAAAGCCGGAAAATTAGACATCAGGGCAAGTGACTGATGCTTGGTTTATCTCCAACAAAAGATTCTGAGTTCACGAGGTGGATGGAGGGAACTTGAGGTCTTTAAGAATACAGATACCATAAGAGGGAACAGGGAAATTCTGCATGGTGTGGAGCTGGGGCAAGGGTTGGTGGAAGGGTGTGAGGTGATGAGAGGTAAAGAAATCAAACTGCAGATGCTGGGAATCAGAGACAAAATCAGAATTGCTGGAAGACCTTGGTCAGTCCAGCAGCATCCATGGAAAGAGAAACCGGTCAAGATTTGGGTGATTAACCCTCGTGCAGGACTGGGGGAAGAGTGGAAGGGTGTTAATTTGGAACGTAGGGTTGGCGGGAGGAGTGAGGAGTGAGGCAAAAGACCATATAGAGATAGGCTCAGACAGATTCATTGGTAAGAAGCATGGGTACTGAATGGTAGTGAGGTGATGAGAAGATTCAAGTAAAAAGGGGAAGAATTATATAATTACAGTTTTAGTTGTCTCGGAGCACAGGGGCAATGGGTGAGTGAGATCTGGTGTGAGTTAGAGTATGCAATTTAGCTTTGGATCAGTGTTGGTCATTGATGGTTTGCTAGCTGGGAATGAGCAATGACTGTGATTAAAGAGGAGGCGATGGCTGAAATCTTCAAATTCTTACATGTAAACATCATTAATGCTCTGTCTTGGTCTAATCAAGTATATGGCCTGGCCAAGAAAGCTTACCAATGCCTCTACTTCCTCAGAAGGCTAAGGAAATGTGGCACTGTATGACTTAGAAAGTTAATCAGATCATTAAGCCTATGGTGGTTCACAGAACAATCTCAGAAGTCTCCTTCTCCCATTTATTTCCTGGAAAACTACTAGAACATAGAACATAGAACAGTACAGCACAAGAAATGGACCTTTGGCCCAGAATATTGTGCTGAACTATTAAACTATTAATCAAATGCAAAAAATAAACTAATTCTTTTTAATCCACACAGTCTCCATATTCTTCCATCTCCTGCACATTCATGTGACAGCGTAAGGGCCTGTTGAACACCTCCATCATATCTGCTTCCACCACCACCGTGGAGGGGTGTTCCAGGCACCCACAACTCTATGTATGCCTTTCATAATCTAATAAACCGCTTTCAGATTCTCCTCAGCCTTTGCCGCTGCATAGAAAATAACCCAAAATAACCCAAACTCTCCTTAGAGCACTTGCTCTCTAATCCAGGTAACACTGTGGTAAACCTCTTCTGTGCTCTTTCCAACACTTCCACACCCTTCATATAATGGGGTGACTAGAATTAAATTCAATGTTCCAGATGTGGCCTAACTAGAACTTCAGAAGCTGTAACCTAACTTCCCCAGTTTTCACCTCAACTCCTCAACTAATAGAGGTAAGTCTTCTTTACTACATCATCAACCTAGGTAGCCACCTTCAGGGTGCTATGAACTTGGGCTCCAAGGTCCCTCTGTACATCAACACTGTTAAAGGCCTTGCCACTGACAGTGTACGGTAGTTTTATATTCGATCTCTCAAAGTGTAACACTTCACATGTGGCTGGGTTCAATTCCATCTGTCATTTCTCCCCCCTCCCCATATCTCTGTATCTTTTGCTGGACTTCTATGCTTTCAACAACATCATCAGTCTTTGTACTGTATCATCTGCGAACTTACTATTCCACTCATGCAGGTCATTTATATGAATCACAAGACGTTGAGGTGCCAATGTGGTTCCCTGTAGGACACCCCTGGTCACAGACCTCCTTGTAGAATAAGTCCTATTGACCACTACCATCTGCCTTCTATTGCCATGCCAATTTTGAATCCAAATAACCAATTCTACATGGGTTCCATGGATCTTCATGTACTGGATGAGGGAACTCATCAAATGTTTCACTAAACTCCATGTAGGTAATATCTGCTACCCTTCCTTGATCAATCACCTTCAATACATCCTTGAAAAAAGTCATGTTAGTGAGATACAACTTGCCCTTAATTCCTCTCCCTAAAAATCCTCTCCCATAACTTTGCTACCCTTGAAGTAGGGAACTCACTGATCTATAGTTACCACAATTATCCCTGTTTCCCTTCTTCCCCTCTGAATAATGGAACAACGTAAGCTACTCACTAGCCTCTGGGAACTCACCTGTGGCTAATGAAGGGACAAAGGACAAGAACATAAGAAATAAGAGCAGGAGTGGGCCAACTGGCCATTAAGCATGCCTTGCCATTCAATAAGATCATGGCTGAACTGACCTTGTACTTGGCTCCACCTACCTGCCTGTACCCATAATGCTTATTTCCCCTGTTATACACAAATCTATCTAACTGTGATTTAAATATATTTAATGAAGTAGCCACTACTGCTTCCCTGGGCAAAGAGTTCCGCAGGTACACCTTTCTCCTTTCTACCTTATCTCTGTCCTAAATCTATTCTCCTGAATCTTGAGGCATTGTCCCCTAGTTCTCATCTAGTGGAAACAACTTTACTGCCTCTATCTTATCTATTCCTTTCATAACTTTATATGATTCTTTCATAATGTGAGCAAAGTCTCCCAACAGAGACTGAAGCTAATGGATACAGAAGCGGTTTATTCAACAAAAACAAGCAGCAAGCATCATTTTGAGACTCTTTTGGAGGAAGAAGCCTGTTTGACCCAATATCACATGACATTTTATTTGCTAAACATCAAAGGGTAATTCTATATTTATAATGTATCTATAATGTTTCCTTTGAATTACATATGACTTTCACACCTCCTTCTTCACACCCATACTCCAGACACCCAAAATAAATGTTAATCAGCATTGTTGTTTTTCAGTTAACCACTGCTCACAGTTCTAGGAACCTATTGTCCAGTGCTGCATTTTACATTTAGTCTGTAATCTATGTTCAGGTCTAAAGATTGGTTGCTGAAGTTAATACTTTCTTATATATCCTAAGTATATTGGATTCTTTAAGATCCCCTCTCATTCTCCTGAATTCCATAAGTATAGTCACAGGCGATTTAATCTCTCCTCATAGGCTAACTTCCTCATCTCCAAATCAACCAGGTGAACCTCCCCTGCACAGCCTCCAAAATAGCTGCACCCAATACTCCAGTTGCAGCCTCACCAGTAACCTGTACAGTTGCAGCACAATCTTCCTGCTCTTAAATACAATCCCTCTAGAGATGGCCAATATTCCATTTGCCTTCTTGATAACTTGTTGCCCCTGCTAGCCAACCTTTTGAAATTCATTCACAAGCACTCCCTGTACAACAGCACACTACAATCGTTCACCACTCAAATAATAACCTGTTCTACTATCTTTCCTTCCAAATTGGATGACTTAGCATTTCCCAACATTGTACTCCATCTGCCAGGAACTTGCCCACTCACTTAATCTATCTGGAGCAGGAGTTCCCAATCTTTTGTATACCACAGACCCCAACCATTAACCAAGGGGTCCATGCACCCCAGTTTGGATACCACTGATCTAGAGCAACACAAAATGCTAGGGGAGCTCAACAGATCAGGCACCATCTATGGAGAGGAGTAAACAGTCGATGTTTTGGGCCAAGATCCTTCATCAGGACTGGCAGGGGAAGGAAAAAAAAACAGTGCAAGAAGGTGGGGGATGGCAAGGAATATAAGCTGGCAGGTGATTGATGAACCCAAGTGAGGAGGAAGGTAGATGGGTGGGGGAGGGGTATGAAATGAGAAATAGGAGGTGACTGGTGGAAGAGGTAAAGGGCTGGAGAAGAAGGAATCTGAATGGAGAAGAGAGTGGACCATGGATGAAAAGGTAGGAGGAGGCACACCAGGGGGATGTGATAGGCAGGTGAGGAGATAAGAAGAATTAGCAGGGGAGCCAAACACTCTGTCTCCTCTTCAAGATTTACTTTTCTATAAATATGGTGTCATCAGCAAAATTAGATACGTCATACTAGGTCCCCTATCCAAATTATTGATGTATATCATGAGCATTTGTGGGGTCAGTGCAGACCTCTACAGCAATCTACTCTCCACTGTCTACCAACCAGAAAAGAAAACACTTATCCCAACTCTCTGCCTTGTATTGGTTAGCCAGTCCTCTGTCCCTTTTAAAGTATCAACTCCATGCATACTTAACTTATGGACAAGTCTTTAAGGCTGCACCTCATCAAACGTCTTCTTGAAATCTAAGTATATAGCATCCACCTGTTCTGCTCTGTCTACTGCACTCATTATCCTCAAAGAAATCCAGAAGTCTGTCAAAAAGGAACTGTCCTTCATGAATATTTTTCTGTCTGCCTGAAAGAACCACTTGACAAAGATATTGGTCAAGGCCCCAGAACTCTCATCTCCTTCCTTTCTCAATAACCTGAGGTATATCCTATCAGTTCCTGGGGACTTATCCACACCAATGTTCTTTAAGAGACCTCACATACCTCCTTCTTTATCTCAAAATCTGCTAATATATTGGCATGCTCTACAGTGATCTCTCTTTCATAGAAACATAGAAAAACCTACAGCACAATACAGGCCCTTTGGCCCACAAACTTGTGCCAAACATGTCCCTACCTCAGAAATTACTAGGCTTACCCATAGCCCTCTATTTTTATAATCTTCATGTACCTATCCAAAAGTCTCTTAAAAGACCCTATCATATCCACCTGCACCACTGTTGCCGGCAGCCCATTCCATGCACTCACCACTCTCTGCGTAAAAAACTTACCCCTGACATCTCCTCTGTACCTACTTCACATCTTTCTCCTTGGTAAGTATTGATACAAAGTACTCATTTAGGAGATCACCCATATCCTCCACCACAAAGCAAATTTTCCCACCTTTAACCTTGAGTCGTCCTACTCTCTCTGTGGTTATTCTCTTGCTCCTAATGCATGTATGGAATGCTTTGGGGTTCTCTTTAACCCAACTTGCCAGGGTCCTTTCATGGCCCCTCCTGGTTTTCCTAATTCCCTTCTTGATTTCTTTTTTTTTTTGGCTCCCTTATAATCCTCAAGGGCTCTGTTTGATTTTAGCTTTTTAAAATTTACATAAATTTCCTTTTTCTTCTTAACTAAGTTCACTACCATTCGACATAAGACTATTTGACATGGGAGCAGAATTAGGCCATTCAGCCCATCAAGTCAGAATCAGGGCTTGTTATCACCGGCACGTGTTGTGAAATTTGTTAACTTAGCAGCAGTAGTTCAATGCAATACTTAATATAGAAGAAAAAAAATCTTCCAGGGCATCTAGGGGCGACTCGAATAGCAGCAGAACTCTCAATGGATACAATTAAATATGCCTGTTTTAGCCTGATACAGCTAAAAAGCACAACTGCTTCCAAGGTCAGTACAGTCAACAAAGATGTCTTAAGGCATTTAAACAAACTATCGCTGCTCAACACTGATGGAAACAACACCGATTGTGGTTGGACACGTCCTCGAAGGATTCCATGGAGGAAGCATGGTTGCAGATCAGCGATGCAAGTGTGTTTAAGGAAACGGGGTTTTAAACTCCCAATACTGACTATCTTGCTGGCAAATGTGCAGTCTCTGGTGAATAAAATCTCCTCTGTTATTCCATCATGGTTGACTTATTATCCTTCTTGACCCCATTCTCCTGCCTTCTTGCTATAACCTTTGACGCCTTTGCTAACCAAGCACCTACCAACCTCTGCTTTAAATATACTCAATGGCTTGGCCTCTACAGCTGTCCATGGCAATGAATTCTACAGATTCATCACCCTCTGGCTAACAAATTCCTTCTCATCTCTGCTGTAAATGGATGTCCCAGTAGCTGTGTCCTCTGACCCGAGACTCACCCATTTAAGGAAACATCCTCTCCACATCCACTCTGTCTAGGCCTTTCAATATTCAATGAGATCCACCCACATTCTTCGAAATTCCAAGAAGTGCAGGCCCAGAGCCATCAAACGCTTCTTGTACGTTAACCCTTTCATTCCCGTAAGCCTTCTCTGGACCTTCTCCAATGTTAACACATCTTTTCTTAGACAAGGGGCCCAAAACTGCTCACAATACTCAAGTACAGTCTGACCTGTGCCTTATAAAGCCCCAGCAATACATCTTTGCTCTTATATTTTCATCCTTTTGAAATGAACATTAACATTGCATATGCCTTCCTTACCACCAACTCAACCTGCAAGTTAACCTTTAGGGAATCCTGTACAAGGATTTCCAAGTCCCTTTGCACACCTGATTTTTTAATTTTCTCCCCTTCACAAAATCGTCTAGTCTTTATTCCTTCTACCAAAGTGCATGACCATACACTTCCCCATGCTGCCACTTATTTGCCCTTTCTCCCAATATGTCCAAGTCCTTCTGCAGACTCCCTGCTTCCTCAACACTACCTGCCCCTCCTCATATCTTTGTATTGTCGGCAAACTTGGCCACAAAACCATCAATTCCATCATCCAAATCATTTACATAGAAAGTGAAAAGAAGTGATCCCAACACCAACCTCTGTGGAACACTTCGTGTCATCAGCAATCAACCAAAGGCCCCCTTCATTCCCGTTCTTTCCCTCCTGCCAGGCAAGATTTCCCTTTAAAGAAACTATGCTGACTTTGGCCTACTTTATCACCTGCCTCCAAGTACCCCAAAACCGCATTCTTAATAATGGACTCCAATATCTTCCCATCCACTTAAGTCAGGTTAACTGGCCTCTAATTTCCTTTCTTTTGCCTTCCTCCCTTCTTAGAGAGTGGAGTGGCATTGCAATTTTCCTCCAGAACCATTGCAGAATCTAGTAATTCTTGAAAGAATTACTAATCCCTCCACAATCTCTTCAGCTACCTCTTTCAGAACCCTGTGCGTGATCCAACTGATCCAGCTGACTTATCTACTGTACTTTCAGACCTTTCAGCTTCCTAAGCATCTTCTCCTTAGTAATAGCAACTACACTCGTGCGTGCCATCTGACTCTCTTGAATTTCTGGGACACTACTACCGTCTTCCACAGTAACGACTGATGCAAAATACTTATAAAGTTCATCCACCATTTCTTTGTCCTCTGTTATTACCTCTCCAGCATCACTTTCCTGTGGTCCAATATCCACTCTCACCTCTCTTTAACTCTTTATATATCTGAAGAATCTTTGGTAACTGCTTTGATATTTTTGTCTAGCTTATCTTCACAGTTCATCTTTTCTCTCCTTATGGTCTCTTTAGTTGCCTTTTGTAGATTTTTAAACATTTCCCAATCCTGCAACATCCTGCTATTTTTTGCTCTATTATCTGGCTTCTTTTATACTTCTATGCTGTAATCTACTTCTCATGTCAGCCATGGTTGTGTCATCCTGCCTTTAAATACTTCTTAATTTTTGGATTTATCTATCCTGTGTCTTCCGAATTGCCCCCAGAAACTCCAGCCATTGTTGTTCTGCCATCATACTTGCTAGTGTTCCCTTCCAATCTATTTTGGCCAGCTCCCCTCTCATGCCTCTGTAATCCCCTTTACTCGACGGTAGTACTCATACATCTGACTTTATCTTCTGCCTCTGAAACTGCAGGATGAATTCTATCAATATGATCACTGTTTCCCAAGGGTTCCTTGACCTTCAGCTCCCTTAACAAATCTAGTTCATGACACGACTCTCAATCCAGGATTGCCTTTCCCCTAGTGGAGTCAATCAGATGCTGTTCTGAAACACCATCTCGTAGAGGCAGTCAACAAATTCCCTCTCTTGGGATCCAGTACCAACCTCATTTTCCCAATTGACCTGCATAATGAAATCACCCATGATTATTGTAACATTGCCCTTGTTACGTGCCTTTACTATTTCCCACATCCTGGCTACTATTCGGGGACCTGTATATAACTCCCATCAGTGACACCTCAAATCTCCTAAAACTCCTAATGAAACATAGCCACTGCCAAATCTTCCATGTAACTGCATCGATATATTGGGCCCAACGCAAATCCTCGGAGATGATGAGTCCCAGGAATTTGAAATTGCTGCAAGGACTGGTGTGTTCCCTCGTCTTCCCCTTTCTGAAGTCCACAATCAATTGTTTGGTCTTACTGACATTGAGTGAAAGTTGGTGCTGCCACACCACTCAACTAGCTGATATACCTCACTCCTGTATGCCTTCTCGTCATCATCTGAAATCCTGCTAGTTGTGTCATTAGCAAAGTTATAAACGGCATTTGAACCGTGGCATTCCACACAGTCATGGGTGTAGAGAGAGTAGAGCAGTGGGATTTGATTCATTTTTTACCAGCAGAGCCACCCCAGTCCCTCTACTTTTGATACAAGGTGTATCATTGATTGTTAAGCTCCTGATTATGATCTTCTTTTAGCCACAACACAGTGATGTGCACAATGTCGTACCTGCCAAACTCTAACTGCACTACAAGATCATCTACCTTATTCCGTATACTGTGTATATTCAAATATATCACCTTCAGATGTGTATTCATTTCCCTTTTCAAGTTTCCCTCCACGTTACGCTTCATTTTATACCACTGACTGCAATTTTGCTCTATCATCTGCCTGTCCATCCTCATAGTCTCACTACACACTACATCGAATTGTATAGCAACTGCCCCATCCTCAGCCCCATCTCCCTGGCTCCCATCCTTCTGTCAACTTAGTTTAAACCTTCCCCAACAGTTTTAGCAAACCTGTCCGCAAGGATATTGAACCACTTGGGTTCAGGTGTAAACCATCCTTTTTGTACAGGTAATACATTCCCAAGAAGGGATCCATCAATGATCTAGAAATATAAAAACCCTGCCCTCCCCACCACTCCCTCAGCCACTCATTCACC
Organism: Mobula hypostoma; assembly: GCF_963921235.1. NCBI lineage: Eukaryota > Metazoa > Chordata > Chondrichthyes > Myliobatiformes > Myliobatidae > Mobula > Mobula hypostoma. The sequence continues at coordinate 89,709,868 of NC_086097.1, forward strand.
TGTACTATCATCCTATTCCTGCCCTAACTGGTACTTGGCACTAGGAGTAATCAGAGATTACTACCGTTGAGGTCCTGTCCCTCAGCCTTTTCCCTAACTCCCTATTCTCAGTGCCCAGGTCCTCTTCCCCCATTCTGCCTGTCTCATTGGTGCCAATGCGTACCATGACCTCAGACAGCCTGTGGAGACTGTCACTATTATGATACAGGAAATGAGAGAGCCAAGTTGTGCATGGCAAGCTTCTGGAAAAAGAAATGTGATAACAGCAATGTTGGTCATGAGGCAAAAGTTGGTCATGAGGCAAAAGTTGGCCATGAGGCCATCTTCCTGCTCTCCCTTCAACTAGTCCTAGTGTGTCATTTACATCTACCTGAATATTGCTTTAAACATCTTATGGTCATGTCCAATGACATACTAATTAGTAAGTTGTCCTGTGGTTAGACTAGGGTTAAATAGCTGGGCTGCTGGGCGGTGTGACTCATTGGGCTTTAAGGGTCTGTTATGTGCAGCATCACTAAATCAGGGGTTCCTGACCTTTTTTGTGCTGGGAGTCCCTACCAGTAGCTGAGGTGTCTGTAGACCCCAGGTTGGGAATCCCTGCTCTAAATACCAAATAAATAATTAATGCACAGATTTCTATTCAGTTGTTGAAGACACATCAACTTGGTTCCAAGGTTTCAATGACTTTCTAAGAGCTTTTTTTTCGGCCCTCTCATTTTCATGAGCTACATAGTTTTTGATCATGATGTGAGTCCTCACCAGCAATTCCACTGTGGCCAACTCAATATCACATATGGACTGCTGGTGTGTTCAGGCCTCTGGATTGAGTGCTAAAACTTTCTGCCTAAGAAGCAAGAATGTCAACATTGTTCATGATCTCTCTGTAAGTCCTATCATTACATTAAAAGTCCCAGTGGGTTTTTGTAGAATAGTTTATTTTTATATAGTGAGCTTGAAATGATGTGGCCTGCTGACAATGGCTGAAGCCACAAATAACTGGGGCAAAGGCTGAAGCAATACTCGGGCTATTGAGAAATACTTAATAGTAGTTTATGTTGTGTGTAAGTCCCTGGGTATGGTAGCAAGTGGGAAACAATGAGGAGAGGGGAAAGGAAGAGAGTGAGAAAGGCAGAAACAGGGGGAAAAAGGAAAGAAAGATTAAAAAGGGGATGAGAGAAAGAAGTGAAGGGCAAGAAGGGAGGAAGAAGAAAGAAATGAGAGAGAGAAGGGCAAAGAAGGAGGATAGAGAAAACAAGGGGGTGAACGTGAAAGAGAAAGAGAGAAAAGGGTGAAAGAGAAAAAGAGAGACTCTAATACCACTGTTTATAATATGACTACTACATAGACATCCACAGCAAAGTATATTTTAAATTGTCCCATTGAGGCCTAAAGATTTAATTGCTGTAAAGAATGTCTTACCCTTGTGGGGTAACATCTTTCCTGACTGGGAGTGGGGACACTCTGCTTGGCAGTTGGCCGTGAAACAATCTCAGGTTGTGTGGCCTTCTCCATGGAGGTTGTAGAAGTTGTAGACTGCAGGAAATGGTTCTGACAGCTCTGGACACCTTTCTACTCTTTTGTCCTTTCTTCTCCAAGATGCTCTTGGCATCTTCTGGACATGTTGGCATCTCAAACAATGCATGGCAAGCTGCTCGATCTGCTGATCTACCCCAGGCCACCAGACGAAGCTTCGAGCCAGTGCTTTCATTTTGACCATGCTTAGATGGCCGGCATGTAGCTCTTCCAACACTTTAACTCTCAGCTTGGATGGTGCAACAACTCTCAATCCCCACATGAGGCAACCTCCATCAAGGGCAAAGATCATCCCGGTGCTGGACATTCTGCTACACATTCCAGCCATTTTGTGTGGCCATGTAGATCTGAGATAGTGTAGGCTCTTTTCTGCTTTCCCTTTGGGTAAGTTCTGCAGTAATAAGGAGACAATTGAGTTGCTTTATGGAGACGTGGCTAAAGGATGCATGTCTCTGGGAGCTGAACGTCCAAGGATACACTGTGTATCGGAAGGATAGGAAGGTAGGCAGAGTGGAGGGCGTGGCTTTATTGGTAAGAAATGATATTAAATCATTAGAAAGAGGTGATATAGGATCGGAAGTTGCAGATTCTTTATGGGTTGAGCTAAGAAATTGCAGGGGTAAAAGGACCCTGATGGCAGTTTATATATAGGCCTCCAAACAGCTGCAGGGATATGGACTACAAATTACAAGGAAATAGAAAAGGCTTGTCAGAAGGGCAGTGTTATGATAATTGTGGGGGATTTTAACATGCGAGTGGATTGGGAAAATCAGGTCAGTACTGGATCTCAAGAGAGAGAATTTGTAGAATGTCTGTGAGATGGCTTTTTAGAACAGCTTGTTGTTGAGCCCACTAGGGGATCGGCTGTACTGGATTGGGTATTATGTAATGAACCGGAGGTGATTAGAGAGATTGAGGTGAAGGAACCCTTAGGTGGCAGTGATCATAACATGATTGAGTTCACTGTGAAATTTGAAAAAGAGAAGCCGAAATCTGATGTGTTGGTATTTCAATGGAGTAAAGGAAATTACAGTGGCATGAGAGAGGAACTGGCCAAAGTTGACTGGAAAGGGACACTGGCATGAAAGACGGCAGAGCAGCAGTGGCTGGAGTTCATGCAAGAAGTGAGGAAGGTGCAAGACAGGTATATTCCAAAAAAGAAGAAATTTTCAAATGGAAGAAGGATGCAACCGTGGTTGACAAGAGAAGTCAAAGCCAAAGTTAAAGCAAAGGAGAGGGCATACAAGGAAGCAAAAATTTGTGGGAAGACAGAGGATTGGGAAGTTTTTAAAACCTTACAAAAGGAAACTAAGAAGGTCATTATGAGGGAAAAGATTAACTATGAAAGGAAGCTAGCAAATAATATCAACGAGGATGCTAAAAGCTTTTTCAAGTATATAAAGAGTAAAAGACAGGTGAGAGTAGATATAGGACCGATAGAAAATGATGCTGGAGAAATTGTAATGGGAGATAAGGAGATGGCAGAGGAACTGAACGAGTATTTTGCATCAGTCTTCACTGAGGAAGACATCAGCAGTATACCGGACACTCAAGGGTGGCAGAGAAGAGAAGTGTGCGCAGTCACAATTACGACAGAGAAAGTACTCAGGAAGCTGAATAGTTTAAAGGTAGATAAATCTCCTGGACCAAATGGAATGCACCTGCGTGTTCTGAAGGAAGTAGCTGTGGAGATTGCGGAGGCATTAGTGATGATATTTCAAAAATCGATAGATTCTGGCATGGTTCCGAAGGACTGGAAGATTGCAAATGTCACTTCGCTATTTAAGAAGGGGGCAAGGAAGCAAAAAGGAAATTATAGACCTGTTAGCTTGACATCGATGGTTGGGAAGTTGTTGGAGTCGATTGTCAAGGATGAGGTTACAGAGTACCTGGAGGCATATGACAAGATAGGCAGAACTCAGCATGGATTCCTTAAAGGAAAATCCTGCCTGACAAACCTATTACAATTTTTTAAGGAAATTACCAGTAGGCTAGACAAGGGAGATGCAGTGGATGTTGTATATTTGGATTTTCAGAAGGCCTTTGTCAAGGTGCCACACATGAGGCTACTTAACAAGATAAGAGCCCATGGAATTATGGGAAAGTTACATACATGGATAGAGCGTTGGCTGATTGACAGGAAACAGAGAGTGGGAATAAAGGGATCCCATTCTGGTTGGCTGCCGGCTACCAGTGGTTTTCCACAGGGGTCCGTGTTGGGGCCGTTTCTTTTTACATTGTACATCAACGATTTGGATTATGGAATAGATGGCTTTGTGGCTAAGTTTGCTGATGTTGCAGACGCAATGGGCAGACTATTATTTAAATGAGGAAAGAATTCAAAGTTCAGAGATGCAACGGGACTTGGGAGTCCTTGTACAGGATACCCTTAAGGTTAACCTCCAGGTTGAGTCAGTAGTGAAGAAGGCGAATGCAATGTTGGCATTCATTTCTAGAGGAATAGAGTATAGGAGCAGGGATGTGATGTTGAGGCTCTATAAGGCGCTGGTGAGACCTCACTTGGAGTACTGTGGGCGGTTTTGGTCTCCTTATTTAAGAAAGGATGTGCTGACGTTGGAGAGGGTACAGAGAAGATTCACTAGAATGATTCCAGGAATGAGAGGGTTAACATATGAGGAACATTTGTCCGCTCTTGGACTGTATTCCTTGGAGTTTAGAACAATGAAGGGAGACCTCATAGAAATGTTTCGAATGTTGAAAGGCATGGACAGAGTGGATGTGGCAAAGTTGTTTCCCTTGATGGGGGAGTCTAGTACAAGAGGGCATGACTTAAGGATTGAAGGGTGCCCATTCAGAACAGAAATGCGAAGACATTTTTTTAGTCAGAGGGTGGTGAATCTGTGGAATTTGTTGCCACGGGCAACAGTGGAGGCCAAGTCATTGGGTGTATTTAAGGCAGAGATAGATAGGTATCTGAGTGGCCAGGGCATCAAAGGTTATGGTGAGAAGGTGGGGGAGTGGGACTAAATGGGAGATTGGATCAGCTCATGATAAAATGGTGGAGCAGACGCGATAGGCCGAATGGCTGACTTCTGCTCCTTTGTCTTATGGTCTTATGGAGAATTATGTCAACAGCAGTATCCTCTTTTGTAAATTGTCCAGGTATTTCCTTTGCCAAGGGTAAACAGGACAATCCATCAGCCTTACCATGATTAGTTGTCCTCTTGAATTCTGTCTTGTAATTCTGTCCTCCAAAAAACAGAGCCCATCTCTGCAATCGTGCTGCTGCTGTTAGTGGAACATCCTCCTGTGGATTGAAAATGGACACTCGTGGTTGATAACCATAACAAGGGTAAACTCTCTCCAGTAGAAGTACTGGTTGAAATGTTTTACACCCCAAATCAGACTCAAATCTTCACTGTCGATCTGTGTGTACTTTTTCCCTGTAGCGGTAAGGGAACGTGACACAACGGCTTCCATCACTCATAATATGTGGCATGACTGCACCTACACCATAAGGTAAGGCATCACAGGCAAGTTTCACTGGATGATGTGGATCATCATCTGTGAGCACAGTGTCTGCCATCACCATTTCCTTGGCCTCTTTGAAAGCCACTTCCCACTGCTTTGTCCATTGCCATTTCTTCTGGATTTGTAGTAATGTTTTCAATGGATGGAGCACAGTTGCCAGGTTTGGCAGGAACCTGCTGTAGTGATTGACAAATTCTGAAAAGGACCACAACTGTGACATGTCCTTTGGCCTTGGGGCATCCACCACTACTTGAATTTTCTCAGCATACTTGACTAATCCTTGTGTGTCAATAGTGTAACCATAGTAAGTGATCTTTGATGTAAAGAATTCACACTTGTCACATCGTGCTCTGAGCCCATAATCTTATAATGTTTTTAACACTGGCTTGAGATTTTAGAGATGTTTTCTGTCATCCTTACCGATAACAATGATGCTATCCAGGTAACACCGAGTGCCTGGGCAGCCTTATAACACCAGGTCCATAGCTTTCTGCCAGAGTGCAGGTGAAGATGCTACTCCAAAGATAAGCCTATTGTAGCAATAATGTCTTTTGTGGGTGTTTACGGACAGAAATACTTTGGACTCTTCTTCCATCTTTATTCATAGGTAGGCCTCAGCTGTCCCCTTTGCTGGTGTTTCCCTCCAGAAAGGTTTGCAAAGATACCCTCTATCCTGGGCAGAGGGTATTGATCTACTTTCAGTACTAATTTGATGGTGACCTTAAAGTCACCGCAGGTCCTGAGAGACCCATACTTCTTGGCTACTAGGACCAATGGCATTGCCCATGGGCTCTACTCAACCTTAGAAGGAACTCCATGTGATCTAGCTCACTGGCTGTGTGTACATAATAAGCAACTACAGTTCCCAGTGTGCAATGCGGGTGATTCACCTGGAACTGGAAGTGACGTTGGTGAGCTGGTTGTATGTACTCAGCTCAAGCTGAATCCATGACTGAAAATTCTATGAACAAAAGTGCACTAGCGTTTTACCCATGCTGTTTGGCTTTATTAAGAACAAACTTAAAATGGTGTCAGAAGTTGGTGTGGAAGAGCTGGAGGCATGGATGAAAAATTGAAAGTGTACATCTTTCTATATGAAATTGGTGAAGATGCTTTGGACATTGACAACATCTTTCAAATTGATGAGACAGCTTTTACATTGGACGCTCTAATGACAAAATTTGAGGAGTATTTTGTCCTAAGTAAAAACATCACGTTTGAGAGATGTAAGTTTTTTTCCTGTGATCAGAAACAAGGTGTTAGCCTTTACCAATACTTAGCTGAACTTCTCACACTGAGTAAGTCCTGTGAGTTTGGAGATTTGAGAGATTCACTAGTTAGGGACGAAATAGTTTGTGGAGCTTTAAATAATGGGTTCAGAGAAAGATTATTCTGGGGAAAAGATTCAATGTTGGAAAGGGCTATGGATATGTGTAGGGCAGCATAGATCACACAATCACAGGCTAAGGAGCTGCACAGGGCTGAAACAACAGTACATGCTGTGAAAACAGAGGGGCAGAGCACAAGGCGTTTCCCAAAGCAACAACAAAGAAAAGAGGAAGGCTCAAACAGTAAATGTAGCGAATGTAGAAGTAGGCACATCCTAAAGGTGTGTGTTGCTTATGGAAAGTCCTGCAACAATTGTGGAAAGAAGAATCATTTTGCAAAGTGCTGCAAAGCTGGGGCTACCAAGCAAAAGGTGCATATGGTTGCTGAGGAAATGAAGGAAGTCTTTATAGACAGACTGCTGATGCTGGTAAGATGGAACGGATTTTTCCAATGACTGTGAATGAGACAGTAATTCCATTTCAATTTGACGCCGGAGTCCAGGTGAATCTGTTGTCTATGGATGATTACAAAATGCACAAGATTTACCCAGTGAAGGTAAAAGCTATATTGGAGGGAACATTCCAGTTAAAGGGGGCTGTTTAGTGACCTTCAAGCACAAGGGACAGCACCTAAAAGCACAGTTACTGATTGTTGAAAAGCGAGTATGGCCAATACTAGGTCTGAGTGAATGTGAAAAGCTCAACCTAGTGAAAAGAGTTTTCATCGTGGCTTCACAGACCTAAGATGGCCACACTTGATTTATGGAAGAATACACAGATCTCTTTGAGGCGTTCAGATGCTTACCTGGTGTACACAAAATGCATATCGATGAGACAGTGACTCCTGTTGTCCGTGCTTGCAGAAAAGTTCTGTTTGCATTTAGAGACAAACTTAAGCAAGAACTGACACCCATGGAATGGGTAAATGTCATCCAGAAAACAGCAAACTGAGTGAACTCACTGCTCATTTGTGCAAAAGAAAAATGGAGCATTACGGATATGTCTAGACACAAGAGATCTCAATAAAGCCATCAAGAGAGAGCATTCTAAATTGCCAGCAAGGGAGGAGATCATGTCCTGGTTTGCAGGTGCCAAGTGATTTAGCAAACTCGACGCATCATCTAGGTTTTGGCAGATGAAGTTTAGATAGATGGATAGATATACTTCATTAATCCTGAGGGAAATTGGGTTTCGTTACAGCCACACCAACCAAGAATAGAGAGTAAATATAGCAATACAAAAACCACAAACAATCAAACAACAAAATTCAAACTATGCCAGATGGAAAATAAGTCCAGGACCAGTCTATTGGCTCAGGGTGTCTGAGCCTCCACGGGAGGAGCTGCACGTTCGATGGCCACAGGCAGGAACGACCTCCCATGCCGCCCAGTGTTGTATCTTGGTGGAATGTGGCCGAAGTCCAATAGTAAAAAGTTCAATATCCGGTCTACAACACGTTCCTCGATCATAATATGACCTGGATTGCACCATCTGTTGTTAACCAGAACAGTAAGCACCCAGCTCCTTTACGCTTACCGTTCTCAGTGCACTTCCGGTCAGCCGGAACGGTCTGGAAGCCGTCCATGGAGAAGTTTTGATCGAGTATGTCCTCGTGCAGCCCCGTTCCAGTGAAGCACATAACACTGCACTCCCGAAATGTTCTCTGATGCCTGGCTAGTGCCATGAACTCGTCCATTTTATTACCCACCGAACTCCTCTTCTCCGTAAGTGTCTGTTGTCTCGACCCGGTCCTCTTTCCTCCACTTTGTGATCCCCCTCTGCATCCTCTGTGTGTTTTCCTCCAGATTTCAGCAGGGGTGTCCGCCGCTCTGCTTGCTAAACCGGCCGGCATTAGCACAAACAGCTGGTCCCTGAAATACACAATGTGACCTTGCTTCTGTCCCGCGTGTCGGGATGTAACTATTTCCAGCGCTAAAAACCCAAATAAAACTCTCGCTACCAGCCTGTTAGAGACGGTGCAGCTTTGACGTGTTACCGTGAAAAAAAATACAAAAAGTAACGTAAGTTAAAAAGTAAGAAGAAGAAAGTAAGAATACTTATCGGAACGGCTGTACCAGGCTGCATGCACGACTGGCGCATGTGCACTGTTTGATGAGGCAAGTTCAAGATTGTGTACTTTTAACACACCAGAGGGAAGATGTAGCTTTCTTCGATTACCAAATGGGACCCTGTCTGCACCAGGAGTCTACATTAAAACCATCCACATGATCTTTGAGGGCATACCTAGTGTCAAGACAATGATGATGACATTATTGTTTTGGGGTCCCTCAGGAAAGAACATGATGCATGACTGAGACAGGTGCTTGAAGTGACATGGAATGTCAATTTGAAATTAAATAAAGAGAAATGTAAGTTTGGTGTTAATTTACTGACTTACATAGGAGAGGGAGTGAAGCCTGACCCAAGAATGATGTCAACCATTGAAAACGTGGAGAGGCCCCAACACAAATAGGGGTGAAATATTTCCCGGGGATGGTCTCTTACCCAGCTAAGTTCATCCCTCGATTGTCTTCTGTGTCAGCACACAGTGAAATGAGTGGATTTGGTCTCATGAGCAAGAAATCTATTTCCAGAGGCTGAAAGAGTCCTAACCGAACAGCCCATGTTGACATTTTATGATCCAGAAAGGTGCACTAGGATCTCGGCTAATATGTCCTGATGTGGTCTTGGAGCAGTACTCCCACAGCAGCATGATGACACGTGGCAAACTGTGGCCTGTGCACTAAGGGCTTTAACAAGTGCGGAAGCCAACTATGCACAGATAGAGAGAGAGCTTCTAGCCAGCACAAATACATGCAAAAGGTTCCATCAGTACATCTACGGACAAGCTTTTGAAGTGAGACAGACTGCAGAGCACAGGTCTCAATTATGTCCAAGCCACTGAATGACTCTCCCATGACGATACAGCGCATGTTGATAAGGCTGCAGAAATATGATCTACACACCAAGAAAGTATATGTTTGCTGCTAGTGGATTGTCTCAAGCTGTCAACAGGAAAGAAAACAGTGACCAAGGAATTAGTGTTGATCTACAGACCTACGTTGACATGATTGTCACATCCATTCCGGTATCTCCCGATGGAACAGAAAAGATTAGGACAGCAGCAGGGACCGATGAAACAATGTAAGTACTCTAAGTGACAATACAAAAAGGATGGCCAGCAACTAACAAATGATTGTCCAATGTGCTTTCAGGATTATTGGGCATGTAGAGCTGAACTGTCAATAGTGGAAGATATGGTCTTGAAAGGAAAAAGATTTGTGAAGGTTCTCGGCCCGAAACATCGACTGTACTTTTTTCCACAGATGCTCCCTGACCTGCTGAGTTCCTCCAGCATTTTATGTGTGTGGCTTGGATTTCCATTTTGTCTTGTTTGTGATTCCAGTGTCACTACACAAGGAAATGCACCAGAAGATACATGAAGGGCACCTTGGCGAGGAAAAACGTAAACAAAGAGCTCCTGAAGTGATGCACTGGCCAAGAATGAGCCAAGACATCACCCAGACCATTGCTTCATGTGGAATATGCCTAACCTATAGACCAAAGCAGTAAGGAGAACTGTTTAGACCACACCCTGTACCAGTCAGGCCATACTTCGAGGTTGGACTGCATTAGTTTGATTATAATGGAAAGAGTCACATTGTTGTAACAGACTACTTTTCCAATTACCCAGAGGTTGCAACACTGCAATCAACATCCAGCAAAGTGCCACCACCTTCCTGCAAGCTGTGTTTGTGAGGCATGGAGTTCCATGTGAAGTGGTATCAGACAATGATCCATAATTTTTAGTCTGTGAATTTGAGTCCTTTGCCAATAATTGTCAAATTGGCTACAGAGAAAGGGAAGGAAGAACAGAAACAGTATCACAACAAGACTGAAAAAAGTCTACCAGTCCCGAAACCTGGAGATCATGTGCAAATTGGGATCACAATTCCGGCACATAGTCTGTGTAAGAATATGTACAAGAGGAAGTTGCTCCACATTCCTACCAGATCCCGATGGAGCAAGGAACACTTCTAAGAAGGAACTGTGTGTATCTATGACCACGTGTTCCAACCCATAACTGTGACTCATCACCTGTCAGTACACCAAATGGGCCAGCAAATGCAAAAAAATAAGCTTGTTGTCCAGAGTTCTCAGAAAGACACTAATATTAGCACAGCAAGTGAAAGCAATACATCGGTAGAGATGAATAGCAGACCAAATAAGGACCATCAAACCATCTCAGAGACTGATTGAGAGTCGCTAAGTGAATAAGGGACTGTATATAAGAAGAAGAAGTGAATTTTATGTAAATATCTCTGTCAGAAAGCATTTTATTGTTTCTTGCAGGTTTAAGAGAACATAGTGTTGTGTTTAAAAACGTAAACACGAGGAATTCTGCAGATACTGGAAATTCAAGCAACACACATCAAAGTTGCTGGTGAATGCAGCAGGCCAGGCAGCATCTCTAGGAAGAGGTACAGTCGACGTTTCGGGCCAAGACCCTTCGTCAAGACAAAGGGTCTCGGCCCGAAGCGTCGACTGTAACTCTTCCTAGAGATGCTGCCTGGCCTGCTGCGTTCACCAGCAACTTTGATGAGTGTTGCTTGATAGTATTGTGTTTGTTTTTTCTTTAAAGGGGGAAGATATGCTATTATGTGTGTACACAATATAGAACTGCAATTGCCTGTGTGCAATGTGGGCCGTTTACCCAGAACCAGAAGTGATGTTGAGGAGAGGGTTGCATATTCTCAAGTTGAGCTGAAGCCATTGCTGGAGTGTCCCGAATAAAGATGTGTTAGCTTTTACCCGTGTTAAATTTGTCTTCATTAATTACAAACCTAACACTGTCTACCTTATCATGGATGGTATAAGGAACCAGATGGGCTTCTGAAAACTAAGGTGTGGCATTTTCATTTAATAGCATTTTACCCTTGATATGTTTGAGTTTTGCAATTCCATTGTTGAACACTGCTGTGGAATCATCCAGTACCATTCTTAATTCATTTTCAATTGACTCTATTGCAGGGGATGTGGCATGCAAATGGTGGACGGATCTCCAATCAAGTTGATGTGCAGTATTAGACTTACTGCCATATGTACAACTAAAAAAAAGCATATCCTTGCCCGTAAAGACTTTGCAAACGTCATTGTAAAGATGTGGAAGAAGGTTTTGTGGTCTGATGAGACTAAAGTGAAATATTTCAGCCTCCACACTAAGCAATATATGTGGCATAAACCTAATACTGCGCATCAACCAGGTAACGCCATACCTACGGTAAAGTATGGTGGAGGCAGCATTAGGTTATGTGGATGCTTTTCGCAGTAGAGACTAGAAATCTGGTCAGCCCTGATACAGAAGGGTACTAGATACAGACCTACTAGCCTCTGCCAGAAAGCTCAAACTGGGGAGGAAGTTTGACTTTAAGCAGAACAATGACCCAAAGCATATTGCCAGAACAAACATGGAGTGGCTTCAGAAGAAGAAAATTGATGTCCGTGAGTGGCCAGTTCTGTCCTGACCCTAAACCGATCGAACATCTCTGGCAAGACCGCAAGATTGCTGTCCACCATCACTCCCCAACTAATCTGGTACAGCATGAGCAAATTTGCCAGGAGGAATGGACAAATCTTGCTCCGTCACATTGTGCAAAGCTAATAGAGACTTAACTAACGAGACTACTGGCTGTAAAAGCTGCGAGAGATGCTTCAACTAAGTACTGAGCAAAGGGAGATGAATACTTTTGAAATGCTGACATTTCAGTTTTAGAACGTAGTTTCTCATGCTCTACAATTTCCCATTTTTTGAGCTGTCTGTGAAAAAAACAGCAAGTCATCACAATTTAAAATTCTCAGTTAAATTGATCAAAATCTCTGTCTGTAATACTCATTTATGTGAACAAAGGGTTTAGGCAAACAATTACTTTTACAATGCAATGTAACTCCACAGCTGTACGTTGACAGTGGTTAGGCTACACTTGGAATATTGTACACAGTTCTGATCATCACACTAAGGGAAGGTTATGCTAATGCCAGAAAGAGTGCAGAGAAGATTTACCAGGATGCGACGTGAAATTGGTTACAAGGAGAGATTGGATAGGTGGGGTGGGGGAAGAGGTGCAAGTGATCTTATAGAAGATTATGAAACTATGAAGGGCAAAGAAAGGGTAGACAGTCCCAATCTTCTTCCAAGGGTAGGGAGTCAAAAGCAAAAGTTATAGGTTTAAGGTGAGAGAGAAATATTTAAAGGGAATCTGAGGGATAGGTCTTTCACACAGAGGGTGGTGATTGTATGGAGCTGGCTGCCAGAGGAAGTGATATAGCTGAGTATAATTAAAGCTTTTAATAAACATTTGGATGGGTACATGGATAGGAAAGGTTTGGAGGGATCTGGACCAAATGCAGGAAAATGGGATAAGCTATTTTAGTAGCTCAGCTGGCTTGAATCTGTTTGCTGTACGACTCTTTAAAAAAAGATCCAGATCACACGTGGTGGACTCTTGCAAAATACACTCCCTCCAACAGCCTAGCAAGTCTGTCGGTTGTGGTCATCACCTTCTGAGGGTCCAGTCAATGGAGTTTGCACATTCTCTCTGTGACCACATGAGTTTCCTCTGGGTGCTCCAGTTTCCTCCTACATCTCAAAGTCATGCAGACCAGTTGTTTATTTAGTCACTTTGCATTACCTTCACATGTGGGTGAGCGATAGAATCTGTGGATAGTGGGAACGTGAGGAGAAGAAAATAGTGTTCAGCTAAAGGGATATTAATGGTTGGTGCGGACAAGGTGGGCTGAAAGTTATATGTTCTATACTATACTACAGTGACACCAAGACATATCCAAGATGGGATGTCAAGAAGGATGTCTTACAGCACCTGGGCAAAGGCTGATGTGGTGGATGAAGTAACTTCCCTGTGAAGCCCAGTCTTCTTACAATGCTTTCTTGTTTCCTGCATGCCCACATTGGGATGACTGGATAATGGTTTGCCAGAGCACTTTGATTTACACCTCTGGCACCCGTGCCACTACCTTCTTCAACTCAAGTACTCTAAGTCTGTTCAAGCCCTTTCAAAGCACCACACATTAGATTAGAGGGTTCTGTTAGAGATCATAAATTCAATTTGACTTTCCAAAATGTCTCAGCTCACTTTGGTGCAGTGAGTTACCCCCTGATCCATCTGCTATGAACTATGACTTCCCTGCTTAATTAAGACTTCAGACAGCAGCTTCCTGATTTGCTCCTCCAAATAATAACCCTTAACCCCGGGCTGACCCCACTCAGAAGCCGCCACGTGCCCAAGCCTATCCTTGCCTGGCCAGTGTGGCGCTGGGTACGGCTTAGAGCAAATGGAAGCCAGTCACAGACACTGGGCTGATTTGCAAACTGTCCAAGCCTAGTGAAGATTTATTTGCCAAGGTATTTTTTTGTCTGTAGCTATTGGTTAAACATTGACATGCCTGTCACTAAGCAGACTGATTTGGTCACCCTCCAGAGAGCACAAACAGAACCAGATTGCCCGTGCAAGGCTCCCCCTCCTTAGTCTTCCTCTTGCGGTCACGGTGACCTCTGGCCTCTCCTCCCTGACCTGTGATATTTTCAGACATTAGCCAGATTTACTAGCAGCAGTCAGTTTGATGAGATGCAGTAAATCACTTCAATGCTGAACAAGAGAAGCACTTATTAAACTCCACTCAGTGAAAGGATCACGAACAGAATTATTGCCCTTAGTTTTTTCATCCACTCTGTTGGCAGAACTGTTTTTGGAAAGTTGCCTCCTACGCATTCACAGAGTCAGGGGAGGTAATTGCTCGCAGCAGTGGAGAAAGAAGTGAAAATAGAACAATGGCTTGTTGCTACCTTGCGGTTCTCGGTGTGAGAATATATCTCCTAGACCGGTATTAAGACCGGGTAAAGCTAGGAGGTCACAGATCTGTGCTTGGTCAGTGAGTCTTGTTGGCACCAGCAAGGGTACTAATTATTAGGATAATATCCTTGGGCAGGAAGAGGGATTGAACAATAATGACCACAAACACTGCTTTTAGCATCAGACCGTTGGAAATATTCCAGTTTTTGATGCAGTTGGAATAATCTCACTCCAATGCCATCCAGAATGATACTTGCAGTGACGGAGTACTGCACAGTCAAACTAAATTAAACTAAACCCCCTTCTGCCCTCTCAGATGGACCCAGAAGATTGTGCCCCTACTGTTATGTAGGGAGAACTCAGGACCAATAAAGGCACTGGACAGATTCATGAACCTACCAGCTCCAATTTGTTTAAAAAATGTCATTTATAAAATTAATATTCTTGGGGTTGTTTAACAAATATCTACCATGTTTCTGACCAGTTTCTAAAAGGATTTAATTGCCTACTTGATTTTGAGGTTGAATAGTTTTCTAAACCACAATAACAAGTGACCTGAGAATGAAGGAAAGAGAGATTCTTCATTCCTTCTTTCATTCTCAGGTCACTTATGACTTTGATTTAGAGAAATGAGAGCCAAATGCATGCAACTGGGAATATCTCAGTTAGGTAATTTGTTTGGCCTTGATAAATTGGACCAAAGAGCCTATTTTCCATGCTGTAAATGTAACTATCATCCCTGTACCAAAGAACTCCACAACTTCGGAACTTAACAACTACTGCCTGGCGGCACAGACACTAATCAATATGAAGTGCTTTTAATGGCTGGTAATGGTAAACCTCAAAAACTCCATTCCTCTCACGCTGGACAGTCATCCACATGCTTACCAACAGAACCGCTCTACAACAGGTAGCATAGCATCTGTCTTGCTCCTGACCCTGATACACCCAGGAAACAAGGACACTTATGTCAGAATGCTGTTTCTGGATCTCAGTTCAGCCTTCAACACTATTGTCCCTCAGGCCTTGGTGAACAAACTCCTACTCCTCAGTCTAAATACATCACTCTGCAACTGGACTTCCTAACCAACAGACCTCAGATAGCCAGGATACGCAACCACTCCTCTCTCCCCCTCATCCTCAACACAGGTTCTCCGCTCCCCCCCCCCCAGAGCTGTGTGCTGAGCCCATTGCGATACACTCTGATCACACACGACTGCATGGCCGTGCAATCACATTGTCAAGTCCGCTGATGACACAACAGCGACGGGGCTCGTCATCGACAACGATGAGGCGGCCTACAGAGAGGAGGTGGAAGAGCTCGAGGCCTGGTGCCAAGCAAGCAACCTCTTCCTCAATGTCAACATGACAAAGGAGATGGTTATCAACTTCAGGACATCTCACACCACTCACACCCCTCTTTACGTCAGTGGCACAGCAGTGGAAACTGTGAGCAGTCTCAGACTCCTGGGAGTGCGCATCTCGCACAACCTCTCATGCTCCCAGAACACACCCTACACAATCAAGAGAGCTGAGCAACACCTCTACTTTCTGAGGAGACTGAAGAGAGCCGGACGATGCACATTAATGCTCATGTTATTCCACGGACGCGCTGTAGAGAGCATCCTAACACGCTGCCTCACTGCGTGTAATGGTTATGCATTGCAGCACCAGGGATTGCTCTTCAGTGGGTAGTTAAAGCTACCCAGCACATCACGGCCACCAGCCTACCCGCCATCAAGGGCATGTATACAGAAAGGTGCTGGGAAAAGGCCAGCAACATCATGAAGGATCACACCACCCTGCACATGTTCTGTTTGTCCCACTCCCGTCAGGGAGGAGGCTCCATAGCATCCGTGCCAGGACCACCAGATTTAAAAGCAGTTATTTTCCCCAAGCAGTAGGGCTGATCGACACCTCCACCCACTAAACTACCTCACCACACCACATTCCACCACTACGTTATCATCTCCTGTCAGAGTCACCTTATTTATAGATACTCCTTTGCCCAGCGTCACTTTATGGACAGACAATCAATCTATGTATATCAGCTATCTGATGTATTTATATTTATTGTGATTTTTTTTATTATTGCGTTCTTTATCTTATTGTGTTTTTATTGTTGCATCAGATCTGGAGTAACAAATAGTTTGTTCTCCTTTACACTTGTGTACTGGAAATGACACTGATTAATTCTGAATCTTGAATCTTGACTCTGTGATGTTGGACAAGAACAACTTTCTTTGATTTCTTTGTTAGTTGAATGTCTTAAAGGCAGTTATTACTCAGGCCCAATCTTAAAGAGCCACAGCCGGAAAACGTGGTGCCTTAGAGGATGGGTCATTCCCAAAACCTCCTTGTTTTAATTCTAGTCATGAGTTATGATGAGTGAATCAACTGTAGTCCGGGGGTCTGCTTCCAACATTTACCCTCATTCTTCTTCAAGCAGATTGCTGTCAGATAATTTTCAAAGCAAGTGCTGTTGGCTCACACTAGACACACCAGCAGGTTTTGGGTACTTCAGGGAGAAATTCCAATGAGGCACAAAAATATTATGGCATTTTCACAAACCCCCCGTACATGTGAAACAATAATATTTCCTGAACCAGCCCTTAGAAATCAGCTCTGGCTACTAGAAAGCTCAGAGCTGTGGGTGAGTTCCCAGAGCCCCAGTTTGCAAATGTTTACCTGGAGTGAATCCAAGCTTTAATTTGCTCCTTCATTCCGACAACATTGAGTCTGGATTTGCCAAGACGTATCTTTGAAAGGGGGAGGGGGAGGTGTTCGACAAGTGAAAGATGAATGGTTTATGATGTTCACACCTACATCTACTTACATCATTGACAGCAGCACCTCCAGAGTCAAACCATTTAAAGGAGTCCTGCCTTTCAGCAGAAGGGGTGCTGAGAAATGAAAAATGAAAGATTTAAACAGATTAGACCACACAACATTGGAGCAACGTAAAAGGCCGGAAGATGGATAGAAGCACGCATAGAACACGGACACAAGGGAGGTGGTGTTGGCATTAATAATTTATACAGGAAAAGTAATGGGTCAAAGTTCAGTGTGAGTGGGCCAGGATTCTGGTCCACTGGTTTTTCTCAGTGCAAGTGAACGAGAAGGATTGGTCCTTTGGAATTCTTGGCTGTAGGAGTGAATAGAAAGGGGTTTGATCCTTCCGTATGTGGTACACAGGAGTGAAATGAAGGGGTTTACTCCACTGGGAATATATATAATTAGAATGATTGGAAAGGGGTTGGATCACTTGGGATTCTATATAATTATAATAGATGGTAAGAGGCAGATCTAGTGGGGTTCTAGGCACTTAAAGTGAATGGGAAATGGATTGTTCCAAAGGAGTTTCTACACTCTTTGTGCTGTGGTGATACAAAGCTCTCGCCATTGGTCAATATTCATTGAGTGAACTGCAGCACTGCTCAAAACAGTTTGCCTGTAGCTGGCAGAATTCTTTACCACAAAGAGGCTTAGCCACTTGCAAGCAAGGCCCCAGAGTAGGGCCTCCTCTATCAGGAGTGCAGATTGTTAGGGTGAGGGGCGTGACGACAAAGAAATGACTGGTCATTAGCCATGTCTCCAGGACAACTGCGGAGCCTTTGTCCAGCCACTAATAAGTTATTTATGAAGGGGTCTTGTGTATAGACAGCCGGTCAGGGTGTTATAAAACTGACACATTGCCCTGGGAACAGGCTGAAAGTGAAGGGGTTGATCCTGGCAAAAGAAAATAACAACTATTCCCCACAGGCTTCAATTACCAGCTATTACACAGAGAGAAGCAGTGTGTATCTGTGTGATTAACATTACTAGGGGAATTTTCATAAACATTTAGGTGTCTTTCCAGATCATTTTCTTCTGTTCAGACCTGTTTTTGAAGTTTTGCAGCTATATTTTAAACACAAGTTTTGAATCTTAAGTAACAAGAATCCAGTACTTCATATCTATTAAAGCTTAATGCACAAAAAAAGTCACATTTTCCTTTTGGAGATTTTTCCTCATTTTCCTAGAGCCAATTCAAACAAAATAAATTACAGTGGTGATGTTATTGCATGGTTAATATACAGCTGATGAATCCCTCCCACTTCTGTCTTGATCTAGGAGTTTTAAATGGCTTAGTGTTAAAACATTTGCTGATATCAATTGTCACATGAGTAGCAACACTGATGAGGGATTGCAGCACTGTTTAATGTGTTCCCTTACAGGCAAGACATTAACTTACACCACTCATGTAGACAAGATCAGCCCTACTGTACTATTGGCATAGGGTGTATCAACAGTATATCCCTCTGTCAATTTCTAAATGCGGATAATCTGGCCTTTCCTGAGATTGTAAAACCTAGAGACAGCATGGACTCAATGGGCCAAGAGGCCTCCATCTCCACCCCGACAATGCTATGATTTATCGTTTATGGAAAATTGCAATCTGCACTTTGTTTGAACGTCATTTATGGGATGTGAGTGTGGATAGCGAGGACAGCATTTATATGCTCGTCACTACTTGCCGTTGGCAGGGCAATTTTTTTAATGTTCAGAGCTTCACAGGATAAGACAGCATTTAATTGCCCTTCTACAGCTGCCCTTGAGAAGGTGGTAGTGAAGCTGCCTTCCTGATCCGCTGCACACCCTACGCCCACAATGCCGTGCAAAAGAGTACCAGGATTCTGGATGTCATATGGCTTAGTGGTGACGTTCCTGTGCTTTCCATTCCCTTGTCTTTCAACCTTTTAGAGGTCATAGGCTTGGATGATGAGCTACCCTTATGAACCAATATGGGATTCCTAGGATTTGGACACAGTAAAGGAACATCGAGTTATCCACAACCATTATATCCCTGAAACAGCATAGATAACCTCACTCATCTCAAACCTAGTAAAAAATATATATATGATTATTTATTGATCTATTTATTTAATTGATCAGCTTATTTATTTATTCATTCATTATTTGCACAATTTGTCTGCACATTAGTTGTTTGTCAATCTTTACTTATGTATAGTTTTTCATATATTCTATTGTATTTCTTTATATTCCTGTGAAAACCTGCAAGACAATGAATCTGAAGATGGCGTATGGTGACATAATGTAATTTGATAATAAATGTACTTTGAATTGGCTTTCACTTCATTTCCAGTTCAGTGTAGTGTGCACTGGAGTGCAATGTCCGTGAGCCATTGCCCTAGTTCTTCTTGCTGGTAGACAGTATGGGTTTGGGAATTCCTGCCAAAACAGCATCAGTGAGTTCTATTGTGTGTCAGCGGGGGAGGTTATGAAGATTTAGGCTGGGGAATGTGGTAACAGTCCAGCAGGTTGCTTTGTCCTGGCTGGGACCAAGCTTCCCAAGTGTTGTTGTAGGTGGATTCATCAGGGTGAGTGGAGAGTGCGGTAAAAGCCTACAAACAGCAGTGCCAGAAATCACTGGGATCATGTTGTTTGAATGATAAATGGTTGGTTGGCAACTATCTGTCTCAAAGGACAATGAGCGATGATCATCATCATCACAAGCCTGGGTAGAAGGTATGGAGATCCTGAGATGCCCAGTTGTCAAGACCCCCTTCTTGGCCTCTCCATTGTAGTCCAAAGGAGAGCTTATGAAGCAATACGTTTGGCACCAGCTTGGCTGTAGGAGCTGCCGGAAGGATGTTCAATGACGTTCGGCCGCCTTAGGGGCTCCACTGTGGATTTGCTGTCTGGGTTTACTCCCGCAGCCTTTGTCTCTCCCAAGGCTGCCCACAAGGCAGTGGGGCTATTTACCCATAGATGGGGATCTGGTTCGTGAGCACCAGGGCCTGTCCACACACTGGTGGCCCTGCATGCTATGTGTGCCGGGCCCAGACCTCCTATCCATCCTTTGTAGTTCAGCCTGGGTCCGGTAAGAGTTTAGTTTCTATGTGTCGCCAGCGAGGAGGCACTACATGAGGCTTGCTGTTGGAGAGTCTATGTACGGACAGGGAGCGACTTGCACATTCAGCTCTCCTTTTTGCAAGAATCCTAGTCAGTAGCGGAAGCTGAAAGCAAGAGTGACAAGCACTACCCACTACACTACAACACTAGACGTGTCACAACAACCATTTTGAAATCATAAGTACTGACCAGAATATAAGCTCATAGAATCATCAAGTCAAACAGCGGGGAAAAAGACCCTTCAGCCCATCAAATTCCATTGACACTCATTTATTCCAATCCTACATTCATCCCATTTTTTATTCTTTCTATATTTCCATTAACTCCCCTATTTTTTCCCACTTACTCAGTCCTACACTGGACAGCAATTGATAGAGATAATTACTGTGTTGAGCTACACACTCTGTGCAGGTGGGAGGAAACCAGAGCACCCAGAGGAAATAAGAATGAAGATGAAAACTCCACAGAGACGGCACCAGAAGTCAGGGTTGAACCCAGAACTTTGGTACTGTGAGGTAGCGGGTCTGCCAGTTGCATTGCTAGTCCTTCACGGTCGTTATATTATCATGTTCCACAAGCCTCTGACTAAACTCTGCTCAACATTATCTTTAGTTTGAGTCCCTATATCTAGCTCTATTTTGAAATCCTGCTGAAGAACCTTTACCTGAGCTATTACATAATATTTCACCTGACAGACAATATTCCCTCAGTACAGCTGCAGAGTATCAGCCCAGAGGCGTTGGAGGGTATCCATTAAGGAGGGTGAAGGCAGTCCGTTAACAGCAGGAGAAGCATGTTTATGATGTGGTTGAATTTGAGGCTATATATGATGGCCAAGGGATTGTGAGAAGTTATTTACCTGTCAATATCTGTCAATAGGCAGCTGGTAGCATAAGGAGTTAGTGGTTACCCAGGAGATCTTTTTGCATTCGGTATGAGCGATGATTGATAAGTTTGTGTCCTAAGGTAGGAGTCAATTTTAGAAAATCTAGCACATTTATTTTTCAACATAGTCCCCTCCTACATTTACACACTTAGTCCAGTGGTCGTGGAGCACATGGATCCCTTCTTTGTAGAAGTCAGTGCCTTGGACTTCCAGAAAGTGGTCCACAGCAGGGGTGGTTGATAAATTCGTGGCCTAAGATAGAAGGAGATGGGTTATACAGCTCTTGTTACATGCATGTGCAGTTCAACTCTTTGAGTGATTATGCAGAAAGTTTGAAGTTAATAACTCATTGAAGTAAATATCTCACATCACACCAGCGATTATTTTGTGCCCTCTTTTTCCACATTATTGAATTTATTCAGGTCACATCAAGAAGCAAAAGTTGAATTAGTTGGATGCCTTAACCAAAACAGCAGGATCTCCAAAACTTTTTTTTTCCTTGATTTTCTCAATTATTTTCCCACAGTGTTCAATTTTGTGGTGGAGTGATGATCTCCAATCAGAATGTTCAAGATTCTACTGGTAGCCCATTCAGAACTTTCAGACCAAATTCAAGAAATACCTGGAAATGTGTAGTTTGCAAGGCAGTGACAAAATAGAGGAAAAATAGACTTAGTTGGATGGTTCCTTCAGGGAGCCAGGAAATGCAAGCTGGGAAGAGTGACTAAATCACATGGTGTAGGACCCTATGCCTCACTTGCATCTGCCTCAGACAACTGATTACCTTACCAATTATAGATTTACAGAACTAGAGAGAGAAATAGACCATAAGACCATAAGACAAAGGAGCAGAAGTAGGCCATTCAGCCCATTGAGTCTGCTCTGAAATAGCACAGAAACAGGTTCTTCAGCTGACCATAAAACATCCATTTTCTATGTCGGGCTTACAATAACCTTTCTTATTCTCCCATATTTTCATCAAATCTCCCGGACACACTCTCGCTGACCATCTAAAGTTTTCTTTCTAATTCACTCTTCTGCACTACCCTCCAGTTTACACCTCACTGCGGTGTCTTCTGACCTGTCCCGTGCTCTCTGTGCCTCTAGCCTTGCTTTAGAGCTGCCTTAAAAATTTCTCAGGCATCCTTATATTCAACAATGTGATATAAGGGGAAACACTGTTGTAAGGTTGGTTTGTATCAATATTGCAATAAAAAGCCTAATCTCTGCATTATTTCCTGCTGTCATTATCTGCATTATGAACTCCTGTATCTAGGTTTAGAATAAAAACTTGTCAAGCTGTGAATCGAGCCTCCTACCAATGTGGTTTATGTCTCTAACTCCCATGCCCCCTTCAACTCTGCTGCTGCTTTTCAACTATAAGAATCTTGCTGTTTAATAATTGCCGTTAATATTAGAGAAATGTATTATACCTGAACAAATGCAGAATTATATGATGCCACAACATGAGCCAAATTATGTCCGTGTATCTAGGTCCTATCATCATATGAAAATTATATTTGACAGATTTTATTTGGAAAGTAAATAATGTGTTATAGTAACAACAGAAGTTATTAATTCTTCTGCAGTTATGACCTTGAGTATGTGATGTTTTGTAACTTCAAAATATTAAACCAATTCAAACGAAGACACAGGAGTCCAAAATGTGAGTCTAACTTCATGTTTTACTTTAAGTGAGGCACGCACGTATCACGTGGTAGCGTGATGATGCATGCAATTAACGTATTTATACATTTAACCTGTAATGGATTAATTAAAAGAACAAGAATGCTTAATCACTATATATATACACACACACACACACACACACACACACACACACACACACACACATACATATATATATATACACCACATTACTCAATTATTATTGAAATATTAAATTCACAACAGAGTACATCTCTGATTTTAACCTGCTGTCTTTTGTTGGTTGTCGTCAGCTGAGTGGACCTTAATTCTAACATTTCCCACCAAAATACATGTGGCTTCTAACACTTTTGCTTCTCTTTAAGATGCTCCTTTGAACTTGCCTCTGCCCTCATCTCTCCTTATCTGACTTGGTGCCAGATTTGCAAGAACTATATCCACACAGGGTCTCGGCCTGAAACATCAACTGTACCTCTTCCTAGAGATGCTGCCTGGCCTGCTGCATTCACCAGCAACTTTGATGTGTGTTGCTTGAATTTCCAGCATCTGCAGAATTCCTGTCGTATCCACACCTGGGGATGTTTTAACACATCTAAAGTACACTGGAAACACAGCAAGGTATAAACAAACTTCCATCTCTGCATTTCATCCACCAAGAAGTATACCTATTAACTTTTACTGTTTCATCATGAATAGCAACATAAAGTCAATGTGTCATATAAAAGTCAAAGTCTTTTTTGAAAGTGAAGTCCTTTCTCAAATAAATGTAAAAATGTAATTAGGAAAAAAGTGAGTGTGTTTCTATGATGCTCTTTCTAATATTTATCTCTCAGCTAAAATCCATGTATAGACAATGTGATCATTTCTCTCATTGCTGTCTGCTTGAGAATGCCACCCTTTTTAACCAATGCTGATACTTCATTGGTTCATTAAAAGGTTCATTATCAATTAAATTTCTTCCTTTCTTTCAATGCTTCCTTGCCTCTTTTGAAAACTGGAGCCTGCATATGATTCTTTGAGATTAGCTGGAAATTCTGGGGCAATTTAAAGGGGATGAAGACTTTATACATCTATATCATTTCCTCATAATAATGTGTGACAGCAGAGCATGCTCTCAATCTATTTTAGAGAGCTTCAGGCCAATTAGTCAAGGAGACAAGGAAAGAGAATGCAGAAAATAATATCCTTTTCATTCCAATTTTAGCCATTTAGTCCCTCAAAAAGTACTCAGGTCAATTTAGTTTAGCAATTATGCTAGTAAAGATTAATAATAAGTCTAATTACCATTATTATTTTGCAGCTAGATAAAATGATAGATATTCAAAGTATTCACAGAGAATGCTATTGATCTGGATATGCAAAAGAAATTACCCTTTGTAATGTTAAAGGAAGACGGGGCTACATTTCAGCTGCAAGATAATATATAGATCATTATATATTGTTTATTCTATCCATACACCACTCCGGAGTCTGCATGTGCTTTCTATCAAGGTGTTCCATCGTAAAATTTTGTATCCAAAAGCAATTCTGAACAGAAATTTGAACTGTAATTTCAATCTCATGACAATGGAGGCACTACAAGACTATTGCTGGTCAAAGGGCTTTTTTTTATACATTCAGGAGATCTGGGCTCTGCTGCCAAGGCCAACATCTATTCACCATCTCTAAAGGTTCAGGGAAATGAGGGCAGTTAAGAGTTAACTGTATGCCTATGGGCCTGGAGTTATGTAGAACCAGAGCAGGCAATGACAGCAGTTTAAATTCACTGAAGGGAGGGCATGAAGCAGTTGGAGTTTTGGGGCAAACTAACTGCTCATGATGCTGGCATCTATTTTTTCTGATTCAAAATTTACATAATTAAATGAATTTACCCGCCCCAGCTGCTGTGGTGAGATTTGAATGTTTGCTTTAACTACTGTGCTTTCGCATCCCACAATAAGCACACCAAATTTGGATTGGAATCTTCCATAATTAATGTGGGAAAACCTTCTAAAAGGAATTGCTTCGAATAGGAATTGAGCAGTGAGTCCCTTCACAGTTATAACTCAACTTCAATAATCCTCTCCAAAGTTATCAGAAGATGCTATATTAATGTGACAAATTCATCTGAGTTTCCAAAGCAACTTTGGAAATCCAAATTTATGAAAAGAGAACTTGCAACCGGATATACAGTGCAAGTGGCAACATATTATATAAAAGCAGATGGTGTGTTGTTGGTCTTGGTACAGTAACAAAGATCTACTATTCAATTAGGTAAAAAGTAAAATAAACAATTTACTGCACGGCATCACAAAAGGTTCAGACATCTTTTCAAAGGATTACATCTGCCACAGATGTTTTCAATAAATGCAAGAGAGAAACACTGTGACTAATCCAGGGATAAAGTAAAACCATTATAAAACTAAAGTTGTTAATTAGAAACATATTTTTTCCCTGTCTCTCTTGTCATTTCTTCAGTGTATCTCTCCAGTCTTATCCCCGGAGATCAAAACATTTTTGGCCATTATAGCACCTTCAGGAAACTAGACTGGACTCTCCAGACCCCAGTTTGGGAGCAGATGCCCTCATGGTGAAGACATCTGGCATTTTATGTCTTTTCATTTCTCCACTGTCCTGGTTAACTTTGTTCTTTTAACCCTTTGAGGGCCTAGCAGAGTATTTGCACAAGCTCAAGGAAGGGGGTTTACATTAGAGTGGCGTTTTACACAACCCAGCAGTGCCCCAGAGCACAGGGTAGAACAAGTATCCTTAGATTTTAATTAATGATATTTTTAACCAACATAAACGACTCATGCTTGGCCCTACAGTCAATAGAGCATTTAGTGAGTGCAGCGACTTCTAAAATAATGGCAAGAAAACTTGCTGTGTATTTCCAGCTGAGGTGATTTTTCTTTCAGGTTCAGATTTATTGAAACATACAGAGGAATGCATCATTTGTGTTAACGACCAACACAGCCATGTGCTGGGGGCAGCCTGCAAGGGTCGCCACACATTCTGGCTCCAAAATAGCACGCCTAGATGATGCTTCATTTTCCATCCAAACAGCAGCCCTTTCTTGATACTGTACTGGAGTATCAATGGAAATTCACCGTTATCTGTCCAGGCGAGGACTTGAATGCATGGTTCTCTAACACAGAGAAGAGGATATTACACACCAAAATCCCCATGAACTTCGCTGAATCCCAGTCCTGGCCTTATTTGGGATTTATTCCCACACAGCTAGCTGAATGACACTGTAACGGTTGAAGATGCTGTTCTGACATGGCAGTAACTCAACATCATGGACCTCATGCCCATAATTACCCCTGTAGACAGAACATCTTATGTTCATAATTGCCCCTGCAGACAGAGCAATGGAAGCCAAGGGTAATTGCCATATTGATTGATGAGGCAAAGTCTGGGGATGATTGTCTTGCCTATTTCCTTTTCTGCAGCTTGGTCAGTTCCACCTAGAAGT
This sequence comes from Mobula hypostoma, assembly GCF_963921235.1. NCBI lineage: Eukaryota > Metazoa > Chordata > Chondrichthyes > Myliobatiformes > Myliobatidae > Mobula > Mobula hypostoma. Next base: position 89,736,016 of record NC_086097.1, read on the forward strand.
GGTCTGATCCAGCATTATTCAAGTTTGAAGGACTTGTATGGTTGGAAGCCACTGGCAGCTTGAATAATGGTTAGAGAAGAGTAGAAATAAATGGGTCATTTTTACCTGGAGCTTTATAAAGCATCGGTCAGACCACGTGGAGTATTGTGAGCAGTTTTGAGCACCTTATCTAAGAAAAGATGTGCTGTCCATTGGAGAGGGTCCAGAGGAAGTTCACAAAAACTATCCTGGGAATGAAAGGGTTAATGTATGAGGAGCGTTTGATGGCTCTGGGCCTGTACTCATTGAAGAATGGTGATGATGGTGGTGGTGGGGGGGATGGGAAATTTCATTGAAGCCTATTGAATATTTAAATGCCTAGAGAGTGTGGACGTGGAGAGGATGTTTCCTGTAATAGGGGCGTCGAGGACCAGAGGTCATAGCCTCAGAATACAATTCCATTCGAACAGAGTGAAGAGGAATTTTTTCAGTCCGAGGATGGTGAATCTGTGGAATTCATTGCCACAGATTGCTGAGAAGGCCAGGTCACTGGGTGAATTTAAAACTGACGATGAGATGTTCTTGATTAGTATGGGCATCAAAGGTTATGGGGAGAAGGCAGGGGAATGGAGTTGAGGGGAATTATAATTCAGCCATGATGGAAAGGTGGAGCAGAGTCAATGGGGTGAATGGCCACATTCTGATCTTCTGTCTTATGGTCTTAATTGTAGGTAGAAAACTGCAACTAGTGGGGTGCTGTGAAGGTTAGTTATAGCATCCCAGCTACCTGCAGTCTAAATCAGTGTTTTTGAAGGATATCCAAGTTTCCTGAGGATACAAAGGGGTGGCATAGAGGCACAGAGCTGCTGCCTCACAACATCATTGGTCCAGGTTCGATTATATCAATGTGTGGGTTTCCTCCATATCCCAACGACATGTGGGTTAGTAGGCTAATCAACCACTGTACATTGCCCCTGGAGAGTAGGTGAGCGTGAGGAGCATAAATGAGTCCTGAAGAAGGGTTAACTGTTCATTGATTTCCATAGATGCTGCCTGACCTGCTGAGTTTCTCAAGCATTTTGTGTGTGTTGCTTTAGAATAAAGTTGTGTTAGTAAAACTGGGTGTTTGAAAGTCCATTGAGATTTACTAGGTGGAAGAGCCTGCTTCCTTACTGATTGAAACCAGATAGAAAATGAGGAGAAAATTGGGCAGAGAACCTGGAGAGGTTGTCACTAAACAGGTTAACTGACTGAGCAAAAATGTAACCGTCAGAGTATAATGTGGGGAACTATGATATTGTTCAGTTTGGCAGGGAAAAAGGCAAAATTTATTTAAAGCATAAATGAAATTTTGCTATTCATAAAGATTTGGAATCCTTGCACAGGGGACACAAAAATCGAAAATGCAAGTAAAATATTTAGTCCAAAGGACAAAAGTCAAACCTCACCACTCAGAGTCAGATTTATTGTTGCTGACTTAAATAATGTGAAATTTGTGGTTTTGCAGCAGCTGTGTGATGCAGACATGAAGTTGCGATAAATGCCGGAGTAAATAAATAGCGCAAACACAAGAGAGTAATGAGGCAGGGTTCATGGACTACCCAGAAATCTGATCGGAAAAGGGAAGAACCTGTTCCTGAATTGTTGAGTGTGGGTCTTCGGGTTTCTGTACCTCCTCCCCAACCGTAGCAATGAGAAGAGGGCACATCCCAGATGGGGAGGGTCCTTAATGATAGATGATGCTTTCTTGAGGTACTGCCTCTTGAAGATGTTCTTGATGGTGAGGAGGACTGTGGCTATAATGCCAATAATTATATTTACAGTCCTATGTATTGAAGCCTCCATACCCGGCTCTGATGCAACCTGTCAAAGCACCATGGTACCTCTATGAAGATTTGTAAGAGTCAAACTCCTAACAAAGTAGAGCTGTTGGCATTCCTTCATCAACATTGCAGCAGTGATAGGCAGCAGTACCTCTGCCACAATTATTCCCAACACCGGTGCTCCACTAGGCTGTGTCCTCAGACTCCATCTCTACCCCCTGTACATTCACAACTGTATAGCTAGATTCTGCTCTAACTCCACCCTCAAGTTTGCAGATGATACTATCACATCTCAAATAACAATGAGCCAAGAGTACAGGAAGGAGATGACAGTGTCATGACAACAATCTTCCCCTCGACGTCGGCAAAACAAAGGAGCTGGTCATTTGCTTCAGGAGATGGGCCGTGCACAGGCTCCTGTCTGCAGTGCAGAGGTTGAGAAGGTTGAAAGCTTAAAGTTCTCAAGAGAAGACATCACCAATAGTCTGTACTTATCCAACCATGTGAACACTATGGCTAAGAAATCTCACTCACCAGTGTCTCAACTTCCTCAAGAGGCTAAAGAAATATGGCACGTCCCTGGCAACCTTTACCAATGATTCAAGCTTGTAATCCGGGCTGGTGTCACTAACGTGTTCCTCAGGAAGTTCAACTCTATATGAGGCACTCTCTCTCTCTCTCTCAGATGACATTACATCTGAGCTTTATGTGCCTCCTCAGATATGTGTAATAATTCAATGGCAATAACTTTAAAAAATGAGGGGAAAGTTAGTCCAACCCCAGCCCCTCATTCTGACATTCTTTCCACATATTCCCAACCACATTTCTTTCTATCTGTTTAATGTATTTGATTGATGTTACCTTCCACAACAATTATTCTGATATGTATTCTTTTATCCTCATCATGGCTGATTCTGCCAATGTCATTACTCACAGCAAAGAACTTCCACAATGCTACACATTTTCATCCCACCACTTCGCATTTTCAACAATCCATTTACATCCCCACCAACATGATGTCTGTACAAAATATATCTTTTCTTCCCTCTTATCCTTCAGCATTTCGAAGGAACCCTTAACATGCCCCTGTCGACTACTCTGCCACTCAAAACCCTCTCCTTCCCACAGTGTGTATGTATAAATACAACAAATGTAGTACTTTCCCTTTATCCACCTCGTTCCCCAACTCACAGTCTTGCAGAGCATCTTTCCAAGTGAAACAGTGCTCTGATTCTACTTCAATCAGTTCAGTGTTCTGTTCCTCACCCCGTTGTGGAGATACAATGGAGCATACTTCTGCAGCTTAAGATCCCAGTCATAAAGTACTGCTCCACAGTGATAGGCCCTTTGGCTCACCTAGGCCATACCGACCTGATCAATCGCCTACTCTCATCCATCTGCAGCTAGACCATAGCTCTGTATGCCCCTCCCATCCATGGATCTATCCAAACTTCTCTTAAATGTTACAATTGTGATTTGATTAAATCACAATTCTGATTTGATTAAGACAGACGTGAGAAGCAGAGGAACATCTGGAGAAATTTCTGAAATGCCCAGTTTGCTGCCGCTGCTACTGTGCAATTGAGAATCTCCGGAGGGAAGGCCCCAAAATCCCCGGCTTTGCCTGCTGCTGGCGACCGAAGCTGAGGTCGAAGCGTTCGGCAGAGATGGTGCTCAGTACTCGGTGTCGGAGGGCTGATCAGAGCTCGAAGTTTTCGGACGACTCAGAGTCAGACCGTGGTCAGGCATGGCAGGGAGAGTTTTCTTCCTTCTCCCGTCAGCGTGAGATGAGGAACTTTCGAGAGACTTGGAACTTTTTTTACTGTGCCATGGCCTGTTCTTCATCAAGTTATGGTATTGTTGCACTGTTGTAACTATACGTTATAATTATGTGGTTTTTGTTTGTTTTTCAGTCTTGGTCTGTCCTGTGTTTCTGTGATATCACACCGGAGGAATATTGTATCATTTTTTAATGCATGCATTACTAAATGACAATAAAAGGGGACTGCGTGTCCTCGTAATCTAATCTAATCGAACCTGCATCTAAAATTTCTGCTGGCAACTTGCTCCACATTCTCACCACCCTCTGAGTGAAGAAGTTTCCCCTCATATTCTCCTTAAATATTTCACCTTTCACCCTTAACCTATGATCTCACCCAATCTGACGGCAAAATAACCTAGGTGTATTCACCCTATCAATACCTCTCGTAATTTTGTATACCTGTATGGGATCTCCCATCATTCTTATGAGCCCTATGGAATAAAGTCCTAAACTATTCAACCTTTACCTATAACTTGGGTCCTCAAGTCCTACCAATATTCTTTTAAACTTTCTCTTCATTCTTTCCAGCTGATTGGTACCTGTCCTTTGGTGGGTGAATAGAACTGCATACAACGCTCTTAATTTTGCCCAGCCAATGTCTTGTACAACTTCAATATAACATTCCAACATCTCAGCTCCTGTACTTTGTGCCCTGACTTATGAAGGCCAATATGCTAAAAGCTCTTTTTATGACTCTATCTATCTGTAATGGAGCTTTCAAGCAATTATGAATCTCTATTTCCAGATTCCTTAGTACTATCACTCACCAAACAGCCCTACGATTCATTGTGGTAGTCTTACTCTGGTTCGTGTTTCTAAAGTGCAGCACCTCAAACTTGTCTGCATTAAATTCACCTTCCATTTCTCAGCCTATATTCCCAGGCAGTCAAGAGCACATTGCAAACTATGATAGCCATCTTTGCAGTACACTATGACCCCATTCTTGGTATTTTCTCTAAATTTGATTATTCAGTTTACCACATTATCGTTCATATAAATAATAAACAATTTCAGACCCAGCACCAAACATTGTGGCACACCACTAGTCACAGGCCTCTAGTCAGAGAGGCAACCATCTAATGCCATTCTCTGGCATCCCCAGCTATGCCAGTGCTGGATCCAGTTGGCTGCTTTGTCCACAATGCTATGTGACTTAACATTCCATGGGATCCTCCCATGCGGGACCTCCTCAAAGGCTTTGCTAAGGTCCATGTGCACAATGTTCGCCACATTTCCTTCATCAATCTCCTTGGTAACCTCCTTAATAAACTCTGTAAGATTGGTTAGATGTGATCAACTACATACAAAGCCATGCTGTTGATCCCTAAACAGGCCCTGTCTACCCGAATACCTACAGTATATATCTTCCGTAGAACAAATTCCAATGATTTATCTATGATTGACATTAAGTTCACCAATCTATAATTTCTTAGCTTATTCCTAGAGCCTTTCTTGAAAAATGGAAAAAATATTAGCTATCCTCCAGTCCTCTGGCACATCACCCGTGACTAAGGATGTGTTAAATACTTCTGCCAGAACCCCTGTGATTTCGGAACAAATTTCCCACAAAGTCCGAGGGGCACCTTGTCAGGCCCTGAGGATTTTAAGGTTAGTGTGGAAGGTTTGGTCACTTGGCATTCAAGATGAGGTTGTAAATTGGATTTGACATTGGCTTTGTGGAAGAAGACAGGGAGAGGTAGTAGATGGTTGCCTCTCTGACTGGAGGCCTGTAACTAGTGGAGTGCCACAGGGATCAATGCTGGGTCCATTGTTGTTTGTCATCTAAATCAATGATCTAGATGATGTTGTGGTTAACTGGATCAGCAAATTTGTGGATGACACCAGGATTGGTGATGTAGTGAGCAATGGGGAAGACTGTCAAAGCTTGCAATGGGATCTGGACTAGGCTGAAAATGGCAGATGGAAATTAATGCAGACAAGTGGAAGGTGTTGCACTTTGACAGGACCAACCAGGCTAGATCTTACACAGTGAACGGTAGGGCACTGAGGAGTGTGGTAGGACAAAGGGATCTGGGAGTATAGGTCCATAATTCTTAGAAGGTGGTGTGTCAGAAGTAGAAAAGGTCATAAAGAAAGTCTTTGGCAGATTGGCCTCCATAAATTAAAGTATTGAGTCCAGGAGATGGGATGTTATGTTGAAGTTGTATAAGACATTCTGACAGGCTGCATCACCATTTGGTATAGGAGAGGCTACTGCACAGGATTGAAAGAAGCTACAGAAAGTTGTAAAATTAATCAGCTCCATCTTGGGTACTAGTCTCTGTAGCATCCAAGACATCTTCAAAGAGCGTTGTCTCAAAAAGGTGGCATCAATCATTAAGGATCCCCAGCACTCAGGATATGCCCTCTTCTCATTGCTACCATCAGGAAGGAGGTACAGAAGCCTGAAGACACTCAGTCAGCAGTTCAGGAACAGCTTCTTCCCCTTTGCCATCCGATTCCTGAATGGACATTGAACCCATGAACTTTACCTCACTTTTATTATTTCTGTTTTTGCACTATTTTTAATTTAACTATTTAATACATATATATATACTTACTGTAATTGATTTACTCATATTTTTCTATATTATCATGTATTGCACTGTATAGCTGCCACTAAGTTAACAAATTTATTGACGTATACTGGTAATATTAAACCTGATTCTGATTCTGATTCATTGGTGAGGCCTAGTTTGGAGTATTGTATGCTGTTTTGGTCACCTACATTCAGGAAAGATGTAAATAAGGTTGAAAGAGTACAGAGAAAATTTACAAGCATGTTGCCAGGACTGGAGGAGCTGAGTTATAAAGAAAGATTGAATATCTTAGGACTTCATTCCTTGGAATATAGAAGATTGAAGGGAGATTTGATAGAGGTATACAAAATTATGAGGGGTATAGACCAGGTAAATGCAAGCAGGCTTTTTCCACTGAGGTTGGGTGGGACTACAACTAGAGATCATGGGTTAAGGGTGAAGGGTAAAACATTTAAGGGGATTATGAGGAGAAACTTCTGTACTCAAAGGGTCATGGAAGCGTGGAAACAGCTGTAAGCACAAGTGGTGCATGCAAACACGATTTCAACGTTTAAGAGAAATTCGGATAGGTACCTGAAGCGGGGGAGAATGGAGGGCTATGGTCTGGGTGCAGGTCATTAGGACTAGACGATTTAAATGGTTTGGTACATACTGGGCCTTCTTCTGTGCTGTACTTTTCTATGATTCTATGTTTCTATAACTTCACTCGCCCCATCATTGACATGTTCCCACAAATTATAGATTCTCTTTCCAGGACCCTTCATCTCATGTTCTAGATATTTATTTATTTATTATATCTTTTTGTATTTGCACAGTTTGTTGTCTTTTTCACACTGGTCGAATGCCCAAGTGGTGTGGTCTTTCAATGCTTCTTTTATAGTTATTATTCTATTATGGATTTATTGAGTATGCCCACAAAAAATGAATCTGATGGTTTTACATGGTGGTATATATGTACTTAGATAATAAATTTACTTTGAACTTTAAATTACCTCAGTAGATGTCCTCTCTGTGCACTGCCATGGCATTTTCCCTGACAGTAACTACCACCTCTCCACCTTTAATCCCTCCCACTCTACCATCTGCAAAACTTTGGATCCCCAGAATATTGAACTGCCAGTCCTGCCCCTCCTACAACTAAGTCTCACTCATGGCTGCAACATCATAATTTCACATGCTGATCCATGCTCTAAGTTCACCTGCCTTAGCTAAAATACTCCAGATGCAACTAAGAGCATTGGCCCCGCCATGCTCAACCTTTCAGTTTCCATCTTTGCCTGTAGTCTAAACATCTACTTACCTCACAACCAACCCACCTGCTGTCCTTAAAACTCTGGTCCCCATTCTGCTGTGAATTAATTAAATGACCAATCAATTCTCAACTAAGAATTTGCAAATATGCCTCGTTTAGGTTCCTGCTAGCTGAAACTGAACAGGAAGTCCTGAGATTAACCTCTTTTATAAACTCCAACCTCTCATTGCAAGTCCCAGCTCCTGCTCGCTAAAACTTGATGTTTTAATTCTCCTTCCCTTTCCCATTCTGACCTGTTTGTCTTTAGCATCCAATACCATTTCACTAAAAACTAGTGGAAACTTGGAAATAAATAACTCACGTGGGTACGTAGCAGCCTTCTGACAATTTGAGATGATAAGCCCTCATTCATTTTTTCAAAAAGAAGCTGTCAGAAATAATTCTGATGTCCCATTGATCCCTCGTTTGTTTCTTCCATTAATTTGTAGATCTCAATAATCCTAAAATGTGTGAGAAGGAGCGTCATTGGGCACCACAGTTACAGGGAACGCTATGAGGCATTAAATAATTCAACGTGAGGGTGAAGTGGTGAGCTTACTACAGCTGCCACCTCCCAGCACCAGTGACCCAGGTTGGAACCTGACCTCTGGTGCTGTCTGTGTGGAATTTCTTCCAGGGACCACATGGTCTTGCTCAGTGTATATGAAAGCTGTGCAGACTAAAGAGTTAGTTAGCAAAAGTAAATTGCACCAAATGTATATGTGAGCAGTAGAAGGCGTGGTGGGGTAGGAGGGGGACAAGAATATGGGGAGAATAAAATAGGATTAGTGTAAATAGCTGTCGGATATCAGGTGCAGTCTTATTGGGTTGTATAACTCCGACTCAATTATTCCGGTTATTACCTTCAGCCCCAGCACAAACCATTACCACAAGAGATTCTGCAGATGCTGGAAACCAAGGCAACACACACAGAATGCTGGGGACGCTCAGCAGCTCAGGCAGCATCTATGGAAAGGAACAAACAGTTGACATTTCGGGCCCAGATCCTTCTTCACGACTGGAAAGGAAGGGGAAAGCTCAGAATAAGATTGTGTGGCCATTACCTTTGCTCTCTCTTTCTCTCTCTCTTTTCCCTAATGCTTTTAAAAGGTCAGTTTCTCACAGACGATGTTGGATCTGCAGAGTATTTCTTGCAATCTCTCTTTCCAGTTTTTTGACATCCACACTCTTTCTTTATGCACTTTGCAAAACGTGAATGTTCATACTTTGCCTTGGTAGGTGGAAATTCTCAGGTCATGGGGCGCTTGTTGCTGAGGCACTTGATATTAAGGATAATTATGTTGTGGCTAAAACTCACTGACTGCATGGAAAATTAGGTTAATGATCCCGTAAATATCACTGATACTAGTTATAAATAAACAGAAGGCTTCCTAATTCCACAATATGTCACATACGCCATTAGTATTCTATTGGGCTGAAGATAGCTGTCAATTATGAACATAGCAGTAATGTTAAATAGATGGATGGGATGAAGGAAAGATACAATTTTTGCAACCTTTGGACATACCAAACCACTTATCAGCCACTAAAAAACTTCTGAAAGTGCTGTCATGGTTGTTGTACAGATGTGCACAGTAAGATCCCACACATTGCTTTGTTATAATGATGAGGTAGTTGGTAATTGATAATGGACAATTGGTTTATTATAGTCATATTTTCAAGTCTAAGTTTATTGTCCTTCAACCTTATATGTGTATACCATCAAAACAAACAATGTTCCTCCAAACCAAGGACCAAGACCACAGTACACATAACACAATAAGGTAATATTACCACAGATAATATCTCCAGCACATCATTCCAGCACATGTACACAGATACAGTGAAAAAACGTTGTTTTGAATGCTATCCATACCAATCATTCCAAAACAGAAGTACACTGAGGTAGAACAAAGGGATAGGCAACACACCAGAATGCAGAATATAACCAGAGAGAGATGAGATAAATAAGATTCCAAAGCCACAACATGGCAAATCATGAGATCAGGAGTTCATCTTTATCGTACAAGAGGTCTGTTCAAGGATCTCATAGATGCAAGATGGAGGCTTTTGCCTGATGGAAAGGGGGAGAAGAAAGAATATCTAGGGTGGGTGGGGTCATTGATTGTGATGGCTGCATGAGGTGTATAGAGAGACCATAGATGGGAGGTTGGTTTTCATGATGGATTGAGCTGTGTCCAGAACTCTCTGTGCTTAATTGTGATGTTGGGTAGAGCCGTTGCCATATCAAACTGTTGTGTATTGGGATAGGATGCTTCTTTGATGTATCGATTAAAATTAGTGAGGGTCAATGGGGACATACTAATTTCCTTAGCCTTCTGAGGAAGAAGAGGCACTGGTGTGGCCGTAGCATCTGCAGGGTTGGACGAGGACTAGCTACTGGTGATAAATATCCCTAGGAACCTAAAGCTCTCAACCATCTCTACCTCAGCACCATTGATACATACAAGGGCTGTACTCCATACCACTTTCTAACATCAATGACTAACTCTTTTGTAGTCATGAGGGCCAGCAAACTGACACTGAACAGAATTAAAGAGAAACAACCTGTTGTTCTTTGCAATGGTCTGTTATAGATGTTCACATTTGTCTGAGAGTTTTTGAAGTCTCATGTGACAGTGTGTCTGACTGAGAAACATTTCCTCAACAGTGTAAAAATTGTGAGCCTGAGCTGAAAATTGAACCAACCTTCTTGGGAACTGAATTACACACACAATTTTTATTCTAACAACCTGCCTCATTGAACTTTATGGAGAACTGCCACATACACAATCCTGGTGTGCCGAAAGCCCTGTTTCAGTGCTTGCTGCATCTACTTACAGTTCAAGCTGAGGTCTTTATCATGACTTCCGTTTTGGCTTTGCTGACATTTTGCGCTACCCAGATTTAAAATTCCAGTTATTTTTGCAACGTTCTCCTCAACAAGTTCTCCGTTGAACAAGCATGTTCAGCCCAAGAGATATTCCAAGAGTTAGCAAACATCTCCAGATGCCCGGTTAGCCTTACAGAATGAAGGAGTTGGCATCCATTGAGTTCAGTGAGGTAGTTTCTTTTTTTATCATTCATTCGTCACCCGGAGGCTGATCCGATGAACGCTTGTTCAAAGTTCCAATTCAAAGTACATTTATTATCAAAGTATGCACACATTATACAACCTTGAGATTCGTCTCGTTACAGGCAGCCACAAAACACAGAAACCCCAAAAAAAAATTTAAAAAAAGACTATTGAACACTCAATATGCAGAGGGAGAAAAAAAAGACAAATCACGCAAACAGTAACTGCAAGCAAATAGCGTTCTGAACTGAAGTCCGTAAAGAGAGTCCCATAATTCAACATAGCTCAGCGCAGAGCCGAGCCATGGAACAGGAATCTTAGCATCGTCCCGTGCCTCAGACTGCAACACCCTGACCTTTTCAATCTGACCTGGCGCCTAAATCGATGTCCAAACATTGCAGTTAATCGCCTCAGTACACTCTGAGACCAGGACCCTACCACTTTGATTTGGCCTTTACCTGACTTTACCAATTCCAACTGGCACTTAAATCTCTGTCTGAACACTGGATTCAGATGCTTTGATCTGCTCTGGGGCCTAGACCTCACCGCCTCCATTCGGCATGTACCCAACTTTTCCAATTTGCCACGGCACTTAGGTCTCCATCCGAACACTGGGTTCAGTTGCTTCGATGCACTCTGGTACCTCGATTCGGCCTGTAAATGACCTTTCCATTTCAGCTCGGCACTTAAATCGATCGAACCTCAGACCTTCCTTGCTCTTGATGATAGGCCTGCAGTCTTGCCTCACCTCAGTTCTGCCGCAGCGATTTGCCTCCACATCCAAAGAGTAGTTACAGTCTATTACCTTCAATGATTGTTTGCCAGAAAAAGTGCGACTAACAAAGTATTTAGCTGTTTTCCTTGTTTCGTTAGCCACTGACCTGAAGTCACTGAGATTCACCAGCGCCATCTCAAACCAGGAACTTGTGACTTGTGATTGTAAGGTGACACTCTGCTAACCTTGTACTGAGTGAATGATGCTTTGCAGAAAAGACAGGGGGATTTGCCATCTTCAAAGGTAAGTGCAAAATCTTTTCATTCTAGTTTAGAGCCTCTATTGTAAGCCAGAATGAGAAGATTTGACATTTATGGCTATTTTCTTCACACCTGCATTTCTTACATTTACATGGTATCGAAGTCATTCATGGAATTAAATTGAGTGTGCACAACCTCATGAGCAGGGGGCTGCCAATGTATTCTGCAGGGAGTAGTAAGCATATCACATGTACTCACTAGTAACACTTAACAACATAATCCTACAATTCTCCACAGATTCAGATTAGTTGATTTTCATATACTCCAGGGTGCAATGAAATTTCTTGCTTGGGTGAAGTTCATGGAGTAAACAGTATACTTGGTAATAATAAATACAAATAACGAAAGTCACTAACCTCCTGATAAATGTCAACCAAAGTTAGAATATCACAATATCAGAATGTGTTTGTTGTCAATCACTAAGAGGGGCATTAGAAACAGTCAGATTCGGATATGTCCATACATGGCCTCCTCTACTGCCATGATGAGGCTAAACTCAGGCTGGAGGAGCAACACCTCATATACTGTCTAGGTAGCCTCCAGCCCCTTGGTATGAACATAGAATTCTCCAACTTCTGGTAGTTCCTTCCCCCTCCCTTCCTCTATCCCTATTTCACTCTGCCCCCCCCCCCCCGGCTGCCTATCACCTCCCTCATGGTTCCGCCTCCTTCTACTACCCATTGTGTTTTCCCCTATTCCTTCTTCACCTTTCCTATCACCTCCCTGCTTCCCCTCTCCCACCCTTTTATCTTTCCCCTTACAGGTTTTTCACCTGGAACCTACCAGCCTTCTCCTTCCCACCCTCCCCCCACCTTCTTTATAGGGCCTCTGCCCCTTCCTCCTACAGTCCTGACGAAGGGTTCCGGCCCGAAACGTCGACTGATCGTTTCCACGGATGCTGCCCGACCTGCTGAGCTCCTCCAGTGTGTTGTGAGTGAAGTGGATAACAGTCACATGTGACTTATAAACTGGAGCTTTGTCAACGCTGAAAAAATGTAGCGAAGAATTTACATATGCATAAACAGACATTTATGTAAAACGAAGGAATATTAACTATGTTCCTACAGTGCAGTGATTGCTGACCCAAAGGAGGAACAATTGTTACTCACAACTTCCTGCAAGCAAATGGAAGCATTTGAAAGGAGGTAAAGAAAAGAACTGGGGCCGGATGTGAAGTGTGCCTTTATATAGCACCAGAATTTTTAAAAAATCAGATATTTCAAAGTAGCATCATCAGACAACAAGAGTGATAACACAGCAAAAGTAAAACAACATTGGGCCTACAGCAGCATAGTGATTGGGCTATTGGACTAGTATTCCAGAAGTCTTAATGATTCCAGATCCATAAGTGAATTCTGTTAGGGCAAATCTAAAGATGTACGGGCTGGCAAGTTAATTATGAACACAAGAAAGTCTGCAGATGCTGGAAATCCAAAGCAACACACACAAGATGCTTGAGGAAGTCAGCGGGTCAGGTAGCACCTATGGTAATGAATAGATAGTTGATGTCACAAGCAACAGAAAGTCTGCAGACACTGGAAATCCAAGCAACACACACAGAATTCCGAAGAAACTCAGCAGGCCAGGCAGCATCTATGGAAGAGAGTTCTGCAGAAGGGTCTGGGAGCAAAACATCAACTGTCTATTCATTTCCATAGATGTTGCCTGAATGGCTAAGTTCCTCCAGCATTTTGTGTGTATTGGTCGTGTGGGTGTAATTGGGTGGCATAGGCTTGATAGGTCAGAACGGCCTGTTACCGAGCTGTATCTTTAAATTAATAGAATAAAATTAGACAACGTTATTCCAGTTCATTAAGGAAAATGATGATTATGATCATAAGGCATCTGATTGTTGTAAAATTTCAACTGATCCATTAACTGCTTTAGGTGTGGAAATTTCCTGCCTCGATATGTTGTGGGGTATATGGGGTGTCGGGGAGGGGTAGCACCTCTATTGGGGGAACATGTTGCGTCCTTTTCAGGGCGGTTAGTCCACCTTTGGTCCCCACCTGGCACTCAGCTCTCACCTGGGGCTCCCCGTAGCTGTTTGCATGCGACAGCGGCCACACCCCGGGCAACGGCTTTGACAAGCCGGCTAAACCAGGTGAGGGTAGCCGACGGGTCTCAAACCCTCAGTGAGATAGGGAGTTGTCTATCCCAGCATGTGAAGACAGACTCTGGCGGATTGAGCGGACGAGACCGATGGAAGGTCCAACGGTCAAGAAGGCAGTCTCTGCAAACGTCGTGGAACGTCTAGAGCAGGACAAGACACAGGAGACGTCCTGGTCATCCACTGCGCCTAGTCCCATCTCCAGCCATCTAGACTCTGTCTTGCCACTGGATCCAGATGGGAATTGGGAAGAGAGAGTGAGGCTGACGCTGCGCAACTCTCCCTCACTTAAATCCAAATCACGCGCTAGTCTTGACACCATCATAATGGTGTCAAGGTCCTCATCGACGCCAACGATGGACGAACAACATGTTGTGGCCTTTATATTACCAGGATGAAAGCAATGTATTCACTTTTTAATCATCTTGGTAAGTTATTTATTTTTAAGTACAATTAGGAATAGGTTTAAAATCCTGACCATGTAAATGACAACCACGTTCCAAATCATGATGGATAACAAGACATTTGGCTAGCCAGTTAAGTTTCTAGGAATGTATTATATTAGAAGAAAGATTCAGAATGGATTAGGTGAGATTTTCAGATTTTAACACCCAGGGAACTGAAGACGTGTTTAGCAAAGGTGGGGGCAAAGGGTGTGAGAAGATTGTAGTCAGAAATGGAAAAATGTGTAGAACTGTGTATATGTTGAGATGTACAAATTCCCTTCTACTCATTTGTCCGTACAACTGAGTTTTAGTGCTATCGACCTAAAATGAATGAACAGAGGTCTAATCTAATACACCTAGAGGAAGTAACAGAGAGTGGAAGTATTCAGACCAGAGAAAAAGAAAAGAAATAGAAGTTCCAGTGTTGCTGGATCCGAAGCCGACAGGACAGGAGTTCTGGCGGTAAAACACCTAACGTGGAGCTGATCTGGTTTAGAATGTTTAGTTGTGGATGGGTTTAAGTTTACAAAGAGTGAAAGATCTGAGCACCAGAATAATTAAACTGGAATTAACCAGACGTGTGCATGGAGGAGAGGTACTGCACAAGCAGCGAAGGCACAGTGCCTGTAACCTCTTTGCACTCGCCATCAGGGTATAGAGTAGAGAGGTGGGGTCTTGCAGTTTTCTAGGCCTTCATTTGGAATAGATTTAGTGGACTGAAAATCCAAGATGCATCTATAATTACATGATATCTACAGCCCAGAAGCAGGCCATTCGGCCCAAGTGGTGCATTCTGGTATTAGTGCTCCAACATCAGCCTCCACCCTATAGACACAATCTGCATACATAACCTTCAGGGTTTCTCTTCCATGTGTGCTGAGCTAGCTTCCCCTTACCTGCACCCCACAAAGCCATCCTCACGATAGGGAGACCACTTTCCCATCAATCTCTCGTATAAGTGGTTCCTCATGAATGGTTGGTTGGGTCATTATGTTTTGGGCTTCCCCACAAGTAGAAACAACTTCCAATCTCCTGCATAGTTTTAAAGGCCTTTAGTAGTTTATCTGGGGTGGGGGGGCAAAACACTCTGATAGACTCATTTCCAGTTGGAAAAACATGAGCCTTGTCCCTTATAATCTGCCCAATCACGGCAGAGGAGAGTCACTACCCACTCAGGCTAAGTCAAGATTTTTGGAGGAAGGTTAGCTTTGGTGAGGGTGTGTGGTAGAGGGGTGAAATAGCTTTCTTCACCCTAAGGAAAAAATCTTCAACCTCCCATACCTGCAGTCCCCTGCCCCTTACTTGTTGTCCTTCTCCGTGGATTGTCACCTTGTCGTGGTGGAGAAGCTTGTGTGGTCCTGTGATCCTGAGAGCGATGCCGTCCGGAGCTATGCTCCAGGTAGGGTCACCCATGGCGGTAAGGTCGAGGGTGAGGCCCCTGACAAAGAACAATCCAACCAAGATCTCAATGGTGGAACAGGCGGACGAAGTTACTTCGAACTCAATGGCTGTGAAGGCGGATGAAGGCTGCAACAAATCCATCAGCTCCAATCGTCGTGGTTTCCATGCCATTGGAATCAGTTGGTTGATTTGTGAAGTATCGTGTGTTTCTTGGAGTGCAACATCAAGTACACATTAAACAAATCCACGCACAGGCATCTTCACTCTGTACGGAACGAAGACCATCATCTTCGACCTTGAGGGATAGCCACGATGACTTGTTGTCGACTTCTGTCACCTGTTGCCCCTTGTAACCAACCCAATGACGGCAGAAGTCAGTCACAATCCACTTGGAGTTTAGTTAAGATGTTTGGGAGGAAGTTGGAAAAATTGGTGAGGGTGAGGGGAGGGGATAATGTTCTCTGCTCAAAGGAAAACATCTTCAACTTCCCTTACCTGTTATTTTTTGGAACCCATGGCAGTTGTGAAGGATTTCTCTTCCTCATGCGGTATATTTTGGCTGTGCTGTCCTGTTTGGCTGCAACTTTCCCTGACTCACAGCAATAACTAACACACTCCAGATGCACAGCTTGTGAGAAACTGCTGTAAAAAAAAACAAATGGGGAACTGAGCTCTGGTGAGGAGCTAAAATAACAACAAAGACCTTTGACCTGAGGTGTTAAATCTGTTTCTCTTCCCATAGATGCTGCCTGACAAGCTGAATGTTTACACCACCTTCTGCTGTCATCTCAGGTCAGTGTACCGAGAAGGAAAGTGTATTCTCACGTACTTCGGTGGAAAGTATAAAGCTGTAGACCCTTTTCTAAATGGGGAACAAATTCAAAAATCTGAGGTGCAAAGTGACTGTGGCATCCCAGTGCAGGATTCCCTAAAGGTTAACTTGCAGGTTGAGCTGATAGTAAGGAAATCAAATGCAATGCTAGCATTCATTTCAAGAGGACTAGAATATAAAAGAAAGAGAGTAATATTGAGGCTTTATAAGACATTGCTCAGACCACACTGGAGTATTGTGAGCAGCTTTGGGCCCCATATCTAAGGAAGGGTGTGTTGGCATTGGAGAGGGTCTAGAGGAGGCTTACAAGAATGATCCTGGAAATGAAAAGGTTAACATATGAGAAACATTTGATGGCTGGGCCTGTAATCTCTGGAGTCTAGAAGAATGAGGAGAATCTCATTGAAATCTACAAAATATTAAAGGACCTAGATAGAGTAGACGTGGAGAGGATGTTTCCTATAGCAGGAGAGTCTAGGGCCAGAGGGCACAGCCTCAACATAGAAGGACATCCTTTAGGACAAAGATGAAGAAGAATTTCTTTAGCCAGTGGGTAGTGAACCTGTGGTATTCATTGCCACAGATGCCTGTGGAGGGCAAAGTATTGGACATATTTAAAGTGAAGCTGATACATTCTTAATTAGTAAGGTTGTCAAATGTTGTGGGGAGAAGGCAGGAGAATGGAGTTGAGAGGAAAAATAAATCAGTGTTACATACCTCATGGATATCTTGTGACTGTCTTATGAGGATGATGTAATGATCTTGCGGAAGTCACATGATGTACTTTTCCTGCCGATGTGAGGTCACGTGATGACCTGTTCTCACCGGGTATATAAGTGTCGCAGTTAGTTTTCAGTTAGATCGTCAGTCAAATACTCCGCTACATTGCTTATTAATCTCATGACACAGTATAGTTTTAAAATGGAATTTTACTTTCTATTGCGAGGTACAGAAGTGCTGGGGGCTGACAGTTTCACCAATAGCTGCCAGATTTGTTGATGTACCTTTGCAGTAATACTGGAGAGTGAACACGGGAACCTGAAGAAGTCGTTCGGCGGTTTTGGATGGAATCGACCATTATTGAATTGTTCAAGAAAGAGTGATCTGCATGAGATAGCCTCTGCTAAAAGCAGCAGAAGAGGCTGTGCAGTATCTAGTATCCAAAAGGTAGAGGGGGTCAGTGCCTTTAAACTGTTTTATTTCCGTCGTTGTGAATCCTGCGGACAAGGCAGCTTCTGGCTGGGATCGGCTGTGACGTCGAGTCTTTGAGGAATTCTTTACTTCAGGAAAGTCTCTCCTAATTGACTGTATAAATCTCTTGGACTTTCGAATTTACCATTCTAAGAACTGTGTTTGAATTTACCAGTTTAAGAACTGTCTTTGCATTTATCGCTTTAAGAACTAGTACTGAGTGGCAGTTTGTTAAATGGCCACAGAGCAGTTTACTTCCGGTTAAGGTATTTTGTTTGTTTATCACTTTACTAATTTTGAGCAGAGTTTAATAAATGTTTATTTGTTTATAGATCCTGACTCAATTCTATATTCATTGTTGCCAGTCACGTAACATCAGCCATAATCAAATGGAAGAGCAGGCTTGTTGGGTTGAATGGCCTAATTTTGGTCCTATGTGTTAAGGTCTTATGGTTTTACTTCCTGCTGTATTTTTGATTTTCAGTTATCTCTAGATTAGGGTTTAAAGGTGGATCATGGTTTCATGTGACTGCAGAAGTTCAGAACAAGATAGCAAGTGCTTCTATTGATAGTTAAGTTGTTAAATAGTAAAGGTATACAACCATCTGTAGGGTACTCAGCACTGACAACCAGATGCAAAAGGGTGGTGTAACTAAGAATATGCTGCATCCTTGTTATGTGATGTAATAATGAAGTCCCGATTACCCAGCTTAAGTGGACATAAAAGATCCGCAACGCTACAACTTGAAAGTTGGTAGGTGTTCTCCCTGGCCTCATTGCTAATCTGCACCAGCATGGTTGGCCCACTGTGATGTTACTATGGATTATGTGTGCTTCCTGTACACTGTTATTAATAACACTTAATATCCTCTCATTTACTGTATCCCTCTCCCCATCTGGTTCATACTACCTCACCCCTCCCTGGATTGAATTCCATCTGTCCACCTAATTAGTCCATCACAATCTTCCTGTGGCCTTGTGTCATAGCCATTTACCATTCACTCGGTAGTCTGAGCGTTATCTCAGTGCTGCCTGCCAGTTTTTTTACTACATCTTTCCACAGTACCTCAGAAGATCTTTTCTGGCTGCAAAAATTATTGAGGCCTTGTAACGTCCTTCATTTATGTTGACACTTTAATGGACTGATTACTAAATGTGTATTCGTGGAGAGAGGGGGAGGGAGTGACAGGGGTTGGTCTATTTTTCTGTACATGTGTGAAGGTATGTGCCTGTTTCTGAGTTTATGTGTGTGTCTGAGTGTGAGTGTGTGCCTGCTATGCTGTAGTCTCAGCAGGGTTTTATCTGGACAGCACAGATGCAATCACATTAGCTGTGGTGTAGTCCCTGGGAGGTGAGCACACAGCAACATCAAGTCCAGATGATTCTATAGTTAGGGGGTCAGACAGGCGATTCTGTGGATGCAGGAAAGAAACACGGATGGTAGTTTGCCTCCCAGGTGCCAGGGTCCTGGGTGTTTCTGAACACGTCGGGAAAGATCCTGAGAGACAGGATTCATGAACATTTGGAGAAGCATAATATGATTAGGAATAGTCAGCAGGTCATGCGTTATGAGCCTGATTGAATTTTTTGAGGATATGACTAAACACATTGATGAAGGTAGAGCAGTAGATGTAGTGCATATGGATTTCAGCAAGGGTACCCCATGCAAGGTTTATTGAGAAAGTAAGGAGGCATGGGGATCCAAGGGCACATTGCTTCGTGAATCCAAAATTGGCTTGCCCACAGAAGGCAAAGAGTGGTTGTAGACAGGTCATATTCTGCATGGAGGCCGGTCACAAGTGGTGTGCCTCAGGGTTCTGTTCTGGGCCCCCTATTTTTCGTGATTTTTATAAATGATCTGGATGAGGAAGTGGAGGGATGGGTTAGTAAATTTGCTGATGACACAAATGTTAGGGGTGTTGTGGATAGTGTGGAGGGCTGTGAGAGGTTACAGCAGGACATCGATAGGATGCAAAACTGGGCTGAGAAATGGCAGATGGAGTTCAACCCAGATAAGTGTGAGGTGGTTCATTAATATAGCATTAATGGTAAGACTCTTGGCAGCATGGAGGATCAGAGGGATCTTGGGGTCCGAGTCCATAGGACACTCAAAGCTGCTGCGCAGCGTGACTCTGTGGTTACGAAAGCATACGGTGTGTTAGCCTTCATCAACTGCGGGATTGAGTTTAAGAGCAGAGCGGTAATGTTACAGCATCAAACCCCACTTGGAGTACTGTGCTCAGTTCTGGTCACCTCACTACAGGAAGGATGTGGAAACTACAGAAAAGGTGCAGAGGAGATTTACAAGGATGTTGCCTGGATTGGAAGCATGCCTTATGAGAATAGATTATGTGAACTCGGTCTTTTCTCCTTGGAGCGACGGAGGCTGAGAAGTGACCTGATAGAGGTGTGTAAGGTGATGAGAGACATTGATCATGTGGATAGTCAGAGGCTTTTTCCCAGGGCTGAAATGGCTAACATTAGAGGGCACAGTTTTAAGGTGCTGGGGAGTAGGTACAGAGGAGATGTCAGGGGTAAGTTTTTTACGCAGAGAATGGTGAGTGCGTGGAATGGGCTGCCAGCGATGGTGGTGGAGGCGGATCTGATAAAGTCTTTTAAGAGACTCCTGGATAGGTACATAGAGCTTAGAAAAATAGAGGGCTATGGGTAACCCTAGGTAATTTCTAAACTAAGTACATGTTCGGTACAGCATTGTGGGCCAAAGGGCCTATATTGTGCTGTAGGTTTTCTATGTTTTCTATGTTTCTTTTTTTTTCTCACTGATGATCCATTGGCAAACATTACTAGTGTCTACCTCCAGGACACTTGACAAACCATCTGCTTCAGCAGCATCCCTGTCACTCAGATGGGGAAAAGTCACTGGTGAATGGGACCACCATCACCTTGAGCCTGGCATCTCCATCCTCTTGACCTCGCACTCTACCATGTTATGATTTTCACTTTATCGTTCACCAGCACTGGGCTTTCTGTGCAGCTGTTCAACATTATTCTGTCTTCTGTTACATTTCTTTAACCTTGTTCTGCCTCAATGCATTGTATATTGATTTGATCTGGGTGGATGAGTATGCAAGACAAGCTTTTCATTGTACCTCAGTACATGTGACAATAATGAATCAATTACAATTTCTTACATCCTGGTTTGGAATTATCCCCACATCTTTACCAAATTCTGGAGATAACAAGTCAATGGCAACCTATGGCGGTAATTTCATTCCACCGATCGCAGGATAAGGAGGCAGCTCGCCATCATGTTCTCAAGGGGCCCCCATGAACAATCAATAAATATTGCCATCATCTCGCAAATCAAAAAAATAAGCTTCCCATATCATAGCTGTGGGTTAACCCAGCCAGACCAGCACCAATACATTGCCTAATCTTCCCTGGTATATCCTGAGGTAGAGAATGAGTGTCTGGGGATAGCTGCGATCCTTCTGTGGTCAAATAGCCTGCTAACAGTCACCATGCTCTCTCCCATGTGCCAATTGGGTGAGATTTCAAAGGAACATGTGCCTGGGCATGATCGAAATGAACCAGCCAAAGTTTGGCGGCACATTTGCAATTGATGTGGCCCTACAGGTTTAGACCTGATAATGCCTGTTCTGTAACACACGGAAAAGAAAAATACTGACACACTCCATTATAACAAAATGTGAACACCCACCCAGTTTTCCCCAAACAGGAGGAACCAGTTTTTCTGGACTGGATGTTGCAACTCAGAGACAACTGATGCAAAAGGACTGATCAGCAGAATTTGACTCATCGCCCAACACAGCAAAAAATAAAAACGAAATGAAAATGAAGCAATTTCTTCTGGCATTGAGAAGTTCTACATTACTAATGCCATGTCTTAAATGTTTACAATTCATATTGGTTTCAAAAGGCTTCATGAGCTTTGAGTGGGAGGGGACTGGAGAATTGAGAAATGTTGCTCTTATGTCACATTTTATTCACCCATCATCACCCTGTGCCCTTTGACCTCCCAAGTGCCACTGCCATGAATTTATGATTCTCAGCTTTACATTAAAATCCCTTCATGACCACAGTCAGAATGAGAGTTTGTACTTATCTAGCATCTTCACAGCAAAATATCATGAGATGGTTCCAAAAGAGAAATGACAATCAAAAATTGGTATACTGCCAAGGAAAGCCAGAACAGGCCATTAGTTCCAAACAAAAGATGTTGAAACGCCCATCATGTCTGTCTGCAGTCCATTCTCTATCATTAGTGGATGTCCCTCCTTCAGCCTACTCTAGCTCCTGAATTGCCTCCCTAAACACATTTGCCTCTTTCAAGATTAAGTGGGACCTATCTTGTTGACAAAGCTCTCAGTTGCCCGTCAAACGTCTGTTTCTTTGACTAAGTCAATGATCACTCATAATATTGCTCCTCTGAAATGTCTGGGGACTTTCTAACTCCTGTAAGACGTAATATATTTGTCAAACACTTTTGTGTGATTACAAAATTCTGAATATTGATCCAAACCTGTTGAACTGGCATTACCTTTCACTGTGATCTACCAACTTACTATTTATCAGCTTTAGCAACCTGATTATAACTAATTTCTTCTTTACCTCCTGCTGAGTTAAGAATCCATATTTCTTCTATTCCCTTCTACATGCCTTAAATATTCCGATTTATATTCCGAGCCAAAGTTTGAATTTCTGAGACAGCAGTCAGAATGGCAGTTTGTATTCATCTGGGACCTTGAGGGCAAAATATACACTCAGTGATCATATTATCATATATCCTCCCTCCCCTGTACAGAATCAAGTGGCTACTGATTATAACTTCATGGTCTTCTAATACTGTAGCCCATTCACTTCAAGGTTTGACATGTGCATTCAGAAATGCTCTTCTGGACACCTGTAAATTACTGTCGCCTTCCTGTCAGGTTGAAGCAGTCTGGCCATTGGCCATTCTCCTCTGACCTCTCTCGTTAACAAGGCATTTTTTCCCACAGATGTTGATTATTTCTTCTCACACCATTCTCTGTAACCCCTAGAGACTGCCATGTGTTAAGATCCCAGGAGATCATCAGTTTCTGAGACACCCAAACCACCCTGTCTGGCACCAACAGAATTCCACAATCAAAGTTCTTAGATCACATTTCTTCCCCATTCTGATCTTTGGTCTGAACAACAACTGTACCTCTTGACCACACCTGTATGTCTTTATGCATTGGGTTACTGTCGCATGATTGGCTTATTTGATATTTGTATTAACAAGCAGGTGTACCTAATAAAGTGGCCACTGGGTGTATATACATGTAAATTAAATTAAATTAAATTAATCAATTAAATTAATTAAGTAGTGCAAAAAGAGAGCAAAACTAGTGAAGTTTGTTCATGAGTTCATTGTCCATTCAGAAATCTGATATCAGAGGGGTAGAAGCTATTTCTAGAACTTTGAGTGTGTGTCTTCAGGCTCCTGTATCTCTTCCCTGACGACAGTGATAAGTGAGCACATACTGGGTGATGGGGGTCCTTAATGATGGATGCTGCCTTTATGATGTATGGCCTTTTGAAGATGCTTGGGAAGCTAGTGCCCACGATGGAGCAATCTGAGTTTGCACTCTCTGCAGTGGTCCCTCCATTCTGTATCAGAAGGTGATGCAACCAGTTGGGATGCTGTAGAAACTTGCTAGGGTCTTTGGTGACACATTAATTCTTCTCTAACTCGTAATAAGGTATAGCCACTGGGTCTGCCTTTTTCATAATTGCATAAGTCTTCAGGGATATTGACACCCTGCTCACTCTTTCCACTGCTGATCCCTCAGTGAGGACGGGTGTGTGATCCCTCGACTTCCCCTTCCTGAAGCCCACAATCAATTCCTTGTCCTTACTGATGTTGCGTGCAAGGTTGCTGTTGCAACAGCACTCAACCACCTGACATATCTCACTCCTATACACATCCTTATCACCATCTGGCTCTTATCCAGGGACTGGCAATGTTATCCCTGTTTTTTCTCCCTCTGCAATTTTGCCTGACCTGAGTATCCCCAGCATTTCCTGTTTTTATTTCAGAGTTATTTCAGATACAAGGGGTGTTTGATAAGTTCGTGGCCTAAGGTGGAAGGAGTCAATTTTAGAAAACCTAGCACATTTATTTTTCCTACACTTACACACTTAGTCCAGCGGTCTTGGAGCATACGGATCCCTTCTTTGTAGAAGTCGGCATCTTGGACCTCCAGAACTGGTCCACTGATTGATAAGTTCATGGCCACAAGTAGAAGGAGATGAGGAGAAACTTCAAACTTTCTGCACTTTCACTCAAAGAGATGAACTGCACATGCATGTAATGAGAGCTGTATAACTCATCTCCTTCTACCTTAGGCCACAAATTTATCAATCACCCCTGCTGTGGACCACCCGGAGGTCCAAGACGCTCTCGTTACATGCACGTGCAGTTCAGCTCCATGAGTGATAATGCAGAAAGTTGGAAGTTAATAACTCATCTCTTTCTACCTTAGGCCACAAACTTATCAATCACCCCTGCTGTGGACCACTTCTACAAAGAAGGGATCCGTATGCGCCACGACCACTGGACTAAGTGTGTACATGTAGGAGGGGACTATGTTGAAAAATAAATGTGCTAGGTTTTCTAAAATTGACTCCTTCTACCTTAGGCCACAAACTTATCAATCACCCCTTGTATGAAATACTGGAATCCAGAGCAACAAAGTGCTGGGGATCCTATTGGGCTAGGCAGCATCTATGGAGTGAAATAGACATTCAACGTTTTGGGTTGGGACCAAAGACCTTGCAGATGGTGATGTAGTAGGTATGAAGACTGGCCATGAACCAGAGCAGAGATTGCAGGGATTGAATAAGAGCAAGAACAAATACTGGGTAAGAATTTTGGAATAGAGGCATTACTAGATCAAGAAGTAGTGCAAGTCACCATTGGAAACCTACCAACAGATGCTTTATCTCTAAGCTCTAAATTGACTTCTTTGTCTCTCTGCCCCACTATCTTTCTTTAAAAGGCTCCTTTGAACCCACCAATCTTCTCCTAATGTCTACTTGCTGTCTTACTCTGCCTGATTATAAACTCGAAATGTTTCACTGCTTTGGTGGTGTACAAATGCCAAGGGCTGTTTCTGACCGATCTCAAAGTGGGTTGCAGTCGAGCCAAAGGAATTGGGGGTGGCCATCGCCACCCAGCTCCTGCAGTTTGTTCTGTCACACAAGTAGGTGGCCATTAGATAAGGGTGTCCTTCATACGCTGTCTCTGGAAAAAGGCTAGCTAACAGCAGAAAAGCAAAGAAGCCCCTGGAGAAGACGATATCACTGTTGTCCATGGGAGAAAGCTTCACATGGTGCTTGTGAATGGTCAGGCTTTATTGGCCAATAATCATGTGTGGCTTTAATCTGTGGGCAACCGACTTCAGGAAAACCAAGGAGCTGACTCTGGACTACAGGAGGAGGAAACCAGAGGTCCAGGAGCCAATCCTCACTGGGGATCAGAGGTAGAGAGTTTCAGTGACTTTATTTCCTTGGTGTTTCCATTTCAAAGGATCTGTCCTGGCTCCATTGCAAAGAAGGGACAATAATGGACTTGGAGGTATTTAGGAAGTCAGGGGGAAATGTAGGGGAGAGGTGCTGAGGTGCAACAACGATCATATTGAAAGATACTGCAGGGTACAAAAGGCCAAATGGCTTACTATTATTTCTATGTCTTCTGCTCAATAAGAAACAAATTGGCAAGCTCGAGAGACCTGGAAATGGAATGCACTTTACAAGACACAACATAGACAAATTATGCCAAACACACTGTCATCTGGTAAATCTAGCTGGTTCCAGCAAGAAAGAGGCCACTCACACCTTTGAATTTGTAGCAGCTCTCTGCAAGAATAATCCTGCAGGATCCACTGTAGTGTCTTCTGTCCATTGCCCTGGAAATACCTTCAATTACTCAACCGGCTCCCTGTTGAATGCCAAAACTGAACCTGACTAATGTTGACTGAAATAAAACTTGGGATCGAAATGAGGGTTCTTCGTTAAAACTAAGCCCACTGCACTAAAGTGCTAAGTTTTTTTCCAAACTGAGCGAGCCAAGCTCATTTTCAGACATTTTACCTTTAGCTGACATTTTCAAAACAAACTGTATGCATTGAGTGATACCTAATGCTTTTGCAATCTAAAAGTGTTGACATATTAGAGCCAATATTATCTAACAGAGCAATTTTTCGGTATTTTTATATGCGGAATTCTTTTTGTTTTGACTGATTAAAATATCCAGTTGCACGTAGCAGACAACCTGAATACCGATCTTTTAAATGCCGCTATTGTATTAGCCTCTACCAACTTTCCAACAGGGCATTCCAGATATCTACCACTCTCTGTGTGAAAAAACCTACCTCTGACATCTCTCCTATACTTCCTGCCATGGATGTCGTCTGTTATTGGCACTGAATATTGTCATTCAGTGACACCTGTGTTCAGTGAAAGAAATTTAACGTGACTCTCTTAGTTCACGGAAATTAAAACTATGATCACTTATGATCTGTAATCTCCAGAAGTCCCAAGCCAATATAATCTACACCCAAAGTCTATTTTGACCAATATTAAATAAGTAACAACTTTTGGGAAGTGCCACAAGTTTTTAACCATTTCTACTATGATGTGGAATGTGGTCAATAACTTCAACAACAAGCACAAAGCAAAGCAAATCAGACATTACAACTTGCAAAGTCTTGGTGGAAGCTCTTGTTTCCCCTCAGCAAGCTGCAGTAGAATTATGTAACTGAACAGAGCACTTGCAACATTGGTCTAACCACCTAATCCTCACCCTTCTCTCCTGGTTGATTTAGTGTACACAGAACAAGCACAAGGACTATGACAAACCTTCAAATATTAATGTATCCGTCATCATTATCCTATGAACACCTGTGCAATGTTTTTATAGTGAGTCGCCCATCTTGGTTTGGGTGTATTTGGCGTATTATGTGCACTTCTGGTCTCCTGATTATGGGAAGGATGTGGAGGTTTTAGAGAGTTTAGCTCGATCTGCTTGTAAAAATGGGTACCATGGTGGGGTAGCGCAGAGCACTCTGGAGTTCAGAGTTCAATTCCAGTGCTGTTGAGTAAGGAGTCTCTGTACACCCTCCCCATGAAATGCTTGGGTTTTCCCCAGGACCTCTAGTTTACTCCCACTGTCCAAAGACCTACTGGGTAGGTTAATTGGTCATTGCGAATTGTCCCATGAATAACTTAGGGTTAAATCGGGGGTTGTCAGAGGAATTGGGGCAGCGTGATTTGAAGGGAGGACCTACTCTGTGCCGTGTCACTAAATTTAAAAAATAAAATTATAAAGAGCTTCACCAGGATGCTGCCTGGATTCGAGGTTGCTAGGAGATGTTGAACAAACTTGGATGTTAGAAGGCAAGGGGAGACCTGATCGAGGTTTATAAAATGACAAGAGCATAGATAGGGTAGATAGTCAGAGCCTTTTTCCTTGGGGAGAAATATCAAATAATAGAGGGCTTAACATTAAAGTGAGAGGGAAAAAGTTTGAATGACACCTGCCGGCAAAGTATTTTACACCGAGACAGTAGGTGCTTAGAATATGCTACCAGGCGTGGTAATGGGAGCAAATGCAGAAGCGGCCTTTTAGAGGCATTTAAACAGAAATATAAACGGATTGAGAATGAAGGTTTATGGATTTTTGTACAAGCAGGTGGGATCAGTTTAATTTGGGGTAATTTTCCACTCAGATATCATGGGCTGAAGTGACTGATCCTCTGCTATACTGTTCTACGTTCTTGTACTAATTGACTCAGTTGTCATCTTTGCACTAGTTTCAAGAACAATGCTGTTCTTGAAAGAAGAAACCCGATGTGTTGGTATTCCTTCAGGATCATTGCGTCTCCTGTGAATAAAAGACCGAGCACACTCAAGTGCTGACAAGTGTCATTCAGGGGACGATAAGGTCCATTTTCCCACCTTATAGACAGGAAGATAAAGGGAGGAAGATTTTTAACAATTAGAAAAACCCTGTTAGGCAACATCTAATCTGGTGTGGCAAATCACAATCCACACCTTGGAAAGGGTATTTTACGCTGCAGGAGAATGGATATAAGGGTTGAATTATGAAGACAGATTCACATTTGGTGAACCATTCTGATTCCAGGTTACAAAAGTGGCCCTGAGGCACTGGGGAGGTTGTAAAGAAGAATTTAGAAAGATGGGAGAAATATTAAATAAGCCGTGTCTGGTTCACAAGCAACACAACAAATATTCTGAGGGGTATATTTTGTTAAGTGGTTAGAAAGAATAAACTTGGAGCAGATGTTTCCATGGAGAAATGGAAGAGCAAAAAGGAATAAGGAAAAAGGGAGGACATGGGAAAAAGAGACAGGGGAAAGCAAAAAGAAGAGGATATAAAGTGTAGAACCTCTTCCTCACAAATGCAGTAGACGCCAGCATAACTGATATAGTTAAATCTGAGATGGATAGACTTTTGTGGGCCAGGGGTATGAAAGGAGCTGGAGGTAAGTTGGGGTGGCAATAAGGTATAAATGGCAGAAGAGGCTTAAGGAGCTGAATACACTACCCCTGCGGATAAGTCAATGATCACGCTATCAGGTTGTTGACTACCAGGCAAATATGAGGTGCTCACACGAGGAAATCTGCAGATGCTGGAATTTCAAGCAACACACATAAAAGTTGCTGGTAAATCAGCAGGCCAGGCAGCATCTCTAGGAAGAGGTACAGTCGACGTCTCGGCCCGAAACGTCGACTGTACCTCTTCCTAGAGATGGTGCCTTGCCTGCTGCGTTCACCAGCAACTTTTAAGTATGAGGTGCTATTCATCTAGTTTGCATTTGGCCTCATCCTGGCATTGGTTGATGCCAAGGACAGTCAGTTTGGTCTATGTGAATAGAGAACAGGATCTTTCATTGTGGGGATAACAGACTGATTGGGGAGGGTGGAGGGGGCAGAGAGATTGCATTGGGAAAGTGATGGGGAGAACCGGATGGGCAGCTCAGTAGTGTAATGGTTGGCACAAAACTTTACAGTACTACCAGCGACCAGGGTTCAATTCCCGCTGCTGCCTGTAAGGAGTTTGTACGTTCTCCCTGTGACCACGTGAATTTCCTTGGGGTGCTCTGGTTTCCTCCTGCAGTCCAAAGATGTACCGGTTAGTAGGTTAATTGATGGCCATTGTAAATTATCATTGTGAATTAGATAGGGGGATTGCCGGGAGGTAGCTGGAGAGCCGGAAGGGTCTGTTCCACGTCAATGTCAAAAAAATAAATTAAATTGGGACGTGTGATCTAAAACTGATGTAGCCGATCTGAGGGCAGGAGAGATCAAACTCATATCCCCTGTACCAATCTAGGCTCCTGAAAGCTAGTTCAGTCCTTTAAAAGCTACAAAATTAGATCCATAAACTAAATGAAATAGATCTACATATTTTGTAGTTTAGAAGCAAGAGTGGTGATCTTGTAGAAACACTTTTTTTAGATTAGATTATGAGGACACGCAGTCCTCTTTTATCGTCATTTAGTAATGCATGCATTAAGAAATGATACAATGTTTTTCCAGAATGATATCACGGAAACCGATGACAAACCGACTTACAAAAACTAACAAAAACCACATAATTATAACATATAGTTACAACAGCGCAAAAAAATACCGTAATTTGATAAGAACGGACCATGGCACGGTAAAAGTCTCAAAGTCTCTCAAAAGTCCCATCATCTCACGCAGATGGTAAATCTCCAGCGCCGCCAACTTGCTGATGCAGCATAATGGAAGCATCCGACCATAGTCCGATTCCGAGTCCGTCCGAAAACTCCGAGCCTCTGACCAGCTCTCCAACACTGAGCACCAAGCACCATCTCTGCCGAATGCCTCGAGCCTGGCCCCAGCAACAGGCAATAGGCAAGGCCGAGGATTTGGGGCCTTCCCTCCGGAGATTCTCGATCACACAGTAGCAGCGGCAGTGAAGCAGGCATTTCAGAAGTTACTCCAGGTGTTCCTCCGTGCTTCTTCACATCTGTCTCCATCAAATCTGGATTGTGCATGGCCCCCTAGTTAACACATAATTGATATTCATTCGGAACAGCCGCGCACGCTGTGTGGCGCCGCCATCTTCTCCTCCCTAGGTTTAAGACCTTTAGAGGGGATCCCAATGAAGGAATCTTGAATGAGGGAATAGAATTACGATTATGGGGCATTTAAGTTTGAGGTGTGTAGGAGAGGGTGGTGGAACTCTGAAATGATCTACACCAGAATGTGACAGAAGCTGGATCACTGACAATATTTAAAGAAAAGGAAAGTATGTGTTGGAAGGTCAGGGATTTAGCACAGCAGAGAAGAAAAGAAAAAAACGGATGGTAGTTTGTCTCCCAGGTGTCAGGGTCAGAGATGTTTCTGGACATGTTCACGATATCCTGAAAAGGGAAGGTGAGCAGCCAGAGGTTGTGGTACATATTGGTACCAATGACACAGGAAGAAAAAGGGAGGCGGTCTTGAAAACAGAATACAGGGAGTTAGGAAGGAAGCTGAGAAGCAGGACCTCAAAGGTAGTAGTCTCGGGCTTTTTCTGCTTGGCTGCCAGTGACTAGTGATGTTCCTCAAGGGTCAGTATTGAGACCACTACTTTTCACATTGTTAGTTAATGTTTTGATCTTTGGTGGCTTTGCGGATGATACGAAGATAGGCGGAGGCGTAAGTAGAGCTGAGGAAGCAATGCAATTGCAGCAGGACTTAGACCTAGACGCATAGAAAACCTAGAGCACAATACATGCCCTTTGGCCCACAATGCTGCACTGAACATGACAAAATGGAAGAATGGACAAAAAGTGGCAGATGGAATATTGTGTTGGGAAATGTATGATAATGCATTTTGGTAAAAGGAACAATAGTGCAGACTATTATCTAAATGGGGAGAAGGTTCAAACATCAGAGATGCAAAAGAACTTAGAAGTCCTTGTCCAAGACTCCCAGGAGGTTAATTTACAGGTTGAGTCTGTGGTAAAGAAGGCAAATGCAATGTTGGCATTTATTTCAAGGGGAATAGAATATAAAAGCAAGGAGATAATGCTGAGCCTATATAAGACACTGGTCAGGCTGCACGGAGTATTGTCAACAGTTTTGGGCCCCATATCTCAGAAAGGATGTGTTGTCATTGGAGAGAGTGCAGAGGAGGTTCATGAGGATGATTCCAGGAATGAAGGGGTTAACATAAGAGGAGCATTTGACAGCTTTGGGCCTGTACTCACTGGAATTTAGAAGAATTTGGGGGGAATCTCATTGAAACCTACCGAATGTTGAAAGGACTAGATAGGGTGGATGTGGAGAGGGTATTTCCAATGGTGGAGGTATCCAGAACTAGAGGGCACACCCTCAAAATTGGGGGGGCAATCTTTTAGAACAGAGGTCAGGAGGAATTTAGCCAGAGAGTAGTAAATCTGTGTTCTGCTCTACCACAAACTGCGGTGGAGGCCAAGTCTGTGGGTATGTTTAAGATGAAAGTTGATAGTTTCCTGATTGGTCAGGGCATCGGAGGATATGACAAGAAGGCAGGTGTATGGGATTGAGTGGGATCTGGGATCAGCCATGATGGAATGGCGAAGCAGACTCGATGGGCTGAATGGCCTAATTCTGCTCCTATTGTCACATGGTCTTATCAGGGTTGGGCAGATCAGCTGTGATTATATTGAACAGTAGGACAGGCTAGAGAGGCTGAGTGGCCCACTCCTGCCTATTCTCTTTTGTTTTTATGGAGCCTTTCACTTTAAACTGAAAGCTTTAGTTTCTGTGGAAAATCTTCAAGGTGCTGGACTTGCAACAGACACACGCAAGGGGTTTCATGGCCTGCCTAACCTTCTGCATCCCAGAACAACATGCTTCTCTTTGTTTGTTTCTCGGTGTCCTCGAACAACCTCGCCGTGACTCTGCCTCACTGTGTTGTTTGCATCTGTTCCCCAGGTTTCAGTCTGCTAACAGCTAGCCAAAGATTATCCCTCCCCCACACCACCAGCAGTAGCACCACGCCCCGAGCTTGGAACCGAACCTTAGGCACTTGTTGACATTTGAGTGAGGGAAGAGAAGAAAAAGGCTTCCAGCTTCTGCCAGTTGTAAAGTCAACAGAGCATAAATTTCAGAGTAGCTGAGATCAGCAGAAGGTTGCCAGGAGGTCAAGGCCATAGTTAAAAGGAGTCGAAAAATGTTATTTGTTTCACTTCAGAAACAGGGCTTTGCAATGCGGCCAACTCACTTCTCCAAACTCTGGGCACTAAGCCGTCAGCTGCTTTGAATTTACTCTCGATGGATTTAAAAAAATAATGCTGGGCTGTAAAGATGCTCAGGGCATGCAGGCATTAAAGGGCCTTTCTGATCTCAGCACCACCCCCCCCCCCACACCATTGCCCCCTCCACCTGCATGGTCTGTGTTTACATTCATTCTCCGAGCAAGGCCAGCACTGAGGGTTTGGGAGTGTGACCAGCAGGCTTACCAAGGGCAAAGTTCACTGCTCAGTTTTGAAGTCTGCCTCCCTCCCTCACACTCCTCCACTCCACCTCATATTCCTCCATTTCACATTCCCTCCTTCACATTCCTCCCATCTTTCTTCCTTCTTTCATGCTCCTTACACTCACCCTCTGGTCCTCACACTCCCTTCCTCTTTCCCTCCAGCCTCTCTCCTGCATATTCCTCAGCTCCACCCTTTCACCCTCACATCTTCCCTTCTTTCTTTTATCCTCTCTCCCTCATTCCCTTACATTCTTCCCCTCCACCCTCCATCACTCAAGCCTTTCCTGTTTCCCTCCATCCTCTCTCCCTTCCTCCCTCCCTTCCTCCCTTCTTCTCTCTCTCAGACTCTTTTTTTTCCACCCTCTCTCCCTTATAACCACCTTCCCTCTCCATTTAGCCATATAACCATATAACAATTACAGCACGGAAACAGGCCATCTCGACCCTTCTAGTCCGTGCTGAACTCTTACTCTCACCTAGTCCCACCGACCTGCACTCAGCCCATAACCCTCCATTCCTTTCCTGTCCATATATCTATCCAATTTAACTTTAAATGACAACATCAAACCTGCCTCAACCACTTCTGCTGGAAGCTCGTTCCACACAGCTACCACTCTCTGAGTAAAGAAGTTCCCCCTCATGTTACCCCTAAACTTTTGTCCTTTAACTCTCAACTCACGTCCTCTTGTTTGAATCTGCCTCACTCTCAATGGAAAAAGTCTATCCACATCAACTCTATCTATCCCCCTCATAATTTTAAATACCTCTATCAAGTCCCCCCTCAACCTTCTACGCTCCAAAGAATAAAGACTCAACTTGTTCAACCTTTCTCTGTAACTTAGCTGATGAAACCCAGGTAACATTCTAGTAAATCTTCTCTGTACTCTCTCTATTTTGTTGACATCTTTCCTATAGTTTGGTGACCAAACCTGTACACAATACTTCAAATCTGGCCTCACCAATGCCTTGTACAATCTCATCTCCTTGCATCTTTCTCTCTCTCTCCTTCCCTTCCCTCCCTCACTCTGCCCTTCCTTCCACCCTCCCTCCTACTCCCACACTCTCCTTCACACTTACATTGTGCTTGTCAAACGTCTTCACCTCCACTGTGGCACTGTATGTATGTGAACTGGCTTCAGGAGCTTTGGTTACAGCCATGAAATACAACACTTCTGTGAGAATGCAAGACGATGGGAATACAACTGTGGGAGCATGAAAGTTAGATGCACACACGGGTGGGGCCCGTGAAGAATGGAGACAAGTGATGATTGGTTCTGCTTCGGTGGTTTGAGCTGGTGCTCTGTATTCATCCACCTATTGTAACATTTCATATCAGTGGAAGGGTATAAGAGTAGAGCAGTTGGGAAACTTGAGAGTAGATTTTCGGGGCTTTACCAAAGGGCTGTTTGCAAACAGTGCCGCCAATCGGTAGAATGTGAGGTGTGATGCAGCATGAGGGGCCCGCGCACACTAGGATAAGTATTTTAATGCTTGCTCCTTTCTGGCTTAATAAACAATTTTTTTTGTCATTCTAAGTAAATAATTGGAGATTTGTCTTCCTGCTCAACAAAGCCGTATCTGCGAACCTTTTGACATGATGTAACATTTGGGGTAGTCAGCAAGAATATGGTGGGTGTGATAGGGAGCAAAAATGTTTAGAAGTCAGCGTAAGAAGGAAGACCCCCCCCCACCCCCCTGTGCAAAGATAACCAAGTACTGGGGTGGACTGAAACTTTGTGGGGTTTCGTAATTTGGCCTCGGAAAGGCAGCGTCCATTATTAAGGACCCCCAGCACCCAGGACATGCCCTTTTCTCATTGTTACCATCAGCTAGGAGATACAGAAACCTGAAGGCACACACTCAGTGATTCAGGAACAGCTTCTTTCCCTCTGCCATCCGATTCCTAAATGGACATTGAATCCGTGAACACTACCGCACTTTTTAAATATATATTATTTCTGTTTTTGCACGATTTTTAATCTGTTCAATATACGTATACTGTAATTGATTTACTTATTTATTTAATTATTTTTTTCTTTTACATTATGGATTGCATTGAACTGCTGCTGCTAAGTTAACAAATTTCATGGCACATGCCGGTGATGATAAACCTGAACCTGATTCTGGTAGACCATGGTGCACTGGTGGATTGAATGGACAAGCTGGACCACCCCCCACCCCCCTGCACCACTGAGGAGTCAAGATAGGTCAATGGCTTGTGTCTGTAGGAAAGGGATTAAGGTTCTGAGGCATGAGGCCAGAGACAAGCTTTCTTGCTACTGGCGGCTACCATAAAACAACATGAGACAATCCCACGGGTCTTGCCATTGGGTCTTGCAGAGGTTGGAATGTGTAGGCGGAGCTCATAACCGAGTGAGGAAGATAGGAAAACAGAAGGGAGGGAGTAATCCATCTGACCTGTAAGGAAATGCTATTGGCCCTGCTCAAGTCAGGTACCCTGAAGGAACAGGTGGACAGGATACCTACCCCTTACTGTATTTGCGTAGCAGAAAGACCATCGTCAAAACAAGAAGGAAGAGGAGTTGCAGCGGGCGGGCAGGAAGTCCAGCTGATTCTTCCTTATACCCCGCCCTTGAGGCTTTGCACAAAGCCCTTAGAAACCTGCCTCAGCAGGTCTCTAGCAGCAGTTGGCCCCTCCCACCTGCCCTCATAGAGGTGTGGCCAGGACTCCCGGCATATATTCTCAACGACCCTCTCCCAGCTCGGAGACCCGAGACCTTACGTACTGACTGTGACGCCAAGCACACTGACTCTGACAGGTGGGAGGGAACCCGGGTGATGACAGGAGGAACAGGCGGGTCACTCACCTTGGCCCAGCTGGTTACTCAAGGGTGGCTATTGGCTGAGAACAATAGTCAGTGCTGGTCACAGCATCCCCTGGGGACGCTCTGCCTATCAATGTCCCTGCAGACCAATAGGGGCCATTTTACTTTTGGGGTGGTGGGACATCAAGCAGAACCAAGTTGGTGAACATCAAGCAGTACCACATCTCGGGTGGCACCAGGGAGATCAGGAAACAGTGGAAACACTGTTGAAGGAGAGATTTTTCGGGCTGGCAACATCTTCCCTGCACCCCCCTCCCATTAATAGCCCAGTGCAGCCTGTGTGGAAGGGGATAGAGAATGGTAAATGACGATAGACTTTCGGCAAGTGAATAAGCACACACTACCCATTACAGCCGCTGTCCCAGATGTAGTGACCATTGTAGAGGACATAAAGGACAGGGAGTGGAAGCATTAATATCTGTAGTGGATTTGGCCAATGCTTTCTTTTCCATTCCCCTGGCCCTAAGACTGCATGCGTTACCTTTGGAATTACAGGTCTCTGCCACGTCTCCAGTGGCTGACCGGAGTCTGTGGCTGCGTATGAAAAGACATTGGGTCCCCTTGGGGTTTTGGATTGAGACCCTTCCTGAGGTTGCAATCAGATACACCCTCTTCTGAGAGACTGCTCTTCGCCTGTTAGTGGACTCTCTTCGTCACTGAGCGTCAGATAGGCTTGGAGACGGCCGACCTGTGACACCACCTACCCATTAGAAAATGGGTAAAATAAAGAAGGCCGAGCTCAGAGCTCTTCTGTAGATACAAGTTGCCTAATGTGCCAGCAGGTGAAGCCAAGGGGATGCTGGTGGGCTCCTGGGGACAAATCTGGAGAGGCACAGGGCAAGATTATGCCAAGTGGACAGCATGACCTACAGGTCAGGGAGGGTCCCTGAATTCCCAACATTTGGCAGTTTTTAACTCCTCCTCCAAAAAAGCAGAGGAGGTGGAATTGGAAGGCAGTCAAAGAAGGTATGGGTACCACAACCAACTGGGCTGCCAGAGAGGGGGAAGATTGTAGCACAGGGACTGGTCAATATGAGGTGGGTGGTGCTTTCAGAAGAATAGGGACTAGTGTGTCTGAATGTCCAATGACTAAATAAAAGACAGAGATGGTGTGCTTCTTTACACTGCAGAAATGACCCCAACATTGCTGCAGCTGCCCACCAGAACAGCCATGGAGATCCGTAAGGCACCATCAACCAATGTCTCCGAATGTCATACGAATATGCTTGTCATCCGAACATATCAGTGTCGGATTCAAACGCACTCAGGCATGGGAGCATGGGTCCCTGTCCCTCTGGATGACACAGAATACTGGGCATGGAATGAATCTGCCATGAACCTGTCACCTCAGACTGTTGGTGGGGCTGGAACAGGGAGCCCGTTAAAGGGATGGTGTGTCAGGATATTATCAGAGTCAGACCCAAGTGTCAACATTGAATCTAATGCAGTGATCCAGCTATAATTGCCATTGCCATGATGATGAACAGTTTCTGATGGTGAGTAGCTCGTTAACCTCTATGCACCTGAAGGTATGAAGCTCTGCAGTGCTACTACTGTGGGAACATGCTGTTTGATTGCCATGTTGAATGGCACATACCGGGTATGTGGCTCCTGGGGCTGCCCCTGCCTTCCCACCGGCTGTTCTGGCTGCTGCTGCCTGGGGTATGTCGTGCTGTATGTGTCTGATGTTGACGATCTGGCTGACCACCCGACACACAAGTCGAAACATCAGAAAAGGGGTATCCCAGGGGCCGATCGGTTCTGGATGATTTGCTTTTCTCCTGATGAAAGGTCTCAACTCGAAATGTCATCTGTTTATTGCCCTCCATACATGCTGCCTGACTTGCTGAGTTCCTCCAACATTTTGTGTATGTTGCTCATGATTTCCAGCTTCTGCAGAATCTCTCATGTTTGTAAACTCCCTTATATTCCTTCTCCCTACTTCCATAACACTCTCCTTCTACCCCTTACACTTCTTCACTCTCCAGACTCTAACATTTTTTCTCATTTACTCTTTCCCTTCACTCACAGCCTTTCACCATCCCTCCCTCGCACACTCTCTCCCTCTTTCACTCATGGACTTCCTTAAGAATTTGCAGAGATTCATCACGACATCTAAAACTTCGACAAACTTCTATAGATGTGTAGTGAACAGTATACTGACTGGCTGCAGAACAACTTGATATGGAAACACCAATACTTTTGAATGGAAAATCCTACAAAACGTAGTGGATATGGTAGGTAAAGACATCGTAGGAAAAGCCCTCCAACCATTGAGCACATCTACATGAAACGCTGTGGCAGGAAAGCAGCATCCATCATCAGTGACCTCCACCATCTAGGACATGCTCTACCATCAGGAAGAAGGTAGAGGAGCCTCAGGACTCACACCACCAGGTTCAGGAACAATTATTACCCCTCAACCATCAGTCTCTTGAACCAAGAGGATAACTTCTCTCAATATCACTTGCCCCATCACTGAAATGTTCCTACAACCTATGGACTCACTGTCAAGGATTCTTCATTTCATGTTCTCGATATTCATTGTTTATTTGTTTATTATAATTATTTCTCCTTTTTGTATTTGCTCAGTTTGTTGTCTTTTGCACTCTGATTGAATGCCCTAGTTGGGCAAACTTTCATCAATTCTGTTATGGTTATTTAGATTTGTTCAGAATTCCCGTAAGAAAATGAGTCTCATGGTTGTATATGGTGACATATATGTACTTTGAACTTTGAACTTCCCATCTCTCCCATACTTTCCCTCCTTCGTACTCTCTGTCCTTCTCTCCCTCACATTCCCTCTCTGACAGTTCATCCTTCCAGCAAAGTAATGAACAGAACAATTTAGCCCATTTTGTTTTTGCGCTGATTTAAGATGATCTGCTCAACCGAATCCAGCCTTCCAGCAGCCCGCAGGTCCACAGGACAGTATACTGTGTAACACTGCTGGTAGTAAGCTCCAGATCCCTACCACCCTCTGGATATACTGCTATCCTTGCGCAATTCTTTTTTACAGTATTTATTGTTATATTCATTATTACAATGTATACTGTTTAGCTTCATGCAAGTGAAGTATTTCATTGCACCCCGATGTATATCGTAATAAACTAATCTGAATCTGAAAAGTATTTCCTCATCTCTCTTCTAATTCTTCCGTCTATTGCTTTAAATCTCTGGCTCCTGGTATTGAAAATAAATAGGAAGGACCTACAAGGGTCCCAATATTTTCTATATGAAATTCACTTCTCCACTCAACTTTTCCAAAGGGAACAATCTCTACCTACCTAACCTTTCCTCATAGCTGCAGTATTCTTGTCCTAATTACATCCTCATAAATCTCCTCCAAAACTCTATCCAATACAGTCTCGTGTTTTCCTCTCATGTCTTGAATAGAAGTGTATATTGTGCTTAAGCTGTAGCCTAGTTGATGTTGCATACAGTGCTAGCATAACCCCTCATATTCTATGATTAAAACAGAAAGTGCTGGAAGAACTCAGCCGTTAACTGTTCCACTTGCCACAGACACCATCTGACCTGCTGAGTGTTTCCAGCATTTTCTGTTTCAGATTCTCAGAATCTGCTGTCTTGTTTTGATTGCCTCACATGTTTCATGTCTTGAGTAATAAAGGAAAGAGTTTCATCTGTCATATCTGCCAGTCCTGCTACCTCTGCAGGTCTATGAACACATGCACCACACTGATCCTCTGAACCGCTCAAGGACATGGTATGTTCTCCTGCCTCATACTTCTCTAGATCAGGAGTTCCCAACCTTGTGTCATGGTAGGACCCCTTACCATGAACCAAGGAGTCCAGATTAGGAACCTTTGCTCTAGATTAACCTGCATTTGCCATTTTCCTCCCAAGCTGACCAAACAATTTGCATCTTTCTGTGGTCTAAAGCTTTTCCCCTCTCTACCAACCATGTGGACAAGCCTTCACTCTACCCCCAGGATGAACTACTTTTATTGTATAAAAACACACCTGCTTCTTTTACATTTAATGTTGTGTTTGTGTGGACATCTGAACATCTAATATTTGAAGATTCTTGTCTTCAATTCACAGTTATTAGTATATACAAACAGAAATTAGGAGCGGCTATGGGGAACTCTATCCCTCAAGAATGCACCTGCATCTTATTGCTTGGTGTTGATCTGAATGTAATTTCATTCTGATCGAGTATAGGCATCCTTTTATAGGCATCCGTTAGTCTTGTGAGACCATGGATTTGCGCCTTGGAAGGTTTTCAGGGCGCAGGCCTGGGAAAGGTTGTATGGAAGACCAGCAGTTGCCCGTGCTGCAAGTCTCCCCTCTCCAAGCCACCGATGTTGTCCAAGGGAAGGGCATTAGGACCCATACAGCTTGGCATTGGTGTCGTCGCAGAGCAATGTGTGGTTAAGTGCCTTGCTCAAGGACACAACACGCTGCCTCAGCCAAGGCTCGAACTAGCGACCTTTAGATTACTAGACGAATGTCTTAACCACTTGATCGAGTGCTGCTTGTAGTTTTGTCACCACATTTATCAGATTAGATTAGGTTATTACATTATGAGGACATACAGTCCTCGTTTATTGTCATTTAGTAATGCATGCATTAAGAAATGATACAATGTTCCTCCAGTATGATATCACAGAAACACAAGACAGACCAAGATTAAAAATATTGACAAAAACCACATAATTATAACATATAGTTACAACAGTGCAAAGCAATACCGTAATTTGATGAAGAACAGACCATGGGCACGGTAAAAAAAAGTCTCAAAGTCTCTCGTAAGTCCCATCATCTCACGCAGACAGTAGAAGGAAGAAAACTCTCCCTGCCATGAGCTTCCAGCGCTGCAAACTTGCCGATGCAGCATCCTGGAAGCACCCGACCACAGCCGACTCTTGAGTCCGTCTGAAAACTTCGAGCCTCTGACCAGCCCTCTGACACCGAGCACCGAGCACCATCTCTGCCGAGTGCTTCAACCCCGGCCCCGGCCGCCAAGCCACAGGCAAAGCCAAGGATTTGGGGCCTTCCCCTCCGGAGATTCTCAATCGCACAGTAGCAGCGGCAACGAAGCGGGCATTTCAGAAATTTCTCTACATGTTCCTCCATGCGTCTCACGTCTGTCTCCATCAAATCAGGATTGTGCATGGCATCCTACTTGACAAATACAGATATCATTCACCAGAGAGGCCGCGCGCGCTGCGTCGCGCCGCCATCTTCTCCTCTCCTCCTGAGTATTAACTGTGAAATGTTGTTCATTCTCCTTATCTACACGCAGTTGCTACTTTATAAGTGCCCCCTGTAGAAGAGCATCTGTGTTCAGAGATGCCCTTCTACACAGCACTGCTGTAACGTGTGGTTGAGTTACTGATGTCCTCCCGTCAGCTTGAACCAGTCTGGCCATTCTCCTCTGACCTTTTTCAGTAACAAGACATTTTCACCCACAGAACTGCTGCCCACTGGATGTTTATTTGTTTTTCCCACTGTTCTCTGTAAACTCTAGCAGGGGTTCCCAAACTTTTTATGGCATCAAGCAAGGGGTCTGTGGACTCCAGGTTGGGAACCTCTGCTCTAGAGACTGGTGCATGTGAAAATAATTGGAGATCAGCAATTTCTCAGATATTCAAAACACTCCGTCAGGCACCCACAACCATACCAGGGTCAAAGTCACATTTCTTCCCCATTCTGATGTTTGGTCCGAACAACAACTGAATCTCTTGACCATGTTTACATGCTTTTATGGATTGAGTTGCTGCCACGTGGTTGACTGACTAGATATTTGCATTAACGAGCAGGTGTGCAGGTGTACCTAATAAAGTGGCCACTGAGTACATATTCACCTGAGCAAATACACGTGATTGTTAAAGTACAGCAAAATCTTTGGCTCCCAGCATTGGCTACTAATGGCTGCTTT
The DNA here is from genome assembly GCF_963921235.1 of Mobula hypostoma. Classification (NCBI taxonomy): domain Eukaryota; kingdom Metazoa; phylum Chordata; class Chondrichthyes; order Myliobatiformes; family Myliobatidae; genus Mobula; species Mobula hypostoma. The sequence goes on from NC_086097.1 coordinate 89,776,822, forward strand.
TTCTAATTATCTCTTTCAGTTTTGTCTTGTAATCGCCACACAGATGATATCAGGTTTAGGTGTTGCCCTGTCACTAGAACTCCATTTCATTCTGCCTTTGCTAGCCACTCTGCCACCTGACTATACAACTGACTATAAATATCATCATTGTAAGGAATAATACCAATTAAAGTATCTTTGAAGATTTCTGCATATTTCCCCAACAGTCCGTTTAAGTGTGATTTTGAAGCATCTGTAAGGTAGTTCTGTGTATGTGTTAGATATATGCATAAAATGTATACTGTAAGTGTATAAAATGTGTAACTATATTGTGTTTAAAAAGGAAACCATATAATTCACGTTGATTTAAGTTTACCTTAACTTATGCATTTCCTCATCTTGTAATGTACTGTTCTGCTGCTGCAAACAGCTAAACGTCATGGCAACCAGTTAGTCTGGGCAGCCATTTTGTTCTCCACATCTGAATCTGCTCATTGCAATACCGATGATGTCATACCAGAATATACGCAGTTTCTTGCTTCTTCAGTTCCCATGTAATGTAATGGCTGCCCGTCTGACCCAATAGGTTCACCACAACACCTTTCTTGATGCACTTCTCAAACCACTGTACTACTCAAGGGCTCTCTTACACCTGGTGTTACTATGTTAGCTGTACTGCATTGGCTTCACTCTTCTCTGGGAGAATTGTGCCTGTCCTTGCCCAAAGTACTTGCTCAGGATCATCGCCCATCTCCACGCAAGCATTGAACAGGGCCCCGCCCATGTCCACATTTGCTAGTCATCAGTCAGAATTAACTTCTGCCATGTCCACAAGGTTATTGACGTCACTGTGTTCACCAACACTTTTGGTTACAGGAAGCCTTCTTGCTTCACCTGTGGTCCTTACATCCTTGTCGCCATTTCATAGAGCACAGCTGATCCTTGTGGATTAATGCACAGGGTGTACAATGGGGATCAGTGCTGGGATTCTTATTGTTCGTAGATGATGTGAAAATCACGTCGAATCTTACTGCGCAGTGCCACATAAAAACCAGTAGTATTTTTGATAGAGAGGAGGATAGTGGTAGATCACAGGATGACATGGGCTAGCTGTTAAGATGGAAAGAGAAATGGCAGACAGAAGTTAATGCTGATGAGTGTGAGATGACATATTGTAATGAGGGTGGAACAGGCAGGACGAATGAGGAAGCCTCAGAGTGTATTGAAAGGGACTTTGGAGTACAAGTCCAATGATCCCTAAAGAGAGCAACACAGGTAGATGAGGTACTGAAGAAAGCGTATGGGATACCTGCCTCCATCAGGTAGTTATAGTGTTATAGTGCGGCTATATAAAACATGGGTTAGGCCATGATGGAGCATTATGTACTCCTTAGATAACCACTTCACAGGAAGGACACGATTGCTCTGAGGAGGGTGCATTCTCCAAATGAAGTATCTCAAACCAAAGTGCGGACTGTTCATTTCTCCCAACACATGCTGCCCGACATGCTGAGTTCCTCCAGTACCTTGTTGGCTACATGCAGAGGAGGTACAGCAGAATGGTGCCTTGGATCGAGCAGCTCATTATGAGCAAAGGCTGGAGAGTCTTGCTACTTACTCTGCAAAAGAGGAGCCTAAGAGGGGTTGGGGAGTGACAGTGGGGGGATATACGAAACAATGAGAGGCAGAGATGGGGTATAGTAGGCAAGATGAAGTTTCAAAAACCAGAGGTCACAGGTTTAGTTAGAATAAGGGAGAAGAGATGTAAAGGGAATCTGGGCAAGAGGTTTCCCACCTAGAGGGAGGGTGAGTCCGGAATGCACTGACTGAGTGAGTGCTGGGGGCAGGTACAGTTTATTCCGCTCTCTCTATTAAAAAGTGCTTTGACTCAAACATCTTACATCATACATTTACATACACTGCACTCAGTTACCTGTACTCTACCTTGCCCCTCCTCTTCCTTGAATTCCTTCCAAGCTTCTCGCTGTCCTTTGAACTTTACTCATCAATCTCCCTTCATTATATTTCCTCCTTTCTTCATTCTCCCATTCGCTTCCTCCCTCCTTCTATTTCTCCATCCCCACACACTCTTTCTCCTTTCATCACACCCTGCCTTCCCCCAATCCATATCTCAATCACACTCGAAATTTCTTACTCTATGAAGTTCTATCTTACTTCATTTTCCAGCAAACTGCAAAGCACTGGAATGATGTTCCTAGCTGCCTGGTGAGGGGGTTTAACCAAGATACATATTGGAAAGCCTCCTTTCCATATGTTGATAACCAAAACATTATTCCCAACAAAAGGAAATAATTAAAACATGTGTAAAGGGATGCTCATGAGAAGTTCAGAAAGGCCCTAAGTATAACAATGGTCCAGATTTTAATGGGTCTTGAATGGCCTCCAAGAAATTTTACATTGCCAGTTTGAACCTTGAATGGCTGCCCAACTGTCCTTTACCACAACCAGATCTTGACGTTTCAATCTCCTGCTTGAACACATGTGATTTAGATCTCTCAGCAACCTGTCATTGGATCTAAATCCTGGAACACAGCCACACAGGGAGCACCTCAAGGACTGTGGCGGTTCAAGAAGGGGGTTCTCAGTGATCATCAGGGATGTGTAATAAATACTGGCCTTGACAGAGATGCTCAGATACACAACTCCCCCCCACAAAAAAAAAACAAACAAAAAATCCACACCCTGACCAAGAGCTCTCCCAGCACAACCCACTGATGTAATTAATGGTGTATGGAGAATGGAAGGATGACCAGAGTCTGAGCGTCAGGCATACAGTGTCCAATAATCTCTGAAACAAAGCTGGCATGAACTTGATCTCATAATGTAAAAGGTTTTCCTTCTAGTCTCCCTCACTTTTTCCCCTCCCATTCTCTTTCTAATCTTCCGTTTTCCACTGCTTCACCTCAATAGCTATCAAGCTCTCTACCTCTCTTCCTCACCTCTCATTTTCTCCCTTCCTTCACTTCCTCTTTCGTTCCCTCCCCCACTTTTAGCTACCTTGGAGTACAAGCATGTTTCCCTGAAAGGGGAGTCACAAGTAGACAGGGTGGTGAAGAAGGCTTTCATAAATCAGAGCTATGGGTATAAATGTTGGGAGGTCATATGGTGCAGTTGTACAGGAGGCTGGTGATGCCACACTCAGAACATTGAGTTCAGTTTTGGTTGACCTGCTAAAGGAAATATGTTACTAATTAGGGAGGAGAAGATGACAGCGCGACACAGCTTGCAGTGGCCACTCCAGTGGAGATATCTGTTATCTGTCAAGTAGGGTTCCGTGCACAATCCTGATTTGATGGAGACAGACGTGAGAGCACGGAGGAACATCTGGTGAAACTTCTGAAATGCCTGCTTCGCTGCTGCTGCTACTGTGTGGTCCAGAATCTCCGGAGGAGAAGGCCTCGAGTCCTCAGCTTTGTTTGTTGCTAAGTGGCCGGGGCGGGGTCGAAAGCGCTCCGCAGAGGATGGTGCTCGGAGAGGCTGTGTCGGAGGGCTGGTCGGAGGCTCGAAGTTTTCGGACGGACTCAGAGTCCGCTGTGGTTGGGTGCTTCCAATGGTGCTGCATCGGCAAGTTTGCAGCGCTTGGAGGTTCATGGCGGGGAGAGTTCCTCCCTTCTGTCGTCTGCGTGAGATGATGGAGCTTTCGGGACTTGAGACTTTTTTTTACCGTGCCCATGGTCTGTTCTTTATCAAATTATGGTATTGCTTTACACTGTTGTAACTATATGTTATAATTATGTGGTTTTGTCAGTTTTAGTCTTGGTTTGTCCTGTGTTTCTGTGATATCATTCTTGAAGAACATTGTATCATTTCTTAAGGTGTGCATTTCTAAATGACAATAAATGAGGACTGAGTGTCCTCATAATCTAATCTAATTTGACAAGGGTGATATAATGTGGTAAACTGGATCAAAAATTAGCAGATGACACCAAGATTGGGGGTGTGGTGGACAGCAAGGAGACTATCAAAGCTTGCAACATGATCTGGACCAGCTGGAAAAATGGGCTGAAAAATGGCAGATGGAACTTATTTCAGGCAAGTGTAAGGCATTACCCTTTGGGAGGACAAGCCAGGGTAGAACTTACACTTTGAGTGGTAGGACTCTGAGGAATGTGATAGAACTGATCCATATGGGAATACAGATCCATAATTTCTTGACAGTGGTGTCACAATAGATGAGGTTGTAAAGAAAGCTTTTGGCACATTGGCCTTTATAAATCAAAGTACAAACATTTGTATGTGTACAACAGTTAGGATGTTATTTTGAAGTTATATAAGATGTTGGTGAGGCCTAATTTAGATTAGATTATGAAGACATGTAGTCCTCTTTTATTGTCATTTAGTAATGCATGCATTAAGAAATGATACATTATTTCCTCCGGTGTGATATCACAAAACACAGGACAGACCAAGACTGAAAAAACTGACAAAACCACATAATTATAACATATAGTTACAAGAGTGCACAATACCATAACTTGATGAAGAAGTCCATGAGCATAGTAAAGTTCAAAGTTTCTCAAATGTCCCACATCTCACGCAGACTGGAGAAGAAGGAAAAACTCTCCCTGCCATGCCAACCACAATCCGACTCTGAGTCATCCAAAAACTTCGAGCTCTGATCAGCTCTCTGACACCGAGTACTGAGTGCCATCTCTGTCCGAACAATTCGACCTTCTTCGTGGTCGCCAAAAGCAGGCAAGGCCGGGGATTTTGAGGCCTACCCTCCGAAATATTCCTGACCACACAGTAACAACAGCAGCGAATGGGCTTTTCAGAAATTTCTTCAGATGTTCCTCTGTCCTTTCACGATTTGGGATATTGTTTGGAGTTTTGGTCACCTACCTACAGGAAATATGTCAAAAGATTGAAAGACTGCAGAGAAAATTTACAAGGATGTTGCCGGGACTTGAGGACATAAGTTATAGGGAAAGAATGAATAGATTAGGACTTCGTTCCCCAGAGCAGGTGCTCCCAATCTGGGATCCATGGAACTCTATGTTAATGGTGGGGGTCCATGGCATAAGAAGGTTGGAAACTCCCGAACTAGAACGTAGAATAATGAAGGGAGATTTGATTGAGGTGTACAAAATTCGGAGGGGTATAGATAGGATTAATGTAAACAAACTGGGTTGGTGAGGCTGGGTGAGACTAGAACTAGAGGTCATGGGTTAAGGGTGAAAGGTAAGATGTTTAAGGGAACTTCTTTACCCTGCCGTGATGAGTGTTGCCAGCCAAGATTTGTCTTCGGAGCTGCCACTGGAAGTAGAGCATGTGGATTCCATTTCAACATATAAGAGAAATTTGGACAGGTACATGGATGGGAGGGGTTTGGAGGCCTACGGTCCAGGTACTGGGCAATGGGGGGAGATTAATAGTTTGGACTAGATGGGCCGAAGGACTTATTTCTGTGCTGTAGTGTTTTATGACTCTATGATGCTAAGAGTGCAGAAAAGTCTGCTGGGAGTTGGGGAACTGAGTTATAGGAAGAATGTTGGATAAAGTTCAAGGTTTTAAGTAAAGTTATTATCTAAATGCATACATGTCACCATATACTAACATGGGATTCATTTTCTTGCAGGCATTTACAAGAAAATAAAGAAATACAATAGAATTTATGAAAAACTATAAGTAACAAGGACTGAAAAACAGCCAATGTGCAAAAAAAAGAAGATAAATCATACAAATAATAAAAAAGTAAATAAATAATACAGAGAAAGTGATTCTATAGGTTGTGGAGTCAATTCAGCATTGAGGTGAGTTAAGTTATCCACACTGGTCCTGATGCCTGATAGTTGTAGGATAGTAACTGTTCCTGAACCTGGTGGCGTGGGACCTAAGGCTCTTGTACCTCCTGCCCAGTGGTAGCAGGGAGAAGAGAGCATGGCCTGGATGATGGACGCTGCTTTCTTGTGGTAGTGCTCCTTGTAAACGCGCTCAATGGTGGGGAGGGTTTTGCGTGTGATTCACGGGGCAGTATCCACTATTTCTGGTAGATTTGTCTGTTTCTGGGCATATGGTGTTGACATGGTAGGTTGTGATGCAACCAGGCAGGATACTCTCCATTGTGCATTTATAATAGTTTGTCGAAATATTAGATAACATGCCAGATTTACAAAACATTCTATGAAAGTAAGACTAGGACTTTATTCCTGAGAGCATAGAGACTGAAAGATGATCTTATTGAGATCAATAAAATCATGAGGGGCACAGACAGGGTGAATGTATTTGGTCTTTTTTCTTCCCAGGGATTGGGGAATCAAGAACTAGAGAGCATAGGTTTAAGATGAGAGGAGAAAGTTTTAAAGGAACTTGAGGACCAATTTTTTTTACACAAAGGATGGTGTGTTTGTGGAATGGGGCTGCTCAAGGAAGGGATTGAGGCTGGTACGATGACAATTTTTAAAACGTACTTGGACAGGTACATGGATTGGAAAGGTTTAGAAGGTTAAGGGCCAAACGGGGGCAAATAGCCCCATCCTGGATGGTCATCTAGGCCAGCATGGACCAGCTGAGCCAAAGTGCCTGTTTCTCTGCTGTAGAATTCTACGTATGATTCTAAGACCTCATTTGCTGTCTGCCTCTCTCTTCCTCCATTGCTTTGCTTCCTCTTTTATTCCATCCCTCACATCATTAATCCCCTCGTGCATCCCCTTACCTTTCATTCTCTCTCTTCTCACTTTCTCCTTCCTTCAACTTCATTCCCTCACTCACTTCCTTTCCCATCTCACTCCCTCCCTCTGTCACCTCTCTTCTCTCCCATCTTCACCTCCAAATAACAGCAAAACATTAGTTAAATCCTCACCCTGGCTGTGCCATTAAATTTTTAACCCTCCCAAACCAACTAATATTTGTTGTCTGACTTTTAAGAAGTACTGGATTGATTGCCAATAACTCATTCCAGTAATTTCCTCGAAGCCTTGTATTTAAGAGCCTCTGTTTGCATAGTGTGCACTGTGCACCGGGGTTGCATGATTTATTTTGCATTGGATTTAAATATGGGCCCCCTCTTAGCGGGAGATAATCAGCTGGCAGCCTAGAGAAGAGAACAAACGAGATTAAAACCATACAGAACCCAATGAAAACAATGTTTCTGGTGCTTCTTTCCAACATGTTGACAAGATCATTAAGTTATTGGGAAGGGGATTCTGAAACACAAATGGATTGGAGGAGCTGCAGTGTAGTGCAAGAGATATAGTCAGTTACACAGAGTGCTAGGGGACAGGGGTTACTGAGTGACACAGTAAGGGAACTGGATTAACTCCAATTGAGATACAGTTAGTATCAAAAGGTGCTAGGGGAGAGGAGTTAATGAGTAACAGTGTGGGGGAGCTGGATTAACACCAGTGGAGATACAGGGTGATGAGAGAGGAGTTACTGACTGAGTGAAGGAACTTGATTAATACCAGCAGCGATGCAGTCAATGATACAGGGTGCTGGAGTAGAGACAGTACTGACTGATGTTGTAAGGGAGCTGGATTAATACCAGAGGAGATGCAGTCAGTAAATCATTACATGATTAAGGAAGTTAAGGTAAATGAACCCTTTGGAGACAATGATCAGAATATGACAGAATTCACTCTGCAGTTTGAGAGGAGGGAAGCAAGAAAATCAGGTGGATTAGTATTACAGTGGAGTAAAGGGAACTATAGATGCATGAGAGAGGAGCTAGCCAAGTTGAGTGGAAGAGAACACTCTGGCATGGATGACGGCAGAACAACAATGGCTGGAGATTCTGGGAGCAATTCAAGAGGCACAGACAAGATTTACCCCAACAAAGAAGCATTCTGAGGCAATTGTAGCTCATAAGGAAGCCAAGAGCAGCATAAAAGCAAAAGAGAGGGCATAAAGTAGAGCAAACATTAGTAGGAAGTTAGAGGATTGGGAAGCTTTTAAAAACTAACAGAAGGGAGCTAAGAAAAAGCCGTAAGGAGTGAAAAGATTAAATATAAAGGTAAGGTAGCCAATAATGCAAGTGAGGATACCAAAAGTCTTTTTTTCAAATATATAAAGAGTGAAAGAAAGGGGAGAGTGGACTTTGAATGGCTGGAAAATGATGTTAGAGAGGTAGTGATTGGAGACAAAGAAATGGTGGATGAACTCAATAAATGTTTTGCACCAGTATTTACTGTTGAGGATACCAGCAGAAAGCCAAAAATCCCAGAGTGTCACGGGGAAGAAGTGAGTGTAGTTGTTATTATTAAGGAGAAAGTGCTTGATAAGCTGAAAGATCTGAAGGTAGATAAGTCACCTGGACCAGATGGACCTCAAAGAGGTAGCCGAAGAGATTGCAGAGGCATTAGTAATGATCTTTCAAGGATCACTAGATTCTGGAATGGTTCCAGAGGACTGGTAAACTGCAAATGTCACTCCACTCTTTAAGAAGGGAGGAAGGCAAGAAACAGGAAATTATAGGCCTGTTAGCCTGACTTCAGTGGTTGGGAAGATGTTGGAGTCCATTATTAAGGGTGAGGTTTTGGGGTACTTGGAGGCACGTGACAAAATAGGCATAGGCCATTATGGTTTCCTTAAGGGGAAGTCTTCCCTGACAAATCTGTTGGAATTCTTTGAGGAAATAACAGGCAGGATAGACAAAGGAGAGTCAGTGGATGTTGTCTACTTGGATTTTCAGAAGGCCTTTGACAAGGTCCTATACATGAGGTTGCTAAACAAAATAACAGTTCATGGTAATACAGGAAAGATATGCATATGTGTAGAAGATTGATTGATTGACTGGCAGGAGGCAGATACTGGGAATAAAGAGAGCCTCTTCTATTTGTCTGCTGGTGACAAGTGGTGTTCTGCAGTGGTTGGTGTTGTGACCACTTCTTTTCACATTTTATCTCAAAGATTGGGATGGTGGAATTGATGGCTTTGTGGCCAAGTTTGTGGATGATACAAAGATAGCTGGAGGAACAGAGAGTGTTGAGGAAGCAGAGTTTGCAGAAGGACTTCGACAGATTGGGAGAATAGCAAAGAAGCTGTAGATAGAATACAGTGTAGGAAAGTATGTGGTCATGCACTCTGGGGCATGAGGTTACTCAATCCATAATTTCTGCTCTGTCTTTTAATAAGAGAATGGCTAATCTGATTGTACCATGAATTCTACATCCCACCTACCGCTGTTGAACTTTCACCCCCTTTTTTTAACAAGCATTTTTCTGCTTCTGTCTCAAAAACATTCAAAAATTATAAGACCATAAGACATATGAGCAGAATTAGACCTTTCAGCTCGTTGGGTCTACGTCCACTGCCTTTTGAGGAAGAGGTTTCCAAAGACTCACAACCTTCTTATTCCCAATTCTCCTACAGGAGGAAACACCCTCTCGACATCTACCCTGCCAAGACACCTTGGGATTTGGTTACTCCTCAATCAAGTCCTCCCTCACCCTTCCAAACACAAAGACACCTCGGCATTTGGCCACTCCTCAATCTCCTCCCTCACCCTTCCAAACACAAAGACACCTCGGCATTTGGCCACTCCTCAATCTCCTCTCTCACTCTTCCAAACACAAAGACACCTCGGCATTTGGCCACTCCTCAATCTCCTCTCTCACTCTTCCAAACACAAAGACACCTTGGCATTTGGCCACTCCTCAATCTCCTCTCTCACTCTTCCAAACACAAAGACATCTTGGCATTTGGCCACTCCTCAATCAAGTCCTCCCTCACTCTTCCAAACACAAAGACACCTCGGGATTTGGCTGCTCCTCAATCTTCTCTCTCACTCTTCCAAACTCAAGCAAATACAAGCCCAACCTGATTAACCCTTCCTCAAAACCTGTCCATTTCAGGTTTAGATGAGGGAAGTGAACATATTTCTGTTTGCTGTTGACACAAAACTGAATGGGACTGTGAGTGTGAGCAGGATGCAAAGAGATTTTAACAGTTTGATGGAATAGGTGAATACATGGCAGATACAGTGTAGTTTGAATAAAGACAGAATATTATTTAGGTCATGATATTTTGGGAAATACGGATGTGCTTCTGTATACCAGTTAGAAAGCAAACATATAGATGTTAAGAAGGCAAGTGGTATGTTAGTCTTTAGAGAGCATTTGTGTTCAGGAACCAGGTTATCTTTTCACAGTTAGGGCCTTGGTGAGGTCATATATTTTGGTTTTATAAGATAAGATTAATATTATTCATCACATGTGCATCGAAACATACAGTTAAATGCTTTGTTTTGCATCAGCTGGGGGCAGACTGTAAGCGTCACCAAGTTCCCAGCACCATTATAATATACCACAACTTACTAACTAACTGGTACGTCTTTTTGGAATGTGGGAGGAAGCCAGAGCACCTGGAGGAAACTCGTGTGCTCATGCGGAGAATGTACACACACCTCACAGACAGAGGTGGGAATTGAAACCCTGATTGGAGTTCGCTGGCCTGTAAAACATTGCACTAACCACTATGCTACTGTGCTAAGAAAAGATGCACTTGTCACAGAGAGCTCGTCTGACTGGGAGGGAGACGAGAGAGTATGTTTTCTCGTCACAGGGAGAACGTACAAACTTCTAATAGACTGGACTGGAATTGAATTCTGAACTCCAGTGCCCCGAGTTGTAATAGCATCACACTAACCGGTACTCTACCGCCTCACCCTACTTGCTTCTGATCTAAAGCCACTGCTCCAGTGAGAGTGAATGCCATTCTACCCAGGGCCAGGACAGATGCCAGGGTCAATCAGTGGCAAGGGCCAGTCAATAATGAGTAAAAGGGCCCTGCAATTGTGCTGGTTTCACCAAACATTTTCTTTGGAGATTGCACTGGGAACGTGCTTTGTACTCAAACGTGACCAACAAATTCAGGTGGATCACCAATTATTGTAAGATCCAGCTTAGAAGTTGCAAGGGCTTCATTAACCTCTGCTTGAGCAGAGTCACAGAGCCTTGGTGCTCAATATAGGGAAGATGGATGATGAATGTACCTTTGTCCATCAGTGCAGGGATTAAAGGAGACCTCTTGTTGGGTCCAATAGTATGGAAGAACTAAACACAAAAGATTCCGCAGAGACTGGAAATCCAGAGCAACACACACACAATTATGAAGGAACTCAGAAGATCAGGCAGCATCTAAGGAAAGGGAAAAAACGGTTGCCATTTTGGGCCAAGGCCCTTCATCAGGACTGGGAAATGAAGGGGGAAGAAGGGGGCTGAGGGAAGAGGTGCAAGCTGGTGGGTGATACAAGAAACCGGGTGAGGAGGAAGGCGGGTGTGCGGGGGAGAAGGGATGACGTTAATAAGCTGAGGTGACACATGGAAGAGGTAAAGGACTGAAGAAGGAGGAATCTGACAGGAGAGGACGGTGAACCATAGAAGAACGACAAGGAGGAGGAGCACCAGAGGGAGGTGATGGGCAGGTGAGGGGAAGAGAAGGGGTACAAAGGGAACCAGAATGGGGAATGTATTAAGGGAGAAGTGGGAGTGGGAAAAATTACCATGTTAGAAAAATCAATCTTCATGCAATTAGGTTAGAGGCTACCCAGACAAAGGACTGTGAGAACAGCTGAGAGGATCGTAGAGGTCTCCCTACCATCCATCAGGGACATTTATCAGGAGCGCTGCGTTCGCATGGCCCTTATTATTTTTCAGGATTCCATCCATCTATCCAGCATCCTCTTTGACTTTCTACCATCGGGGAGGAGACTCTGATGCATAAAAACAGGAATGGTCAGGATGAGAAACAGTTTCTTCCCCGAGGCCATTAGGCTTCTGAACCCCCGTCACACCATGTTCAAAGTGTCACTGGCTAATCTATTCCATAACTTCCAATATTTAACGTTAATACACTTTAGTTTGTTAGTTATGTGTGATTCATCTGTAGATTTTATGCTTACCTTCATAAGTTATCGTGTGTTATGTGTACTACTGTGCTTTACACCCTGGTTCAGAGAAACGTTGTCTCATTTCTATATACATTATATACAAACCCCATTTCCAGAAAAGTTGGGGGATATTTTCCAAAATGTAATAAAAACAAAAACCTGTGATATGTTAATTCACGTGAACCTTTATTTAACTGACAAAAGTACAAAGGAAAGATTTTTAATAGTTTTACTGACCAACTTAATTGTATTTTGTAAACATACACAAATTTAGAATTTGATGGCTGCAACACACTCAATAAAAGTTGGGACAGAGGTATGTTTACCATTGTGTTACATCACCTTTCCTTTTAATAACACTTTTTAATCATTTTGGAACTGAGGATACTAATTGTAGTAGATTTGCAATTAGAAATTTTGTCCATTCTTGCTTGATATAAGACTTCAGTTGCTCAACAGTCCGTGGTCTCCGTTGTCTGATTCTCCTCTTCATGATGCGCCATACGTTTTCAATAGGAGATAGATCTGGACTGGCAGCAGGCCAGTCAAGCACACGCACTCTGTGTCTACAAAGCCACACTGTTGTAGCCCGTGCAGAATGTGGTCTGGCACTGTCCTGCTGAAATAAGCACGGACGTCCTGGGAAGAGACGTCGCCTTGATGGCAACATATGTCTCTCTAAAATCCTAATATACGCCTCAGAGTCAATGGTACCTTCACATACATGCAACTCACCCATGCCATGGGCACTGATGCGCCCCCATACCATCACAGATGCTGGCTTTTGCACCTTTCGCTGATAACAATGTGGATGGTCATTTTCATCTTTGGCACGGAGAACTCGACGCCCGTTTTTTCCAAAAACTAGCTGAAATGTGGACTCATCTGACCACAGTACACTGTTCCACAGTCTTTCAGTCCATCTGAGATGAGCTCAGGCCCAGAGAACTTGCCAGTGTTTCTGCATAGAGTTGATGTATGTCTTCCTACTTGCGTAATACAGTTTCAAGTTGCATTTCTGGATGCAGCGACAGACTGTGTTGAGTGACAATGGTTTTCCAAAGTACTCCCGATCTTGCGTTGAGAAATGTTCCTTTTGAACTGACTAACAATTCTCTCACAAATTTTGGCACAAAGGGGTGAGCCATGACCCATCCTTGCTTGCAAAGACTGAGCCTTTGATGGACGCTACTTTTATACCCAGTCATGATACCTCACCTGCTACCAATTAGCCTGCTTAATGTGGAGTCTTCCCAACCGATGTTACTTGAATATTCTGTGCACTTTTCAATCTTATTTTAACTCTGTCCCAACTTTTGTTGAGTGTGTTGCAGCCATCAAATTCTAAATTTGTGTATATTTACAAAATACAATTAAGTTGGTCAGTAAAACTATTGAAAATCTTTTCTTTGCACTTTTGTCAGTTAAATAAAGGTTCACGTGAATTAACATATCACAGATTTTTGTTTTTATTGCATTTTGGAAAATATCCCAACTTTTCTGGAAATGGGGTTTGTTACATGTATATAGTTAAATGATAAAAAAACTTGACTTTACTTGAAGTATGAGGTGTTGCTCCTCCAACTTGAGTGTGGCTTCATCATGGCAGTAGAGGAAGCCATGGACTGACAGGACAGAATGTAAATGGGAAGTTGCATTGAAATGAGTGGCCACTGGAAAATCCTGCCTTTTGTGGTGGAGGTGCAAAAGTAGGGAACTACTGTCAACTCAGACATCTCTGAGAAAGTGCAAATGATTGACCTGCTATAACAGTGACACCATGGTATTCACTTACAGGTAATCGAGTCTATACATTGCTCACTATAACCACATTTTTTGCAACATGCAAAATAATCCCTTAAAAAATAAACTCTGCTTTTGTACAAAAATCACTAAGTCATGATCTTCCAGTAACTTTTAAAGGCACATACCCAACATTGGTCTAATGCTCCAATTTCAAAACACCTGAATTTGTCAGTCAATAATATTCCTAGCAAAAAATATTTGACTGCCAGTCTATGTTAATGCTGCATCTAAGCCTCCCACGGCCCCTTTTATCTGAGTCTATCAGTCCTGCGCTCACTCACATCTATCTGCATTTTCTCAATATTGCTACTAAAGTAAACTTAATCACTGGAATCTTCCAATGCCTAATAACAGTTGTCTTTCAATCAGAACTTTACCTATTTAATGACATTATTAAATCTAATCTCTGACAACCCATCGTAATATCCCAGCCAGCTATTCAAGAAACGTACTCAATAAGAATTCTGACTTCCTAATGGCATGACCTTTGGCTGATTCTACACACTGTCATTCAGAAAGGGATTAATTGGCGAAAAATTGTGCATTGTTAATCTTTAGATTAGAACAAGCCCTGTCTAAACCTGTATTCTTATCTAACAGGCCATTGCAAAATTAGCAGCCTGTTTACTGTTAGAATGGCTTGTTGCTGGATGGGAATGGAATTACTGCTTTTGCTTAACCAGCAATGAACTTTGCAAGGGATTACATCTGTCTTCAGGGCCAACAGAAACAAGATAGCAGTGCAGCTCGTCAAAGAAATTGCATTCATGACTCATAATTGGTCTGTGCTTAGAATGTCATCAAGGATATTTGTTTTTGGGAGAAGCTTTATTTAGCCTCTCCAATTCTAGTTTTCCTGTCTCCCACTCCAAGGTTATTGCGTGACAACCATTAAGAGGTAGTTTGAGGCCCTAAACTGACATTCTCCCTCCTACAATAACTTCCATTTACACAGTTCTGATGGAATGTCTTAACAATACCTTATGTTACTGTGATTTTTGAAGCCTCAAAGTTTCGAGAGAATCTTTCTAGTCAAAGTCAAGTTTATTTATAGATGCACAAGTACATGTCTGCACAGGTGCAATGAAAAACTTACTTGAGGTAGCATCACAGGCATCATAACATCAGATAAGCAACATTTACAAGAAACGCAAGTTTTACAAGAAAAGAAAACATAGTTAGAACAAAACAAAGTCCGATTTAGTGTGAAGTGATTAGAGTCTCGTGATCTTGTGACGGTTGGTTCAAGCACCAAATGGTTGAAGGGAAGTAGCTGTTCTTCAGCTTGGTTTTGTGTTGCATATGCGAGAGATGATCAGAGAATGATAGGGTGGAGAAGGGAATTATTTGGTCAAGTACCAGTCTTTTGGAATGTCCCAGTTTTCCTGCAGCTCTCCCTGCCTTGCAATTCTTTCCCTTCAAGCTTATATTGAGGTACCTTCTAAAGGTTGCTATTGAATCTATCTGTCACCAGCCAGCCTCTGTCTCTATCTAAACTCGTGCCTTCTCCAGCTACCTACACGCCTCTTCACCTGGATGTACTTAACTGCTTCCCAGCTCTTGCTCCAACCCTTCCCCTCACCTCTTTATACTGCCTACCTTTGCTCCACTCATTCAGTCCAGGTGAAAGGTCCCAACCTGAAACAGAAACTATCCATTACCCTCCACAGATGCTACCAGACCCGCTGAGTTACTCCAGCATTTTGTTTTTAGCTCTAGATTTATATGGTTCCCAATGACATCCATGCCAACCATAAATAATGGCTGCTGGTACAAATCCTGTAATTCACTCTCAAGATGTGAGGGACTGACCCAAAAGCAGATGGGTCAGGGTCAGGACAGTTCAGATGACGTCTGATCCCACCTTGCAGGCAGAGGATAAGAGAGGGGACTAGAGGGAGAGGGAGGGGAAGAGATTATGAGATTACCAGTATGTAAAGCCCATCCCCATTTCCCTTAGAACAAGAAGTGGTGGATTAGATTAGATTAGATTATGAGGACACGCAGTCCTCTTTTATTGTCATTTAGTAATGCATGCATTAAGAAATGATACAATTTGTTCCTCCAGAATGATATCACAGAAACACAAGACAAATCAAGACTAAAACAAACTGACAAAAACCACATAATTATAACATATAGTTACAACAGTGCAAAGCAATACTGTAATTTGATAGAAGAACAGATCATGGGCATGGTAAAAAAGTCTCAAAGTCTTTGAAGGTCCCACCATCTCACGCAGATGGTAGAAGGAAGAAAAACTCTCCCTGCCATGAGCTTCCAGTGCCGCAAACTTGCCGATGCAGAATCCTGGAAGCACCCGACCACAGTCCGACTCCGAGTCCGTCCAAAAACTTCGAGCCTCCGACCAGCTCTCCGACACCGAGCACCATCTCTGCCAAGCGCTTCGACCCCGGCCCTGGCAACAGGCAATAGGCAAAGCCGAGGATTTGGGGCCTTCCCCTTTGGAGATTCTCGATCGCACTGTAGCAGCGGCAGCGAAGCGGGCATTTCAGAAGTTTCTCCAGATGTTCCTCCGTGCTTCTCACGGCTGTCTCCATCAAATCAGGATTGTGCACGGCATCCTACTTCACAGATACGATATCAATTCAGAGCAGCCGTGAGCGCTGCATCGCGCCGCCATCTTCTCCTCCCCTCCTCCAGCAGAGGTGGTGGATGTGGTTTTGATTTCAATGTTTATGAGATATTTGGATAAGTACATGGATGGGAGGGGTATGGAGGGCTATGATCCAGGTGTGAGTTGGTGGGGCTATGCAGAATAATAATTTGGCATGGACAAGATGGGCCAAAAGGCCTCTTCTGTGCTGTAGTGTTCTATGTCTCTCAGGAGGGAACCATGAGGTTAAGGGGTTATCAGGCATTGATTGCTAAGGGACCGGGAGGTGTAAAGCGTAAGGGAGCTGAGAGAGATAAGGACTGAGGGAAAGAGAGTTAGAAAGACAGATAAGGGAGGTTCAGTAGAACATAGGACAGTCTATCATGGGAACAGGCCCTTTCGACCTCTGGTCTGTGCCAAACACAATGCTGAATTAAACTAATTACCTTATGCTGGGTCCCTATCCTTCCATTCCCTGCATAGTCACGTATTTATCTGGTTCCATCACTACCCCTGCCACTCTTTCACTCTCTGTGTGAGAAAACTTGCCCCCACACACCTCCTTTAAAACCTCCCCCTCCCAACTTAAATGCGTGCCCAGAAATAGACCAAGGAGTGGTCATTAAGGGGAGAGAAAGGAACAGAATAGAGGACTGAGGGAGAAGATGCAGGCAAGATCGTGCCTGTGTGTGTGTGTGTGTGTGTGTGTGTGTGTGTGTGTGCCCATTCACACTGAAAACATGTGTGCAACAAAGCTTTGTGCCCAGAATCTTTGACCGCCTTATCATTGGACCAAGACCGCACTCTCTCAAGTCCATGACACAGCTGGTGAGCAATGGCCACTCTTCTAAAAAGATTCGCGCACTGTCATGATCACCTCCTCAAAACGGGAGGAAAAGCAAACCATCATCAGCCACAAGGGACAGTTTGAGTCAGGGTGTCCTATGTTTGAAGTCACACATCAGAGACTGCTATTCAGTATAAAGTTCTGGTGCATGTCCTGAGGAAATGTTATTTCTTTTGGAAGAGATGTTAAAATAGGATGCAATCTGTCTCTTAGGTGAATGTGTAAATTCTCATGGCCCTATTCTGAAGAACTGGTCAACCATTTCCAGTCTTCCCTCTCTCTCTCAGTGGAAAAACTACAAGATAATGGCTCCTTTGCACTGATAACCAAGAATACTATGTACCCTGCCACGCAGATAAGCTTTCCAGAACAACCTAGCTTTCCAGAGAATTCAGCCACAAGGCCAATAATCTGTCTATCATATAATGACTGGAGCCCTTATTTACACAGCAGTCTCCGCCTAAATCCATTAAGTGGCTCTTTATGGCTTCATCTTATCGGCCGCTGTTTTTTTCCACGGTGGAGATTAGATCTGATTCACACCAGGCCAGCCACCAGAAGCTGGTCATCTCCGGACAGACCTGAACAGCCCACCCCCCTCCCTGGACATGTTCAGAGACTGACAGATGGTGATCACCAGCAGTAACTCCCAGGTTCTTCTTCAATCAGATGTTTTTATATCTACCTGAGAGAGCAGATGGGCCTCAGTTTAATCTCTCATCTTGTCAGTGCTATGCTAGAGTATAAGTCTATACTTAGGGTGAAGTTTCTGGGTAGGGTTCTACAACAATAGCATACAAATTAGGAGTAGAATTAGGCACTTATATCTTGCTTCACCATTTAATAAGCTCTTGGATGGTCTGGCTGTGGCCTCCACATTCCCACCTACCCCCGGTAATCTGTCACCCCTTGCTTATCAAAAATCTATCCACCTCAACAATTCTGCCTCAACTTAACTTGAGTGTTACAAAGATCTACTGCCCTCTGTGAGAAAGTTTGCAAGACTTACATTTATACAATCATGTTTAAGACTGCAAAACACCCATGGTACTTCACAAGAGAATTCCCGGGCAATCCATGGCATCAGGACACATGAAGAGCTATTAGGGAGAGATGCCAAAAACAGAGGTAGGTCTGAAGGAATACCTTAGGAGAAAGGAAAAGTGGCAGCGTGCTCTCCGGTGGTAATTAAAGAGCTTAGGGCCCAGGCAGCTGAAAACACAGGGTGCCAGAGGTAGGGCATTTAAAGCTGGCCAAAATTAAAGGAACTTCAACTTTGCCCTAAATCTAAAACCTGAAAAGCAGGACGGGGAGGTACCTGGGGTGAGTGGACATCAGCAACATCAGGGTTGTCACGTGGACTCCACTAAGCAGAAGGATTTGAAACCATGAGAGGGCCAACTCATTAACAAGGAATCATTGAAATCTGTGGCATTGAAGAGGTTCTTAATCGTTAGTGAATCTGAATCAGAATCAGGTTTACTATCACGGGCATGTGACGTGAAATTTGTTAATTTAGCAGCAGCAGTTCAATGCAATACATAATCTAGCAGAGAGAGACAAAAAATAATAAATAAAATAAAACAATAAATAAACAAGTAAATCAGTTATGTATATTGAATAGATTTTTTTTAAATGTGCAAAGAGAGAAATACTGCATATTAAAAAAGTGAAATAGTGTCCAAAGCTTCAATGTCCATTTAGGAATCGGATGGCAGAGGGGAAGAAACTGTTCCTGAATCGCTGAGTGTATGCCTTCAGGCTTCTGTACCTCCTACCTGATGGTAACAGTGGGAAAAGGGCATGCCCCGGGTACTGGAGGTCTTTAATAATGGACGCTGCCTTTCTGAGACACCGCTCCCTAAAGATGTCCTGGGTACTTTGTAGGCTAGTACCCAAGATGGAGCTGACTAGATTTACAAAAGCCATGGAGGAACTCAGCAGGGAAATCTATGTTATAGTTGAAACATTGGCTGTCCATTTCCCTCCAGAGGTGCTACCTGGCCCATTGAGTTCCTCCAGGGTTTATGTGTTGCTCATAATCCATTGTGTCTATCAAGCTGGAAAAGCAAAATTGAGACCAAGTCCATACCCTCACAGGTTACAATGCAAAGTGATCTTCCAAACTGATAGGGGGGTCTGTCTCCATCAGCCTTTCAGGCAGCCAGTTCCTGGTCTTTACTATTGCTTGAGTGAAAACTATTTTCCTCCACTCCACTCCAATCTTTCACCCTACGTCCATGCTCACTCATTTTTGATCTCATTGTGAAGTATATCTTTCGGATTCACTATGTCTGGACACCTCATACTTTTATACAGAGAATCATGGGGTCGTACAGTCATGAACCCAGGAAAAAGGCTCTGCACCAACCTATCTTTTCCTGCCAAACCTACATAGTCCCAGTTGTCTGTGTTTGATCAATATCATACTGAGCATTTCTATTCATTTACCCATTTAAATGTCTTTGTAATGTTGTAATTGTACCCACCTCTACAGCTTTTTTCTGACAGTTTGCTCCATATTCCCACCACCCTCTGTGTGAAAACCCTTTTAAACCCTTCCCCTCTCAACTGCAACTGATTTCCACCGATTTTATGATTCCAGGAAAAAGACTGTGAGCATTCACCTTATCTATGCCCCTCATAACTTTATAAGCCGCCATAAGGTCACCCATCAGTCTCCTATGCTCCAAAAAAAAATCCCAATAAATACAGCCTCTCCTTATAACTCAAGCCTTCCGGTTCCAGAAACATCTTCGCGAATCATTTCTGCACCCCTTCCTGCTTAATGTCCAGAAACATCTTCGCGAATCATTTCTGCACCCCTTCCTGCTTAATGGCTCTATAGCTGAGTGACCAGAACTTGACTTACAGCCCTTTTTTAAGTAAAGGCATAACATTTACCACCCTCCACTCTTCCAGTGTACCTTGATTCAATCTCAACCTTGTTAATTCTTCCATGAGAGGGGAAGAGAAGATGGCGGCGTGACGCAGTGCATGCGGCTGCTTGGAAATGATATCGTATTTGTTAAATAGGTACCATGCACAATCCTGATTTGATGGAGACGGATGTTAGAAGCACAGAGGAACATCTGGAGAAACTTCTGAAATGCCTGCTTCGCTGCTGCTGCTACTGTGCGATCGAGAATCTCCAGAGGGGAAGGGCCCAAATCCTCGGCTTTGCCTATTGCCTGTTGCCGGGGCCGGGGTTGAAGCACTCAGCAGAGATGGTACTCGATGCTTGGTGTCGGAGGGCTGGTCGGAGGCTCGAAGTTTTCAGACGGACTCAAGAGTCAGCTGTGGTCAGGTGCTTCCAGGGTACTGCATCGGCAAGTTTGCGGTGCTGGAAGCTCCTGGCAGGAAGAGAGTTTCTCTTCCTTCTACTGTCTGCATGAGATGATGGGTCTTTTGAGAGACTTTGAGACTTTTTTTTACTGTGCCCATGGTCTGTTCTTCATTAAATTATAGTATTGCTTTGCACTGTTGTAACTATATGTTATAATTATGTGGTTTTGTCAGTTTTTTTAGTCTTGGTTTGTTTGGTGTTTCTGTGATATCTTTCTGGAGGAACATTGTATCATTTCTTAATGCATGCATTACTAAATGACAACAAAAGAGGACTTCGTGTCCTCATAATCTAATCTAAATGTAACTAAAGTTCCTCAGCATCCCCTCTGTCCTCTCCAGTACCATTGCATCTTTCCTGTAGCTATGTGCAGCAACCCAACTGTAACTACTAAATACTTAGTGCAATCCAAGCATGACCTTGAGATCAAATCTCACCATGGCAGCTGTGCAATTTAAATTCATGCCATTATATGTAACATTGATAATAGTGATCCTGAAAACATTGACTGCATTGCTTTCAGGGCTATCTCGTTAATTAGAGAAGGAAAACTGCCATTCTTGCCTTCTATAGTCTATAAGTGACTCCAGACTCATCCATGTGGCAAGCAAGGTACAGCTCTTGGTCACCTCTGTATAACCTCCTTTAACCATGACTCCACCAACCAGCATCTAGGACGGTATATCTCCTACATTATCCTAGAACTCATCACTTCAGGAGATCTCTCTTCCAACCTGATGCTTCCTCAACCCCACACTGACAATTTCCATCTCCTACCCTAGATTCACAAACAAGACCGACCTGGAAAGCCCATTGTTTCTGCCTGCTCTTGTCCCACTGAACTCATCTCTTCATTCTTTGATACTGTCTTGTCTCTCGCCCTTCTTGTCCAGTCTCTTCTACCTGCATCCAGTCTCTAAACACTTCCATCCTTATAATAAAAGTCTTAGCTTCTTTATCTGCCCAACTCCACTCTACTAACATTCTTTTCCATGTGACAGAACTGTCTTTAACCTTAATGACTTCCCTTTTTATTCCTGCCACTTTATATAAATGAAAGACACAACTATGGGCGTGAATAAGGATGACAAGCTGCACCTCCTTCTTTAATAGCTACACAGAAGTCCTTTTGTCTGGCACTACTCCTGAAGTCTTCACCCACTATATCAATAACAGCTTTGGTGCTGTTGCCTGCAAGTCCATGAAGAGTTCAAGGCTCACCAACTGATTGATTCCTTAGTGTGGTGTAATTAAGGATGGACAATAAGCAACATGCTTTCATGCTTTCCACATCCTTTAGTCAATATACTGCATAAAATACGTTGCAATAAATAGATATTTCCTATGGGTTTCCTTAAACTGCTAACATTTTTTTTTTGCGTGCCGCACCAGACAGTCAGCCATTCTTGTCTGGCGCGTGGTGTCGGGATTGGTCTCCTTTCGGATTAACCAGGTCACGACATGAACATTCCCGACTCAACCCCTCTTTTTCACGAGGCCGAGTAGCTAGCTCAATGCTCAATCTGGCACGGATGGAAAGCGTGCTCGGGAGGGGGGGTGGTGGCCCGACTTGGATTCGAACTCAGGAGCCTTCGCTCCGGAGTCCAGCGCTGATGCCACTGCGCCACCAGCAGGGCAGGGCAAAAAACAAACACGCTGCTAACATAGGGGATTGGTTAACATGTCCCACAACATTTCTAAATACCTTCTGCCTTGTTAGCCCACCTTTGACCTCATTTTCCTGAAGACTAGAATTCAACTTGTTCCTTCGTTACAGTCTAACTTCTCTTACTTTCTCTGAAAGTAAGCACGCAGGTACAGCAGGCAGTGAAGAAAGCTAATGGTATGTTGGCCTTCATAACAAGGGGAGTTGAGTATAGGAGCAAAGAGGTCCTTTTGCAGTTGTACAAGGCCCTGGTGAGACCACACCTGGAATATTGTGTACAGTTTTGGTCTCCAAATTTGAAGAAGGACATTCTAGCTATTGAGGGAGTGCAGCGTAGGTTCACGAGGTTAATTCCTGGGATGGCGGGCCTGTCATATGTTGAAAGATTGGAGTGGCTGTGGTTGTATACACTGGAAATTAGAAGGATGAGAGGCGATCTGATTGAAACATGTAAGATTATTAAAGGATTGGATACGCTAGAGGAAGGAAACATGTTCCCAATGTTGAGGGAGCCCAGAACCAGGGGCCACAATTTGAGAATAAGGGGTAGGCCATTTAGAACGGAGTTGAGGAAAAACTTTTTCACACAGAGGGTTGTGGTTCTGTGGAATACTCTGCCTCAGAAGGCAGTGGAGGCCAATTCTCTAGATTCTTTTAAGAAAGAGATAGAGCTCTTAAAGATAGCGGAGTGAAGGGATATGGGGAGAAGGCAGGAAAAGGGTACTGATTGTGGATGATCAGCCATGATCACAGTGAATGGTGGTGCTGGCTCAAAGGGCTGAATGGCCTACTCCTGCACCTATTGTCCATTGTCTAACCAGTCCATCTATAACATCCCACAGTCAGAAACAGTTAAGTCCTCTATTGGTAGACGTTGATGTGCATAGTCCCTACCATCTGTTATGAACATATTTGCAATTTCAATGACTCAGTGCTGTAGAAACATTGAATTTTCTAGGTAGGGAAATTTCACTTAGTTGTGCTTGTGACACTTAGACAGTTGTGCAATGTTGTGATAGCAGAGCAGGTGACTAACTGCAAACAATCCCTATCAAAGTTGATAACTGACCCAAACCTGAGTCCAGGAAAATCCCTGAGACAGAGTGTTTAAAGAACCACAGGTCTAAAGGCATTTGTTCTTTCCAAGCACTCTACACTTACCAAGTCATGGATGAAATTGCTCGCACATTGAGAGGACTTTTAAGCTCCAGGGCCAAGATAGGAATCAGAGCGAAGGGAGGCAAAAAATGGTTGACTTGGAGAGCAGTAACAGAATTAATTCCAACATGCCAAATACCCAGGCTGACATAGATTAGAATTGGAAGCCCTGCAAGGTGGAAGCTCAGTATATTTGCATCACTTTACAAAAAGACTTGAAGTGGGCAATTAGGATTAGTACTGATGGGCAAAAAGGTAGGCATGGATGTAGGGCCTATTTCTGACCTACCAATGGAGAGGTTCATAACCTGGGGTCTATAGACCGTTCAGTTAATTGTAAGGCTCCATGGCATAAAAAAAGATTGGGAACCCCTACACTGAGGGATGCATCTATTACTCAATGCACAGTGCTGTGATAATAGTTCAAGTGATTAACAGGCAAGAAATCCATATTAGAGGCTATACAGACCCAAACTTAGTAGGGAAAAATTCCTCACAGACAGAAACTTCAACAAATACAAGTTCAAAATTGTTTGTTCTATCAAGAGTTTTGAAACTGAATCATGACGAACTGTAGACGGCAAGCTCATACATGGCAAATTTATGCAAGAATTATTCTCTGCTTAAAAATATTGGTTGATGGGTGAGTTTCAGCCATGGCATTAGGTAGAATAACCATACTCACAGGGTTTGAAGTATGAAAGAAAAGTAACCAAAAAAGAAACCATTTCTGAAAAAAATTCAACAGGTCAGGCAGCATCTGTGGAGAGGGAAACAGTTAACATCTCAAGTCAACAACTCTTTAGCAGAGCATTCTGATGATGTGAAGTATTAACTCCCTCTACAGATGTTGCATGATTTGTTGGAAACTCCCTTGATCTTTATCTAACTCATACTCTGGGACTTTTCATATACAGTGGGGTATAAAACTGGAGGTTATGCTTCCTGCAACGAGTAAACTTCAAATTGGCTGTAAAATGCTTTGTAATGACTGAGGTTACAAAAGGTGATACTGTATATAATAGTAAACCTTTCTTTACATAAAATTGAAAGTGAAAAAGTTCAAATTCTTATGAATAAACGTGAAAAAAAGGCTTTTGGCATGCTCATATTTGTCAATCAGGGCATTGATTATGAAAGTTGGGCGGTCATGGTACAATTGCACAGGAAAGATGTAATTAAACTAGAAAGGGGTGCAGAAAAGATTCCAAGGATGCTGCCAGAACTCGGTGAGACTGGAGAGTTTGGACACACTAGGACTGTATTCTTTAAAATGTAGGAGAATGAGAGGTAATCTTGCAGAAGGGTATAAAACCATGAGGGATACAGATAGGGTGATTGCACTCAGCCTTTTTTCCCAAAAATTCGAGAATAAAGAACTAGAAGGCGTAGGTTTACGGCGAGAGGAGAATGATTTAATAGGGATTTGAGGGGCAACTTTTTATTACATAAAAGGTGAATGCATCTGTAATGAGCTGTCAGAGGAAGTGGTTGAAGCAGGTACAATAACAACTTTTAAAAGACAGTTGGACAGGTACATAGATTGGAAAAGTTTAGACGGCTATGGGACAAATGCTTGCAAACGGGACTAGCTTGGGTGGGGCATCTTAGTCAGCAGGTTTGCCCTAAAGGATCTGTTTCTGCACACTATGACTCCACGAGTTACAGGATATAGCATAGAATTTGATTCCAGACAATCTAACCTTGAGAGCTAATCGGGCTATTTCTTTAATCCCACTCCTATGTGACCTGCCTTGTTTAGGAGACCCTGACGGGGAATTCACCACAGCAGCTCAGGTCTTAGTTTGAGGAGCAATCCCCAGTAAAAAAAAAACTCATGAACTAGGTTCAGACTTTGTGACTGGTCACTGGAATTATGAGGCAGATGTTTGTAGCCTGACAAGCATTGGATCCCTGGAGAGGCACTAAGAAAGGGATGAAAATAAAGATTTTCTTTCCCCTCTCTGTTTATTTATAGAGACAAAAATGTTGCAAGCTGTCCTCTTTGTCCGGAAAAGTTTTGACCAGATTACCCTGCTTGAAACCCAAGAAAGTGCTTTGTTTGAAACAAAGAGGCTTTTATCGTAGATCAGCCTCATCAAATCTGTGGTTCTCCTCCTAAGAAATCTCTGCACAAGAACTTCCCCGCTGTTCAGTGCCAGCACTGCGATGCTGGCCAAGCAGCATGAACAGCTCTGGTCACACTCCATTAATCTAGCTTAGTGACTTCAGCTCAAGCAAAATTAATTAACAGAGTGTACTAAGGCCAGTCTGTGTGATTAATACAGGCCCATGAGTTTTATGTTCACTCATCCGGGCTTCCAGTTCCCCCACACATATCAAACCCTCTGTTTTGGTCCATCCAATTACATAACCCAGTTTGCAAACTTTTTTAGCAATGCAAGCTGCAGTAGGTACCTCTGTAAGAATTTGCATTTGTGTAGCACTTTTAATGTGGCAAAATGAAGAGGATAGTGAACCAGGGCATATGATATTAGAACAAATTATTGCTATTAGTTTATTATTGTCATAAGCACCGAGATACAGTGAAAGGCTTGTCTTGGATACCGTTCATGCAGATCAAATCATGCACTGAGGCAGAATAAAGTAAAACAAGAACATTAGCAATACAGAATAAAGTGTAAATTTACAGAAAAGTGCAGAGCAGGTAAACAATAAAGTACAAGATCAGAATGAGATAAAGAATCAAGAATCCATCAAGAGGTCCATCCAAAAGTCTGATAACAGTGGTATAGAAACGGTCTTTGAGCCTGGTTGTATGTGCTTTCAGGCTTTTGTATCTTCTACCCAATGGGAAAGGAGAGAAGAGAGAATGTCTGGGGTTGACTGGGTCTTCGATTCTGCTGGCTGTTTTACTGAAGCAATGACAAGTATAGACTGGGTCCATATCGGGGAGGTTAGTTTCCATGTTGAGCTAAGCTACTCTTTGCAGTTTCTTGTAGCCATAGGGAGTGCAATTGCCCCAGCTAGCCCGATGTAGTCTGTTTTCTGTGATGCATCAATAAACGCTGGTAGGGGTCAAAATGGTCATGACAGCTTTCTTTAGTCTCCTGAGGAAGGAGAAGGGTTAGTAAGCTTCCTTGGCCATGATATCAGTATGGTTGGTACAGGAAAGGGTATTGGTAATGCTCTCTCTTAGGAACTAGAAGTTCTCAATCCTCTCAATCTCAACATCATTGATGGAGAGAGAAACGCGTACACCGTCCTCTTCCTGAAGCCAACGAGCAACTGTTTTGTTTTGTTGACATTGACGGAAAGGTTGTTGGCATGACACAATGTCGGTAATCTGTCTATCTCTTTTCTGTACTCCAATTTGTTTGATATAAGGCCCCATGTGGTCAAAGAACTATGATCAAACATGCACCGTAGAAAAGGTGGAAACTATAGAGCATAAGCCAACCAGTTTATAGCATAGCCATCAACTTCCATCACTGGAAGAGAGCAGCGAAGGTGAAGAAAAGTGAAGATGTACAAAAGGCAAGAATTGGAGGAGAAACAAGAGAATGTGGATGTTGGAATTTGAAACAACAGACAATCTGCTAGAGAAGATCATGGGTCAGGTAGCATCTGTGGAGGGAAATAGTTTCAGGTCAAAGCCCTTCATCTGGACTAATTGAAGAATTGGAGGAGTGCAGTGCTCTCCATGAGCTTCATGGTAAGAATATATTGGAATATTCTTTACAGTCTGCTCTCCCACCGCTACCTAAGAAGGAATGTACAATACTGTGCAGCAGTCTTAGGCATATGTAAAAAAAATCTATAAAGTGAAGGTGCTTTCAAAAATAAAGAAATGAAAAGTTTGTAAATATCAAAAAATCTACTATAAAGAGCAGTAAATAGTAAGGAAACTAAACCAAATCAATATTTGGTGTTTTTATAAGAAAATTAGCTGGTAGGTTGCTCCAAGCATCTTGGAGAACTTGCCATAGTTTTTCTGCAGACCTTGGCTATCTCGTTTGCTTCTGCCTTTCCAGGTAATCCCAGCCAGCTTCGATGATGTTGACATCAGGGCTCTATGGAGGCCATACCATTTGAAACCATATAAAATATCCAGAGTGTCCAAGAATTTTGCACAGTACTGAACCTGCAACAGAGGAAGTGTAGTGAAGATTCACCATATTGATTGCTGGGAAGGGGGAGATTCTAAACCCTGGGGTATATCGGCTGGGACTGCTTAATCTCCCCTCATGTGACCATCCCGCCATCTCAGGCATCAATCCAGTGAACGTTTGCTACATCTTCTCTTTTGCAAGCATATCAGCCTTTTGGTAGGGAGATTTTGAGCATGTGGATATTAAGAAAGAGGATGTGCTGGAGCTTTTGGAAAGCATCAAGTTGGATAAGTTGTCGGGACCGGATAAGGTGTACCCCAGGCTACTGTGGGAGGCGAGGGAGGGTATTGCTGAGCCTCTGGTGATGATCTTTGAATCATGAATGGGGACAGGAGAGGTTCCGGAGGATTGGAGGGTTGCGGATGTTGTTCTTTTATTCAAGAAGGGGAGTAGAGATAGCCCAGGAAATTATAGACCAGTGGGTCTTACTTCAGTGGTAGGTAAGTTGATGGAGAAGATCCTGAGAGGCAGGATTTATGAACATTTGGAAAGGAATAATATGATTAGGAATAGTCAGAATGGCTTTGTCAAGGGCAGGTCATGCCTTACGAGCCTAATTGAATTTTTTGAGGATGTGACTGAATACATTGATAAAGGAAGAGTAGTAGATGTAGTGTATATGGATTTCAGCAAGGCATTTGATAAGGTACCCCACGCCAGGCTTATTGAGAAAGTAAGGAGGCATAGGATCCAAGGGGACATTGCTTTGTGGATCCAGAACTGGCTTGCCCACAGAAAGCAAAGAGTGGTTGTAGATGGGTTATATTCTACATGGAGGTCAGTGACCAGTGGTGTGCCTCAGGGATCTGTTCTGGAACCCTTACTCTTTGTGATTTTTATAAATGACCTGGATGAGGAAGTGGAGGGATGGGTTAGTAAGTTTGCTGATGACACAAAGGTTGGGGGTGTTGTGGATTGTGTGGAGGGCTGTCAGAGGTTACAGCGGGACATTGCTAAGATGCAAATCTGAGCTGAGAAGTGGCAGGTGGAGTTCAACCCAAATAAGTGTGAAGTGGAAACAACAGGAATTCTGCAGATGCTGGAAATTCAAGCAACACACATCAAAGTTGCTGGTGAACGCAGCAGGCCAAGCAGCATCTATAGGAAGAGGCGCAGTCGACGTTTCAGGCCGAGACCTATGATGGCAGAATATAGTATTAATGGTAAGTCTCTTAGCAGCGTGGAGGATCAGAGGGATCTTGGGGTCTGAGTCCATAGGACGCTCAAAGCAGCTGTGCAGGTTGATGCTGTGGTTAAGAAGGCATACCGTGTATTGGCCATCATTAATCACAGAATTGAATTTAGGAGCTAAGAGGTAATGTTGCAGCTATATAGGACCCTGGTCAGACCCCACTTGGAGTACTGTGCTCATTTCTGGTCGCCTCACTACAGGAAGGATGTGGAAGCCATAGAAAGGGTGCAGAGGAGATTTACAAGGATGTTGCCTGGATTGGAGAGCATGCCTTATGAAGACAGGTTGGGTGAACTCGGCCTTTACTCCTTGGAGCGACGGAGGATGAGAGGTGACCTGATAGAGGTGTGTAAGATGATCGGAGACATTGATCATGTGGATAGTCAGAGGTTTTTCCCAGGGCTGAAATGATTGCCACAAGAGGACACAGGTTTAAGGTGCTGGGGAGTAGGTACAGAGGAGACGCCAGGGGTAAGTTTTTTACTCAGAGAGTGGTGAGTGTGTGGAATGGGCTGCCGGCAACGGTGGTGGAGGTGGTTACGATAGGGTCTTTTAAGAGACTTTTGGATAGGTACATGGAGCTTAGAAAAATAGAGGGCTATTGAGAAGTCTAGTAATTTCTAGGGTAGGGACATGTTCAGCACAACTTTATGGGCTGAAGGGCCTGTATTGTGCTGTAGGTTTTCTATGTTTCTATGTTTCTATGAGATGAGATCTGTGAATCCACCTTGACCCCATGTAACTTGAATAAGGCATTTATATTCCTGTAGTATATACTTTCATAGCACTTGACTTCCTCAGTGTTTGCTGTATGTGCACATTAGTGGTCTGGGATTTCTCGCAGGCGAAGACAAGCTGGTGCACAGAGCAATATAAAAGAGGTATTCGTGTACAAGTACCTCTAGATTCATCTGAACATGACACTTTTCTATTTCCCATGTACTGAAAAATACTCTGCCTTTCTGTTTTTTGGAAATAATGCTGAAGAATGGTGCTTGTGACAAACACGAAGAGATAGCTTTTTGGCCTCTCAGATATATAGTTGAAGGAAATGTGTGCTAGAAATGGAACAAGCAGCACAACAAATCATGATACATACTGAGGGAGGTTATAATTGCTTCAGCCATGTTAAACCCCATTCATGGCAACCTTCTGCATTAGCAAATTATATTGTATCTCATCCCCCGTCTTCAATTATAACCCTATCTTTCAATTAAGCCCTGATCCAGGTGAAAACCGGTATCAGAAAGAAAATGGTCACCTCTCATCATCTCCCCTCTATCCCATCCCCATCATCACAGAAAGAGAGTGAAAGGAACAGGTTAAAATTATTCATCCTTGTTGAGTAGTAAGACTACGCTGTTGTCAGCAACCTTGGCCCGTTGATAAGATCTTGGCACCAGTCCTGGAATCAGTGGTAACCTTTAGTTTGTTTTTATTTACTTTTTGACTCTGTTTCTTCGCTGTGCATTACATTAACCATTGCATTGCTCTAGCGCTTTGTGGCTATCTGGTGCCATTCCAGTAGAATTATTCCAGGCTTTCCTGAGACTGCTGCACAGAGAAAGATCATACATATACCAAGCAAAATAATGGCTAACATTTCATTTCAGCTATTAGTCCTTTCAAGGCCACAGAACAAAAAGGGAGGTTTCTCATCCCAGGCTGAGTGAAAGAAGTGGAATTGGCCAAGATTCCTGCCCCCCATTGATTCCTGATAGGCATGTGTGCCCAGAAACTTTGGGGAAGGGGTGGCTAGCAACAAACTCCCCAGGTTATTCTGGCTGTCAACGCTCAAGCAAGCTAAAGGGCCCATGCCCAATACTAATCAATGCCTTCACTGTCACCCATTAGTAGTTCACACCTACCTTCATGGAGCAGAAGACATTGAGCTTAAGAACCACTCCAGAGACCTAGGCACTACTAGAGGTACTATCTTCCAGATAACAGGTCCCCACTGCTTGGAAGAGCCCAGAACCCCTGCTCAACATCTATTTCTCAATAGTTCAACAGGTCATCTGCTCAATAGAATGAATAGGTATCTTGACGGGCACAGATGATTTGGGCTGAATGGCCTGTTTCTATGCTGAATAACTCTATGAATCTCATTGTTGTGGGATTGGCCAGGACTTTTTATATTGCTATAATGACAACACTTCCAAGGGGAAGTCCTGAGGGAGCTAGGAGTGATATATTCTTCCTTGTATCAAAAGAAATTAGGAAGTTGTCATTTTCCAGGTGGCTTCCAAAGGTTCACCTCTAGAGCCATCTCTGCCACTTAGCACCTCAGTCATCTGCCTGGCTTGGAATCACAAGCCTTGCAGGGAATTGCAGAGGGGCGTGAGATTGTGGTGACCTCCACTATGCCTATAGTTCTCACTGCCTCAGTAAAGAGGCCAGCATAGTCAAACAACCCACCCAGCTTAGACATTCTCTTTTCTTCCTTCTTCCCTGAAGCAGGCTTGTATACTCTGGAATTTAGAAGGCTGAGAGGGGATCTTATTGAAACATATAAGATTATTAAGGGATTGGACACGCTGGAGGCAGGAAGCATGTTCCCGCTGATGGGTGAGTCCGGAACCAGAGGCCACAGTTTAAGAATAAGGGGTAGACCATTTAGAACGGAGTTGAGGAAAAACTTTTTCACCTAGAGAGTGGTGGATATATGAAATGCTCTGCCCCAGAAGGCTGTGGAGGCCAAGTCTCTGGATGCTTTCAAGAAAGAGATGGATAGAGCTCTTAAAGATAGCGGAATGAAAGGTTATGGGGATAAGGCAGAAACTGGATACTGATTGTGGATGATCAGCCATGATCACAGTGAATGACGGTGCTGGCTCGAAGGGCCAAATGGCCTACTCCTGCACCTATTGTCTATTGAAACAAAAGATACAAAAGCCAGAAAGCACATTCCACAAGGCTCAAGGACAGCTTCTATCCTACTGTTATAAGACTATTGAATGAGTACCTAGCACAATAAGATGGAATCTTTACCTCACAACCAAACTTTTGATCTAACACCGTATTGTCTACCTGCACTGCACTTTCTCTGCAGCTGCTGCACTTTATTTATTTATATTTATTTATTGAGACACAATGCAGTATAGGCCAATCCGGCCCCTTTGAGCCACACCATCCAGCAACCCCCCGATTTAATCCTAGCCTCATCACAGGACAATTTATAATGACAAATTAACCTACCAACCAAAATACTCAGAGGAAACCCACACAGTCACGGGGAGAATATACAAACACCTCACAGACAGCATTGGGAATTGAACCCGGGTCGCCTGTACTGTAAGGTGTTGTGCTAACCACTACACTACCGTGCTTTATTCTGCATTGTTATTGCTTTACCTTGTTCTGCCTCAATGCACTGTGTAATGATCTGATCTGTATGAACAGTGTATAAGGCAAGCTTTTCCCTTTCTCTTGGTACATGTAACAATTACAATTCCAAATGCAATTTAACTATAAAAAGGGTTAAATGAAGAGTATGCTGCAACAGTTGATTCATGGGTGAGAGAGGACGATATCTAACCACAATTATGTTCAATGATAGTCCATAGTCTCAGTTAATGTTTACCTGTTGAGCTCGGGACAGTTTGTTCCAAACAATGTGGATTCAAGGAAGTTCTGTGCTTATGAGTTGTCAGAAGAACTTTAAATAATTAGGATCTTATCAGAAGTAACCCTGCTCTCACATGTACAAGTAAACTTACTTCACAAACACACACACACGTCCACACACACACAGTGCTGGAGGAACTCAGCAGGTCAGGTAGTATCTATGGATGAGAATATACAGTTGATATTTCCGGCCTAGGTCCTTCATCAGGACTGGAAATGAAGGAAGAAGATACCACTGGGGTAGGGGCGGGGATGGTGGGGGAGCGAGAGGGGAAGGAGCACATGTTAGAAGGTGATAGGTGAAGGCAAGTGGGTGGGGGAGGAGGGAAATTAATGTGATGGGTGGAAAATGTAAAGGGATAGAGAAGAAAGAATTTGATAGGACAGGAGTGTGGTCCATGGGAGAAAGGGAAGGAGGATGGGCTCCAGGGGAGGTGATAGGCTGGTAAAAAGAAGAGGTAAGAGGGAGCACGTGTGGGGAAATGAAGGGGAGGGAAAATTCTAGAAGTTGGCGAAATCGATGTTCATGCTATCAGGTTGGAGACTATCTAGACAGAATGTAAGGTACTGCTCCTCGACCTGAGAGTGGCCTTATCAAGGCAGAAGAGGAGACCATGGACTGGCATGTGAGAATGGGAATGATGATTGGACTTGAAATGATTGGCCACTGGGAAATACTGCTTTTCGTAGATGGAGAGGAGGTGCCTGATGAAGCGGTCTCCTATTTACAATTGGTCTCAGCAATGTGGAGGAAACTACATCGAGAGCACGCAATACAGATGACCTCAATAGATTCACAGGTGAAGGGTTGCCTCATGTGGAAGGACTGTTTGGGGCCCTGAATGGAGGTGAGGATGGAGGTGACTGGGCAGGTATAGCACTTCTTACATTTGCAGGGATAAATGCCAGGAGGAAAATTAGTGGGGAGGGATGAATGGACAAGGGAATCACGAAGGGAGCGATCCCTGCAGAAAACAGAGAGATGGCGGGGGGCTAGATAATGATGTGTTTGGTGGTAGGGCCCCATCGATGATGGTGGAATTTACAGAGAATGATGTGTTGGATGCAGAGGCTCATGGAATGGTAGCTGAGGACAAGAGGAATTCTATCCCTTTAAGGTGGCAGGAAGATGGGCTGAGGGTGGTTGTCTGGCAAATGGAGGAGATGCAGGTGAGGGAAGCATCAATAGTGGAGGAAGGGAAACCCTGTACTTTGAAGGAGGTTATTTCTGAAGTCCTGCAAAGGAGAGCCTCAGCCTAAGACAAAATGTGGCAGAGGCAAAAGAACTAAGAAAGGGGAGTAGTATTTTTACAGGAGACAGGAAGGGAAGAGGTATAGTCAAGATAGCCATGGAAATCAGTAGGTTTATACAAGATATTGTAGACAGCTTGTCTCCAGAGATGGAAATAGAGAGATAAAGGAAGGGGAGAGAGGTGGCTGAAATTTGCCCAAGTGAATTTAAGGGCAGGGAGGAAGTTGGAGGCAAAGTTCATGAAATTGACAAGCTTAGCATAGGTAGAGGAAGCAGCACCAATACAGTGGTCAACATAATGCAGAAAGAGTAGGGAAACATTGCCAAGGAAGGCTTGGAAAATGGAATGTTCCCATATACATCATTGTTTGTCATTTTTCCTTAAGTTCTTATATTTTTCCCAGGATAGCAATAGCCAATACCCATAGTCATCTGTTTAATGAGAGAGGAGAACATTTTAAGGGAGATGTCAGAGGCAGGCTTTTCATAGAGAGAGGTGGATGCCTGAAATGCACTGCTGTGGTTGATGGTAGGGGCTGATAGAATAGACACTTAGATAGACATGCGGATGTTAAAATAACGAAGGGTTAAACTGACCTTGATTCTGATTCTGATGGTGTTTATATCAGCCACACAACGTTGTAGACTGAACGGTTGTACTGTGCTAAACTGTTCTGTGTTCTATGTTCCATCCTCATTCCCTCAGCCTGCATGCATACTGGGAAACAACTGTGTAAATTTGACACACTGTTTTTGTAGCACTCTCTGCCCCTAGTGTTAGTATGTGACATGTTGTCATTGAAAGTCTATGTTCTGTGTGTTTCTATGTACTCAGCCTAATCCACGGTACAGGTATTTCATAAGTTAGTTACTACCTATTACACCACTGGCGTTTAGGGCAGCAGTGAAAGTCCTCCATCTCTGACTGTCCTTGGCCATCTTCTCTATTGTGCCCCAGGTGTGGTTCAGGGTACGGTGCCTCTACAGTACGGTACCAAATCGTCTTCGGTCTTCTCTGTTTCCTCCACTCTTCAGGAATCCAATGAGGTTCTGTCTTGATGATGGAGTTAGTCTCTCTTCTCATCACGTTCCCAGTTCATCTCCAACATTTCCTCATGATGATTGTGGCCATGTCTTCTTGGTGACATTGAAGGAGTAGGGTGTGGTTGGAGATCTTTCTTGGCCAGAAAGTATGGAGCATCTTCCAGAGGCTCATGGTGTGGAGTGACAACAGCTTGGCAAGAGTGTGGACAGAACACAGCTCCGGTACAGCTTCACCTTGAAGCGTATGCTGCAATTGGTTGATCCCTAAATGTTGGTCATTGACATTTCTGAGGACATTTCTAGCTTTGCTGAGTCTGCCCTGGATGTTGTCCTTGGCCCCACCGTCCTGCCGAATGATACTGCCCTGGTAGGTGAATCTGCCAGTGGTGAGTAAGTCCACAAATCCACTGTAGGTACTATTCAAAACAGGGCACTCTCACGAGCGCACAACGTAAAGGGTGAAAGTCAGTACTCAAACTAGCCTGGGTTATCTAACAAATCCATTGCACTGCTGCTGGTGCTGTTTAATAGATAGATGCCAACTTACTTCCATTTTCTCATACAACATTAAATGAAGTTCTCATGAACTATGTGGTATCCCATGGATGTGACAGGTATAATATATATCCAAGTATAATTTCTGCAAAATGTTAGCTACTCAATGGATCGTGCCGGATCGATACCTGTAATTAGGGAGAAAATTTTTAAAAATCAAATGCACTTCAGTCAAGTTCACACAAAGCTTGAGTTTTAATGTACATGAAGCTAACTGGGTGATGGAAGAGGAGAGGCTGAGCAAAACAGGAGGAAGGAAAAATAACAAGGGGAAAAGATTATGATCAAAGTTCAAAAGTAAATTTTATTATCAAAGTAAACATCCATCTCCACATACAACCCTGGGGTTCATTTTCCTGCAGGCATACTTGGCAAATCTATAGTAACTATAGTAAAAAATAGTAACTATAATAGGATCAATGAAAGATCACATAAATTGCAGATGACAACTAACTGTGCAAATGCAAATATAAATAAATAGCAGTAAATACCAAGAACATGAAATAACAAGATAAAGAGCCCTTAAAGTGAGATCATTGGTTGTGGGAACATCTCAGTCGACGGACAAGTGAGTGTAGTTATCCCCTTTTGTTCAAGAGCCTGATGATTGTGGGGAAGTAACAAATGAGAGGAAAACAGAAAGGGAGATGGATGTGAGAGCGAGTTTGGGAAAGCGTGAAGAAAGAAGAGATGGAGAAAGATGAGATGGAATTAGGATAGAGTGGAGGGGGTGGAGAAGGGAAACACAGGGGCTTCCCCACCGATAACAGGTCTCCCCTGGAAACCGGAGCTGTGCGTCATTTTTTGACATCTGACATTTTCTCCATTATACCATCATTTAGCTCATCTCTTCTGGTCGCCAGTTTATTGTTCTCCCTCTTGTTAACAATGGGGTCATAGTTTGATAATCCCCAGCTAAACTAGAATCCCTAGCACTGAGGTGTCAAGACTCAAGGGAGAATTGAGAGGCTGAAACTATCACACTGCCAGCTGGGTCATGACAAACCCAGCCAGTCACAGTGGGACCTGCTTAATTTTGTTGCTTATGAAATCAACAGCATGCATAAGTAGGCAGTTCACATGAGAAACAGAAACACTATTATTCTTATAAACATATCCACTTAATATTGTTATTCAGCCAGATATTGAAAACTCACAGGTCCTAGAAATTCAATCCTTTTGGAGGAAGTGTGAGGATTGAGACAGTCAGCAGCATGATTGACCTTTCTTACCACATAATCTTCAGCCTTACTATCCGTTCCAGATATCAGCAGGAGATTTTAGTTTGGATGTGCGATCACATGCGGGGACAGAGATGAAATGCCCTGCAAGAACGCAGTTCACTGGTGGATTCCAGTACACCAATTAAACAGACAACCAATAAAATGGCCTCAATAATTCTGATGATCAAGTATAATTATTTGCACAGAATAAATCCTAAATAAAGTAACTTTAGATCATGGGCCATATGGTGTAATGTCTTTGCCTTCTCTCCTAGCTCAATGCTGAAGGTATTCCTGCCCCCAGGAAACCCCATGACCTCAATGACAATCATCCACTGTGAAGATGACCCTGAATCTTCAGTAACTGATAGAAACTGCCAGTCTTCAGAAACTTAGCTACAAACTTTGGATCATCCAAACCCAAGACTATGCAAGTGCATAAATCAGATCTAGTAACATGAGCTAAAGACTCTAATTAGTCTGTGTCTGTTCAAAGTTGGGGCATAGTGCACAAGCTAATTGGACTCAACGAGTCTCTCAGGGGTGTACGCCTGTAAATTTCCTAGCAAGTTATTTCAAGACTCTGGCACCTTTAAAGGAAGAAGTCCCTTGGTTTTTCCCAATTCTATTCTTAAGTTTTTCAACAGCAACAACTAAGACAGAGAGCTATAAAAGTGTTTAACATTAAGTCCCATGAGGATTGGCTTCAGTGTTACATTCTACATCATCTTTATCAGTGTGAAGGTATGTAGGGGTTGGGGAGTAAGAATTATACACAGGTTTCAGGTGGATACAGATCTGTGCATGTTAGCATCTTAGATGTGAAAAATAACTACTGGCAGATCTGAATGTGACTGGGGAATGGGTCTCATAGTTAACACTGATAAATGTGGTGCTAGCCGTGTGGATACAAGGAAGGCTGTGCAGCAATACACTACAATAATTTCAAGTTGTTTTCAACCAGTGTCTCAAAATACTGAAAAAGAAGTTAAGGGTGTTCAGGAAGAAAAAGAAAGTAAAAATACTTTTACTATAGTGTAATTGTATAAGCTTTGATTATCTAAAGTATTGCATCCAGATTTGGTTTCCATATAGAGCTAGAGGGTGATTTAGAAAGTCTGCATTTTCATGTGAACCATGATTAACACAGTGTGCTTGGCAGCTTTTATTTTAACTATAAGGAGTGACCTGATAGGGCTAAATAAGATTACAAGAGGCATAGATAATATAAGTAGTCAAAATTCTCTTCCCATGGTAGGGGTATCAAAAATAAGAGGGCATAATTTTAAGATAAGAGGTAGAAAATTTGCAGGGGACCTTAGGGGAAGGGTATTTTTTTATATCTGATATCTGGAATGCACTGCCGGGGGAGTCAATATAACCACTATATTTAAGAGGCATTTAAGTAAGAAAGGCTTAGAAGAAAATGCCACTGTTGTCTATGGAAAGGAATCATCAGCTGATGTTTATTAAAACATTGTCTATTTATTCAAAGGTTGACTGTTTATTCAACTCCACAGAAGCTGCGTGACTTGCTAAGCTCCTCTAGCATTTTGCGCGTGTTACTCTGGATTTCCAGCATCTGTGGAATCTCTTGCTTGTGTTTATATTGGGGTGGTGTGGTAGCATAGTAGTTAGCGCAATGCTTTTACAGTACTGCTGGGCAGGGTTCAATTCCCACCACTGCCCGTAAGGAGTTTCTACTTTCTCCCCATGACTGCATGGGTTTCCTCCAGGTGCTCTGGTTTCCTCCCACAGTCCAAAGACATAACGGTTGGTAGGTTAATTGGTCATTGTAAATTGTCCCGTGATTAGGCTACGGTTAAATTGGGGGATTACAAGGTGGTGCAGCTGAAAGTGCCAGAAGGGCCTATTCAATACTGTATGCCAATAAAATGAAATAACATAAATATATATAGACCTAATGTGGGTTAATGGGGCATGTAGATGGGCAAAACTGATAGGAATGGACAAGATGGGCTGAAGGGCCCGCTTCTGAGCTCTACACCCTATGAATAATTCTACTGTAAATTGAGGAAAGTGTGAAATGCTGATTTTATTGAGGTCTTTAGAAGGATTAGATTCTGTCAGTGTGAACAAGTTACTTGAGCTAGATGGGATTCAAACGTCAGGAAATTTGAGTTACAACCCCAGCAGGAACCAATTCAGGCTACTGAGAATGCATTGGTGAGCTACAGAGCTAGCCTACCTAATCCCATTTTCCAAAAGTACACAAAAACTTTTAAAATGTGACAAACACTTTTGTCTTTCCCACATTTTTGGGGTAGTGAATTCGAGACACATACCATCCTCCAGTCAAAGAAGTTTTCTTTCACTGCCCTTACAACTCTCCTTGTGCAGTAGGATCCTGGATTTCCTCACTTGTCGACTCCAGCAAGTTCGGATTGGCAACTACATCCCCTCTACGATCTCCATCAGCACAGGCGCACCACAGGCCAATGATTAATCCCCTTGCTCTATTTGCTTTACACCGAGGAACTGTGAGGATAAGTACAGGACCAATGCTGTATTCAAGTTTGTTGATGATACCACTGTCATAGACTGAATCAAAGGTGGTGACAAATCAACATATAGGAGGGAGATTGAAAATCTAGCTGAGTGGTACCAAAACAATACCCTCTTACTCAATGTCAGTAAGACCAAGGAGGTGATTATTGAATTCAGGAGGAGGAAACCCGAGGTCCTTGAGCCAGTCTTCACTGGCAGATCAGAAATTGAGAGGGTCAGCAACTTTAAATTCCTCAGTGTTATTATTTCGGAGAACCAGTCCTGGGCCCAGCTTGTAGGTGCAATTTTTAACAAAGCACAGCAGCCGTCTGGCTGGCAACGACATCGGTGCCAGACCCAGGAGCGGAGGTGCCCAGGTTCGAAACCAGTCAGGTCCGCTCCAGAGTACGCTTTCCATCCGTGCCGGGTTGAGGGTTGAGATCGCAACTCGACCTCGTAAAATAAAGGGAAAAACATTGCAAAAATGTCTGTGTGGGGAGTGGCGCACCACAGTCTCTCTCTCTCGCTCCGCGCCTTGTAAAAGCCATGAAAAAGACATCATCACGGACACACATGCAGATGCACACGCGCAGACTCGCACACACGCAGGCACACGCCAAAAAAAAGAAAGAAAGCACAGAGGCACCTCTGCTTCTTTAAGCATCTGTGCAGATTCCCCGGAACATCTGGACAGCAAAGATGCATACATCAGGATGCTCTTTATCGACCTCAGCTCAGCATTTAATACCATCATCCCCTCAAAACTAATCAGTAAACTCCAAGACCTGGGCCTTGATAACCCCTTGTGCAATTGGATCCTGGATTTCCTCAACTTGCAGACCCCAGTCAGCTTGGATTGGTAAGGACATCTGCCCCGCAATCTCCATAAGCACAGGTGCACCAGAAGGCCATGTGCTTAAACCCTGCTCTACTCGCTTTACACCTACGACTGTGTGGCTAAATACAGCTCCAACATGATATACAAGTTTGCTGATGACACCACTGTTGTGGACCATATCAAAGGTGGTGATAAATCAGCAGTCAGGAGGGAGACTGAAAATTTGGCCGAGTGGTGTCATAACAGCAACCTCTCAATCAATGTCAGTAAGACCAAGGAACTGATTGTAGACTTCAAGAGAGGGAAAGCAGAGGTCCATGAGCCAGTAATCATCAGAGGATTAGAAGTGGAGAGGGTCAGTAACTTTAGATTCCTGTGTGTCACTATCTCTGGACCCATCATATAAATGAAAGCACTCAGGAGTCTGTGGAGATTCAGTATGTCATCAAAAACTTTGACAAACTTCTATAGGTCTGCTGTGAAAAGTATACTGACTGGCTGCATTATGGCCTAATATGGGAACACCAATGCCTTTGAGTGGAAAATCCTACAAAAGGTAGTGGATTTGGCCCAGTACATTAGAGGTAAAACCCTCCCAGCCACTGAGTACATCTAATGAAACGCTGTTGTAGGAAAGCAGCATCAATCATCAAAGATCCTCACCACCCAGGCCATGCTTTTTGCTCTCTGCTGCCAGCAGGTAGAAGGTACAAGAGCCTCAGGACCCTCACCATCAGGTTCAAGAACAGTTACTACCCCTCAACCATCAGGCTCTTTAACAAAACAGGAGAACTACACTCATCTATTGAGATGTTCCTACAACCAATGATATTCCGGGAATGAGAGGGTTAACATATGAGGAACGCTTGTCCGCTCTTGGATTGTATTCCTTGGAGTTTAGAAGTATGAGGGGGGACCTCATAGAAACATTTCGAATGTTAAAAGGCATGGACAGAGTGGATGTGGCAAAATTGTTTCCTATGATGGGGGAGTCTAGTACGAGAGGGCATGACTTAAGGATTGAAGGGCGTCCATTCAGAACAGAGATGCGAAGAAATTTTTTTAGCCAGAGGGTGGTGAATCTATGGAATTTGTTGCCACGGTCGGCAGTGGAGGCCAAGTCATCGGGTATATTTAAGGCAGAGATTGATAGGTATCTGAGTAGCCAGGGCATCAAAGGTTATGGTGAGAAGGCGGGGGAGTGGAACTAAATGGGAGAATGGATCAGCTCATGATAAAATGGCGGAGCAGACTCGATGGGCCAAATGGCTGACTTCTGCTCCTTTGTCTTATGGTCTTATGGTCTTATATCACTTTAAGGACTCTTTATCTTGTTATTTCATGTTCTCATTATTTATTGCTTTTTATTTATAGAACCATAGAACCATAGAACATTACAGCACAGAAAGAGGCCTTTTGGCCCCTCTTGGCTGTGCCGAACCATTTTTCTGCCTAGTCCCACTGACCTGCACCTGGACCATATCCCTCCATACCCTCTCATCCATGTACCTGTCCAAGTATTATTTTTTAATTTATTTTTATTATATTATATATTTATTATATTTGCATTTACAAAGTTTGATGTCTTCTATGCTCTTGCCCTTTCATTGATCCTGTTTACAGTTACAGATCTACAGATTTGCTGAGTATGCCCACAGGAAAAAGGATCTCAGGATTATATGTGGTGTCATGCATGTACTCCGCTAATAAATTTTACTTTGATCTTTGAACTTTGAGATTCAGCATGGCATCTAAAACTTTGACAAACTTCTATAGATGAGTAGCGTAAAGTGCACTGACTGGCTGCATCACGGCCTGGTGTGGAAACACCAATGCCTTTGAGTGGAAAGTCCAACAAAAGGTACTGGATTTGGCCCAGTACGTCACGGGTAAAACACTCCCAACCACTGAATACATCTACATGAAATGTTATCATGGGAAAGCAGCATCCTTCATCATTGCCATCTCCCAGGTCATGCTCTCTTCTCGCTGCTGCCATCAGGTAGAAGATACAAGAACTTAGGACTCACACCACCAGGTTCAGGAAGAGTTACTACCCCTCAACCATCAGGCTTTTGAATCAAATGGGATAACTACACTCAAATTCACTTACCCCATCAACGATAGGTTCCCACAACCAATGGTCTCACTTGAAGTACTCTTTATCTCAATATGTCATGTTCTGATTGTGTATTGCTACTTATTTATATTTGCATTTACACAGTTGGTTGTCTTCTGCACTCTGGTTGATTTTTCACTGATCCTGTTATAGTTACTATTCTATAGATTTGCTGTTTGTCCAGTGGAAAATTAATCTCAGAGTTCTATATGGTGAAAATGGAATCAGAATCAGAATCAGGTTCAATATCACTGGTAAATGTCATAACATTTGTTAACTTACATGTCATATACGTACTTTGATAATAAAATTTACTTTGAACGTTAACACCATTATTTTTGTAGTATATTTAATATTTCAGTAATATTTCAAATATATTATTTGATTAATTATTCTTTGTTTACATAATTCATTACGGGTTATATGTAGGAAGTACATGAATGGCATACATTATTACACCACCATGTCGTATGTTGGCACCTTATTAAAGAAAAACTAGGTAGACCAGTTCATCTTGTGTCCTGTTTTTCTTTTCATTAGTTTTGGGAGTTACAAAACATAACAATTTTAAATCGACAGCCCTTGGTTTCTGACCCCTCCGTCCAGTGGAATTGTATATACTTAGGTGCTTCAAGATACATGAC
This sequence comes from Mobula hypostoma, assembly GCF_963921235.1. Lineage (NCBI taxonomy): Eukaryota > Metazoa > Chordata > Chondrichthyes > Myliobatiformes > Myliobatidae > Mobula > Mobula hypostoma. Next base: position 89,819,224 of record NC_086097.1, read on the forward strand.
CATTGTCTCCCCCTCATTCTCTTCTGTTTCAAAGGAAACAACATCGGTGCCTTCAACCTTTCCAGTTCTGGCAACATAATGTCCCTCTGAACTCGTTCCAGTCCAGTTGTATCTTTCCTGTAGTGTGGCCCAGAACTGTGCACATGATTCAAGCTGTGATTGAACTAGTGTGGCTTAAAGACCTAGAATAACACTATGCTCTTGTATTCAATGCCTGTTAATAAATGAAAATACCCAATATGCCTTTTTATCTATTGACCAGTCCAGTTGGCTTTCAGGATCTGTAGACACATAGTTTAAGATTGTCTGTTCCTGTACACCACTCAGCTTCCTCCAATTTATTGTACATTCCCTTGCCTTGTTCCAACTTTCCCAGATACATTACCTTACGCCTCTCTGGGTTAAGTTACATTTATCATTTTTTCTGCTCAGTTGGATAGACCATTTATATTTTGATATACAGTTGCATTAATAGACTGCAGATTAATGGATAAATACAATTTTGTTAACATATAAGGCAAGCCAGCAGTGAACTTGGACACAGGCATGTAATGCTTAATTTAGGAACAATGGGAATTCAGTCAGCACCTTGTGCAGCTCCTCGTACTATGATGATAGACTAGTCCTTGGTCGGGACACTAGCCAGACCAGTCATAACACTGGTTACTTTTGCGTGCTTAAACTCCCAGACATTGTGCTTTGTTGGGTCTGATTCCAAGTACTTCCCACCATTATACAGTCCCTTGGAAGGTTTTATTCCCAGGCGAAGTCAAAGTCGAGTATATTGCTGTTTGATCAAGTATGTACAGGTGTAATGAAAACCTTACTTCAGCGGTATCACAAGCACATAGCCTCTGATACACAGCATTCACAAGACAAACATAAATTATACACATTTTTGCAAGGAAAAACACAATTAAAGCAAAAGAAATGTCATTGTGCCTATGTGTGCAGCTCAGAAATATTACTCTGTTAAGGATGCACTTTGATGGAATAACTTTAATTTGATAACAGACATGGGATTTTGTCAATTAACGTGTGCAATCACCTCCCATGTTTTTGGAGTGGGTGAGAAGGTGAGCAGACAATCTCTTTCTAAGACTTCAACAGGGTGAGAAGAACAAGATAAGTTAAAAATCTCCTTCTGTGTCTTTGTATCTGGGGGAGAAGATGGACAATCTCCTTCTGCTCAGAACAACGTCACCCATCATCCCTGCCTGTGGTCATTGTGGCTTAAGCACTAAGCAAATTAGAGAAGGCTTCACACCAAGACCTTGAGCTCAAAATTCTCTTGCTGGCTTTAAGATCTCTCTGGGACATCACCTCTACACGCTCCTCCAACCTTTACACTCTTCCAGTATTGGCCTTAGAATCTCATCCATGGAATTCCTTCCTAAAATCTGCTATATAGTTCAAACGCTCCTCTTTCTGAAATATTCCTTAATTGTTAGCCTTGTTATCACTGTTTCATCATTTTCAACTTGGTGTGAAGCTTTCTCTAATTTGCTTCGTGCTTAAGGATGGCTTTTTATGTTAAAGCTCCTTAAGCCATTGCTTTCACTACCTCTGTAACTAGGCAAAAGGATGCATGGTAAATATTGAAACTGATTTTTCCTAGGAACATACAGTGAAATGGATATACCTCAACCCAAAATCACTTGGCTGGAGAGGCCAATTTTATTCTTGCCAAATTTATTGAAGATACAAAGATTGATAAATTAGCATACTGTGAGGAGGTCAAAAAGAGCGTGTAAAGGGATAGAAAAACATTCTACTTCTTCAGAAGGCTAAAGAAATTCAGCATTTCCCTTTTGACCCTCAGCAATTTTTATCAATGCATTATTAAAAAGCATTCTGTCTGGATTCATATGGCAACTGCTTAAGAAACGCCAGAGAGCTGTGAACACAGCTCAGCACATCACAGAAACCAGCCTCCCTCCATGGACTCCACCTACACTTCTTCCTGCCTCAGTAAGACTAAAAAAACCACACCCACCCCAAATATTCTCTCTTCTGCCCCTCTCCCATCAAGCAGAAGGTATAAAAACCTGAAAGCACATACCATTAGGCTCAAGGATAGCTTCCATCTCGTTCTTGTAAGACTTTTGAATAGTCCCCTAGTACAATAAGATGGACACAACCTCACAATCTATCTTTCAATGGCCTTTCACTTCACTGTCTATCAGCACTGCATTTTCTCTGTAACTGTATTATTTTATTTTGCGCTCTTTTGTTTTCCCTTGTACTTCCTCAATGTACTGATGTGATGAGATGATCCGTATGAATAGCATGCAAAACAATGTTCTTCACTGCACCTCAATATATAGAATATGACAATAATAAATCAATTTACCAAATTTGGCAATTTAAATGAGTGGGCAAGGACTTGGCAGGTGGTGCCTATAGTAGGAAGTTGTGAGACCTCGTCTTTGGATGAAAGAATGAAAGAACAAATTATTGTTTAAATGGGAGGAGACTAGAACATATTGTGGTATAAAGAGACCTGGGAAACCAAAAGCATGAAACACAAAGAGTTGGGATGTAGGTGCAGCATGTTATTGAACATGTTGGCCTTCTTTGTAGAAGGTACACAATATGAAAACAAGGAAGTTATAGGGCACCAGCCAGTCCATGCTTGGAGAATATAGATTGCAGATTTAAAGGTTTCAAACGTACATTTAATGTCAAAGAATTGTATACAATATACATCCCGAAATGTTTTTTCTTCACAATCATCCACGAAAACAGAGGAGTGCCCCAAAGAATGAATGACTGTTAAATGTTAGAACCCCAAAGTCACCCCCCAGCTCCCCTCCCTCCCGCGCGTAAGCAGCAGCAAAGCAACAATCCCCCCTCCACCCACCATCAAAAAAAGGCATCAGTACCCACCCCCGAGCACTCAAGCGTGCAGCAAAGCAACAGCAAAGACACAGACTTGCTGTCAGAATCAGAATCAGGTTTATTATCACCGGCATGGGACATGAAAATTATACTCCAAACACTTCTCGTTCACCTGGTATTTGACATACCACAGCTCTCTCTCTCTCCCCCTAATGAGGGAGAAAGAGGTGTCTCCATCTTAATCTTCATATTTAAGGAAAGATATCTTTGCTTTGGAGGTGTTCAAAGAAGATCCTCTAAATTGATTCCTGGAAGGAAGAATTTGATGTATGAAAAGACGGTGAGTAGATTGGGCTTGTACTCATTGCCAGCACCTGTGGAGAGCGATAAATGTTACATTGGGATGAACTTACACTAAACTGGAATGGCTGGGTATCTGACATTGGCAAAATCAATGTTAACACATTCTAGTTCTGATGTATGGTCATTAACTCTAAAAATATTGATTCTCTTTCTTCCAGCATAGCTGTCGCCTAGATGCTGGGCACCTCCAGCATGATTTGTTTTTAGTTTGTATTTCCAGCACTGCAGCGTTTTGCTCTCCATCTAATTTACTTTCTACAAACTCAGTTGTCACATCTTACACCAGTGATGGAAGTATTACTTAATCTCTGTGGGTCAGGGGCGGTGGTAGAGAAAGATACATTCGGGGCATTTAACAAACTCTTAGATAAGCACATGGATTATAGAAAAATAGAAGGCTATATAGGAGGGAAGATTTGAAATGATTTTAGAGTAGACTTAGAGGTCGGCACATTATGGGCCAATGGGCCAGTACTGTGCTGTAATGTTCTATGTTCTATGTAGGAGTTCTCTGGGATTGCAAGTCATCATCTCCTCCCAAATGGTTATTACCCTAGCTCCGAATACACTCAAAAACCACAAATCAGCATCTGTTGAAAGGACAATTAATTAATTCTAGGTGTTTGCATCTCTTCCCTGAGGTGTCTGTTCCAGACAGTCATCACTTGATCACTTATTCCTTGTCCACTTCCATCTCAGGTCCTGTATGTTGGTTCTCCTGTTCTGGATAAGCTGAGAGTTTGCCTTGAACAAAATTCTTTCAAAGCCTAAAAATCAAGTATAGGCCTTCGCTTTTCCAGAACGAACCTGCTGTTTAAAGTTAGTGCAGAATAATATGAAGACATATGGAGGATATTCCCCCATTTCCTCCATTTCCCTTTCATATAATTCTACACTATCTCAGAATCCATCATCATCATCATCAGGTGCCATGCCCAGTTTGAGCTTTGACTGCCATGGCCCACACACTCCTGTTTCAGGTCAAGTGGATCAATTCATTGGTATTCATTTCCAGTTCTCTGGCTGCTGTCTCCATCATCATTTGTCTTTGTCTTCCTCTTGCTTTCTTCCCTTCAATCTTTCCCATAATTACCATGCATTCTATCTCCTCCTTCCTAGTCACAAGTCCAATGAAGTTACGTTGCCTTTTCATGATCTCATACTTTATTTCTCTTATTGTGCTTGCTCTGTTCATGACATCCTCGTTAGATATTCATTTCGTCCATGATATTCTTTGCATCCTTCTCAAAAACCACATCTCTGCTGCTAAAATTCGTTTCCTCATGTTGCTAGATATTGTCCAACATTCTGAGCCATATAACATAACAGTACTCTGAGGTGGGTTGTCATGCCTAGTTTAGTATTGGTCAGTATACTTTTCATTCTCGTAAAGGTGTTTTTTGCCAACCCTATTCTTCTTTTGATGTCCAAAGTCGCACCTGCCGTCTAGTGTCACCCAGCTTCATAAGTAGCAAAAGCTCTGTACTTGTTTTATGTCTTCCTCGTTTATTCTCAGTCTGCAGATAAGATTCTCCTTCTTTCTGGATATCACCATACATTCTGTCATTTTGCAATTGATAGATAGACCCATTTTTGCACTTTCTTCAACAATTAAATCAATTAAGTTTTGTAGTTCTTCCTCCATACTTGCAATTAACACAGTGTCATCTGCATATCTAAAATTATTGATGTTTTCACTGCCAACTTTGATTCCCAAGATGTCTCTTATTTTTTGTAATATTGTTTCACTGTACACATTAAATAAATCAGGGGAGAAAACACACCCTTGTCTAACGCCTCTCTTGATTTTCGTAAACTGACTCACTTCTCCATCTATTCTTACAGCGGCAGTTTGTTCCCAGTACAGATTTCTGATTAGGCAGAGGTCTTTCGAATCTAGATCTAAAGTTTTCTGTAATATTTCAAATAACTTATTGTGCTTCACTTTATCAAATGCTTTTATGTAGTTGATAAAACAAACAAACAAATCGTTCTGATAGTATCCTTAACATCAATATTGTGTTTCTTGCACCTTTGTCTTTCACAAAACCACATTGTTCTTTACCTATTTCGGCTTATATCTTACTTTTCGCTTTTGTCATCAAAATTCCGAGAAGTATCTTGGTGATATGACTCATTAAACTAATGGTCTTATGTAATTCACATTCTATTGCTCCAGGTTTCTTAGGAAGAGTGAAAATACCGATTTTTTCATCTCTTCCAGTATTATTCCAGTTTCATAAATGTCATTGATTAAATCAGTAAGTTTTTCAATTCCATAATCTTCAAGGGTGATAAATTGTTCTATTACTAATTCATCAGGACCTGTTGCCTTTCCTTTCTTCATCTTATTTATTGCATTACGAACTTCAGATTTTAAAATACTTGGACCTTCAATGTTTTTCTTAATTTCTGGTTTTTCGCCTCGACCATCTTCAAACAATTCCTGAATATACTCAGTCCATCTGTTCATAATCTCATCTTTTTCCATGATAATGGAATACCCCGTTTATTATCACTGACACTTGTGTTAGCTTAGCCCACTGCTCTTCTCTGTCTACACTTATGATGTATGACTAGGCAGAGCTCAAATGCCAACTAATTGTTATTGGGAGAACTATGGATGGTAATTAGTAGGCACGCAGGAAAGAGATAGGTCAACCTTGCACTCAGTGTCAGTTAGACCAAGGAATCAATTGTGGACATCAGGAAGGGGAAATTGGGAGAACACGCGCCAAAAGATCAGCGGTAGCATGGGCGAGTAGCTTCAAGCTCCTGGGTGTCAACACCTCTGTCAAAATGCTCTCTACCATACCTCTGTAGAAATTTGTAAGGGTCTTTGGTGACATACCAAATCTCCTCAAGCTCCTAACAAAGCAAAACTGCTTGTGAGCCCAGGATAAATCCTCTGAGATGTGCTGGGCCCAGGAAAGTAAAGCTGACCTCTGAAAAAGGACTGGTGTGGGTTCTTCCAACTTCCCTTTCCTGAAGTCCGCAATCAATTTCTTGTGCCTAACTGATACCTATTACAAGATTGTTGTGACATCACTCAACTAAAGCAATATAAACAGCAAGACCCGAATATTTTCAGGACATGAGGCAAGAAAGAAACAATAGCTGCTACTAAGAAAGCAAAGGTGAAAAATACTTAAATTGGTGGGATTATCTTCTGGATTCATGAGCAGATGGCGGTTATGGACCAGAAAGTTCCATGCTGATGCTAGGCAGGAAGCAGTGAAGTTGTGGTCTTTTGTCCAAACAACACTGAGTTATGTAGGGAATTATGTAAGAAAATCAACCCAGATTTCAGTTCCTAAATTCCTCCAATCAATTGCTGTTGATGAAGTTGTGTAAATGTTTAAATTATTAGCAAATTGTTTTTGAAATTCCCTTACATTTTACTATATGATTGCAGGCAAAACAGTGAATTTAACTTCTAGAAGAAGGGAAATGAGATTAAAAAAAAGTAAAGTATCAATAAACTTGAATAGAATCTAGTTAAGCCACATTTAAACAAATGCTCTGAGCTCCAATATTACAAAAGGGAAGTACAAAAGCTGCAGAAAAGATTGATAAGGATATTAACAGAATTTTGAAGTTGTAGTAATTAGGCAGGGTAAGTCTCTCCTCCAGAAACACAAGGCTGAGATATAATTATGAATAGGATTGATGGGTAGATGTAGAAAAGGTTATTTAAGTTCTAGATGAAACCAAAGGTAAAGGTCATAAATATAAGACAATCCCAAAATTTCAATAAAGACTTTGAGTGGAATCTCTAACTAGTGATAAGAATGGAACTCGCTGTCAAATGGAACAGATAGAGCAGGAGGAGGGGAATTCAACAGTTGCATCAGGCAGCCCTAACAACAGCGAGGGCCAAACTGTCCCGGGCCATCAGAGAGGCAAAATGTGCACATGCCCAGCGAATCCACAGCGGCGACACGTGGCGCATGTGGAAGGGCATTCAGGACAACACCACCTGCCTGTGCTGCTGATGCCTCCCTCCCAGATGCGCTGATCAACTTCTACGCTCGTTTTGAGGCAGAAAATGACGTGGCGGCGAGGAAGACCACCCCTCCTCCAAATGACCAGGTGCTGTGTCTTACCGTGGCTGATGTGAGGAGAACCCTGTGCAGGGTCAACTCATGGAAGGTTGCTGGACCAGACAATATTCCTGACAGAGTGCTTTGAGAATGTGTAGACCAGCTAGCAGATATTCTCACTGACATCTTCAACATCTCCCTGAGCAGTGCCGTCGTTCCTACGTGCTTCAAGGCCGACACCATCGTCCCCATGCCGAAGAAGTCTTCAGTGTCCTGCCTCAACAACTACTGTCCCATCACACTCACATCCATCATCATGAAGTGTTTCGAGAGGCTCGTCATGAGGCACATCAAGACCCTGCTGCCCCCCTCACTGGACCCCCTGCAGTTCGCGTACCGTCCCAACCATTCAACAGACGACACCATTGCCATCACCCTCCACCTGGCCCTAACCCACCTGGACAAAAAAGACAGGTACGTTCGAATGCTGTTCATAGATTTCATTTCAGCATTCAACACAACCATTCCTCAGAAACTGATTGGAAAGCTGAGCCTACTGGGCCTGAACACCTCCCTCTGCAACTGGATCCTAGACTTCCTGACTGGGAGACCTCAGTCAGTCTGGATTGGAAGCAGCATCTCCAACACCATCACACTGAGCACGGGAGTCCCCCAGGACTGTGTGCTCAGTCCACTGCTGTTCACTCTGCTGACCCACGACTGTGCTGCAACACACAGCTCGAACCACATCATCAAGTTCACCAATGACACGACCGTGATGGGTCTCATCAGCAAGAACGATGAGTCAGCATACAGAGAGGAGGTGCAGCGGCTAACGGACTGGTGCAGAGCCAACAACCTGTCTCTGAATGTGAACAAAACAAGAGATGGTTGTTGATTTAAGGAGGACATGGAGCGACCACTCTCCACTGAACATTGACGACTCCTCCATAGAGATCGTTAAGAGCACCAAATTTCTTGGTGTTCACCTGGCAGAGAATCTCACCTGGTCCCTCAACACCAGCTCCATAGCAAAGAAAGCCCAGCAGCGTCTCTACTTTCTGCGAAGGCTGAGAAAAGTCCATCTCCCACCCCCCCATCCTCACCACATTCTACAGAGGTTGTATTGAGAGCATCCTGAGCAGTTGCATCACTGCCTGGTTTGGAAATTGCACCATCTCGGATCGCAAGACCCTGCAGTGGATAGTGAGGTCAGCTGAGAAGATCATCAGGGTCTCTGTTCCCACTATTAGACATTTTCACCACACGCTGCATCCGTAAAGCAAACAGCATTATGAAGGACCCCACGCACCCCTCATACAAACTCTTCTCCCTCCTGCCATCTGGCAAAATGCACTGAAACATTCCGGCTCTCACGACCAGACTATGTAAGTTTCTTCCCCCAAGCCATCAGACTCCTCAATACCCAGAGCCTGGACTGACACCAACCTACTGCCCTCTACTGTGCCTATTGTCTTGTTTATTATTTATTGTAATGCCTGCATTGTTCTGTGCACTTTATGCCATCCTGGGTAGGTCTGTAGTCTAGTGTAGTTTTTGTGTTGTTTTACGTAGTTCGGTGTAGTTTTTGTATTGTTTCATGTAGCACCATGGTCCTGAAAAACGTCTCGTTTTTACTGTGTACTGTACCAGCAGTTATGGTCGAAATGACAATAAAAAGTGACTTGACTTGACTTGGAAGATGTGGCCATGCATAGTGTGAGGTGGTGATTATTTGGCACATAATTATACATTAAATGGGCCAAATAGTCTTTTTCTATGGTTTCATCTGCATGTTAAAGGCATTTTACAAATGTAATTTGCTGTGGATAATATCAGATAGGGTTCCACCATTTTGCCTTTTGAGGTCATGACCCTGTTTACTCTGAATTTCAGTTCTTACATCCCTAAGTCTCAGGTCTTTTCATGCTTTTCCCTAATATTTCATGTCTTTATGTAATTTTAATTTAAATGTTATTTTAAATTCTCTGTGCAGTCTGCCTTGGTCGAATAGCTGGCCGTACCGGGGAAACAGCAGAGACTGAGTGGGGTGAGGGGAGGGAGAAGAAACTAGGGCCCACGGAGGGAGGTCATGACTTGAGCCCGAGAGAGAGAGAGATTGGGACGTACAACATGTGGGAAAACTACTCATAGATTCACTCGGGATGCACCTAGCTCTGCAGAATGAAAGAATGAGAGAGAACATGTAAAAGAAAAGGCAAGGAAAGAGTCAACAGGAGGTAATCGTAAGCACTCCCCAGCCTGGCTGCTGAATTGTTACTCCGCGCCAGATCCTTTCTTGGAAATGGCTTGTAATCGCTGGTGTTGCTTCTTAAGGGAGACTTGGGCTGCATGCGAGTTGAATTATTTGTCAGTGCTAAGACCGATTACCCAGCGCGCGATTAATAACAGATTGATGTCGCTGGTTTGGCTGTGCACGGTATATCTCCGAGAAGACTCAAATAACACAGGCCCCATTGTGCAGCTGCACTCTCTGTCAGTGAGGGGTCTGCGCTGGAAGGGAACTGCTGACGCAGGTATCTGCTACTCTCAGCTCGCAGCAAGGCGAGCCTCTTAAAGGGACCCCGCCTCCTTGCCACCACAGTGGTCACACCGGAACTCTCAGCACTGCTCACCCCGTAAGGCTCTTCGGGGGCGTGGGGAGGGGGTGATTAGAAAACAAAGTAAGATGTAGGAAGGAGGAGTGTGGGGTGGGGAAAACTAAGTAATATGTAAAATTAATAAAGGAAAATAGGACAGTTGGTAGTGAGTGAATTTCATCAGAAGAAGTAGAGAAAGGGAATAAGACGTAAGGGGACAGATGAGAAATAGAGGAAGATATGGGTGAAGGGTGTTAATAGTGATTGAAAAATAGAGTGAAGAAAAGGAAAATAGAGAGGGGATATGGAGAAAGGGAGCAAAAGTGAGGAGAAGTAGAGGGAGGTGGAAATGGAGAATGGAATTAGAAATGGAGTGGAATAAGGTAATGTGACAGAAAGAGAGAAATAGTAAACACGATAAAGTCTGCAGATGCTAGAAATCCAAAGCAACACACACAAAATGCTGGAAGAACTCAGCAGGTCAGGCAGTACCCGTGGAAAGGGCCAAGACACTTCTTCAGGACTGAGAAGGAAGAGGGAAGATGACAGAATAAGCAGGTGGGGAGAGGGGAAGGAGGCTAGCTGGAAGGTGATAGGTGAAGCCAGGTGGGTGGGAAAGGTCAGGGTCTAGAGAAGAAGGAATCCTGATAGGACAGTACAGTTGTCCATAGGAGAAAGGGAAGGAGGAGGGGACCCAGGGGGAGGTAAGAGGCAGGTGAGAAGTAAAAAGTTAGAGTGGGGAATAGAGGAAGGGATGGAGAGGGGGAGGAGAAATTGATATTGACGCCATCAGGTTGGAGGCTACTCTAAGTGTTGCTCCTCTATCCCAAGGGTGGCCTCATATTGGCACAAGTGGAGGCCATGGACCGATATGTCAGAAATAGGGAGTGAATGGGGAGGGTGAAAATAGAGGGGAAATGAGTGTGGATAGATAGTAAATGGGAGATGGGACAGAGAAGGGTTAGAATAGGTTAAAATAGGGTCAAAACCAATGGAGGAAACAATAGTGAAAATGGAGAAGGCAACGTAGAGTGGGGAAGAGAAAAAGTGAGAGGGCAGGAGTAGGGAGTTAACGGGAAAGAGGGAAGTAGAAAGATGTGGAAGTGGAGGGTGAACAAGAGACGGGTAAATGGGGGAGGTGAAGAAGAGGAAATAGGAACAGCAGTCAATTAGCACATGGCAAGGTCTCACAAATTTCTTTTACACATTTGGGAAAAAAACAACTCTGTTACTAATAACAGAAGGACTATTTATAAAGTTTGTTGTTTCCCTCTTAAAAGCTTTCTTCCCTTAGAGAACAGAATACGCAGGGAGCTGATAATGCAGGTTTGACTGAACTTTGGAATGCATCAGCACTTTAATGGAAGTCTTTCAGGTGTAGATAGTTTCCTGTAGATCTCCAGCTTGGCTAATGCATCAACTCTCACTCTAAACAGAGCAAGCTGTGAGGCCATTTAACCCACCATCCTGAAATCTGTGTCTAGAGTTTTAGTGACAGTGAATGAGGGATGGGATACCTTTTCACCATGGGATAAGCGTGATTCTTCTGGCAATGTAGAATTCCTTGGGTGAATCATCCTGGATTATGAACTGAAAATCTGCTCTGAGTCAGTGATAAATGTCCTATCATTGAGCTAAACATTGCAGGCTACTGGGAACTATAAAGAAATGGGCTTGATGCTTACAGAGTCCATTGCGTTCCAAAGTGCACCTGACTCAGAAACGTATCACTGGTCCTGTATTGTCGATAACACTAAAACCTAAAACCTACTGAATGGTCTGGAGTGAGTGTTTTGAGGATGATTTGAGGATGTTTCGGGAGTGTTTAAACTAATTTGCAAGGGGGATGGGACCCGGAGCAATAGAGCAGTGAAAGAAGTGCATGGAGTAAAGCCAGATCTAACATATAGAGAGGCTTTGAGGAAAGAGAGGCAGAATAAAGGGTGTAAAGGTAGTAAAGTAGAAGGGCTAAGCTGTGTGTACCTCAATGCAAGAAGCATCAGGAACAAAGGTGATGAACTGAGAGTTTGGATACACACATGGAATTATGATGTAGTGGCCATTACAGAGACTTGGCTGGCACCAGGGCAGGAATGGATTCTCAATATTCCTGGATTTCAGTGCTTTAAAAGGGATGGGGGGGGAGGGGAGGAGTGGTGGCATTACTGGTCAGGGATACTATTACAGCTACAGAAAGGGTGGGTAATGTAGCAGGATCCTCTTTTGAGTCAATATGGGTGGAAGTCAGGAACAGGACGGGAGCAGTTACTCTATTGCGGGTATTCTGTAGGCCCCCTGGTAGCAGCAAGGATACAGAGGAGCAGATTGGGAGGCAGATTTTGGAAAGGTGCAAAAATAACAGGGTTGTTATCATGGGTGACTTTAACTTCCCTAATATTGATTGGCACCTGATTAGTTCCAAGGGTTTAGATGGGGCAGAGTTTGTTAAGTGTGTCCAGGACGGATTCCTGTCACAGTAGGTTGACAGGCCGACTGGGGGAATGCTATACTAGATCTAGTACGAGGTAACGAACCGGGTCAGGTCACAGATCTCTCAGTGGGTGAGCATCTGGGGGACAGTGACCACCGCTCCCTGGCCTTTAGCATTATCATGGAAAAGGATAGAACCAGAGAGGACAGAAAAATTTTTAATTGGGGATGGGCAAATTATGAGGCTATAAGGCTAGAACTTGTGGGTGTGAATTGGGATGATATTTTTGCAGGGAAATGCACTATGGACATGTGGTCGATGTTTAGAGATCTCTTGCAGGATGTTAGGGATAAATTTGTCCTGGTGAGGAAGATAAAGAATGGTAGGGTGAAGGAACCATGGCTGACAAGTGAGGTGCTTAATCTAGTCAGGTGGAAAAAGGCAGCATACATGAGGTTTAGGAAGCAGGGATCAGATGGGTCTATTGAGGAATATAGGGAAGCAAGAAAGGAGCTTAAGAAGGGGCTGAGAAGAGCAAGAAGGGGGCATGAGAAGGCCTTGGCGAGTAGGGTAAAGGAAAACCCCAAGGCATTCTTCAATTATGTGAAGAACAAAAGAATGACAGGAGTGAAAGTAGGACCGATTAGAGATAAAGGTGGGAAGATGTGCCTGGAGGCTGTGGAAGTGAGCGAGGTCCTCAATGAATATTTCTCTTCGGTATTCACCAGTGAGAGGGAACATGATGATGGTGAGGACAATATGAATGAGGTTGATGTTCTGGAGCATGTTGATATTAAGGGAGAGGAGATGTTGGAGTTGGTAAAATACATGAGGATGGATAAGTCCCCGGGGCCTGGTGGAATATTTCCCAGGCTGCTCCACGAGGCGAGGGAAGAGATTGCTGAGCCTTTGGCTAGGATCTTTATGTCCTTGTTGTCCACGGGAATGGTACCGGAGGATTGGAGGGAGGCGAATGTTGTCCCCTTGTTCAAAAAAGGTAGTAGGGATAGTCCGGGTAATTATAGACCAGTGAGCCTTACGTCTGTGGTGGGAAAACTGTTGGAAAAGATTCTTAGAGATAGGATCTATGGGCATTTAGAGAATCATGGTCTGATCAGGGACAGTTAGCATGGCTTTGTGAAGGGCAGATTGTGTCTAACAAGCCTGATAGAGTTCTTTGAGGAGGTGACCAGGCATATAGATGAGGGTAGTGCAGTGGATGTGATCTACATGGATTTTAGTAAGGCATTTGACAAGGTTCCACATGGTAGGCTTATTCAGAAAGTCAGAAGGCATGGGATCCAGGGAAGTTTGGCCAAGTGGATTCAGAATTGGCTTGCCTGCAGAAGGCAGAGGGTCGTGGTGGAGGGAATAAGTTCAGATTGGAGGGTTGTGACTAGTGGTGTCCCACAAGGATCTGTTCTGGGACCTCTACTTTTCGTGATTTTTATTAATGACCTGGATGTCGGGGTAGAAGGGTGGGTTGGCAAGTTTGCCGAGGACACAAAGGTTGGTGGTGTTGTAGATAGTGTAGAGGATTGTCAAAGGTTGCAGAGAGACATTGATAGGATGCAGAAGTGGGCTGAGAAGTGGCAGATGGAGTTCAACCCGGAGAAGTGTGAGGTGGTACACTTTGGAAGGACAAACTCCAAGGCAGAGTACAAAGTAAATGGCAGGATACTTGGTAGTGCGGAGGAGCAGAGGGATCTGGGGGTACATGTCCATAGATCCCTGAAAGTTGCCTCACAGGTAGATAGGGTAGTTAAGAAAGCTTATGGGTTGTTAGCTTTCATAAGTCGAGGGATAGAGTTTAACAGTCGCGATGTAATGATGCAGCTCTATAAAACTCTGGTTAGGCCACACTTGGAGTACTGTGTCCAGTTCTAGTCACCTCACTATAGGAAGGATGTGGAAGCATTGGAAAGGGTACAAAGTAGATTTACCAGGATGCTGCCTGGTTTAGAGAGTATGCATTATGATCAGAGATTAAGGGAGCTAGGGCTTTACTCTTTGAAGAGAAGGAGGATGAGAGGAGACATGATAGAGGTGTATAAGATATTTAGAAGAATAGATAGAGTGGGTAGCCAGCGCCTCTTCCCCAGGGCACCACTGCTCAACACAAGAGGACATGGCTTTAAGGTAAGGGGTGGGAAGTTCAAGGGGGATATTAGAGGAAGGTTTTTTACTCAGAGTGGTTGGTGCATAGAATGCACTGCCTGAGTCAGTTGTGGAGGCAGATACACTAGTGAAGTTTAAGAGATTACTAGACAGTTATATGGAGGAATTTAAGGTGGGGGGTTATATGGGAGGCAGGGATTGAGGGTTGGCACAATATTGTGGGCCAAAGGGCCTGTAATGTGCTGTACTATTCTATCTATCTATTCCATTCGTAGAAGAGACAACGATCGAAGGGTACAGACTCAGAATGAAAGGCTGTCCCTTTAAAACTGGGATGCACAGGATCGAAATGAGTTGCAGAAAGTTGTTAACTCGGTCAGCCCCATCATGGTCTCTAGCCTTCCCAGCACCCAGGACATCTTCTAGAACCAATGCCTCAAAAAGATGGCATCCATCATTAAGGGCCCCATCACCCAGGACATTGCTACCATCATGGAGGAGGTACAGGAGCCTGAAGACACTCAATGATTCAGGAACAGCTTCTTCCCCTCTGCAATCAGATTTCCGAGCAGACATTGAACCCATGAACACTACCTCACTACTTCTTTTTATCTTTTTGCACTATTAATTTAACTTATTAAATATATATGAAACACCCTGTTTTCCATGGCTACGTAAGTCTAGGGAAGACACTCTCAAGTCCCACCAAACTCGTGAGATTGAGACGGCTCATCCCATCCCAAACCCCAGTTTGTGTGGATGCTGTGTAATTTGCTACCCTGTTACAAATTAGTGCCACAAAACTGCATGCGATTAAAGGAATTATACTTATGAATCTTAACTAAAGGGTTAGTAAAGAGTAACAAAAAGAAAAGGGCCCATTTTAATTAAACAGTCAAATGTGCATAAGTCGGGGCTCATCTTGAACTTTTCTGTCACTCACGCGCTGGGCCCTGGGTCAGTGTGAATGCCCACACCACCTTCCGAACGTCGCTCGCAATCCATCCTGAACAAACGGGTCTCCCACCGGATCGTATGCTACGACCAGTCCTCCCCAGTGTCTTCTCTCTTCATCTTCTCTTGAACAAAAGCCCAAGACCAACCTTATTGTCCCTCACCAAGAAAACCTCCCGCTAATTGGATGGCACATATTCCACATCATCCCTCATCTTCAACAATAACCCAAACAGGCTGAAAGCAGAACAAACAGCTCTTACAGAACTGATAACTGAAATACCTACAGCGTAACAGTGAAGATGTGAACCAGGGCACTACATATATATACTTACTGTAACTTAGTTTTTAATTATTATGTATTACAATGTTCTGCTGCCGCATTACAAGTTTCACAACATAACATATGCTGGTGATATTAATTCTGGTTCTGAGGAGGAATTTCTTCAGCCAGTGGGTAGTGACTCTGTGGAATTTATTGGCGCAGAGGACTGTAGACACTAAGTCATTGGCTGTATTTAAGGCAGATATTGATAGATTCTTGATTGATAATGAGGTGAAGGGGTTATAGGGGGAAGAGAGAGTATGGGATTAGGTGGCATGGTAGTGTAGTGGTTAGCACAACACTTTACAGTACCAGCAACATAGGTTCAGTTCCTGCCAAAAGGGTTTCCCCTGGGTGCTCTGGATGCTCTGGTTTCCTTCTACAGTCCAAAGATGCACTGGTTGGTAGGTTAGTTGGTCGTCATAAATTATCCCGTGATTAGCTTCGGTTAAGTCAGGGGTTGCTGGGTGGCACAGCTCGAAAGGCTGGAAGGGCCTGTTCTGCACTGAAGCCCAATAAATAATCAGCCATGAATTACTGGCGAATCAGACTCAATGGCAGAATGGCCTTATTCTGCTCCTGCTCTTATGGTCTGTATGGCCAGCAGTACTGTGTGACTATCTTCACCAAGACTTCATAATCTCCATTCAAGACAGGCAATCCTGCCTCCTGAAGAATAATCAAATAGACGAATAAAGTGCAAACCTAAAGGCACTGAGATAGATGGCTGAGTATTCGCAGAAAAATAGGTTTTAACAAGTACCTTATGGTTGAAAGATGGTTCAGAAAGTTAAAAGATGGATTTCCAGAGTTTGACATTGTTTTAAGAACCTAACCAGAACAGTGGTGTCAATGTTATATCCAGTGGTATTTGCCTTTCCTCACTGCAATGCAGTTGTGGCTTCCATTATTACAAGGTCCCAATACATCCTACTCCAAGGATAGATTCACAGTTAATTGCTAGGAGAAATGCAACACCTCTGGGAGTGCCGTCTTCCAGGTGAAGAGCCAAACAGAAGCATCACGTGGGCTCTCCACCCTCATATACAGTGGTGTGCAAAAGTTTGGGCACCCCCGTCAAAATTTCTGTTACTGTGACTAACTAAGCGAGTAAAGATGAACTGATTTCCAAAAGGCATAAAGTTAAAGATGACACATCTCTTTAATATTTCAAGCAAGAAAACTTCTTTATTTCCATCTTTCACAGTTTCAAAATAACAAAAAAGGAAAAGGGCCCAAAGCAAAGTTTGGGCACCCTGCATGGCAATACTTAGTAACACCCCCTTTGGCAACGCTTCTAAAAAGCTTGTAAATGCTTTTTGTAGCCAGCTAAAAGTCTTTCAATTTTTGTTTGGGGGATTTTCACCCATTCTTCCTTGCAAAAGGCTTCTAGTTCTGTGAGATTCTTGGGCCATCTTGCATGTACTGCTCTCTTGAGGTCTATCCACAGATTTTCGATGATGTTTAGGTCAGGGGACTGAGAGGGCCATGGCAAAACCTTCAGCTTGAGCCTCTTGAGGTAGTCCATTGTGGATTTTGAGGTGTGTTTAGGTTCATTATCCTGTTGTAGAAGCCATCCTCTTTTCAACTTCGACCTTTTTACAGACGATGTGAAGCTTGCTTCCAGAATTTGCTGGTATTTAATTGGATTCATTCTTCCCTCTGCCAGTGAAATGTTTCCAGTGCCACTGGCTGCAACACAAGCGCAAAGCATGATCGATCCACCCCCATGCTTAACAGTTGGAGAGGGGTTCTTTTTATGAAATTCTGCACCCTTTTTGCTCCAAACATAACCTTTGCTCATTGCGGCCAAAAAGTTCTATTCAAAAGGTTCAAAGGAACATCTAAACAAGCCTGATGCATTTTGGAAACAAGTCCTGTGGACTGATGAAGTTAAAATCGAACTGCGACATCTCTGGGAGTGCTGTCTTCCAGGTGAAGTGTCAAACGGAAGCATCACGTGGGCTCTCTACCTCCATTTATATTACAATGGTCACCTCAAAAAGTATTTCTTTGCTCGCAGAAATGTGTGGGTTATTCTGACATTTGGAACTATTAGCTATCTCTTTATTCAGGTGCTGACCTATTGAGAGAAAGCCTGTGGTTCTCATGGACCAGCATATCACTGGTTAAGTGGCAGGATGGTGCACTTGCAAATTCACTAAGAGCTCTACATATTTCATGAGAATTAACAGAGTGTGAAAGTCCCCAAACAATAACCACACACTGAAGATATGATTAAAGGTGTGACAAACCACCACAAAGATTAACAAATGCGACGAGTAAAGGCAGAAGTCAAAGGCAATGTCTTTGACCAAAAAGTTATCCCAGGATTTAAATGAAGTCAACAGAAACTCATAGATTCAAACAACTTACAGTGCAGAAGGAGGAGAGAGATTCATTTATAGCTTTTGGGGGTCAAGCATCAAGTCCAAGTTTGATCAGTTTAAGTTGTTTTAGCAGCCTGGCACATTGTTGTTGTTCTTGGACCAAAACCGGTACAAAGTGGCACTCTGAGCCCTATTCACAAATAGATTGCCCACTCTCCTACCTTTACACTTCATGCCTTCCTGTGTTAGAGAATCAACTGTAGCTACAATGCCACAAGGACAGTGAGTTTAGAATGTTGGCTGAGCCTCAAGGAACATTGGCAAAAAATATGAATGCATTCAACTCCATTTCAAGATGGCAGCCATTTTCCGCAGGGCAGGTTTCAGGAAATGGACCCACACCTCCCACAATAAGCAAGACCTGCATCTTTATAACCTCAGCAAGTCCCGAAGTGCTTCACAGCCAATGAAGTACTTTTAAAAACTGGTGGCTCACTGCAGCGTCCAAAATGCTGCAGTAAATTTGCAGTTCCCCAGAGGCCAATATGATAGTGAACTGAATTTTAGCCAGATGAATTGGGGAAAGAAGGCCTCCTGTGTTCTGTGAATAGCGGAGTCTCCTGTAACCAACCTAGAGACCAGTATAAGCCTTCATTTAAGGCCTCATCAGAGGAGCAGCACAGCCTCTCCCCAGTGATGAAGCTAGTGACAGACTCTATTTCACAAAAAGGCATCTAGCGTGGATCTCAAATCCATGCGGTCTTACTGCGAGCACCACCAATCAAGTCCCAGCTATGACTGCTGGCACTCGGGTCAACTACAACACATTAACCAGCACTCTGCTTTATATCGGTTCACCCAGCCGGAAATGAAAACAAGCAAACATGGGATCTCCCTATGCAAACTTACCTGGTTAAAGCTGCCCACGTGAAAACTGCTTTATCCAGTTTGAAGAAAAAGAAACACAACACAAGAGATACTGCAAATGCTGGAAATCTAAAGCAATACAAATCAGCAACAATGATCAGTGTGGCTCTAGAACAGCAAGTATGGTCTATCTTCTAAATCACAGAGCCACTCCAGCTTTGGAACTTCCTGCACATTTGCTAACGTCAGTGCTTTGGGCTTCTTGCTTGTACTGTTTCCACGTCCTTGCCAGGGGCGCACCCGGCGCATCAGGTGCATTGGCATGCTCGGCTGGAGCAAGCTGCAGTGCCCAGCAGCCTCGTGTTCAGATGGACTGAGGAGGAAATACTGCAGATCATAATCAGAGCTATTGAAATAGAGAAGAAGTGGTATCATGCATCTCAGCATGAACACACAGGCATGCATATACAAATGCACTGTGTGCACACAGATACACTCATTCACAGAGACACAAACTCACATAGAAAGACATGGTCAGACAAATATTAACACACAAAACATAGACCTACATGCATGTGCTTCATACACACATACACAAAACAGATAGGCGCACACTCGTGCCCATATACATATATATGCGCATGCGCGCGCGCGCACACCCACACACACGCACGCGCGCGCGCGCACACACACACACACACACACACACACGCACATTAGATTCAGGTACATAATCTGATCAATGGTTTCTTGTCCTTGTTTGGCTATATAATTGAATCACAAGTGATCTATATTTTAACTCAATGTCCCCAGCTTTGCTTCATGTCTCTTCTTTACTTACCCAACAGAATCCATGAACAGTTTTAGAAGCTGCTAATGACTCCCAGTGACTGTTGTTATTTTTGGGCAAGCATTCCACGTTCCCACTAACTTTTTCATGGGCAGATGCACCATGCGTTGATTGACTCCTGTCACTGAAGGTATTCACATCATTCCTACCTGGAGAAGCAAGGCAGCCATTCATGGATTCCCATTTGCCAGAAGGATGTACGGTACTGTGCAGAAGTCTTGAGCACATACTTATAGCTACGGTGCTTAAGACTTTTGCACAATACGGGATTTGTCGACGTGGAGCTGAGAGTGAATCTGGCGGGAGCAAAGGATATTGGGAATGGCGAGGGAGGAGTGGCATGGGAGGGGTGTGGGACAGGTGGCAGGGAAGTAGTGCCGGGGTGGGGGGGTGTGTTTGGTGTGGGTGCAGACACCCAGCCCTGGGATACCAGGTAAAGCCATTTGATTCCAAAAACACAGAACAAAAAGAGTGACAGAAGCAAGGTCAATCTGGAAATAATGGTCACATGACAGGATAGAAGGGTAGTAAAGGTCATCTGATTGCCAAGTAATGACCTCACACTTGGGAGCACCAGGGATTGTGCAGGAGGAACATAAGGATAATGCAAATCACGGAGTTTACAGTGGAAAGAGGAAAGATTGTAGCCAGAGGAAACTTGGGATATGTCAATTCGGTCACCCAATATTCACAATGTGAACATAAGTGCCATTTTGCTTGTGCAACTGTAAGAGTTTTATTGAATAACATTGGCTTACTGTGTCTTCGTGAAAAAGAAAATGCAGTTTCTCCTGCTCTGGCCTATATGTAACTCCAACATTAAACTAGTATAGTTGATATTTAACTGTCCTACGTTAACAATGAAGACATCTTTAAAAGGCAAGGCCTCTAAAAGGCAATATCCATCATCAAAGATCACGTTACCCAGGACACGCTCACTTCTCATTGCTACCATCATGGAGGAGGTACAGGAGCCTGAAGACACACACTCAATGTATTAGGGGCAACTTCTTCCCCTCCGCCATCTGATTGCCGAATGGACAGTGAGCCCATGAACACTACCTCACCATTTGTTGTTCTTTTCTGCACTACCTATTTGATGTTCATAATATATAGTTCTTATTGTAAGTTATAGTATATTCTATGTATTGCATTTTTGGGCAGACAGGGCTTCTCAGCCATGGTTAGCAGATCATCTGGTAGAAGGAAAACTCTGATCTCAAACCTCTTCTGCCTTGCAGCTGTACCCGCTCATGGGGAAGGCTTCAAAGTAAACCCCGAGGAAAAGTCCAGAGTCAGAGTCCCTGTATTGGTCTCTGCCATTCTTTTGGATTCATCAGCAGTGGGGAGAGGGGGAGCTTGCTGCATGGGCAACAGCTTACTCTCCATATTGTGCTGAACTGGCTTGCGTATGACAGAGACAGACAGGGCACAAGATCCACGGTCGCCCTCGCAGGTATTGCATTGCCTTATGTATTGCAGTGCTGCTGCAAAACAACACATTTCACGACACGTCCGTAATAATCAAACTGATTTGGATTCTAACAAGCCGCTTATCATGCTTTGAATTATGTATTTTTTGGAATGTAAACTTCACTACCAAGGCCAGCATTTATTGCTTACCCATTTCTACTATTAATGTGGCTTACCACCATCTTGAGCTGCTGCAGCTCTTTGTGGTGAAGGTACTTTCTTGGTGCTAATGGGGAGGGGGTGACACTTGGACACAGAGATCCAGGTCAGTGCCAAGTGACCCATTGGTTCTTTTTTCACTGATGCTGTTTTCATGTCGAGGAGGATCCCACAGCATAGCTGGCTGGGGCAACTTCAAAGTCAATCATATTGGTGCAGCCCTGGAGTCACTTATATGATGCCAAATTTGCCTCCATGAAGGAAATTTGTGCACCAGATGGGCCTTTACTGTAATCTAGTAGTTTGTGGTTACAGTTACTGAGGCCAACTTTTACGTAAACTTAATTCCTGCCATAATTAACTTAAGTTGCAGAGGTACTGTTGTGGGATTTCAACCCAGGTTGCTGGATTGTATGTCCAGGACCCTTGGTTAAAGATCGATTAATTCCACTGTACATGTTACCAATGAACAAGAAAGGTTTTGGAATAGACCAACAAGTGATTTGTCTTTACCACACAGTGTGTTCTAATTCTGACTAACACACTGACCCTCCCCCACACACCCGTCCTCCTCCACTCCCTCCTTTCCCCAGCTCCACTACTTCCTGCTGATTCAGGCACTCAAAGCCTGGCGTGCATCCAAGCTGAAGCACAAAGAACACACTTAATCACGAAGATGCTTTAGATTGGCCCTCAAGGACTACTTGTTGTTTTGTGCACTGTGGAGAATTTTACTGAAGTTTTCTGCTGCAGTAGAGAAGGAGAGCTTAACCCTTTAATATCCATCTAACACCAAGATATGTGCTCAGGACGCTTGGGCCTGTTTCAAAAGGAGGCTTATGAGCTGATTTAAGTCAGGGCATATTTGCCCTTGTCAGCTTTCCTCTCCCTCTACCACCTTTCTAGGTTGGATCTTATCCAAAAGCTGCTACCAATGTCTAGACTGACTGCAAGTGCCCTTAGTCACTGACCACACTGATTGTTCCCGTCCACATTGGCAGCAAGTGCCCTTTACTCATCACTGGCCACACTCAATGCCCATGTCAACATTGGTGGCGAGTATCCGTGGGCCATCACTGGCCACACTGGTCACATGTATCTTTGGACCATCACTGGCCATACTCACTGTCTTACCGCACTGGTTGCATGTATCCTTAGGCCATCGCTGGTTACCCTCCCTGCTCCTGTCCACAGTGGTGGAAAATGTCCTTGGGCCATCATTGGCCACAATTACTGCCCTGACGACACTGGTGACAAGTATGCTTGGCCCATCACTGGCTGTGCTCACTGACCTCCATTGGTTTCTTGTCCGCTACAACCCAAGTTGCACAGCTTTACTCACTGCCCTGGTCAACTCTTCGAGCTGTACACTCCTCCTGTTCTGACCTCCCATCTGCTTCATTCGTTGCCCTCCACTGGCCAAACTCTACCTTCTGAAACTGCCTCTTAAGACCCACCAGCCTCTACCTGCTTCTCAAGGCACCAGAATTCCTTGAGACAATTCGCTACCATCAAATGTCTGTATCCTAATATCTCCTTCAGTGAACCATTCTGTCTCTTCAGAGTATATTGCGGTTGTGCTGAAATGGAGAAATCAACCTTAAACTAACTTCCTGTCATGGTCCGGTCCATGAAGTCCGTATTCCGGTTCACAGTCCGGTCCATCGACCCTTGCTCCAGGTTTTCCTGTCTACCCTGGTTCTGTTCTTGTTGAGCTCTAATTGAGGCAGCTGATGCTCGTTGGGGCTGGCTGCATAAATACCTTCAGAGACCAGGGTGTGGCTGCTGGATTGTTCTTGTCCTTACTCCTTGTATCCCTTGCTCTGTCTTCTGTTTCCTCGCCTGAAGCCTTGCCGGTAACTCTCGCCTCGCCTGAAGTTCTCATTTCGCCTTGCATTGCCTGAAGCCTTGCCTTGCCTTGCCTTGTCTTGCTGTCTTGTCCTGGAGCCACCCCATACTTAGCTCCCTTCCTGTCCCTTGCCTCCGTCGGGTAAGCCAGGCCGTCTTGCTGTTACCTGCAGTTGGTTCTGTCCCTGCCTGTCCTCTGCCTCCGTCGGGTAAGCCAGGCCGTCTTGCCGTTACCTGCGGTTGGTTCTGTCCCTTCCTGTCCCTTGCCTCCATCGAGTAAGTCAGGCCATATTGCCGTTACCGGCAGTTGGTTCTGTCCCTTGCCTCCGTCGGGTAAGCCAGGCCATATTGCTGTTACCTGCAGTTGGTTCTGTCCCTTCCTGTCCCATGCCTCCATCGGGTAATGATCCGTGCCCTGCCCAGGAGTACCGTGCCCTGCCCAGGAGGAGCCTGCCTAGCCTCAAGCCTGAAGACTCCAGCCTCCTGCCTAGCCTCAAGCCTGAAGACTCCAGCCTCCTGCCAAGCCTCACCTCAAGTCTCTAGCCTCAAGCCTGAAGACTCCAGCCTCCAGCTTCCTGCCAAGTCCTGCCTCAAGCCTGAAGACTCCAGCTTCCTGCCAAGCCTTGACTCTAGCCTCAAGCCTGAAGATTCCAGCCTCTGCCTCTAAGCCTCAAGCCTGAAGATTCCAGCCTCTGCCTCTAAGCCTCAAGCCTGAAGACTCCAGCCTCATCCTGCCTGCCTGCCAAGCCTCATCCTCGCCTAGTTCTGGGGTCCGAGCCAGAGGCAAGACCCAGGTACTGGGTCCATGTCCAGTCTCTGGCTCAGAGTCCAAGACCAGGCTCCTAGCTCTCTTGTCCAGTCCTGTTCCGGGTTCCCGGTTCTCCTGTCCATGTGCTTGCCCTCGCCCTGTATCCTAGTCCTGTCCCTAGTACTTCAGTGTCTGTGTCTTGCACTTGGGTCCATTCCTAGCCACCTCCTTATGACACTTCCTTATCGTTATTCAGTTACCACTGTGGTAAAATGTGAAATTAAGTCTGTGTTGATATCAGGAGAGGGTGGCACATGCTTTGTCATAACACTGGATTAGGTTGAGTAGCAATTGTTACCATAACTAGGTTCAGGCTTGAAGCATAACTGTTAACCAGGTTAGTGAAGCTGTCACTGGGCACAGGGCAGGAGAGGAAGTGTCATAAACATAGGGTAAAAGAGATAAACACTCAACAGAGAGACAAAGAAGAAACAAATAAGATAGTTTCATGTGCTGTATATCAATCAGAATCAGGTTTAATATCACTGGCATAGGTCATGAAATCTGTTGTTTAATAATGCTTAATAATAAAAACTGTGAATTACAATGAGTATATATGTAAAATAGTTAAATTTAATAAGTAGTGAGGTAGTGTTCATGGGTTCATTGTCCATTCAGAAATCAAATGGTAGAGGGGAAGTATCTGTTTCTGAATCGTTGAGAGTGTGCCTTCAGGCTCCTATACCTCCTTCCTGATGGTAGCAATGAGAAGAGGGCATGTCCTGGGTGATGGGGAGCCTTAATGTTGGATGACTCCTTTTTGAGGCATTGCTCCTTGAAGGTGTCCTGAATGCTGAGGAAGCCAGTGCCCGGGATGGAGCTGACTGAGTTTACAACTTTGTGCAGCTTATTTTGATCCTGTGCAGTGTCACACCCCCATGCCAGATGGTGATGCAGCCAGTTAGAAAGTTAGAATCAATAACAGTCTTTAAAGAAGCAGTCTTAAAACTGAAAGGTCCGTCAACAAAAGTCGAAAAAACTAATGTTGCTGTCAATCTGAGAAGAAACCAGAGAATAGTAGATACACTCATCACTTTTGGCAGTATCTGTGGAGAGAGAAATAGAGTTAATGTCCTGGGTCAAGGCTTTCACCTGATGAAGTTATCTGATAAATCACCTGATAGGAGGTTATGGGACTGACAATGCTGCTGCATTGTCACCCACCTCTATTCCCATCCACAGGTGTTCTCTGACTTGCATCACTATTTCCAGCATTTTCTGTTTTTATTTCCCACTTCAAAGGAGGCATTTCTCAAAGTGAGAAGAGCTTGCACCAGCCTCCTTCAAACAGTGAAACGCATGTCTCACAGTGCAGAGCTCTTCACTGCAAGGCATCCTGCTGTGTCCGAACTCCCAGCAAAAAAAATGTGAGACTGTTCTTAACCTTCACCCTCTTTGATCAGTTCTGAACATTTTCTCAAATACTTAGAAGTGGTAGGTGAATGACGTGCTAGAAGGCACCAATCCAAGCAACTGGGAAAAGAATATGAGAGGAATTATTTTCACGCATTTCCTACACCTGCAATCGGCGCAAGTTTGATAGCAAACCTTCTATATCTAAAGGGGATTCAAGAAATATTTGAGGTAAGAGGTAAAATTACAGTGAGGTAAAATTTGAGGTAAAATTACAGTGCTGTGAATAAACAGGAGGGCCAAGGATGGCTGAGTAGAGTGTTAACTGGCTATTAGTTTTGAAATGTTGGCACAGCTATGATTAGACTGAATGGCTCCTTTTAGTGCATTATGTCTCAGTAATACATAATTCTGAACACTGATAAATAGTAACCTCCCTCCCTTTCTACACACAGTTCGAAATGCTCATCTCGCCGTCTCCCACTTCGCTGGCTCCTCTCCAGGGTCCACATTCAGTCACCACTCTCAGGGTCACTCACCTACTGATTAAATGTTAATGATCATCATTTCCTGGCCCCCTCATTTCATTTCGGTCATGCTGGTTTTTGAAATTTATTGAGGGCCTTTCATTTAATAAATCAAATCTTTTGGGATTTGACAGGCTTATGGAGTACAGCAACGTGGGCCAGTGTGTCTTTCTCTTAGTGAATGAGAGATGAAGCCTGGCAAAGGAAATAATGGCTTTAGGAAAAGAGAAAGAGGGAGAGGGGAACACACACACACACACACACACACACACACACACATCAATAAGACATAGGAGCAGAATTAAGTCATTCGTCCCATTGATTCTACCTTGCCATTCCAACATGGTTGATTCATTATCCCTCTCAACCCTATTTTTCTGTCGTCTTCCCGTATCCTTTGTCGCCCTTACTAATCAAGAATCTATCAACCTATGCTTTAAGTATACCCAATGACTTGGCTTCCTCAGCCATCTGCGGCATGAATTCCAGAATCACCATTCTGTCTGAAGAAATTCCTCCTCATTTCTGTTCTAAAGAACGTATTTTTAGGCGGTGCTCTCTGGTCCCACCAGAGGTATCTCCACCAATATAGGAAACATCCTCTCCATAGCAGCACAAACAAAATGCTGGAGAAACTCAGGCAGCATCTATGGAAAGGAATAAACAATCAACAGTCAGTTTGGGGCCGAGATCCTTCTTCAGGACTGGAAAGGAAAGGGGAAGACGCCGAAATAAAAAAGAATAAAAATAAGAGAAATTTAAAGGAAGGTGATAGGTGAAACCAGGTGGGTAGAAAAGGTAAAAGAGTGAAGATGAAGGTATCTGATGGGAAAGGAGAGTGAACCATAGGAGAAAGGGAAGGAGAGAAACCAGGGGTAGGTGATAGGCAGGTAAGAAGAGACAGGAAGCCAGAATGGGGAATAGAAGAAGAGGGGAGGGCAAGGAATTTTTTTTTCTCCATGTCCACTCTATCTAGGCCCCTAAGTATTTGTGGGATTCAATGAGATCCCCCCTCAGAAACACACATGGACTGGTCATAAGATACATCCATTTACAGGGAGATTTAGTCTTAGAAATAGAAACACAATAAGAGTGAGGGACAGAAAGACACATAAAGCCACAGAGAGAGGTAGAGATAGAAATAGGCACACTGAAATTGAGAGATGGATGCAGAAATAGAGAGACAGCAAGACCCTGGGTCCCAGGGAGACATGAAATTAGTAACACAATGAAAATGAGAGGCAGAGACTGTAAAAGATTCATCGAGTCGTACAGCATAGAAACAAGCCCTTCAGCCCAATTGGTCCATGTTGACCAAGATTCCTCATTCAGTATTTGGCCCATAATCATCCAAACCTTTTCAAATCTATGTACCTGTCCAAGTAACTTTTAAAAGTTGTTACTGTTCCTGCTTCAACCACTTCCTCTGGCAGCTCAGTACACCTGCATTCCATACTTCATGTAAAAAAAAAAGTTGCCCCTCAAGTTCCTACTAAATCTTTCTCTTATCACCTTAAACTTGTGCCCTCCAGTTCTTGTTTCCCCAACTCTTGGAAAAAGACTGAATGCATTCACCCTATCTGTGACCCTCATGATTTTATGCACCTCTATAAAATCACCTCTCAGTTTCTCACAAAGAAATAAAGTCTTAGCCTGTCCAATTTCTCCCTAGAACTCAGTCTCTCAAGTCCTGCCAGTATACTTGTAAAACCTTTTCTGTACATTATCCAGTTTAATAACATCTTTCCAGTAGGGCAACCCAAACTGAAAACACTACTCCAAACGCAGCCTCACCAGCATCCAGTACCACTGTACTATGCTCTCACAACTTTTATACTCAACGCCCTGACTTGTGTCTACCTGTGACTCCACTTTTAGGGAACTATGTATTTGTACTCCAAGATTCCTCTGTTTTGCAACACTCTCCAGGGTCCTGCTGTTCAC
Organism: Mobula hypostoma; assembly: GCF_963921235.1. Classification (NCBI taxonomy): domain Eukaryota; kingdom Metazoa; phylum Chordata; class Chondrichthyes; order Myliobatiformes; family Myliobatidae; genus Mobula; species Mobula hypostoma. The sequence goes on from NC_086097.1 coordinate 89,847,058, forward strand.
TGTGAAAGTCCTATCTGGATTTGACTTTCCATAATGCAACACTTTGCATTTATCTGAATTAAACTGCATTTGCTATTCCTTGGCCCACTTACTCAGCTGATCAAGAAACCCCTGTAATTTTGGATAACGTTCTTCATTGTTCACTACCACTTATCTTAGTGTAATTTGCAAACCTACTAACTGAACACTGTACATTCTTACCATTGATATAGCATTAACCCCTGAGACACACCACTGAAGTTGCAGGCCTTCAGTCTCAGAAACAACCTTCTAACATCAAGCTAATGGAGCCAATTCTACTTTCTACCATCAAGCTAATTGTGTATCCAATTACCCAACTCATTCCTGGATTCCATGCGATCTAACCTTTCAAAGCAGTGGAACCTTATCAAAGTCCTTGCAGAAGTCCGTATAAACAACATCTGCTGCCCTACACAGATCATCTTTCTTGGTCATCTCATCAAAAAACTCCATCGGGTTCATAAGATGTGATCTCCCAAGTACAAAGCCATGCTGACTATCCCTATTCAACCTTGCCTTTCCAGATGCACATATATCTTATCCCTCAGAATCCTCTCCAGTAACTTACCTACCACAGATGTTAGATTTGCTGGCCTATAGTTTCCAGGTTTTTCTTTGCTGCTTTTCTTCAATAAAGCCATTAAATTCACTACTCTGCAGTCCTGTGGCACATCTCCTGTGGCTAATAATGATACAAGTATCTCAGCTAAGGCTCCCACAATTTCCCCTCTTGCCACCCACATTGTTCTTAGATAAACCTGGTCAGGCCCTGGAGATATGTCTACCATCATAGCTGTTAAGAAATCCAGCAACTTCTCTACTGTAATACGGACTATCCCCAAGATCTTCTTATTTACATTTCCTAGTTCTGAAGTCTTCATATCTGTTCCTATGGTAAAGACAAAGGAGAAATATTCATTAAGGACCTTGCACATCTACTGCAGCTCCACATAAAGGTGTGCCTTTGGTCTTAGAGGGGCCCTGACTAGAGGCTCAATGTCTCTCATTATTTAAGGTTTGCTACTGCTACCAGCCATGCCTTCACTCTAACAGGAACATGCAGACCTTCAGACTCCCGCATGCCTGTGGTCCTTTGCCCACAAATAACTTATTCTAATCAACCCTTGAAAGCTCTTGTCTCATACCGTCAAAATCCATCCTGCCACAATTTAAAATTTGAGCTTGTAGATCAGTTCTATCCCTTTCAAAACCTGTCTTAAAAGTAGTATGATTATGGCCACTGGTCTCAAAGTGCTCCCCACTGCTTCCCTCCCCCCCCCCATCACCTCAGTCACTGAGGTGAAGAGAAACATGGAAACCAATGAAAACACACAGACAGGTATGCGTGCACGCCTACTCTCTCTGTCTTCCATATGCCCATGCACAGTTACACAAAAACACACACACACACACACACACACACACACACACACACAGAGTCCCAGTTGATGCAAAAAAAAAACACCTCTGCTGTGACAATCCTATTACACAACTCTGCACAATATCCCTGCGTATTTGTTTTTCTAATTCCCAGTGACCACTTGGGGCCTATAATACCACCCCACAAGATAATCATCACTTTCTTATTTCTCAGCTCCACCCATAAAGCCTCACTAATCCTTCAGTAATTTCAGCTCTGACTACTACTGTGACATTACCCTGAATCAAAAATGCAACTCCCCATCCCTCTTTCCTGTGCCACCGAAAGCACCTGTATGCTGGAACAGTAAGCTGCCTGACCCATCCCTCCTTCAGCCATGTTTCCATAATGGCAGTAATATGCCAGTGCCATGTGGCTATCCTACCCATAATGTGAAATAAATGCAGTTTAATCAGACAGGCTTTCCTCTCCCTTAACCATTCCCCTGCCTGTCATGCCTGTTCAAATTGCTATCACTTCCCAATTTCTCACTCACCTCCCTGATGATTGGGATCCTGCCCCCTGCCCTCCCAACTACTAGTTTAAACCTACCCGAGTAGCACTAACAAACTTGCCTGTCTGAATATTGATTGCTGTCCAGAAGAGACACAGGGGTACACACACACACACACACACACACAAAACACATATGCACATAAACACACACACACACACACACAATGCAACATACAGAGGTGCCCACGTACACACATACATATTGAGATAGGTAATGAAGAGAAACATGAAGACTCAGGCAGCCACACAGAGATAAAGGAACAAACAGAGAAAGACACACACACACACACACACACACACACACACACACACACACCAAATAAGCTAACCAGCAATCACAGGAGACAGAGATAGACACAGAGTGTAAGAGACAGAGACGGATTAACAGAAAATAAAAACATTAAAAGCAGAACAAAAATCAGAAAACTTTCACACAAGTAGGAGGAAACAATAGAAGATTGGCAGAGAGAGGTTGATGAGCAAATCCAAGACAAAAATTAAGCAGAATTGCTGAAAATAACATACATGGAACAAGCATAATAAAACCCACAACACTTTGAACCACAACAGGACAGCATGTGCCAACAAAACCCACAGACACCTAGCAGTTTTAACACTTAGGAGGCTGCAGCTGCATATCTGCACTGTGGTTCTAAGCTGTTTTGATGATCCACTACCGAGCGTTTGTGCAGAACCGGATTCCTGGGGGATTTCCGGATCTGTCCTCGCTTACAGTTAGGTGTCTCTAAAAGTAGTCACTGTTACCCTCCCTCACCCACACCAGCCTCAGGGAGGCTGACTCTTAATTTCCTCAGATGCACCAACCTCACTCAGGACTGTAGCATACCAAAGATTCAAATCTATCCAGAAAGGAAGCTGACTTAACCAGGATAAAATCATATTTGAAGAGATTTCTTACATTCTGTTCCTCTGTTAAATAATGTTTTATAGTTTTGTTTTGTTATAATTTCCTCTTTTGTGCTCGCCAGTGTTCTCCCCGATGAGAAAACAAAACAGGATGGGTCAGGGCTAAACACCGTTACAAGCCGGTCTGCTGAACTGTCCACCAGATTTTCACACTGAATCTACATCTGCTCACACACAACATTGCCTGGACAGCATCACCATCGGTGCAACCTTAGATCATGAGGTACAAACCAGTGACCAAGAAGTTACGGTCTGTTTTCTTCTTTTGGGCAGTCCTTGGAGGTAGAGGATGAGCTGATTTGCTTCTTATTCAGAGATGAGGGACCTGTCAGCTCTGCATCAGGTGGAGAGGTTGGGTGGGTTCTCCATCTCCTGCTTCTGGAGGACTCAAGTTTCCTGATGCCTCTTCATTGGACTGTCCAGGGCCAGGGATTCCCAACTGGTAACTGGGTCTAGGTACAGGGAAAAACTTAATTTTGCATGCCATCCCTACCGATCATTTCATGCTTCTTTGCTCACTATCTTGAATGTTGCTCTCTATTTAGAATGTGCTTTTTTATATGTTTTGCACCTTGGCCCCAGAGGAACATTGTCACATTCGGCTGTATCTATGTATGGTTGAATGATAATTGAACTTGATTTGATATGAGAAAGTGTGGTGCAAGGAGAAAAATAAGGTGCAAAAAATAACAAGATTTACTGGAGAATGCAGCCTAACAGGTGTCTGTAACAAGAACTCAAGAGACAGTCCTATTGAACAAGAGGTCCATTCAATAATCATTTAACAGCAGAATAGAAGCTGTGCTTGAGCCTGGTGCCACATACTTTCAGGATTTTGTATCTTCTGCCTGATGGAACAAGCAACCACAACCTTGGACTCAACTTCACCGGGACCAAAGAACTTGCTGTGGATTTCAGGAAGGGGAAGCCCAAAGAGCACACATCAACCCTGATTGAGTGGTGAGTGGTGGAAAAGGTCACAGAGTCATAGTACATTTCAGCATGGAAACAGGCCTTTTGGCCCATCTAGTCTGTGCCAAATCACTAATCTGCCTGGTCCCATCAACATGTACTCAGACCATAGCCCTCTGTACCTCTCACATCCATGTACCTATTCAAATATCTCTTAAACGTTGAAATCCACCTCACATCCACTACTCACTCATTCTCACCACCCTCTGAGTGAAGAAGATCCCCCTCATGTTGCTCTTAAATACTTTGCCTTTCACCCTTAACCAATGACTTCTAGTTGTAGTCCCATGCAACCTCAGTGGAAAAACACACACAAAATGCTGGAGGAACTCAGCTGGCAGGCAGCATCTATGGAAAAAAGTAGAGTCAACGTTTCGGGCCGAGACCATTCAGCAGGACTTTCCTGCCCAAAACGTCGACTGTACCCTTTTCCACAGATGCCGCCTGGCCTGCTGAGTTGCCCCAGCATTTTATGTGTGTTGCTTGGATTTCCAGCATCTGCAGACTTGCTCTTATTTCCCAGTGGTAAAAGCCTGTTTGGATTTACTCTGTCTATATCCCTCATAAGTTTGTATACCTCTATCAAATCTCCCCTCAGTCTTTATGTTCTAGGGAATGCAGTCCTATTCAACTTTTCCCTATAACTCAGTTCCTCACGTCCCAGAACCATCCTTGCAAAGTCTCTCTCATTCTTCCATCTTATTTACATCTTTACTGCAGGTAGGTGACCAATACTGCACAACATACTCCAAATACAGCCTCACCAACGTCTTATACAATTTCAACATAACTATCTAACTCCTGTGCTCAATACATTGATTTATGAAGGCCAATGTACCAAAACCGTTCCTTATGACCCTATCTACCTGCGATACCACTTTCAAGGAATTGTGGATCAGTACTCTAAGGTCCCTCCGTTCTATCACACTCCTCAACGCCCTACCACTCACAGTGTCAAACCTACCCTGGTTGGTCCTCCCAAAGTGCAACACCTCAGACTTGGTTTGCATTAAATTCCATCTGCCATTTATAAGCCCATTTTTCTAGCTGGTCCAGATCCTGCTGCAAGCTTTGATAGGCTGCCATGGTTTCCACAATACCCACAATCTTGGTGTCATCTGAAAATTTACCACATTATCATCCAGATTGTTGATATAGATGGTAACAACAATGGATCCAGTATGGATCCCTGAGGCACACCACTAGCCATAGGCCTCCAGTCAGAGAGGCAACTAATTACCACTGCTTTCTGGCTTCTCCCACAAAGCCAATGTCCAATCCAAGTTAATACCCCATTTTGAGTGTCCAGCAACTGAACCTTCTTGACCAAGCTTCCCTGAGGGACCTTGTCAAATGCCTTGCTAAAGTCCACGTTGACAACATCCACTGCCTTGCCTTCATCAACTTTTCTGGTAACTTCCTCGAAAAACTCTATAAAATTGTTTAGACCAATTGGTTAGCTACGACCCACAAAGCCATGTTGACAATCGCTAATCAGTCCCTGCCTATCCAAGTACTTATTTATCCAGAACCTTTGAATGCCTTCCAATAACTTTCCCACTACTGACATCAGGCTCACTGGTCTATAATTTCTCGGTTTATTTTTAGAGACTTTCTTAAACAGTGGAACAACTTGAGCTATCCTCCAGTCCTCCAGTACCTCACCTGTTGCTAAGGATGATTTAAATATCCCTGCTAGGGCACTTGTCTCCCACAGGGTCCAAGTGAACACCTTGTTAGTCCCTGGGGATGTGTAAACCCTAATTTGCATCAAGACAGTTAAACAGTCAACATTTCAGTCCAAGACCCTTCTTCAGGACTGGAAAAAAAGACAAGAAATCTAAACAAGAAGGTGGGGGAGGGGAGGAAGAAGTACAAGGTGGTAGGTGATGGGTGAAAGTGGGAGGGTGGGAGTGGTGAAGTAAAGAGCTGGGCAGTTGATTGGTGAAAGAAATAAAGGGCTGGAGATGGGTGAATCTGTAAGGAGAAGGTAGAAGACCATGGAAGAAAGGAAAAGGGGAGGAGCACCAGTGGGATGTGATGGACAAGTCAGGAGGTAAGCTGAGAGAGGGAAGTTTGAGAAATCAATGTTCATGCCATCAGTTTGGAGGCTACCTAGATGGAATATAAGGTGTTGCTCCTCCAGCCTGAGTGTGGCCTCATCACGGTAGTAGAGGAGGCCATGGACTAACATGTCAGAATGGGAATGGGAAGTAGAATTTAAATGGGTAGCCACCGGGAGATCCCGCTTTTTCTGGTAGTTGGAGTGTTGGTACTCGGTGAAGTGGTCTCCCAATCTAAGTCAGGACTCATCAATATACAGGAGGCCACACTGGGAGCTCCGGATATAGTAGATGACCCCAATAGATTCACAGGTGAAGTGTCACTTCACCTGGAAGACTATTTGGGGCCCTGAATGGTAGTGAGAGAGGAGGTTTGGGGGCAGGTATGGTACTTGTTCCGCTTGCAAGGATAAGTACCAGGAGGGAGATCAGTGGGGAGGGACGAATGAACAAGGGAGTCCCATAGGGAGCGATCCCTGTGGAAGCTGAAAGTAGGGTGAGGGAAAGATATGCTTGGTGGTGGGATCCCATTGGAGATTGCAGAAGTTATGGAGAATTATGCGCTGAATGCAGAGGCTAACGGTGTGGTAGGTGAGGACAAGAGGAACCCTCTATCCCTTGTGGGGTGGTGGGAGGATGGGGTGAGGCAGACATGCGCGAAATGGAAGAGATGCGGGTGAGGACAGCATTGATGGTGGAGGAAGGAAAGCCCTTTCTTTGAAGAAGGAGGACAATTCATTAGTTCTGGAATGAAAAAGCCTCCTCCTGAGAGCAGATGCAACAGAGACAGAGGAATTGAGAGAAAAGGGGTTGGCATTTTTACAAGTAACAGGGTGAGAAAAGGTATAGTCCAGGTAGCTGTGGGAACCAGTGGGTTTATAAAAGATAGCAGTAGATAAACTGTCTCCAGAGATTAAGACAAAGAGATCGAGAAAGGGGAGGGTGGTGTCAGAAATGGACCAGCTAAATTTGAGGGCGGGGGGGAAGTTGGGGGCAAAGTTGATAAAACCAACGAGCTCTGCATGGGTGTAGGAAGCAGCACTAATACAGTCGTCGGTGTAGCAGAGGAAAATTTGGGGAGTGATACCGGCATATGCTTGGAACGTAGACTGTTCCACGAAGCCGACAAAGAGGCCGGCATAGCTGGGACCCAAGCAAATGCCTACGGATACACCTTTGGTTTGATAATCCCATTAATGTGGTCATACCTTTTTTATTCATCAGTTCTACCCACAAAGCCTCACTAGATGAGCTCTCTAGTGTGTCCTGACAGAGTACTACTGTGACGTTTTCCCTGACTGGTAATGCCAGCCCTTCCCTCTCTGTCACGTCTGAAACAATGGAACCCCAGAACACTGAGCTGCCGTTCCTAACCCTCCTGCAACCAAGTCTCATTACTGGCTACAATATCATAATTCCATTTGCTGATCCATGCCCTAAGCTCATCCGCCTACCTTACAATACCTTTTGTATTGAAATAGACACAGCTCAAAACATTAGTCCCACCATGTTCAACCTTTTCATTCCTGACCTTGTATGTAGACTTGACAAAGTCTTTCTCCACAACCTCTCCACTATCTGTTCTGGAACTCCGGTTTCCACACCCCTGCAACTCTAGTATAAACCCTGACCACCCCCCCCCCCCATTCAGCACTAGCAAAATTTCCTGCTAGGATGTTAGTTCCCATTCCACCACCCCACTGCCCCCCCCCCCCAGTTCAGGTGCAAAATGTCCATTCTGTGCAGGTCCCTGGAAGAGAGCCCAATGATTCAAAACTTTGAAGTACTACCCCCGCACCAAATCTTTAGCCATGTGTTAAACTGTATGATCTTCCTATTTCTGGCTTCACTAGCATGCGGCCCAAGTAGCAATCCTGAGATCACAACCCTGGAGGTTCCGTCCTCTAACTTAGCACCTAACTCCTTGAACTCACTTTGTAGGACCTTGTTACCCATTCAACCCACACCATTGGTCCTGACGTAGACCGCATTTGGTTGCTCACCCTCCCACCTAAGAATGCTGTGGATTCGAACCGTGATGTCCCTGACCCTACCAGCCGGGAATCATGTTCTTATCCACAGAACCTCCTTTTAGTTCCCCTAACCAATAAATCCCCTTTCACTACAGCTCACCTCAGATCCCTCCTTCCCTTCTGAGTCACAGAGCCAGACTCAGTGCCAGAGGCCTGACTGCTGATGCTTTCCTCTGCCAGGTCATCCCACTCCAATGGTATCAAGAGTGGCATACCTGCTATTATGGGAAATGGCCACAGGGGTAGTCTGCACTGGCTGTCTATCCCCTTTCCCCCTCCTGACAATCATGTAGTTACCTGTGTCCAACACCATGGGTGTAACTACCTCCCTGTATATCCTGTCAATCAATCCCTCAGCCTCCCGAATGATTTGGAGCTCATCCAGTTCCCGCTCCGTCTCCTCAACATGGTCTGGTAAAAGCTGCCTCTGAATGCACTTTTTGCAGGCATAGTCATCAGGGATACTGGAGATCTCCTTGCCTTCCCACATCCCACAAAGGGAACATTCCAGTATCCTGTCTGGCATCCCCACTGCTCTAAATGTGCAATAAGAAAGAAAGAAGAAATAATCAGAAAACGTTTACCTACGGCCTATGGCTCTCTTCACTGAAGCCTCAATGAGCCAAAGACTCAACACCCCACTCCAACACTGATCCACTCATGCAATGACCACTCCCAAAATGGCCATTAACTTCTTTTGGTTGGCCTTTGCCAAGTGCCTAATTATGCACAATCCAATACCTCCTCAGAAACTCTGGTGTGCAAAATGTATCAACTGCCCACACCTTTTTTAAAAACGCTCTCTCTCGACATAATCCCATGACTTCTCGGGATTGTGCCATATAAAATGCGCTAACTGCCCCCGTTCACTCCTTAGTAAGCAGCTTCAAGTTTTATTTTATTTAGAGACACAGCACAGAGTAGACCCTTCTGCCCCTTTGACCCAACAACCCCGATTTAACCCTAACCTACCAGCGGAACAATTTACAATGACCAATTAGCCCACCCGATATGGCTTTGGACTGTAGGAGGAAACCGGAGGACCTGGAGAAAACCCACACATTCCACTTTCTGGACATCAACACCTCAGAGGCTCTATCCTGGCTCCAGCACTTTGGTGTGATAGTGAAGAAGGCATGTCATTAGGAGTTTGGGGAGATTTGGTACGTCACCGAAGACTCTCGCATACACTCAGTGGCTACTTTATTAGGTATACCTATATACCTGCTTGTTAATGCAAATCAGCCAAAGACATGGCAGAAACTCAATGCATAAAAACGTGTGGACGTGGTTAAAAGGTTCAGTTGTTGTTCAAATTAAACAACAGAATAGGGAAGAAATGTGATCTAAAGTGACTTTGACTGTTGGTGAACGCAGCAGGCCAGGCAGCATCTATAGGAAGAGGTACAGTAGAAGATGTACCTCTTCCTATAGATGCTGCCTGGCCTGCTGTGTTCACCAGCAATTTTTGTGTGTGTTGCTTAAATTTCCAGCATCTGCAGATTTCCTCATGTCTGCGTTTGACTGTTGGTGCCTGAAGGGGTGGTTTGACTATCTCAGAAACTGTTGATCTCCTAGGATTTTCATGCACAACAGTGAACTTATCTGTGATTGTGGTTTTCTTTATACTAACATCTTGTTTTTCAGTCTTCAACCCTCCTCTTCTTCATGGACACCCCGCTCTGGTCTTCTGCCTGCTCTGGATCTCTTTATTGCTAACTGCCGACGGGACATCAACCGTCTGGACTTCACCGCACCTTGTCCCCATTCCAACCTCACTCCTTCGGAACGCTCTGCTCTCCACTCCCTCCGCACTAATCCTAACCTTATTATTAAACCCGCCGATAAGGGGGGTGCTGTTGTAGTCTGGCGTACTGACCTCTACCTTGCCGAGGCACAGCGACAACTCACGGATACCTCCTCTTATTTACCCCTCGATCGTGACCCCACTAAGGAGCACCAGGCCATTGTCTCCCACACCATCACTGACTTTATCCGCTCAGGGGATCTCCCATCCACTGCTACCAACCTTATAGTTCCCACACCCCACACTTCCCGTTTCTACCTCCTACCCAAGATCCACAAACCTCCCTGTCCTGGCCGACCTATTGTCTCAGCTTGCTCCTGCCCCACCGAACTCATTTCTGCATACCTCGACACTGTTTTATCACCCCTTGTTCAATCCCTTCCGACCTATGTTCGTGACACTTCTCACGCTCTTAAACTTTTCGATGATTTTAAGTTCCCTGGCCCCCACCGCTTTATTTTCACCGTGGATGTCCAGTCCTTATATACTTCCATCCCCCATCAGGAAGGTCTCAAAGCTCTACGCTTCTTTTTGGATTCCAGACCTAATCAGTTCCCCTCTACCACCACTCTGCTCCGTCTAGCGGAATTAGTCCTTACTCTTAATAATTTCTCCTTTGGCTCCTCCCACTTCCTCCAAACTAAAGGTGTAGCTATGGGCACCCGTATGAGTCCTAGCTATGCCTGCCTTTTTGTTGGATTTGTGGAACAATCTATGTTCCGTGCCTATTCTGGTATCTGTCCCCCACTTTTCCTTCGCTACATCGACGACTGCATTGGCGCTGCTTCCTGCACGCATGCAGAACTCGTTGACTTTATTAACTTTGCCTCCAACTTTCACCCTGCCCTCAAGTTTACCTGGTCCATTTCCGACACCTACCTCCCCTTTCTAGATCTTTCTGTCTCTGTCTCTGGAGACAGCTTATCCACTGATGTCTACTATAAGCCTACTGACTCTCACAGCTACCTGGACTATTCCTCTTCTCACCCTGTCTCTTGCAAAAACACCATCTCCTTCTCGCAATTCCTCCGTCTCCGCCGCATCTGCTCTCAGGATGAGGCTTTTCATTCTAGGACGAGGGAGATGTCTTCCTTTTTTAAAGAAAGGGGCTTCCCTTCCTCCACTATCAACTCTGCTCTTAAACGCATCTCCCCCATTTCACGTACATCTGCTCTCACTCCATCCTCCCACCACCCCACTAGGAATAGGGTTCCCCTGGTCCTCACCTACCACCCCACCAGCCTCCGGGTCCAGCATATTATTCTTCGTAACTTCCGCCACCTCCAACGGGATCCCACCACTAAGCACATCTTTCCCTCCCCGCCTCTCTCTGCATTCCGCAGGGATCGCTCCCTACACAACTCCCTTGTCCATTCGTCCCCCCCATCCCTCCCCACTGATCTCCCTCCTGGCACTTATCCATGTAAGCGGAACAAGTGCTACACATGCCCTTACACTTCCTCCCTTACCACCATTCAGGGCCCCAAACAGTCTTTCCAGGTGAGGCATCACTTCACCTGTGAGTCGACTGGGGTGATATACTGCGTCCGATGCTCCCGATGTGGCCTTTTATATATTGTCGAGACCCGACGCAGACTGGGAGATCGTTTTGCTGAACATCCACGCTCTGTCCGCCAGAGAAAGCAGGATCTCCCAGTGGCCACACACTTTAATTCCACATCCCATTCCCATTCTGACATGTCTATCCATGGCCTCCTCCACTGTAAAGATGAAGCCACACTCAGGTTGGAGGAACAACACCTTATATTCCGTCTGGGTAGCCTCCAACCTGATGGCATGAACATCGACTTCTCTAACTTCCGCTAAGGCCCCACCTCCCCCTCGTACCCCATCCGTTACTCATTTTTATGCACACATTCTTTCTCTCACTCTCCTTTTTCTCCCTCTGTCCCTCTGAATATACCTCTTGCCCATCCTCTGGGTCCCCCCCCCCCCGTCTTTCTTCCCGGACCTCCTGTCCCATGATCCTCTCGTATCCCCTTTTGCCTATCACCTGTCCAGCTCTTGGCTCTATCCCTCCCCCTCCTGTCTTCTCCTATCATTTTGGATCTCCCCTTCCCCCTCCAACTTTCAAATTCCTTACTCACTCTTCCTTCAGTTAGTCCTGACGAAGGGTCTCGGCCTGAAACGTCGACTGCACCTCTTCCTACAGATGCTGCTTGGCCTGCTGCGTTCACCAGCAACTTTGATGTATGTTGCTTGAATTTCCAGCATCTGCAGCATTCCTGTTGTTCTTGTTTTTCAGGTTTTTTTTCCTTCACTTCAAATAATTTATGTCCATTTTATGATCTGTGTGTTACCTGAATCTCTGTGCTGCAAGTTCTCCATTCCACCTGGAACTCAGTCTGCACGTGACACCAGACTCGGTTTGACTCTCCCTGTAACTGCATGGGCTTCCTCTGGGTGATCTGGTTTCCCCACCGCATCCCAAAGGTGTGCGGACCAGAAGGTAAATGGACTCTGCCAGTTGCCGCCTCCGTGTAGGCTCTAGAGGGGTAGACAGGAATGTGGAGAGAGCAGATATATGATCAGCAAAAATGGGCACTTGACGGCTGGCAGGGAACCGAGAGACCTGTTTGTGTACTGTGACTAGATGGGCCGATTGGTCTGTCTCTGAGTCACTGTTACCTCCTAGTGCCCTCAACCCCCAACAGAAAGGGCTTGAGAGCACGAGGGGCCAGTGGAATATCTGGTGAGTGCAGAACCACACCAGGAGGCCCTCCACAGTTGCGAAAGCATTAAATAAGGAAGAGTTAACTGCGCACATCAACAACACTAAGAAGGCAGGGAGTGAGGGTGCAGTGTGGAACAGAATAAGGAGAGTAACACTGTCTAAAACGAAAACAAATAACTACCCAGAGAGGGAAAAAAAAGCTGAAGGCCTCCACAAAGGAGAGATCTTAAACAAAGAGGTTTATATTTCTGGATTCTGCTGACTGCACAGAACAGAGAGCACCAATGCCTCACCTCCCCCAACCTACTGGAATAACTACCAACCGTAACATCGATGACTCAAGAAAGCAGTGAGGGACGCTCTCAGACTTGGCATCAGAGAAGGCTGATTAAAGTTAACATTAGAATCCCTGGGGGAGAGCCCCCTTTAAATATTGTAGTAATTATCTGTTCAATTCTCTTTATGTCTCTTGCTCTCCCTTTCTGAGTCCCCCTCCTCATGACATGTACACAACAAGACAGACAGGGCGCAACTGCATTACCCAGAGAGCCGTGCCTGAGTCAGCACTTCTCCCAGGGCTGGATAAAAATAGTCGACCTGCCGCCCTTTCTCTTGCCTCTCGCTTCGTGATTAATTCTGCAGCTCAAGCCAAACAAAGCCAGCAGACAACACTGAACATAAATCTCCCTTGTACGGATGTCTGTCGGATCCCTGATGTGTGCCTGCAGTCCCTCACTGAAACCGAGCACTGGCTTTTGTTTTGTGAGAGTACGGACGATTAGCCAACTTGGAGCAAAACTGGATTTTGCAAGCTCGCAGCCTCCTCCCCCTCTTTGTGGCTGAGTGATTAAATCAACAACCTGGATTTATATTGTGCCCTTAGCACAGTTAAATGTTTCAATGGACCGCAGGAGAGTTTATCAAACAAAATTTGACACCCCAAGTCACAAAAGGGGTTGCTTTGGACAGATGAACAAAACCATTTCAAAGATGTTGGCTTTAAGAAGCATTTCAGAGAAGGGAGAGAGGCCAGAGTTTGTAGTAAATTGGTAAATTAGTTTATTGTTATCACGTGTAGTAAGGTACAGTGATAATCTTTGTTTTGCGTGCCATTCATACAGATCATTTCACCCCATCAGTACATTGAGACAATCCAAGGGAAAACAATAATAGACTGTCTCCAGACTAACTGCTATCCAGCCACCAGTCCGAAACCTCATCCATAACATCAACCAGCTACTGAACACTTGTAATTCCCTCCACAGTCCCCTCTGATTTGCCAGTCTCCTCCCCTCCTGTGGAATCGTTCCAATAGATTTGATGATGGCGGTGTGCAAAGAGACCTGGCAATTGTCATTTATTAGTGTGATGTGCCGTGGGATGTGTTGGTTTATTGCCACCTGCACTGAAATACAATGAAAAGCACGTCACCCAGACAGAGCAATCCTTGCATAAGTACATTGGGGTAAGTAAGAAGCTAGCAGAATGCAGAATATAGTGTTGCAATTACAGAGAAGGTGCAGTGCAGGTGGACAAATGACGTGCAAAGACCATGGTAAGGCAGACTGGGAGATCAAGAGTTCACATTTTAGTGTATGAGAAGTCCATTCAAGAGCCTGATAACAGAGGGATAGAAAGTGTTCTTGACTCTCACCAGCATTCAAATGCTTTTCAAAACAGTGCAAGCTGGCTCTGGATTGTTTACTGACTGCCCTTCAGTCGTGTCAAAGATCTTTTGTTCACCATCTTAAAAACTTTCGAAAGGGGAAAATACAGGAAGGCTAACCGAAAACACTACATCATCATACAAAAACACAAAACGGTAGGATCAGGAGTCGGCCACTTCAGTCCCTCAAGCCTTCCCTGTCTTTGAAAATGATCATGGCCCATCTACCCCATGTCTCATTTCTCTTTCTGTGACTGTTACCACAACCCTCAACCCCCAGCCCTTCCAAAATGTACTGTATAAATGTGCTCTCTGAGTACCCTTGATGATCTGGCCTCCACAATTCTCTGTGGCAGATGCACCATCCTCCTCTGAGAATAAACTCGTATGCACTTCAATTTTAAATGACGTCTTCCACCCGCCCCATCACTAAAAGAACAAAACACCACTTTACAACTGAGGCCATAATATATTTTAGATTATGATTTCTTGGACTTCATGCTGCAAATATCTCGTGGCATTTCTCAGAAAAGAAATAGGAGAGGACAGAGTTTAGAAGACTCGAGGGAAATACTGTAACCCTGGTTGAATTGGCTGAGGTAAATTGTTATGAGAAATAAGCCATAACTCAATCAGCAACACTCTTGTCTCCACATTTGAGGCCCGTGTTCAACTCTATTGAAATTAGCCCCAAAACCACGTTGACAGCATATTAAAGTACTAAACCAGAGGTTTCTGGATAAGACCTTAAAACTGAGGTTGTGTGTACCTGTACAGGTAGACATTAAAATCCCATTGTTGTTATTTCAATAAGAAGCAGGGTAGTTGTCCATGGTCAAAACATTGTAGATACTGGGAGAATGAAATTCTGGAAACATTCAGCAGGTCAGGCAGCATCTAAGGAAAGAGAAACACAGTTAATGTTCAGGTCAAAGACCCATCGTCAGCAATGGGAAGGAGAGAAAATAAGTTCTCCATCGTGTTCTGGTAAATTGTTATTCCTTAACTTTAGTCCTAAAACAGATCGTCTGATCATTTAGTTGGGTGGGTTAGTAAGTTCATAGATATACAAACTTGGTGGTGCAGTGGATTGTGTAGAAGGTTGCTAAAGGACACTGCAGGATGCACTTTAGATCGGTTGCAGGTATGGATGGAGAATGGCAGATAGAGCTTAATCTGGCCAAATGCGAGGTATTGCACTTAGGAAGATCAAACAAAAGAGACGGTACAGTGATAATGGCAGGACCTTGAACAGTGGCCTACATCCCTCTATGGCCTACATCCATAGCTCCCTGAAAATGGCTCCACAGGTTATTACACTACTAAGGAAACTATCTAGTACACTTGCCTTCATTGGTCAAGGCAATGAGTTCAAGAGTCGATAAGTTATACTGTAGCTTTATAAAACTTTAATTTGGGGTATTGCGTTCATTTCTGGTCGTCCCATCATAGGAAGGTAATGGAAGCTATGGAGAGGGTGCAGAAGCTGTTCACCAGGATGCTGTCTGGATTAACACAACAAAAAGTTGGAGGAACTCAGCAGGTCAGGCAGCACACTTGGAAATGGATACGTGGTCGTTGTTTCAGGTCAAGACCCTTCTTCAGGACTGGGAAGGAAGGGGAAGATGCCAGAATGAAAAGGTGGGGTGAGGGGGAGGAAGCTAACTAACTGGAAGGTGATAGGTGACGACAGGTGGGTGGGAAAAGTCGAGGGCTGGAGAAAAAGGAATCAGAATCAGGTTTAATATCATCGGCATACCGTATGTCGTGAAATTTGTTAATTTAGCGACAGCAGTACAATGCAATACATGATATAAAATACAGAAAAAATGAATTACAGTAAGTATACATGTGTTAAATTAAGAGTAGCAGTGCAAAAACAGAAATAATAAAAAAGTGAGGTAGTATTCATAGGTTCAATGTCCACTTAGAAATTGGATGGCAGAAGGGGAAAAGCTGTTCCTGAATCATTGAGTGTGTGCCTTCAGGCTACTGTACCTCCTTCCTTCCTGATCTCAAGGGAGAGGAGAGTGGACCAAAGGAGAAAGGGAAGGAGGAGGGCACCCAGGGGAAGTAATAGGTAGGTGAGAGGTGGGGTAAAAGGTCAGAGTAGGAAATAGAGGAGGGGGCAGAAATTAGTTTTGCAGATGGAGAAATCAATATTCGTGTCATTAGGTTGGAGGTTACACAAAGTAAAGGCGTCCGTTAGTCTTGCGAGACCATGGCCTGGGCAAGGTTGTATGGAAGACCAGCAGTTGCCCATGCTGCAAGTCTCCCCTCTCCATGACACCAATGTTGTCCAAGGGAAGGGCATTAGGACCCATACAGCTTGGCACCAGTGTCGTCACAGAGCAATGTGTGACTAAGTGCCTTGCTCAAGGACACAACACGTTCCCACGACCTTCAGATCGCTAGTTCAATGCCTTAACCACTTGGCCACGTACCCAGACACTTGCCCAGGAGGTTACACAAACAGAATATAAAGTGTTGCTCCTTCACCCAGATGGTGGCCTCATCTTGGCATAAGAGTAGGCCATGGATTACAGGGCACGTTCTACCAGAAGAGGTTGGACAAACTTGCATTGATTTCTTTGGAGAGGGGGAGGCTGAGGAGAGATCTGATAGAGGTGTAAGAGAATGAGAAGAATAGATGGAAAAGATAGTTGGTATCTTTATTCCAGGGTCAAAACTAGAGGGCATGCATTTAAAGTGAAAGTGGGTGAGTTCAAAGGAGACGTGCGAGGGAAGTTTTTTTATGCGGAGAGTGTTGGTTGCCTGGTTCGCGCTGTCAGGATTGGTGGTGGAGGCAGCACGGCAGTCTAGGGGTCAGTGTAACACTTTACAGCAACGGCGATTGGGGTTCGATTTCCACTGCTGGGGTTTATATCTTCTCCCTGTTTTCTCAGGTTGCTCCCGTTTCCTCCCACATACCTTCCAAAGGCATACGGGAGTAAACTGTGAGCTTGCTATTTTGGCACCGGACACATGGCAACACTTGCAGGCCGCCCCCAGCACATCCTCGAACTGTGTTGATTGTTGACACAAACAACACATTTTTCTGTCTGTTTCAATGTTTCAACATACATGTGACAAATAAGGCTAATTTTCAAAATGTAATCTTTTATGATACAGGTTTTCAACAGGCTCTTATATAGGTAAAAGACCCTGCAGAGAATGGAGGGATCTGGGCGTTGTATCAGTGGAAGGGATAGGTTTAGTTTGGTATTTCAGTACTAGTTTATTTAGTTTGGTGTAACATCGTAGGCTGAATGGTCTGTTCCTGAGCTATACAGTTCTTTGTTCCATTATTATGAACAGTGGCAGGTTATTGTGTATCCCTGTCAATGTAATAATCACTGGGAACTAAGGTTGTCATAGCTGGGGATGGCAGTGGGGATAAGCTCCCACTACCTAAGCAGTGCTCCAAATGATGTGCGACGCTAAAGGCCTCTGACAACCAAGTCCAATCCTTGGCCTACAAGTGTGGCTTAGTTACTAGGCCCGGCGGAACTGTTTCCACTGACAAGAGAAGGGGCAAAGGTGGACTTGAAGGGGCAAAGAACTGGCGCCTCAAATCCAGCCGCTTTGGGCAGGTGAGGCTCGTCAGCCTCGGACGACAGCCTGCCTAGGAGAAGAAAACTCTCATTTTAAACCTCCGTTGCCTTGCGGCCATACCCACCCGTGGGAAGGGCTTTGGGAGTAAACCTCGGGGAAGAAACTCAGAGCCGGGGTCCCTAAGGCAGTTGGTTGTTGTTTAGAACTTCATTCTGGCAACCTCTGACAACACTGGTGCCAAGCTGTATCAGTGCTTGCCCTTCCCTTGGACTATATCAGTGAAATGGAGAGGGGGAACCCACTGCAGAGGTGCAAACCCATGATCCCCTGGGATCGATGGCTGCCTACTACTGGGAACTTGCAATGTGCAAACTGGTTGCCACATTTCTTACAATAAAGTAGGAAAAATAGTTTAGAAATTACATATATTTTTTGGCTATAAAGTGCTTTGGACTTTATTGGTCACAATAGGTGCTTTGAAATACAGTAGAACCAGAAGAGGAAACTCTTTCTTTAATGCAGCGAGGTTTTATGATTTGGAGATCTGCAAGGTTCTCTTCTACAAAGACTCATTCAAACTCATTCATTGAAGTGTGATATTCTAAAAGGGATAGAAACATAGAAACATAGAAAATAGGTGCAGGAGTAGGCCATTCGGCCCTTCGAGCCTGCACCGCCATTTATTATGATCATGGCTGATCATCCAACTCAGAACCCAGCCTTCCCTCCATACCCCCTGACCCCTGTAGCCACAAGGGCCATATCTAACTTCCTTTTAAACATAGCTAATGAACTGGCCTCAACAGTTTGCTGTGGCAGAGAATTCCACAGATTCACCACTCTCTGTGTGAAGAAGTTTTTCCTAACCTCGGTCCTAAAAGGCTTCCCCTCTATCTTCAAACTGTGACCCCTCGTTCTAGACCTCCCCAACATCGGGAACAATCTTCCCGCATCTAGCCTGTCCAATCCCTTTAGGATCTTATACGTTTCAATCAGATCCCCCCTCAATCTTCTAAATTCCAACGAGTACAAGCCCAGTTCATCCAGTCTTTCTTCATATGAAAGACCTGCCATCCCAGGAATCAATCTGGTGAACCTTCTTTGTACTCCCTCTATGGCAAAGATGTCTTTCCTCAGATTAGGGGACCAAAACTGCACACAATACTCCAGGTGTGGTCTCACCAAGGCCTTGTACAACTGCAGTAGTACCTCCCTGCTCCTGTACTCGAATCCTCTCGCTATAAATGCCAGCATACCGTTCGCCTTTTTCACCGCCTGCTGTACCTGCATGCCCACTTTCAATGACTGGTGTATAATGACACCCAGGTCTCGTTGCACCTCCCCTTTTCCTAATCGGCCACCATTCAGATAATAATCTGTTTTCCTATTTTTGCCACCAAAGTGGATAACTTCACATTTATCCACATTAAATTGCATCTGCCATGAGTTTGCCCACTCACCCAACCTATCCAAGTCACCCTGCATCCTCTTAGCATCCTCCTCACTGCTAACACTGCCACCCAGCTTCGTGTCATCTGCAAACTTGGAGATGCTGCATTTAATTCCCTCATCCAAGTCATTAATATATATTGTAAACAACTGGGGTCCCAGCACTGAGCCTTGCGGTACCCCACTAGTCACCGCCTGCCATTCTGAAAAGGTCCCGTTTATTCCCACTCTTTGCTTCCTGTCTGCTAACCAATTCTCCACCCACACCAATACCTTATCCCCAATACCGTGTGCTTTAAGTTTGCACACTAATCTCGTGTGTGGGACCTTGTCAAAAGCCTTTTGAAAATCCAAATATACCACATCCACTGGTTCTCCCCTATCCACTCTACTAGTTACATCCTCAAAAAATTCTATGAGATTCGTCAGACATGATTTTCCTTTCACAAATCCATGCTGACTTTGTCCGATCATTTCACCGCTTTCCAAATGTGCTGTTATCACATACTTGATAACTGACTCCAGCAGTTTCCCCACCACCGACGTTAGGCTAACCGGCCTATAATTCCCCGGTTTCTCTCTCCCTCCTTTTTTAAAAAGTGGAGTTACATTAGCCACCCTCCAATCCTCAGGAACTAGTCCAGAATCTAACGAGTTTTGAAAAATTATCACTAATGCATCCACTATTTCTTGGGCCACTTCCTTAAGCACTCTGGGATGCAGACCATCTGGCCCTGGGGATTTATCTGCCTTCAATCCCTTCAATTTACCTAACACCACTTCCCTACTAACATGTATTTCGCTCAGTTCCTCCATCTCACTGGACCCTCTGTCCCTTACTATTTCTGGAAGATTATTTATGTCCTCCTTAGTGAAGACAGAACCAAAGTAATTATTCAATTGGTCTGCCATGTCCTTGCTCCCCATAATCAATTCACCTGTTTCTGTTTGCAGGGGACCTACATTTGTCTTTATCAGTCTTTTCCTTTTTACATATCTATAAAAGCTTTTACAGTCCGTTTTTATGTTCTCTGCCAGTTTTCTCTCATAATCTTTTTTCCCCTTCCTAATTAAGCCCTTTGTCCTCCTCTGCTGAACTCTGAATTCCTCCCAGTCCTCAGGTGAGCCACTTTCTCTGGCTAATTTGTATGCTACTTCTTTGGAATTGATACTATCCCTAGTTTCTCTTGTCAGCCACGGGTGCACTACCTTCCTTGATTTATTCTTTTGCCAAACTGGGATGAACAATTGTTGTAGTTCATCCATGCAACCTTTAAATGCCTGCCATTGCATATCCACCGTCAATCCTTGAAGTGTCATTTGCCAGTCTATCTTAGCTAATTCACGTCTCATACCTTCAAAGTTACCCCTCTTTAAGTTCAGAACCTTTGTTTCTGAATTAACTACGTCACTCTCCATGTTAATGAAGAATTCCACCATATTATGGTCACTCTTACCCAAGGGGCCTCTCACGACAAGATCGCTGATTAACCCTTCCTCATTGCTCAAAACCCAGTCCAGAATAGCCTGCTCTCTAGTCGGTTCCTCGACATGTTGGTTCAAAAAACCATCCCGCATACATTCCAAGAAATCCTCTTCCTCAGCACCTTTACCAATTTGGTTCACCCAGTCTACATGTAGAAGGATCTGGATGAATTCTCAATGAAAGTTATAAGGATGGGGAAAGACTGGGAATAATTGGAGAGACCTTTCGAGGAGGAAACATTTCGCTGTGCTGCATCATTTCATGAGGCCAAACTCTTTAGCGAGAAATGGATGGAATATTCAACATCGTAAAAGGCCATGATGAAAGGTCAGAGTTCGAGCTTCTCACTATGCTGATGCCACAGTTATAACCTTCCATTCCTTTCCCTGTGTGTTCATCTTGTTTTCCCTTAAATACCTTCAAGAAACTTTCTTGAATGACTCCATGAAGCATTAGTTTTGCTACTCTGTGGATGAAGGAGATTCTCCTGAAATTGTTGATTTTCCAATGACTTTCTGGTATTGAAGGTCTTTCAGCTGGATTGACCACTTGTACTGAAGAGAAATTAGATAGAAGCTGATAACAGTAAGAGAGGAGATGAAAGAAAATGGCTTACAGAATTATAGAAAACTCTAAGATGTTTCACAAATATGTAAAGTGAGAAGTAATGTAATATGTAAAGTGTAAAGTACAAGTTGGGCCAGTTAGAGACCAAGTTATAATCTGGGTGTGGAAGCATATGAAGGGTTTCGAGTGAATACTTTGCATCAATCGCCATTAAAGAGGGGATTGATGCAGACATTTATATTAGAATATTATGCTCCTAGGGTCTGTTAATATTGCTGTCCACTATGGCAATTGACAAGGATAGAATGACCAACAAAATCTCCTTTATTGAAGGCAGTTAGTACTTATCCCACGAGTGTGACTGCTACAACATGGGATCAAAAGTTATACCCCATGTTACACATCCTTCTTAAAGGTACACACAGACATTCATATAAAATACATTAGTAAAATGAGTAACATACCCATTCAAATGACCAGCGATCTATAATACAGGTTGGAACTCTCTGCTCTGGCAACTCCTGTGGTCCAACATGTAGTACTAATTAACTAACCCTAACTAAGCTCTAATCAAGATAAAAATTACAAATGCCTGTAAAAATCAGTACCTAATTTATCGACCAGTGAATGTTTGGTGATCTCAGTTGACAGCAATCTTAGCCAGCAGTGATTTGGAGTTATTGAAACTTTGGGTTACTGCAAGTTCTTGGGAATAGAGCAATCACTAGCTCATGGAGTGTCCTGTACATCTGAAATGTCCCTCTGCTCAGAAGTAGCCGATCAGGTCAGCTTCTGTAGTGCAGCATTTTCTGCCGTGTGGCACCAGTCACGTCCCAAAGTCAACAGGCGAGTGTTTCAACCTTTGTGTCTTTAATAATGATTTATACATCGGTAATTATGATCCAGGGTGAATAGTTACATTTAAAGGACAGTAACCAACTGTAAATTAAATGAACCTTCAGACTTTCCAAACTTGTGATATCCCCTTATCTATAAAGGTCATAGGCTGGTTTTACTAAACGTGGCAGATTGGCAAAGGCACATATTACAGTGCCTATAAAAAGTATTCATCCCCCTCCACCCTGGAAGTTTTCATGTTTTATTGTTTTACAACATTGAATCACAGTGCATTTAGTTTGTTTTTTTTACACTTTTCATCAGAAAAGACTCTTACAGGTCGAAGTGAAAACACATTTCTACAAACTGGTCTAAATTTATTACAGCAACACACACCAAAGTTGCTGGTGAACGCAGCAGGCCAAGCAGCATCTCCAGGAAGAGGCGCAGTCGACGCTCCAGGCCGAGACCCTTCGTCAGGACTAACTAACTAAATTTATTACAATGATTAAACACAAAATAATTGATTGCATAATTATTCACCTTCAAGTCAGTATTTAGTAGATGCACCTTTGGCAGCAATTATAGTCTTGAGTCTGTGTGGATAGATCTCTGCCAGCTTTGCACATCTGGATACTACAATTTTTCCTCATTCCTCTTTACAAAACTGCTCAAGCTCTGTCAGATTACGTGGAGACTGAGAGTGAACAGCCCTTTTCAAGTCCAACCACAAATTTTCAATTGGATTGAGGTCTGGACTCTAACTTGGCCACTCCAGGACATTAATTTTGTTGTTTTTAAGCCATTCCTGTGTAGCTTTGGCTTTATGCTTGGGGTCATTATCTTGCTGGAAAACAAATCTTCTCGCAAGTTACAGTTCTCTTGCAGACTGCATCAGGTTTTCCTCCAGGATTTCCCTGTATTTTGCTGTATTCATTTTACCCTCTGCCTTCACAAGCCTTCCAGGGCCTGCTGCAGTGAAGCATCCCCACAGCATGATATAACCACCACCATGCTTCATGGTAGGGATGGTGTGTTTTCGATGATGCCATACATAGCTTACACCAAACATAGTGCTTAGTCTGATAGCCAAAAAGCTCAATTTTGACTTCATCAGACCACAGAACCTTCTTCCAGCTGACTTCAGAGTTTCCCACATGCCTTCTGGCAAACTCTAGCCAAGATTTCATGTGAGTGTTTTGCAGCTGTGGCTTTCTCTTTGCCACTCTCCCATAAAGTTGCCACTGGCATAGCACCCAGGCAACAGTAGTACGCAGAGTCTCTCCCATCTCAGCCACTGAATCTTGTAACTCCTTCGGAGTTGTCACAGGACTCTTAGTGGCCTCCCTCACTAGTCCCCTTCTTGCACGGTCACTCAGTTTTTGAGGTCGGCCTGCCCTAGGCAGATTTACAACTGTGCCATATTCTTTCCATTTCTTGATGATTGACTTAACTGTACTCCAAGGGATATTTAGAGACTTGAAAATTTCCTGTATCTATCTCTTGAACTGTGCTTTTCAATGACCTTTTTGCGGAGATGCCTGGAGTGTTCTTTTGTCATCATGGTGTAGCTTTTTGCCAGGATATTAACTCACCAGTAGCTGGACCTTCCAGATACAGGTGTATTTTTACCACAATCAGTTGCAACACCTGGACTGCACAAAGGTCTCCAAAAACATATCTCCATTTAAAGAATTATGTAACTTCTAAAATCAATTGGCAGCACCACCGATAATTTGGTGTATCATATTAAAGGGTGTGTTAATTATGTAATCAATTATTTTGTGTTTTATATTTGTAATTAATTTAGATTACTTTGTAGAGATTTGTGTTCACTTTGACACGCAAGAGTCTTTCGCGTTGATCAATGTCACCTCCCACCATGCTGATCTTCCCCACACTCTGGGCTCTCAGTGTCTAAGCATTTCCCACTGGTATCTGTGAGCCCCTGAAAGTATACTATGGCAAAGGAGGAAAGGCAGATTCAGCAATGGCAGTGGGGTCCAGGCCCAAGGTGTGTTGATGTGATGGGGCCCGGGTCCTGGTGTGAGGAACGGCCCGATCTTTGGACGCTTTAAATGCTGGGCCAGATGGACTGGAAAGACAGGGTGTAGATTAGAATGGATTAGATTATGAGGACATGCAGTCCTCTTTTATTGTCATTTAGTAATGCATGCATTAAGAAATGATACAATATTCCTCCGGTGTGATATCACAGAAACACAGGACAGACCAAGACTGAAAAACTAACAAAAACCATATAATTATAACATATAGTTACAACAGTGCAACAATACCATAACTTGATGAAGAACAGACCATGGGCACAGTAAAAAAGTTCAAAGTCTCTTGAAAGTCCTACATCTCACGCAGACGGGAAAAGGAAGAAAACTCTCTCTACTATGCCCGACCACAGTTCGACTCTGAGTCGTCCGAAAACTTTGAGCTCCGATCAGCCCTCCGACACTGAGTACTGAGCACCATCTCTGCCGAACGCTTCGACCCCAGCCTCGGTCGCCAGCAGCAGGCAAAGCTGGGGATTGTGGGGCCTTCCCTCCGGAGATTCTCGATTGCACAGTAGCAGCGGCAGTGAACTGGGCATTACAGAAGTTTTCTCCAGATGTTCCTCTGTGCCTTCTTAACGTCTGTCTCCATCAAATCAGAATTGTCCACGGCATCCTACTTACAAATACGATATCATTTCACCGGAGAGCTGCGCGCGCTGTGTCACGCTGCCATCTTCTCCTTCTGCCTCTTTTGGTGTAGGGACCAAAGACAAGAGTTGGGCTGGTTCTGCTCGCTGCTCTACAACACTTACTCTGATTTTTGCGGCACTGAGGCTGACAGTCTGCTCCAGCTGTTCTGGGCTTTGTGTCTGAGGACTCACTTTCCTTCTACATGCTATTTGCTTATTTTTATTGTTTGCATGTGTAACGCGCTATAAGGATTCACTGCTAATGTAATGGCTTCTCTGTAATGTTCACTGCTGAGGTAACGGTTTCTCTGTAGCTGCAATGTTTGGGCTATGGCTGGAGATAACAGGACTTTGGTTTATGCATGTTCGCCAATCAGTGATTGTTGCTCTGTCTTGTGAATCGGAAGGATATTGTTTTCATGGTCTTTTGTCGAGGAGAGAGGAAGAGGGAAGACGTGTGTGGAGAGAGCAGGTAGACCACTGGATGGAGTGGACTGGGATCTGAGGGTCTGAAGTTCGGCAACGGTTGGAGGAGACCGACGGTGGAAGAATGACGACTGAGTGAGCTCCAACATGAACTTTTGACTTTTCCTTGAATTGGGCCCCTTTTTTAAAATTTTCATTACTAACCCTATATTTAGATTAAGATTCATAAAGTTCAATCATTTAATTGCATATGGTGTACTGTCTGATATATTGTGTTGTGGGTTTGTAACATTACACGGCATCCACACAACATGAATTCTCAGTGTGGCGGGGCCAAAGGCTGTTTTCCCCTAGGCAAACACGAACTGGGCGAGCCTGAAGGTTACACATGGTTTTTTCCCTTGCTCTAACATTTGGTGTTTGTCGGTCATTTTTTAATGGGATCTTTTGGATTTCTTGTTTTGTGGCTGCCTGTAAGGAGGTGAATCTCAAGGTTGTGTAATATATACATACTTTGATAATGAATGTACTTTGAACCTTTGAACTTTGAACTTTCTGTTTTCTTCATGTCATCAGTGGCCTCACTCCTCCCCAAATGAAACTGCATTGCGTTCCTGATTAACTTCTCCATGGCAAAGCCAATCCTGTATGTAGAGAGCGTTGCCAGGGTTCTCTCATCCAAGAGTTCAGGTATCAAAGGATCCCCAATGCGCATGTTAAAGTCTTCACTTTGCACTATCTTGTCAATGCCCTTAGCCTGACCATCTACTCACCAGCCATTCCATCTGGCTCTGGGCTACACGTCATATTGCAGTTTTTGGAGCATAATGACCTGCAATGCCCTGCAATGCCCTGCAAGGATTTTACATCATCAGAAGACATTTCAGAAATGGATTAGGGTTTTAGCAAGCTCATCAACATCTCATATGCCTTAGGCCCACTATCGAGAGTAATATCACATTCCCCTTCTCCCAGGTGGCACCATTCTGATTGGTTCTGTGAATGACACCCAGTGACCCCCTGGGTCCGTGAATCAGTGAGACTGGCATTCAGGATCCCACTATGAGTGAATCTGGAGGTCAAGGCCTGGAGTTCAGTGATCGGTGGGTCCTGTGGGCGATGGTAGGAACTGAAGCCCAGGGATCGAATTGGACCTCTGAATGTCAAGGCCCATTGAACGGAACGCTGGATCTGCAAACCTCTGTGTGTCCCTGTCTGCTGGAGGCTGAAGAATACTGACTGTCTGGGGGTTAGAGGACTGTGTACGTGGGTGGGAGGGAGGAACCGGCTTGGTTTGCTGTTGCTGTTTTGTTGTTTGTTGTGTTTTGTGTTGTCCTGTTGAGCATTGTGCACCAGCTGTGTTGGTGCTCGAATATACTGACCCTTGTGTGTGGTGGCTGTTAAAACAAATAAGGTATTTCACAGTATGTTTTGAGGTACATGTGAAAAATAAACTTGAATCTAGAATCTTGATGATATCAGTTGTGCTCAGGAACATCTCCAACTGTTCCATGTCGAGGACAAAAGGTTGAGTCTGATCATTACTCTTGGTAATCTATTCACCTCATCTACTGCCTGTAATCATCACAGCTCTGGCTTGAGAAACCTTTATTATCTCGCACTTTACACCACCCACTTCCAGTAGCAAACCCAAATTCATCCCCAATGAAGTGTGCGTAAGAACTTTTAAATTGACATTCACATTAATCAAGGATGGAGCTCTCAACAAAACACCCTTTACTGAAGAAAGTCTATACTCAGCTGAGACCAATAGATGGTACAGCAATGTATCAAGAGTTGTATTATGTGATACTCATCCTTCTTAAGACTATACTCATCTTTACTACTGGGAGGAAGAATATGCAAAGACAGATATGATTTATGTGGGGAGAGAGGGCATATCAAAGGCTCTACAATTCTTAAAAGGAGAATAAATTGCTCAGCCCAAATAAAAGGAATCCCTATTTCCGAACCTGCAAGAGGACCATAGACTTGTTGTAGGGTTCAGAGGCTTGTGTGCCTCAGTGATCAGAGAGCTATGCTGGCCGGCATCGAGGCATTATGGGTTGGCTCTTGGTAGGGTCACCCATATCAAACAGGTCAAAGGGTAGAGGACAGACTTAAGGCTGATTTATACTTGTGCGTACAGGCTACGCCGTAGGCCTGATTTATACTTTTGCGTAGCCCTACGCCATAGTGCGTCTGCGTCGCTCTGCAATTCTTCGCCAAAACGCTAGTTGGCGGTGGGGTTTCTATGCCACTGTGTTGAGTTTCTTCGTGAGAGACATGGACAAGGAAATGCATTTCAAATATTTTCGGATGTCGGCAGGTAGATTTGACGATTTGGTTCATCGTCTCCAACCATTTATTTTGCATCAGTGTACAGACATGGCGAAGAAAAGCAACCGGAAATGCGTAAGAGGAAATTCGATGCTACCAAGCGGACCAATCACAGTTGCTGCGGTCTGCGTCGCCGCGACGCATGAGTTACATTTTTGGGAAGGTGCACGTCACCCTATGGCGTAGGGTACGCGGTACCTGCGGCGCACATTTCACGCAGAAGTATAAATCAGGCTTAAGAGTGGTTGGCTGGTCCTCCACCTTTGGGGGTTCAGCTCAGGGCTAACAACTCTGACTAGTAAAATAAAATTGTTATGGAAACAGCAGTGAAGAATCTTTTAAGATTTAAGAGGGCCCTGGTGAAGCTCAGCGGCTGCTTGCTGGTGGCAAATAAAACAAAGAAAAGAACTAAATACTTCACTATACGATCACTATAAACAGTAGTCTATAACTTCCCTGTAGGAGTTGAGCTTTTGAACCGCCTGTACAACCTAGCATTTTTGCAGTGGGAACTAAAGGCTCGAAGATGCAGGAGGGCTGCAGCGTGGTGTGTACGGCCAAATCAAAGTGGTGCGGTCCAGGACGGAGTGCGGGGAATGAGCCAACGTTTGGCCGTTCCTGGAGCGAACTTGGAGGCAATTCAATTCCGCAGAACCGAGGGAAGGAGTGGAGCCGGCAGGGGGTCTGGACCTGGGCCTGAGAGTGAGGAAAGATCCGAGTTTTCATCGATTAAAGTACCGAGCCATATTGGAAATGTTGGGTACGGGCCCAGGAGCAAGGTCTGGCCAATTTAAGCCTCCAGTCATATTGAAAGGACAGGGTGGTGGGGCCAGAGGCGAGGCACGCCCGGTTCAAATCACTGCCCGCGAAGCTTACTCGTCTCTGCGCTAGACTTTGACTTGTTACTCCACGACGTTTACTCATTTTTGCACCGAACTGTGGCTGTGGCCTGCAAATATCACAGTGTGAACTCGCATTTGTGAACTTCAGCTCTGAATGCTACTTGCTTACTTGTATTGTTTGCAGTTTTTTCTTTCTCTGTCATTTGGGTGTTGACAATTTTCTTTGGTTTAAATGGGTTCTATTGTTTTTTTTTGTTTTGCGGCTGCCGGTAAGGAATCTCAAGATTGTATAAAGTATACATACTTTGATAATAAATGACTTTCCACGTCTGAGTGCGACGGCATTCCTGGGTCTGCACCCGGGTCTTGCATGACTGACAGTGATGAAAACGGAGGAAGTGACCGGCACGATGATGAAGGAAGCCCTGAACGCAGACAGAGACGGGAGACCTTCATTGCTGCCCTAAATGCCAGTGGCGTAACGGGCAGTCACAACACTAATTCTGAAGAGGAGAAATAGCCAGGCAAAGATTGTTAGCAAATTATTAGAGTATTTATCTGTGCATCTATATAAATCATCATTTTAAAAGATGCATGTTTATCCAATCAGCAGGGACCTGATAAAGAAAGGTTAAGTTAAATTAGTTGGGGATGACTCTATGAGTAATGATTTGTTTTTCACAGAGATAGGAAGGAGTGTGACGCATTTGATGTCATCTTACCCAGATATTAGGAATGCTTTGCAAAGTGCTTGATGATGGACTGAATGGGAAAAGCTCATGGAATCCAAGGGAAATTGGCAAGACCATAAGACATAGGAGTAGAATTAGGCCATTCAGCCCATCGAGTCTGATCTGCCATTTAATCATGGCTGATCCCGGACCCCACTTAACCCCCATACACCTGCCTTCTTGTCATATCCTTTGATTCCCTGACCGATCAGGAAACTATCAACTTCCGCTTTAAGTATACCCATGGACTTAGCCTCTGCATTCCATGACAGAGAATTCCACAGATTCACCACCCTCTGGCTAAAAAAAGTTCTCCTTACTTCTGTTCTAAAAGGTCGCCCCTCAATTTTGAGGCTCTGCCCTCTAGTTCTGAATACCCCCACCATTGGAAACATCCTCTCCACATCCACCTTAGCTAGTCCTTTCAACATTTGGTAGGTTAAGATGGATTAAAATCTGGCTCAGTGGGAGGAAACAAATGAAGTTCACAGCTCTAAGTAAATTTATTATCAAAGTACATATATGTCACCATATACAACCCTGAGATTCAATTTCTAAATCCATAGAATAATAACCATAACAGAGCCAATGGAAGGCCAACTTGGGTGTTTAACCAGTGTGCAGAAGTCAACAAACTGAGCAAATGCAAAAAGAAAGCAATCACAATAGCAAATAAATCAGCAATAAATATCAAGAACATGAGATGAAAAGTCCTTGAAAGTGAGTCCATAGGTTGTGGGAACATTTCAGTGATGGGGCAAGTGAAGTTGAGTGAAGTTATCCCCTTTGGTTCAAGAGCCTGATGGTTGAGGGATAGTAACGGTTCCTGAACCTGGTGGTGTGAGTCCTGAGACTCCTGTACCTTCTTTCTGATGGCAGCAGTGTGAAAAGAGCATGTCCTGGGTGGTGGGAGTCACTGATGATGGATACTGCTTTCCTGTGACAGCGTTGCATGCAGATATGGTCAATTGTGGGGAGGGTTTTACCTGTGTTGGACTGGGCTGTATCCACTACATTTTGTAGGATTTTCCGTTGAAGGGCATTAGTGCTTCCGTATCAGGCTGTGATGCAGCCAGTCAATATACTCTCCACTACATATCTATAGAAGTTTGTCAAATTTTAGATGTCATGATGAATCTTTGCAAACTCCTAAGGAAGTAGAGGCGCTGTTGTGCTTTCTTTGTAATTGCACTTTCATGCTGGGCCCAGGACAGATCCTCTGAAATAATACACAGAGGAATTTAAAGTTGCAGACCCTCTCCACCTCTGATCCTCTGATGAGGACTAACTCACGGTCCTCTGGTTTCTTTCTCCTGAAGTCAATAATCAGCTCCTTGGTCTTACTGACAAGAGACTTTTGTTGTGGCACCACTCAGCCAGATTTTCAATCTCCCTCCTAAACGCTGAGTCGTCACCACCTTTGATTAGGCCTACGACAGTGGTGTCAGCAAACTTGAATACGGCGTTGGGGCTGTGCTTAGCCTCACAGTTATAAGTGTAAAGTGAGTAGAGCAGGGGGCTAAGCACACAGCCTTGTGGTGTACCTGTGCTGATGGAGGTTGTGGAGGAGATGTTGTTGCCAATCCAAATTGACTGGGGTTTGCAAGCAAGGAAATCCAGGATCCAATTGCACAAGGAGGTATAGAGGCCAAGGTCTAGAATTAAAGAAGTATATGGTTAACTGCCTGAAGAGTAGTATTTTGTGGGAGATTTGGCCATTCCAGAGCTACATGAACTGTAGTTTTGGTTGGTTCAGTTTTAGCCCCCTTGCTTTAATGATTTAAACAATGGGGACCATGATTAAAAGATTTGCCTGATGAAACCAAAATTGGCAGTATGACAGTGAAGTTGAAAGGTTGTAGATGGCAAGTAGCAGTGGTCTGACCTGGGCACAGAGGGGCCAATTTGTACTCAGTTTAGAGAAGTGTGACGAATGGATTTGGGGAGAGTAAGCAAACAGTGGAAAACAATGGTGGGATGCTAAACACTGTACAGGATCAGAGTGCCGGCTCACATATCTGTGGAGCAAAAGGACAGTGGCATAAGATAGTGAAGTTAGATGCAATTCCTTGATTAAACGGTCAAAGCATTAAACACAAATATGGGCAGATCATGCTGGAACTGTATAAAGCACCAGTTGGGCCACAGCTGGAGCTTTGTCTACAGTTCTGGTCACCTCATCACAGGAAGGATGTGGTAAAACTGAAGGGGGTGCAGAGGGGATTTACAAGGGTGTTACCAGGATGCAGAATTAGAAAAAATAAATTTCAGCATTGGCAGTATTTTCTTAGCAAGTACTGAAGAATTATATGAATCAGTCAGGGAATGGGGAAAAAAAGAGATTGAAAGGAGATTTAATAGAGGCCTAGGCACATAAAGTGAAAGTATCTATTTTTCTTAGCAGACATGCCAATAACTAGCAGGCATAAATTGAAAGATAATTGGTAGAATTGTGGAAAATCTGCAGAAAGTTTTATTCATTATAAGACTGGTTGGTGTCAGTATTTTATTGGCTGAAGGAGTGGTGGAGGCAGAAACCCCAGCAAGTCCATAAGTGCCTGGAGAATCACACAAAGAGCCTCACCCTGCAAGGCTACTGACAAAGAGATGAGAAGAATGAGTAACTTAATTTGCTCCTTTCTTTCCCATAGGGACACAATTGGCCAACTGCCCACACTTCTGTCCGATTAATTTTTTAAATTACGATTCCACATGAGTTGTTTGCTATTTACACGTCTATTCTGTAAGTTTGTTGGTATTTATTTTGTCACAGTTCTAGCTTCCATTAACTAATCCCCCCTCAACCTGATGTCTTCTGCAGTTGTTGAAACTGTAATTCCAAATCTTGGATGATGAACCACAGATCTGATCCCAGTGCAATGTTCCCACCTGTTTCCAATCTGAGCAACTACTTTTAAGAACTATTCTTTGGTCTTGAAACCCTTTGAAACAGTGCAGTGATCTGTGCATCACCCAGCGGAATTCGGTATAAAACCAAACCTACTGCAGTCCTATGCGTCATGCAGATTTTACAATGTTAAATTGTATACACATGCAAACCACTAGACATACAATACATTGGGCAGCTAGTATATAACACTTTTTTTTGGCGTGTGCGTGCGCTTGCGTCCGTGCATGTAAAATGTTGGCGGGACGATGTCTTTTTCATGCCTTCACAAGGCGCGGAGCGAAAGAGAGAGACTTCCTCACACAGACTTTTCGCAGTATTCTTCCCTTTATTTTACGAGGTCGAGTAGCGATCTTGACACTCAACCCGGCACAGATGGAAAGCGTGCTCGGGAGCGGACCCGACTGGGTTCAAACCTGGGAACCTCTGTTCCAGAGTCCGGCACTGATGTCATTGCACCACCAGCCGGCCCGTACAACATTCTTTTTAATGTTATCGATGATCTCAAACAGGACAGGTCACCCTGTCCATAACAAATCATATGCGACCTAATTCTGTATCAGTAAAAGAGGACCAGTCCCACCCAGAGCCTGTGGCCTTGATCTCCAATGCTTGGACCCTCTGGAAATTGACATGTTTAGTCATTGCTTGTTCCCAGCACACTTGCCCTTCCCACAATACTCCTCTTCATTCCCTCCTCACACATACCCCACCCACATCCCTCTTGAACCTGGGTCTTTGGCGCTCTGCGGCAGTGGAACAATGAACTAAGCCACTGCCTCCCAGTGCCAGAGAACTCTGTTAAATCCTGACCTTGGGTACTGTTTGTGTGGAATTTGCACACTCTCCCTGCAACTGCGCTACTTTCATCCAGTTGCTCTGGTTTCCCATCACGAACCAGAGGCCTACTGGTAGGTTAATTTTAGTCACCTCTTTGTAGGAAGGATGTGAAAACTTTAGAGAGGGTGCAGAGGAGATTTACTAGGATGTTGCATGGATTAGAGAGCATGCCTTATGAGGAAACATTATGTGAACTAGGGCTTTTCTTTTTGGAGCAAAAGGAAGTTGAGAGGTGAATTGAAAGTGGTGTTTAAGATGGTGAGAGGCATAGATAGAGTGGATAGTCAACGTCTCTTTCCCAAGGCAGAATGGCAAATACAAGAAGGCATAATTTTAAGGTGATTGGAGGAAAGTATAGGAGGGACATCAGAGGTAGGATTTTTCCACAGAGTGGTGGGTATTTGGATCACACTGCCTGGGGTGGTGGCAGAAGCAGATACATTAGGGTACAGTTAAGAGACTCATAGATAGGCCCTTGGAAGAATGGAATAGAGGCCTGTGTGGGTGGTAAGTGTTTGATCAATCTTGGAACAGGTTAAAAGGTTGCCACAACATCACGGACTGAATGGCCTGCACTTTGCTGTGATGTTCTCTGTTCTCTGTCCATTGGCAAAAAGCAAGCTGAGTGATGGGTATGTGTGAGAGGGAATAAGTTGGATAGGTTGAGGGATGTGGGGAGTGGCAATATAGGGGCCAGCATGCACTTAATGGGATGAATGTCCTGCTTCTGTGGTTTATTAACTATAAGCCCACTTTCTGAATGATTTTGAAAATAGCTATAAAAGTTTGCTGGGTATATGCAGTCTGATCACTAGACGTTTTTTTGTTTATGACACCATTCTCCTTAAATCTAGAAACTGTTCTGCAGGAGATCAGCAGTTTCTGAGATACCTAAACCACCCCATCTGGCACCAACAATCATTCCACAATCAAAGTCACTTAGATCACATTACCTCCTCATCCTAATGTCTGGTCTGAACAACAACTGAACCTTTTGATCATGTCTGCATGCTTTCATGCGTTGAGTTGCTGCCTCATGATTGGCTAATTGGATATTTGCATTAACACCAGCGCCTTTACTTCCTGAGGAAGCTGAAGAAATTTGGCCTGTCCCCTAAAACCCTCACTAATTTTTATAGATGCACTGTAGAAAGCATTCTTCTAGGGCGCATCACAACCTGGTATGGAAGTTGTCCTGTCCAAGACTGGAAGAAGCTGCAGAAGATCGTGAACACGGCGCAGCACATCACACAAACCAATCTTCCATCCATGGACTCACCTTACACCGCACGCTGTCGGGGCAGCGCTGCCAGGATAGTCAAGGACACGACCCACCCAGCCAACACACTTTTCTTCCCTCTTCCCTCCAGGAGAAGGCTCAGGAGCTTGAAGACTCGTACGGCCAGATTTGGGAACAGCTTCTTTCCAACTGTGATAAGACTGCTGAATGGATCCTGACCCGGATCTGGGCCGTACCCTCCAAATATCCGGACCTGCCTCTCGGTTTTTTTGCACTACCTTACTTTCCCTTTTCTATTTTCTATTTATGATTTATAATTTAAATTTTTAATATTGACTATCAATTTTGTACTCCAGGGAGAATGAAGTACAGAAGCAAATATCGCTGGGATGATTGTATGCTCTAGTATCAATTGTTTGGTAACAACAAAGTATAAAGTATAAACAAGCAGAAGCACAAGTGTACCTAATAAAGTGGCCATTTCATGGCAATTATTTACCCTACTCTCCACTGTACTGTTAATACTGATGAGTTGTATCATTTGTAACAGTTATCCTCTTCCTGAGATTTGCTTTGTTATATATATGTCTGTACAAGACATAGTTGTTTCATTTTATATTCTTGAATAAAGTTTTGAATCTATCCAGAAACATCTGCTGGAAAGGATGTCTTGATATTCAGCACCAGACTCTCATTGCCAAACAGGAGAGGCTGCTGGCATCCATCATCATATATAAAGGCTCTCTCAGGAGCTAGGTCCAAAGGTCGGTTGGCATATGGAAGTAGCCTTCAGCCATGCTTCTGCGAGGCAATAGAGGAGAGAAAACCAAAGGAAAGGGTCACTGCCACCAGTAGACAGGAGATACAGAAGCCTGAAGTCCTACACCAACAGGTTCAGGAACAATAACCTTCTGCAACCATCAACTTTAACCCTACCTGGGCAATGGAATATTACAGACCATCTTTTGCTTGCCTTTGATTTTTTTTTGTACTTTAAGGCTTGATTTTTTCCATTCCACTTCATTGACTTAAGTCTATAATTTATATTCTGCATGTTTTCTGAATCTGCACTTAGTGGCCACTTTATTAGGTACACCTGTGCTTCTGGTTGTTAATGTCCAATCAGCCAATCATGTGGGAGCAACTCAATGCATGAAAGCATGCAGACATGATCAAAAGGTTCAGTTGTTGTTCAGACCAGACATTAGGATGAGGAGGTAATGTGATCTAAGTGACTTTGATTGTGGAATGATTGTTGGTGCCAGATGGGGTGGTTTGGGTATCTCAGAAACTGCTGATCTCCTGCAGAACAGTTTCTAGATTTAAGGAGAATGGCGTGATAAACAACAGAACAACCAGGGAGTGGCGGTTCTGTGGGTGAAAATGCTTTGTTAATGAGAGAGGTCAGAGGAGAATGGCCAGACTGGTTCAAGCTGACAGGAAGGTGACAGTAACTCAAATAACAACGTATCACCAGAGTGGTGTGTAGAAGAGCAACTCTGAAAGCACAATACTCGGATGGGCTGTACATTTTGTATAGGATACTATGCTAAGAACTGGAGTTTATTGAGTTCCAGAGAAAGCTCACAGAGAGAATGTACAAACTCCACACACAGACAGGATTGGAGTTTGGGATCAAACTCTCAGGCAGCAGCTTAACTTGATGCTTCTCAATCACAAAGCCAAAAAGGACAAGTGAAACTCACTGGCCAAAGGAGTGGCACCAGATAATTGAAGGGTGGTAAATATTACTCCTTTTATTTTTCAAGAAAGAGAGCAGGGATAACCCTGGGAATTCTAGAGACTTCAGTGGTGGACAATTAAATTATCGGAGAAGATTCTTACAGGACTTATGAGCTTTGAGGAAGCATAATCTGATTAGGGGTAGTCAGCGTGGCTTTGTGATGGGCTGTTCATGTCTCACGAGCCTGACGGAAGTATTTGAGGATATGACAAAGCACGTTGATGAAGTTAGGGCAATGGATGTGGGATAAATGGATTTTAGTAAGGCATTTTATAGGATTCCCCATGATAGGCTCATTCAGAAAATCAGTAGGCATGGGATCCAGGGAAACTTGGCATGTGGATTCAGAATTGGCTTGCCCCTAGAAGGTTGTAGATGGAGGTCAATGACCAGTGGTGTTCTACAGGAATCTGTTCTGGGATCCCTATTCTCTATGATTTTTATAAATAACTTGGATGAGGAAGTGGAAGAGTGGGATAATGTAGAAATTTATCATAGGTTTCAATGGACACTGACAGCATGCAGAGCTGGACTGAGAAGGGGCAGATGGCGTTCAAACGAAGAAATGAGAAGTGATTCACCTTGGAAGGGCGAATTTGAAGGCAGAATGCAGGGAAATGGCAGGATTCTTAGCAATGTGGGGGAACAGCGTGAACTCGTGATCCATGTCCATAGAACCCCCAAAGTTGCCACACAAGTTGATAGGGTGGTTGAGAAGGCGTATGGTGTGATGGTCTTCATTAGTCGGGTGACTGAGTTCAAGAGTTGAGGTAATGTTGCAGCTCTATAAAATGCTGGTTAGACCACACTTGGAATATTGGTCAGCTCAGGGGCTTTAGAGAGGGTGCAGAGATTTACCAGGATGCTGCCTGGATTAGAGAGCATGTCTTCTCAGGATAGGTTGGGCAAAGTAGGGCTTTTTTTCTTTGGAGCCAAGGAGGATGCAGGGTGACTTAATAGATTTTTACAAGATGATAGGAGGCATATATCGAGTTGATAGCCCGAGAACTTTTCCCAGGATAGAAATAGCTAATACCAGAGGGCATAATTTTAAGGTGATTGTAGGGAAGTATAGGGAGGTGTCAAGAATTTTTTTTATATAGAGTGGTGAGTGCATGGAATATTCTCATGGGGTAGTGGTAGAGGCAAATACATGAAGGGCATTTTAGAAACTCTTAGATACAGGGATGATAGAAGAAGTAGAAGGCTATGTAAGAGGGAAGGATTAGATTGATCTCAGAGTAGGTAAACATATTGGCACAGTGTTGAGGTCCAAAGGACCTGAACTATGCTGTAATGTTCTATGAAACACAGCAAAGAAAAGAAAATGCTGGGGTAGGAATAGCAAGGATGAAAATTTGGAACTTGTAAAAAAACTGAAGAAAGCTCAACTTAAAGCTCATCTTCACCATTCATAGGCATTGTTAGAAACTGTCCCCATGGTGATTGGGGCTTATGTCAAGACAAAGACATCAACATTGTACTTCAACTGATTTTATTAGAAATGATAGTTTACAAATATCTTACATAAACCTAAACCCATAGCATATGAAAGAGGTCCCAAGCATCAATACAGCACTATATTGCACAGTGGAAAAAACAGCTCTCATTTTCAGCTATTTACAGTAAGTGAGTGCATTTCCCCTTGTCTTAATAACACACACAATACCCAATGTGTTTGTTCTGAACTATGCTACATGATCACTGGGTCTCCTGTCCATTGTTTACTGGGATTGTGCGGCTTTTAAGACAATGATGTTATTTTCAAGGGGAAAACATATGTACAAAACAAATATCAAAAAAGGAGTAGCTTCAAGCAGTTCCAGCAGTGAATGGAATGTTAGCTGGGAAACACAAGAATCAAATTAATGAAAGCACACGTACCCCTATGTCCAACTGCCTGTTACAGCTGAATAGCTTGCATGGGGTCATGTTTCATTATGTCTTCTAAGTCTCCCAGTGCTCTGAGGCAGGAGTCTGCAATGCTTTATTTACTAGATGGTTATTTATTAACACCCATTTACTGCCTGGAATAAAATCAGTCTTTAATGTATCATACACGTGCTTCTGTTCCCAAACTCTCACTCCTAGTAACAACTTTGAGTTTTATCTTCAGTTTTAATTTCAAAATATTAACCCTGGGGCTCCTTTGAAAATTTCAAAACAGAGTTCCCTATGTTGTTATTGGGCAACAGCATTAGGGTTATGCAACCAAGATGGACCTTCAATACCAATCTCAACAAGTGGAAGATTCACTCAACTGCATGGTCTCCTGCTGTCCTGATGTTCCTAACCCTACTTCCTGCATGACACACACTAAAGTTTTTCCATTTATAAAGATCTAGCACAGGGAGACCTAATGAACAGGGCACTTGCTTCACGTGGTTGCAAAGACAATCTGAATTAGTCCAGTGCCATCACTAGCAGAGAAATGTTGACTCCACCCACCCCCCCCCCCCACCGGCTACCCAACGGGCTAGCTCCAGATTTGTTACAAGTTAAATCTGGACCCGGGCAGGTGTAAAATCTTGAAACCCACTTCTGTAGATTGTGAAGCAAATGCCCATGGAGTTATTTTCTCAAGCTGGGCCCATCTACGGGATGTTTCCATTAGGTGGAGCTTTCTACTGGAGCTGTGTCGGGTCAGTGTGAGACTGGGAGACAAGATGATTGTGACCAGCAGATACAAGAAATCTGAGGATATTTAAATCAAGAGAACATCTCCTTAGTAGTCATAGATTTCATTGGACACACAAAGCAAACAAGCTAAAAACCCACAAAGCACAAAATACTCTGTACAGCCACATTTCTTATGAAAGGCCAAAGGGGTACAAAGCCCTTCAGCACACAAGAGAATATTATACAGTAATAATACAAAAATAACATTCCAGTGCGAGTTTGTTTGTTCCTGGTTCCTCCATCTGTCCCAGTACAGTCTGTAACCTTTGCAATTGTGTTGGAGAAAG
Source organism: Mobula hypostoma (assembly GCF_963921235.1). Classification (NCBI taxonomy): domain Eukaryota; kingdom Metazoa; phylum Chordata; class Chondrichthyes; order Myliobatiformes; family Myliobatidae; genus Mobula; species Mobula hypostoma. Next base: position 89,885,804 of record NC_086097.1, read on the forward strand.
TTGAAACCAATGTTAAGCCAACTGCCTCAAGGGAGCCATTTCACTTAAAGATCACGTACAAAGATCTCAACCATGCCAGCAAGGGGATAGATCCTGGAGGTTGTTTTCTTCTACGTTGGTCACAATATTAGAACAACAGACCTGTCCTTTTTAGTCTGACAGTTCTATTCTGTCTGTCAGGTAAGATTTGCCCCTCTCCCCCACAATGATTACTAGAACAGTGAATCAACACAGTAATTAAAAGACAGCTTGAGACTAACAGATCGGCTGGAATGTTGGCTCGATGTCCTGTGATGCTGTTTTAAATTGGGAACAAGTGGTAAAGTAAGTGGGATCAGGGCAAGTTGGCTCCTTCTTACTGAGAACCATCACAGTGCTGAGGACTCAGGTGCCACTTGTTCTTCAGTGACCTCTGCTCAAGGATGATATCTGAATAATGTTGACTTTAATGAAGAACAAATTGGGTACTCAGGGCTGGGAGAAGTCCTGAAACTTTAAAGGGGGGTCAAAAGTCTTGAAACATCCGAGCACCAAAGGGTAAGAACTGATAACATGTATCAAAAACGAGAGGATAAAATGTGTTTTAAACAAGATTTGAGGGGAAGTTTTTACACGTTGATGTCTGAAATCATTGCCAGAGGAGGTGGTGGATTCAGATACAAATACGGTACTATTTTGAAAGGCATTTAGACAGGCACTGTTTAGACGTGGGAGGATATGGCCCTAATGTAGGCAAATTGTATTGCTATATATGTGCAAAATGATTAATATTGACTGATGCAAAAGGGCCAGATTCCGTGCTGTATTTATCTGTACCTCCATGGAGTATCTGAACTGGACACATATCCGGGTTAAACCATGGCCAACAGTTAATGATGGTCTGTCAATTGATTTTTCAAGATAAGCTAAATAGTGACTTTGCCAATAGACCATGTTTTGAGTACTAAATATTGAACAAAAATTCATAATCGGGACGTTCATCACAACGCATGTCACACAGGAGGCCTTCTTACTGACAAGATGATGCCATGTTGTTCAGTGCATGAAACAAATACTGGTGATAATCTTTTGTTTATGATGTGATGTACAGCTCCAGGAGGGGTGTGGTAGAAGTCCAAAGTCTTCAGCTAATCTTACTGTAGCCAATCCAAATGAATTTTATTCCCATCATGTCACGTGAGTACCTCCTCATCCATAACCTTTTAAACTACCTCACTAGATTCTGAGAAATGGGCTATCTTTCTCTGCTGTTAAATTCACAACCCACTGTTTATGATACCCCTACTAACATGGGTGATATTCTTAATAAATGACTTTTAAACTCATCCAATTTGTTGTGTGTTTCATATAGATGTTTGTTTTTAACAGTCGCCATCTAAACCAGAGGCTCCCAACTTTTTTATGCCATGGACCCCTACCATTAACCAAGGGGCCAGGGGTTCCCCAGATTGGGAACTCCTAATCTAAATACTGTTTAGTAGGTGCAGTAGTTGTACGCTTTCCCCAACTGCCCACCCCTCCCTGCTTAACATTACTGATTATAATTCCCCTGAGAGCGGTTCTGAATAAGGTGCACTTCCATGCTGAGGATCTATGGAGATTGGGAGAAGGCCTCAACGACAAGTCTTATCTGTGTTGGCTATCCTGGCCGGCTTTTGAACAGCAGTCATTAAGTGGTCAATGTGTAAGTAGCCCGAGGAAGTCCCAATTGGAAGAGAAGTGGATTGGCAAAGATACAGGTCAGAAACAAAAGCACCCAAGGAGCTCAGAATGTAACGGTCCTCTCGTATGTAATGTGAGTTGTCTGCCATTCTAAAACCATGCGGATATAAATATGTAATGATGATGATTAATGTTCTGGAGATGGTTTTGCACTACCTTGCAGCTCAGATGGCTACTGAGCACACTGTTGATTATAAGGTCACGTACAATCTGCCACTCAGTGGGGGAAAGAATGGACTGTGCAGTAGTACATATTTTGTCTGATTGTAGTCGATACGCAAGTACCTTGTTGAACTATGCATTCTTTATCCCTTGTTTCCACTTGGCTCTGGCCCTTGATACAAGTCAGTCCTTCAGATTTAACTTCATTCCTCTTGAAGCTTTGCAAGTAAAGGATGACTAAGTGGGATGGGGAAGGGGCTTGCTACCAAGAATCGTACATTTCTCTTTTTCCCTCCTGCAGACCAACTCGAACTTCTCAAACCAACAATAAAAACGTCTCGCTGCTCGGCTAGGAAAGACACCAAACACCTGCGCTGAGGTTATTGCTCCCCCACCCCCACCCCCCGCACACACACACTGAGCAAGCAATTGAGTGGCCTTCGCTGAACGAGGCCATGCTGCCAAGAGGACAGTGAGCTGAGTGGAGGACAGTGATGACTTGGCTGGGAGGGCTTTACCGCACTCAACAAAGGCAGTTCCTTTTAACTGATGCTACAGGGAGCTGTCCCAACGTCGGGGAGAAAGCATCACTCTTCCTACATAAGATCGCTATGTCCACTTCACCAGTGGTTGGTTTCAACTGCACCAGCACTGTCTTTCTCTCTCTCAGTACCAACCTTGGGGTGCCCGCTTCAGGATGTGATTGTACAGGGCCACTCCATTCGAGCTGGTGTTGCCGCCCCAACGAATTGCAGAGAAATTGCACACCAGAAAAAAATTAACTAGACCACTAATACACAAAATAAATTATATAGAATAAATTAGAGCAAAAAAAAAGGACTTTCCTTGCACTTCTTACAAGGCTGATGTCAGCAGTCAGTGATCAACATCTGTGTAGTTTCTTAATCATTTGTCCATTCCCTAGGCAATTCTTTTGCGTTAACTGGCTCAGTGTTCAATGATTGCAGGAAACATTTGTTCACTTTTGTAAAATGACTGCATCCATAAAACCTGCCTGAACAGTATAACTGCAAGCATTTGATCTCATTCCTCCTGAGCAAATGTTCCAACTCTTCATCGGCGTGGTGCGAGTGGTGGATTGCCAATAAATGAAGAATCAAGGGAGGAGGAGGGTGCTTAAAAGTGGCTCTCTACCCCTGACAAGTCACTTGTAAAGGAAGAACCATGAAACAATCCACTAAAAGAGCGGCCCCATGAAGATGATCCTATGTACATGTGCATTAACGTGTTTGTTCATGCATTGTTTATCCTCTGGAGGGCTAAGACACAAAAGCCTGAAGATTGAAGCCAATTGCATCAATTCCTTAATCACGAGTTGAGTCACACTGGAGATTTTTGCCAGATGAAGTCACACCCATTAGGAAAATGGCCTGCAGAATTTTGGGTGTTGATCCGCGCAGTGTGTCCTGTTGTTTTGAAGACGTCAGTCACACTGCTAATGATGTCACCAGTTGCCTACCACATTGCTGCAGAAGTTGGAGGTTCTGGGTATAGGTCATAAGCTGTAGGATCGGGACTAGTGTCAAATGGGTGATTGATGGTCAGTGCCCGCTTCCATGCTAACTCTTTCTAAGATTCCATGGTGTCTCACTCACATGAAACACAGCAGTGATGCAACAATTGAGAAACTTACATGCTGTCACCCAACTCTCTGCCCCATCCCATCTCCAGAACTGCACTGGTCCCATTTTAGTGCAACGTCACCACAGAGCCCTTTCTAATATATGTTTGGCCAACCTTGCAAAACTGCAAAGGCATTGGTGTCATGGGCAATATGGTTAGAGAACTAAAAGAGGATGACCTCCAATGTCTTGGCAGATGACTGTTGGAGTTTCCACATGCTCCCCTCACGTACTCTGCCTGTGACTCCCTCCAGCCTCGCTGCTACTCGATCTGTCATCAGACTCCAAGTATAGATTGCTTATCTCCGGTTGACAATCCCTTCAAAGCTGAAGCTCAGCTCCCTTTAATCACAAGGCAACTTGCGTGATCTTCTGTTGCCAAATCTACAGTGTACCCAATGCATCCTGGGAGCCTGCAAGAATTAAAGACTGTTCTCCAGGAGACTGCTGCAAGCATATCTGAGGGGAAATTCAGAGAAAAGAGGGTTGTTATGTGGAATATTGATAATAGTGATACTATTAATGAACCAAGGAAATGATGTTTGATGAACATTAAGTTTATTGCAGAGGAAAAGGATAGCGTGCCAGATGGGCCAACAATTAAATCAGGAATAAATAACTATAAACAAAAGTAATCAAATAATGACACTAAAAAGAATGAAAATCCCCCAGCACCAGATGGCTTGCTGAGCAAAGATTTAAAAGAAATGGGTGTGAAGTGCCCTTTGTTAATTCTCCAAAATTAGTTTGACTTAGAAACTGTAACTGCTAGAAAAATGGTAGGTATGACAATAATGGACAGGGGAATTTCTGTGCATGTTTTTTTATACAGATCCAGGAAGCATTTGACAATAGACTGTTAGTGAATGCAGGTCACTGAGTGGAAGGCAAGTTATGCACTAGTTCAGGATATGAGAGGGCAATAGGAATCTATTCACTTTGGCTAAAGTGGACCACTAGAATCTGTATTAGGCTCTCTACTATTCACAATATTTATTATTGACTTTGATGAAAGCAGCATACTTGAGTTTAGCAAGATCACAAATATATGTGGCATGGTTCTAATCTAAAATCATTGATCTAAGCACTAATTCTGCATTGACATAGTCTCAGTGCCCGAGCAACTTCCAGCTAGAAGCCCACCGTTCTACCTTGACTAAGAAGAACTGTGAGCAGGAATGGGCATCACATCATCGGAGAGATGTACTCTCAGAGAGTTAATCTGTGAAGAAATGTGACATAAACTAGGGTTATACGCCGTGGAATCTAAAAGCTGAAGGGTTAATTTGAATGGAAGTTTTCCATATACAGGAAAAGTGGAAGGAGGGGAGTATAGGACTAGAAAGTGTAAAAAAAGCAGGAGCAAGATCATTTAGGAGTGAAATTCGGAAACACTTCTATATTCTAAAGGTGAAAGCAGTTTGGAACATTTCCACACATGAGAGGTTGTGGGGCTATTTGGTCATTTTAAATCTGAGATTGATATGATTATTGTTAAACGCAGGTATTAGGATGTTAAAAGATAGTATAATGCCTTGGTAAAGGTTTTACTGCTAATGTAATGGTCTTTACGTAGTTAGATCACAGATCTGCCACCTCACAATGAATCGTAGGAAAGGCTTGAGCAGATAAGTGGTCAGTGCTCCTATAGTCTTTGCCCAAATCTAAGTGGGCAGCCTTTGACACATTCCTAAAACCTGCTCCAATGCATGTATCATCCTTCAACAACAGAGCACAACTGATGCCTACTTCTTACAGATCATGGAGAGAATGGGAAAGGAGAGAGAAATTGAATAGGCAGAGAGTGAGAAATAATAAAGGGAGGAAGAGCAGAGGGGAAGGCATGAGGAATGAAGTGGAGAGAAAAATGCACATTTAAAGAAAGGTGTTAAGAAATGGAGAGAATGAGATAGCAAAAGAGGTGGAAAGCCTCAGGAGGGAAAGGAAAAGATGAAAGATGGAACCATCATAAAAAGATGGGGAATGTTTAACTGAAAAGATAGCGTGAGATTAAACATTTTGGATGAAGCATTAATTGCAACTGGCAGGCCATGATGACAGGATCAGATAAGGACTAAAGCTTCCTGCACACCAACCCACATCCCACTAATTAAAATGTCTGGAGCCTTTCATTAGCCCTTTCCTCCTTTTACTTCTCTAGAAAACATTGTGATCTATTTGGAAAAAAAACAATAGGCAGATATTATTTAAGTATAACAGAGAGGGAGAGACTGCAAGGAGCAAAAAGCCTGTACAGTTTACCTGAACCTGAAATGAGGCCAGAAAAATTATACCAAATACAGATTTCATTTCACTTGGCTGATCATAGAACCAGTCATCTATCTAAGCAATAGGTTAACAATGCAAACATGACAGAAAGGAATGACCTATTGTAGGTATCTGGGATTAGCTGTGATGGGTCTAACTCCTGGTATGGGTGTGGTGAGCAGTATAGCTCCATGATTTTTCTGTTTGATTACAAACCAAGGCCTGGTCATCACTTGGCACATTTGTAGAGACTGGTATTACTATTAGGAACGAGCTTCCAGTATTATTGAAGTAATATATTGGCCCAATTGGTGTTGTGATTTAAAAAATAATGTAGCCAATTTGTAAACCATAGATTCCACAAAACAGGAGAGCAACAGTGGCTTGAAACTCTGGTTTTCATTGATGTTTTCAGAAGGATAATGTGTATTGTAGCCATGATATCAGGTGTATGTATATATTTACTGCGGTTGGATAGATTTTTTGCATAGTAGGGGAATTAAGGGCTATGGGGAAAAGGCAGGTAGGTGGAGATGAGTCCATGGCCAGATCAGCCATGATCTTATTGAATGGCGGAGCAGGACTGATGGGCCAGATAGTCTACTCCTGCTCCTATTTCATGTTCTTATGTATACCTCCTCCAAAAGTGTCATGGGATCTCTTCAGTCCCAGAGAGTAAGCATGGGCCCAGTTTAAGACTTCATCTGAAAGGTGGTTCCTCTGCCAGCTGTCCCATAGTATTGTACTGGCATTCTGAGTGCAGTTTCTCTGAAGTAGATCCAGACTGACCATCTTTACTGGACGTTGTTATTGTTTTACATTGCTCTACCTTAAGGAACTGTGCAGTGATCTGATCTGTACAAACAGTATGGAGGGAAAGCTTTTCACTGTGTCTTGGTACATGTCAATAATAAACCAATTCCAGTCCCGCAATCTGACTATAAAGCCATCGAGATCGTCTGGCTGTGCAGAAGTGCTGAGCATCCTGGAGCCTTATTTAGTGAGGTATTCATGATTATTAAGAAACATTTTTTCCTTAAACCTCATACTAAAATAAGCAAATTGATGCTTTTCTCATGTGAAAGTGTCGCAAAAGCAGAATGGCAGAAGGACTGAAAAGACAGTAAAAGAGAAACAACGATGAGAGAAAATATGGGTGGAATGGGGTCCATCATAAACTCAGCCGTCTTTCTTCCAAATTCGCTTGTAAGCTGTCTCAATTTAGAAATTCTTTTGTGTAGCACAGCTTCATTTTTGTGGGTTCATCTTGAAGGGATATGGTCAAAATTCTGGGGAGTGTTGACTTAATATTTGGCTCTGGTAGGATGTCAGTGGTTTTTGGTCCTCATGTGTATAACGTGCCCAATAGTGTTACAACTTCTACCTTTCCTGTGATGCAGAAACCTGTCCAAGACGCAGCCCTCTCACGCAGAAGCAGGCAGTTGCAATTACAGTGTGACCATAATAGGAATATGCTTGCTAACTCTGTAACTGTGGGCTTTAGTGTGTGGATCCCCTTAAAAATAGATTACCTTTCAGATTTGTACCTACCCTTCATTCCCAGCCAACACTCCCTCACTGCTAGTTCTCCTTCATGATCAGGTTACAACTTCCCCTTAGGAAATCCACAACTTCCACTCCCAGTGTCCAACTCTTCCCAGCAGATGCCTCAACATGTCCCTCAAGATCAGTCCCCACATAACTGCAACTCCCACAATCCCAATTACTAATTACGTATCCTTGGGCATCTCTTACCCGAAACCCCCCTCCCACCCTGCGACCCACCTTTATTACGTGACCAGCACCACAACAGAGCTAATGGTGTGCATGTGCAGCCCCAGACTGATTTTCTTGTACACGTTGCTCTGGCCTTGGGCTTGATAGGACATTGTAGAGGGCAGGTCCACAGGCAGGTGTCACTGGTGTGGAAGTATTTTCAGGATTTTATGTCTTAGCTTCTCCATTGATGCTTTTGAGACTAACTTTTGTACAAATCCAACTGTGTATATTTGATCTCATTTCAGTCTGTGCATGTAAAGTTTTGCACAAGGACTAGAAGGTGAAAGGATTGCTCCAAACTGTACATCCATTTACCAGAGAATACTGCTCACTGCGCGCTTTGTTTTTTAAGTGCGGGTGCCATTGCTGGTTTCAGCAAACTGCGGTCTTACATCAAATGCTTGAATATCATTATATGTTCTTACACAAATATATATTTTGAAAATATGGTACATCATGGAGCCACCTTTTAGCAAAACATTCTTGCCAGCGCTTTTCCCCGTTCTAGCTCATAAGAGAAAACCAACCTTGTCACTTGATCTTTACCTTCCTGGGAGTTAACAGTGCCCCAGGAGGCTGCAATCAAATCCTTAACTATTAAGGTCTAGCTCTGCTAACATGTAGAAACATACTAAAGGACTCACTGCATAAAGCCTGTAGATTCTTAATGCTGTGATGCAGGGAGAGTCCGCATGGGTAAACTCTACATTAGTGACTGGGTGTAATTGAACACACCAGATTGATTGGCACAACATATATGTTTACCATCATGTGTGGTATCGGTCTGAAAATGGTCAAACCAAATCGGGAAAGGTTGGATAGCCAGAATTTCCAAGCTGCAACAGCATTTGCTGTGCCATCTGTACTCTAACTGTTTACAACCTAGGTATCTGATCCCAGAATTTGGAAACAAGATTGATCTATGAACCTGGTGTAGTCATACTCAGCTCAGAGTGTAAGCTTACATGGAGAATGGGATCATGGCTATACTGGATGTGATAAAGAGGGCCAGCTACATCAAATGGGAACAAGTCCATGATCACTCACACTACCTATATTTGCCCACTGGGTCCAGTACTTATATGAGTCATTGAGTGTCACTCTACACTCTCCTTTCAAAAGAGCACCTAAACGTGGTCACTGGCATTGGCCAGACGTTGGTGGGCTGCTATTAGAAATGGGATGCTTAAGGTTGCTATGCTGTTGGTAATCTGGGCCCATTTAAAGGAGTGGTCACAAAGATGGCTGGGATGTCAAGATATGCACGGATCAAACCAAAAGACAGAAAATATGTCATGCATGTCGTGTGACTCTAACCCAGGGCAGAACCCAAATCATTGTTGAAGATTCCAATTATTCCTGCAGTGATGGGCAAGTTCAGAGCTTGTGCATTATTGACTTCTTCAAGTGTCATGCAAAGACTGCCTTGAGCATAACCTCATTTCAGTAAACAACTTCTGATCAGTTTTCAATAGTTATTGGGAATGGGCAAAGCCTTGCAGTGTTGGGTTTCATCTCCAAGAATCAGGATTACTGTGGGTGTAGAAATGACCACCATTCAAGATTTTGTAAGAAGTGGAGTGATTAGAGGAGCTATGGCTCTAAGTGCTCCAGACTTTTCTCAACAACTTTAAAAATTAATCAAGTGGGTCATGATTTTGTGTTGCTGATCTTAGCTGTAAAATGCCTTGGCCAGGGAGGAAAGCTTCAAAACTTTAAGCTCCCAGCAGTTCTAACACAATGGTCTCCAGAAGTGACTGATGAATGAGGCTTGTTTATGATGTCATATCTAACCATATCGAAGACCCATTGGAAAAATTGGCCAAAACATCTATCCCTAATAATAAAAAAAACATTCAGCAAAGAAGAGAACCCGATGCAAAGAGGAAACATCTCTTAATGAAGACTTTGAACTGAGAGTTAGTCAAACCAGAATCTCCCTGGAAGCTACACTTGAGATTAGTGACAGGGTTTGATTGTTCTGGCAATCAGATTCCAACTCTGTGATGAATGAAAGTTGATAGGTTCACTCTTTAACCCAAATACTTGCAGCCAGATACATTCTGTAGCACCATCAAACCCAACAAGGGAGAGGGTGAACAACCAGGGAAGAATGCGCAATTCCTGACTGTTCAGTCCTTGAAGGAACCTTTGATTATCATTCTTTCTCTTCTGTCCATCAAACATGATTAAAACAAATTTTAATAAAACAATTATTGCTGTGCAATATTTTTCATTTCCATCCAGAAGCTAATTAAGTTTTCAAGGGAAAAAGAGAGGAAAGCTCTCAATAATGGAGATTCTGTTCTGGACAGTCTATGACTACTGGCCTGCCAGAATGAGGATGCTTCAGGTTTGAATGTCAAGAGAGCTTTAACTTCAAAAGTGACCATAACACAGAATCCTAAATTAACCATTGACAAGTGAAGTTTTCAGCAGGATCAGAGGAGACGGTGGTGTCTGTGTACCAGTGGGCAGTAACATTTAAGCACTGCATCCTTAACCCCTTTAGTGAGAACAGTTCTCAAGGACATTTCCTTTGTTAGGTCTTACAAGATGGTGAGTTGGAGGGTGCTGGTGATGGTGGGTGTGGGCCCTGGAACTGGAGGTGGGTGGGGGGGAAGATGGTGGAGAACAGAAACAAAACATAGATTAAGCCTCAAAGGGATTACACATCAGTGAATCCAGCTGCTTCACCGAAGAACTAAAAACTCTTTGGTACGACTTTGATGGATTGGTGTAAGGCGCCTCGAAAATTTGTTCCTCACTGTCACGCTTGTTGGTGCTTTCTATTGTCGATGTTAAAACTGAGGCTGGGAAGGAACTGAGAGAACGGAGCACAATGTTCTTTGCCACCCTCAGAGGCATCTCATCAGGAGCCCGGCTCTTGAAGGAAGAGGCACTGCTGGCAGGTGAAGAGCACGTATTGCTGAACAGTGCTTAGTGGAGATCAGTGGTAAATAATGCAGTATTTCCACACTATGTTTATATATAATATAAAGAAACACCATCCGACCAGCGGTGTGCATCTTCAAACCCGTGCTTTTTGTTCTCTTGTTTAGTGCCATTCGCAGTACGTTCCAACAGTTGGTTTCTTCAGCGGAGGGGGAATGCCGTTCAACCTCGCCGTTGACCTGCAGCCTCCACGTTCTCGTCTGGATCAAAGATTAAGGCAAAGATGAGAACCAGGAGCCTCCACCAGAATGGCTGGTCAGCACGATTTTCATTTCTGTTCCTCTGTGGAAGAAGAAGAGACCTCTTTATGAGAAAGTTTAGAACATTTCACAAGACTAAATAGTTCAACGTATAATAACATAAGCAGACTGATGAAAAAGGCTTTTGCAGTGCTGGCCTTGATCAGTCATGGAATTGGGTATAGAACTTGGGATGTTATGTTGCAGTTTTACAAGACGGTGTTAAGGCCACATTTGCAATATTGTGTTCCAGTTTTTAAGGAAGATGTCATTATGCTGGAAAAAGTTCAGAGAAAATTTATGAAGATGTTGCTGGGAGGCAGGTGAGTGAGTTATGGAGCAGGTTACGACTGTTTTCATCGGAGCGTGGTGATAATCTTATCGAAGTGTATAAAATCCTGAGGATCATAGGCAGAGTGAATGCACACTGCCTTTTTCTCAGGGTTGAGAATCAGGAACTAGAGGTCCTAGGTTAATGGGAGAAGGAAGAGATTTAACAGGAGCCCGAGGAGTAAGTTTTCACCCACAAGGTGCTCTCTATATGGAATGAACTGCCAGACGAAGTGGCTGAGGTAGGTACAATAATAACATTTAAAATGTACAAGGACAGGTGGATAATATGGGAGGTTTAGATTAGAGTCAAATGCGAACAAATGGGACTAGCTTAACTGGGGATCTTGGTTATCACAGACTTGTTGGGCTGAAGGGCCTTATCCTGTGTATGACTCTATTAACAAAAATAGGAGCAGGAGTAGACCATTCATCCCCTCAGACCTACCTCACTATTCAAATGGTCATGCTGATCTGCCCCAGGTATCCTATGCCAATTCTCCACAGTCCCCATTTCCCTGAACTTCTAAAAAATCATCTATTTCCCCTTTAATTAATGCCTTGATTAGCTTTCATGATCTTCTGGAGTAGAAAATTTCAGAGGCTCTCTGTGCTCTGTGCGAATTTGCCGGGGTTTTAAAGTGTTCACATATGCTTGAAAGCAACATGGCATTTTGGATTTTTGACACTGCTTCAGTTTAAGAAAAACCCAATTACGAGAGGCATCTGATGACCTAGGGGTAGGATTGAGGAGGAGATGGTCATAGGAAGGTCGGAATGGACATTAGTTGATGATCTTTCACCATATGGCACAGCTGATCCTCGGCTTGCAAGGAGCACTGATGTCTAAACCCTATTTCTGCATGCACCTATAGCTTACGCATCTCTAGTCACACACATATACACCCACACACACAGACACCACACCCATAATATCCAGATTTATATTTCCACACCTCACATCCATATAACCATGCTCCTCCATCCATCTCAATCTCCATGTACTCTCCTTATTCCACCTACAATTGGATAGAGTCCAAGTTTATCCAATGCTTCAAGTCCACCTTACACCTATGAATTGCTACCACCCTTCATCCCTCATTCACACCAAATGACCATACCTCAATGTCTACTCCACACACATCTACAACCATAACCCAACTGCCATGTGCATCTCACTGCCCTTCATCCTTCTGACTCAAGCCTTTACTTCCTCGCCTACATGTACCCACCCTACCTACACCCAGGTATACATTCAGAAGTAGGTAAAGCTGCTTCCGCAGAGCTTCAGTGACCCGAGTCCATTTCTGACCTCCGGTGCCGTCAGTGTGTGGAGTTAGCAAGTTCTCCCTGAGACCATGGGGGGTCCACCACCCCCCACCCTCCCCACCAAGTGCTCTGTTTTCTTCCATGTCCTAGAGAGATGCAGATTGTAAGATAAATAACCACTGTTAAATTGCCCCTAATGTGTGGGTGGCTCATGGAATCTGGGCGGGGCATGGGAATTTGGGGGCAATAAAATGGGATTAGTGTAAATGGGTGGTTGATGGTCAGCACGGACTTGATGGGTTGAAGGGCCTTGTTCCCTGCTAGACCACTTTACATAGACACCCCATCCCCTAAAAGGCATATGAACAGGCATCCATGCAAGTGTTTGAACCTACACCCCTTCATACAAGCACTGTCGTGAAAAATTACAATCATGCATCAATTTGCCAACAGCTTAGCTACCTGGAGAGACATTAGAACCTGTAAGTTCATAAATGTTAAAGAGCATACTCTTGGATGTTTACAAAATTATAAGGAATTAAAGAGAAAGGAGAAGCTCTTGCCACATGCGCAAGTGGCAATAATCAGAGGGCCTGGATTTAAGTTGAATCGCAAAGGAAGCGGTGTGAATGTGAGGAGATTTTTATCTTGTTTTGCCTCCTATTGTTGTGAGCTGGAATCCACCATCACAATCATATTCAGCAATGACTTCGAAAGTGCATTTGGAAAGGAAAAGGAAAGTTTAGGTGGGCCGTGGAGCATGAGCAGTGGAGAAAAACTGATCAGGAAACTCTTTTCAAACAGTAACGCAGTGCTAAGCAACCACCTCTACACTTTATCACTCTGCGTTAATTCTTGTTCGCACAGCACTTGGACTGTGGCTGAGCATTCCCCAGAGTTAAACCATGATAGTGTTACAAAACATTCACTAGTCAAAACAAACTTCAGCATTGTTCATATCCACAGGAAAAACACTCTGGAGAGCGTGGCCCTGTTAAGACCAAGTCGCAGCTGAGCTGGTGTTGTTGGCACTGGGCTACAAAGACTCAGTGCTTCAACTGAGGTTAGGTGCACGCTTGAGATCTGATCACATGACTTCCTGGGAAACTTTGCTGCCATTGGTCCATTCTCACCAGATTCTCCGTCACTCACAGAGTCATACAGTATGGAAACAAGTTTTTCAGCCCACTGAGTCCAGGGCAACTATCAATCTCCCATTTACATTAACACCATCGTTAGTACTATCTGTTATTCGTACCCATCAACTCACCCCTCCACCCACTGATAACGCCAGTCACCTACACAGTAGGGGCAACTTACATTTGGCAATTAGTCTCCCAACTTGCACAGCTTTGTGATGTGGAAGGATACCTAGAAGAAACCTACACAATCACAGGGAGAACATGCACACTCCACACAGGCAGCACCAGGGGTCAGATTTGAATATAGTTGCTGTAGGTTTCACTACATCATTCCCATCCCCACCATTACTGTACTGTTACATATTTCAATGGACAGGATTATGGGGTAAATATTGGAAGCTCGAAACAAATCTCTTGGTCTTTCCCTACATGAGTATCGACAGGTTTGTGATTTTCGGGTGTCTGCTCTTGTTTGCAAAATTGCCACGTGTGCTGATAGATGGAGTCCAGAGAGGGAATATAGAGTTCAACACATTCTATGTGGCATTGGATGAACTATCCTGGGTCTCAATTCCTCTTTTGTGTCAGTACCCAGAGACCTTTAATAACTCCCACAGCCTATGATGACCCTATGATTTCAATCTCTGAGACCATCTTTCAGGAGGGTGAACGCACAGAAAGCATGCAGTCCAGATGGGGCACCTGGCCAAAACTTGTCCTGATCAACTGTCTGGAGTGTTCACCGACATCTTTAACCTCTCGCTTCAGCAGTCTGACAGATACACCTGCTTCAAGCAGGCTGTAATTATACCAGTGTTTGAGAAAAACATGGTGACCTGCCTCAGTGACTATCATCCAGTAGCAATTACACCCACTGTGATCAAGTGCTCTGAGAGGTTGGTGATGAAATGTATTGACTCTTGCCTGAAAAGAGACTTGAATCTGCTCCAATTTGCCTACCGGTGCAACAGATCCACACCAAACGCCCTTTCATTGGCTCTTCACTCAACCCTGGAACATCTGGACAGCAAAGATGAATAGTTCAGAATGCTCTTTATCGACTACAGCTCAGTATTCAACACTCGTCCTCTCAAAGATAATCAATAAGCTCCAAGACCGTGGCCTCAATACCTCCCAATGCAATTAGGTCCTCAATTTCCTCACTTGTAGACCTCAGTCACTTTGGATTCGTAACAAGATCTCTACAATCTCCATCAGCACAGGTGCACCACAAGGCTGTGTGCTTAGCACCAAGCTCTACTCACTTTATACTTATGACTGTGAGGCTAAGCACAGCTCCAATGCCATATTCATAGAACCATAGAAACTACAGCACAGAAACAGGTCCTTTGGCCCTTCTTGGCTGTGCTGAACCATTTTCTGCCTAGTCCCACTGACCTGCACACGGACCATATCCCTCCATACACCTCCCATCCATGTATCTGTCCAATTTATTCTTAAATGTTAAAAAAGAACCCGCATTTACCACCTCGTCTGGCAGCTCATTCCATACTCCCACCACTCTCTGTGTGAAGAAGCCCCCCCTAATGTTCCCTTTAAACTTTTCCCCCCTCACCCTTAACCCATGTCCTCTGGTTTTTTTCTCCCCTTGCCTCAGTGGAAAAAGCCTGCTTGCATTCACTCTATCTATACCCATCAAAATTTTATATACCTCTATCAAATCTCCCCTCATTCTTCTACGCTCCAGGGAATAAAGTCCTAACCTATTCAACATTTCTCTGTAACTGAGTTTCTCAAGTCCCAACAACATCCTTGTAAACCTTCTCTGCACTCTTTCAACCTTATTTATATCCTTCCTGTAATTTGGTGACCAAAACTGAACACAATACTCCAGATTCGGCCTCACCAATGCCTTATACAACCTCATCATAACATTCCAGCTCTTATACTCAATACTTCGATTAATAAAGGCCAATGTACCAAAAGCTCTCTTTACGACCCTATCTACCTGTGACGACACTTTTAGGGAATTCTGTATCTGTATTCCCAGATCCCTCTGTTCCACTGCACTCCTCAGTGCCTTACCATTAACCCTGTATGTTCTATGTTGGTTTGTCCTTCCAACGTGCAATACCTCACACTTGTCAGTATTAAACTTCATCTGTCATTTTTCAGCCCATTTTTCCAGCTGGTCCAAGTCCCTCTGCAGGCTCTGAAAACCTTCCTCACTGTCTACTACTCCTCCAATCTTTGTATCATCAACAAACTTGCTGATCCAATTTACCACATTATCATCCAGATCATTGATATAGATAACAAATAACAATGGACCCAGCACTGATCCCTGTGGCACACCACTAGTCACAGGCCTCCACTCAGAGAAGCAATTCTCTACCACCACTCTCTGGCTTCTTCCATCGAGCCAATGTCTAATCCAATTTACCACCTCTCCATGTATACCTAGCGACTGAATTTTCCTAACTAACCTCCCATGCGGGACCTTGTCAAAGGCCTTACTGAAGTCCATGTAGACAATATCCACTGCCTTCCCTTCATCCACTTTCCTGGTAACCTCCTCGAAAAACTCCAACAGATTGGTCAAACATGACCTACCACGCACAAAGCCATGTTGACTCTCCCTAATAAGCCTGATATTTGCTGATATCACCACTGTCAATGACACCCCATCACTGACCTGCTCCCACAACCTATGGTCTCACTTTCAAGTATTCTTCATCTCATGTTCTCAATATTTATTGTTTATTTATTTATTTATTATTATTTCCTTTTTTTTTATTTGTATTTGCACAAATTTTGTTGTCTCTTGTACTGTCGTTGTTTGCCCTGTTGGGTACGGTCTTTCATTGATTCCATTATGTTTCTCGGATTTACTAAGTATGCACACAAGAAAGTGAACCTCAGTGTTGTATATGGTGACATATATGTACTTTTATAATAAATTTACTTTGAACCTCAATTCCCTGAACTTTCAGAAACGTGTCCACTTCCTCTTTAAATACCTCAGATGAACTAGCATCCATAATCCTCTGGAGCAGGAACTTCCAAAGAATCACTGGCATCTCTTTACCATTGTCAGTGCCCCCTCCCGAGCCAACATACCCAGCAATGAGGCCCTTAGTTATACTAGGTCAGTTACAATGGGAGGCCATACCATTCCCAGGTCCAACACGAGCCTTCCAAAACGGCTGTAACATCACAAGCTCTTCCACAGCTGGACAGGGGAAAAGATTCAAGGACGTGGTCAAAATGCCCTTGAAAAAATGCAGCCTCCCTAGTAGGTATGACCAACCCAAAGTTGCTCAAAGTGAAACACGATTATTAGGGATGGTATTGAGAATGAGAACATCAGAGCAAGGAGAGGGCCTGGATAAGCAGCAAATGAATGCCCCATCTGGATCTATCCCTTCACTTTATTTGTTTGCCTGCACTACACCTTCTCTGTAGCTGCTTCACAAAACTAGGCATTCTCATTTCTTTTGCCTTCAACAATGTACCTATGTATGATGATGATCTGCCTGGACAAATCAAGGTTTCTCGCTGTCTTAGCACACGTGACCATAATAAATCAAATCTTCCACAAATAACAATTACATCTGGGGAAAGGGCTGTGATTCATACATTGGCCCAATTAATCTCCTCAGATCACATGAAACAGTAGTGGAAATGAGTCATCCTCAATCTCAAAAGTCTAAGATTATATCTAGCAAACAAAAATAAATAACTTTTAAAAATGTTATGCTAATTACTATTTATCCTCTTGCCAAAAAGAACTCAAATAATCTTTACAATTTCCCAAAGGACTCAATTAGTGAAGGCTCCAGGATGATTAAGTACGTAGTCCTGCTGAATTCCAAGTTCTGCTCGAATTTCCGTTTTTCTGAAGTTGAAAGAACCAATGCAACTGATCAAAAAGTCAGAATTCTGATTGCTTTAGGCGGTCTTATATCACCAGCTCAGTTCAGAGGTAATTCATTTAATGAATCGCTATTTACTGTGCAGAAAGAGAAGCTTGGATTCCTATCACAAACAAGAGAAATCTGCAGCTACTGGAAATCCCAGCAGCACACACAAAATGTTGGAGGAATTCAGCAGGCCAGGCAGCATCTAAGGAAAAGAGTAAACAGCCAATGTTTCGGACTAAGATACTTCATTGGGACTGCAGGAAGAAGATGAGGCCGGAGTAATAGGTGGAACTGGGAGAGGGGGAGGGGTTTGTAAAGAGCTAAGAAATTGATTTATGAAAGAGATAAAGGGCTGGAGAATGGGGCAATCTGATAAGGAAGGAACAGAAGGCTATGGAAGCAAGGGAAGGGGCAGGAGCACCAGAGGGAAGAAGATAAGATGAGAGGGAAATGGGAATGGAGGGGAGGGAGAGAGCAGCATTACCGGAAGTTCGAGAAATTGATGTTCATGCCATCAGGTTGGAGGCTACCCAAATGGAATATAAGGTGTTGCCCCTTTGACCTGAGTGTGGCCTCATTGCAGCAGTAGAGGAGGCCACGGACTGACATGTTGGAATGGGAATGGGAAGTAGAATTAAAATGGGTGGTCACTGGGAGATCCCGCTTTATCTGGACTATAAATCTTCCCACCCTGTTACTCGTAAAAATGCCACTCCCTTCTCCCAATTCCTCCATCTTCGGTGCATTTACTCTCAGGATGAGGCTTTTCATTCCAGAACTAAGGAGATGTCATCCTTCTTCCAAGAGAGGGGCTTCCCTTCCTCCACCATTAACGCTACCCTCACCCGCAACTCTTGCATTTCGCGCACAACTACCCTCACCTCATCCTCCCACCACCCCACCAGGGGTAAAGTTCCTCTTGTCCTCACCTACTACCCCACTAGCCTCCACCTCCAGTAAATAACTCTCCGTGACTTCCATCATCTCCAACATGATCCCACCACCAAGCAACCCTTACCCTCCCCCCAACTTTCTGCTTTCCACAGGGATCGCTCCCTACGCGACTCACTTGTCCATTCGTCCCTCCCCACTGATCTCCCTCCTGGCACTTACCCTTACAAGTGGAACAAGTGCTACACCTCCTCCCTCACTACCATTCAGGGCCCCAAAGAGTCCTTCCAGATGAGGCGACACTTCACCTGTGAGTCTGTTTGGGTGTTCCACTGTATCCGGTGTTCCTGGTGTAGCCTCCTGTATAACGATGAGACCCAACGTAGATTGGGAGACCGATTTGCCAAGCATCTATACTCTCTCCGCCAGAAAAAGCAGGGACTCCCAGTGGCCACCCATTTTAATTCCACTTCCCATTCCCATTCTCACATGTCAGTCTACCGATTCCTTTACTGCCGCAATGAGGCCACACTCAGTTTGGCGGATCCACACCTTTTATTCCATCTGAGTAGACTCCAACCTGATAGCATGAACAACAATATCTCAAACTTCCGGTAATGGCCCCTCCTCTCCCCTTCAGCATTCCCCATTTCCATTTCCCTCTCTCACCTTATCTCCAGACCTGCCCATCGCCTCCCTCTGGTGCTCCTAGCCCTTCCCTTTCTTCCATGGCCTTCCTATTAGACTCCCCTTTCTCCAGCCCTATATCTCTTTCACCAATCAACTTCCTTGCTGTTTACTTCACCACGCACCCCCCTCCCAGTTTCACCTATCACTTCAAACACGAGGAAATCTGCAGAACTGGAAATTCAAGCAACACACACAAAAAATTCTGGTGAACGCAGCAGGCCAGGCAGCATCTCTAGGAAGAGGTACAGTCGACGTTTCGGGCTGAGTCCCTTCGTCAGGGCTAACTGAAAGAAGAGATAGTAAGAGATTTGAAAGTGGGAGGGGGAGGGGGCTTCTGTTAATTTCCCACCTCCCCTTCGTATCTCATCCCTATTTATTTATTTATTATTATTTTTCCCTTTGTTTCTCTTTTTTTCCTCCCTCTGTCCCTCTCACTATACTCCTTGCCCATCCTCTGGACTCCCCTTTCTTTCTCCCAGGCCTCTCGTCCCATGATACTCCCCCTTCTCCAGCCTCGTATCCCTTTTGCCAATCAACTTTCCAGCTCCTAGCTCCATTCCTCCCCCTCCTGTCTTCTCCTATCATTTTGGATCTCCCCCTCCCCCTCCCACTTTCAAATCCCTTACTATCTCTTCTTTCAGTTAGTCCTGACGAAGAGTCTCGGCCCGAAACGTCAACTGTACCTCTTCCTAGCGATGTTGCCTGGCCTGCTGCATTCAACAGCATTTTGTGTGTGTGTCACCTATCACCTACTAACGTGAATTTCTTTCTCCCCTTCCCCTACCTTCTTTCTCCTCATTTCTCTCCAGTCCTCATGAAGGGTCTTGACCAAAAACCTTTTGCTCTTTTCCTTAGGTGATGCCTGGCCTGCTGAGTTCATCCAGCATTTTGTGTGTGAGGCTTGGATTCCTACAGTCTTCATAAACACAGAATTGGCTTTCTAACCAATTAAATGAGTTTGAATTATAAGCTTTTGTTAGCGTATGAATCACAGAAACCAGTTGTTCACAGGAAGACCCAGAAAAAAACTGGAAATTACCGGAAGATAGAGAAATAGATGTTCATTCCATCAGTTTGGAGGCTACCTAGGTTGAATGTGAAGTGTTTCTCCTTTGACCTGAGTGTCTTATCATCGTAGCTAAAGTGGAGCGACAAACTGAAATACATGGCCACGAGAAAATCATGCCTTTTGTGACAGACAGAGCTAAGGTGCTCAACAAAGCAGTCCCCCAATCTACATCAGGTCTCACCAATGTGAAGGAAGTTTCACCGGGAGTACGGGATACAGTAGATGACCCTCACAGACTCACAGGTGAAGTGTCACCTCACCTGAAAGGACTGTTGGGGCCATGAATGGTGGTGAGGGAGGAGGTGCAGGGGCAGCTGTAGCACTTGTCCTGCTTGTGGGGGTAAGTGCCAGGATGGAGATCAGAGGGAAGGGATGAGTGGACAAGAGGGTTATGTAGAGAGAGATCCCAATGGAGAGTGTAGGGGAGGGATTAATGTGCTTAGCAGTAAGATCCCATTGTAGATGGTGGAAGTTATGGAGAATGATGTGCTGGAAACAGGCTGTGGGGTGGTATGTAAGAACAAGGGGAACCTTAACCCTGTTATGTTGGCAGGAGGATGGGTGAGGTTCGATGTGTGGCAATGGAGGAGGGCAGCATCAATAATGATGGAAGGGAAAGCCCATTCTTTGCAGTAGGAGGACATCTCTGATGTTGTGGAATGGAAAGCCTCATCTTGAGAACAGTAGCAGTGGAGATGGAGGAACTGAGAAAAGGGAATAGGATTTTAACAAGCGACAGGGTAGGAAGATAGTTGTGAGAACCAGTAGGTTTATAAAAGATATCAGTAGATAGTCTACCTCCCAAGATGGAGACAGTGAGATCAAGAAAGGGGAGAGATATCAGAGGTGGACCAAGTAGATACAAAGGGCAGGGTGGAAGTTGGAGACAAAGTTGATGCTCTCAGTTTGGGTGCAGGAAACAGCACTATTACAGTCATCAGTGTGGCATTGATAGAGGTGGGGAGTGTTACCAGTGTTGGCTTGGAACAGGGATTGTTGCACAGAGCCAACAAAAAGCCAGGCATGGCTGGGGCCCAGGTAAGCACCCATTGATTTAGAGAAAGTGAGAGGAACTAAAAGAGAAAATGTTGAGTGTGAGAACAAGTTTCGCCACATGTTGGTGGAGGGGCATCCTGATTTCTTCTATAAACTTACTAACTCATTCTCCTTCTCCAATAAAAAAAAGGCCCCCAACCTGCTCAACTTCACTCCATAGCTCATTCCCTCAAATCCCAGCAACACCCGTGTAAATCTCCCCTGCACTCTTTCCAGCTTAATGGCATATTTAGTTTTACGCCTTACTTAGTGACCGTTTTATAACTGATAAGACACAAAAATGATTATTTTTGGAGAGGCCATTTCCAGCTACATTAATAAATTACAATTCTTAAACAAATTAATAGAATTTTTAAGAAGATTTTTATAGAAATAATTATTCAATCAAGCTGCACAATTGGGCTACCAGATCAGAATATACAAAACAGGTGTACAATTAAGGCCCGTGCTATCCATTAGTGACCCAGTGGAACACTATCTTCTCTGGCAGCAGCATCAATTCACCAGTAGAGAGAATGACTGGCCCTCACAACAACTTGTTATAATGCCTTCAACTTGGGAAAAAGCTCCAAGGTGTTTCACAGGGTTGGGAGAGAAAGGAAAGAAAGATTAGCTTTATTCGTCTTAGGTACGTCGAAACAGACAGTGAAATGCATTGTCTGTGCTGGCGAGGATTGTGCCAGGCAGCCAGTGGCATCTCACTCCCCGTGCCAACTTACTAACCCAAACTGTTCATCTTTGGAAGGTGGGAGATAACCAGAGCCCTCGGAGGAAACCCAAAAGGTTATGGAGGGAACATACAAACGCCAGTAGCAGGAGTCAAACAGTGATCTTACAGCCGGCACTGTGAAGTGATGTGCCAACTGCTCGATTCCATTACCATGCCACACTTCAATAAACGTTGTGGGGTCGGGGGGGGGGCGCGCAGTGAACTTGGCCATGGGGGAATTTAAATATCACCATGAAAGCTTTAAATCTGATGCGATGCGGGACCCAGGGCAGGGAGTGCGGGGTGGGGGAGGAGTGATAACGAAGGGGAGGTTTACGGAACCACAGTTTGTGATGAGTTCCAGATTGTAGCTTAACTATTTGCATGCAATGTTAAAACGTTGTTGTATTTCTCAATGCTGCTTTGAAAAGTGCTGTGATATGCCACAGCAACGTTTTAAACACTAGAGTGCTGTCTGGTTCACTGCAGCCACGGCTGTGATTACAATGGTGGAGAGTGTGTTCCAAGGTTTACTGACAGGGACCTGAAGAGGCTGGTGGATGATGTCACGTGCAGGATGGAAGTGACGTGTGCAAGGCGGCCCCACAGCCTCCTCCAGGACTGCCTCTGGAGGGTGCCAGAGAGATGCCATCTAGAAGCAACAGCCCTAACACCACTGCCCCGTGCAGAAAAACATATGGCTACATACTGTACGTTGGTCGGGATGGATCCTGACAGGCTGTATCATCGCAATGCTTTACAGTACCAGCGACCAGGGTTCAAGTCCCACCGCTGTCTGCAAGGAGCGGGTCTCCTCCGGGTGCCCCGGTTTCCTCCCACAGTCCAAAGACGTACCGGTTGGTAGGTGGATTGGTCACTGTAAATTGTCCCGTGACTAGGCTAGGGTTTAATTGGGGGTCATTGGGCGTCATGATCTGAAGGGCCGACACCGCCCTGTATCTCAGTAAATAAACAAATCATTGCATCTACAGCTTGTGCTTACACCTCCGATCACACACTCTACCGATGTCTTTCGTTAGCATATCCCTTCATTCCCTCACTCACATACACATACTGTTTTTTCCTCCTCTATACCCTCTCATCCCTCTGCTCCGCTGCTCCCCCCATACCTTGCTGCCCTGCCTCTCACCCTCCCTGCTGCTTTCCAGGTAGTGCCTTCTCCTGCCTTCGTCCCCACGCCCTCCTGTCCTACCATTGCACTTTTCTCTCCATCTGTCCCTTCCAGGAGTCGTACAGCGTGGTAACAGGTCCTTTGACCCACCAACTCTGCACCCACCTTCAGCAGCCCATTTACATGACTCCCATCTGTTTCTCCCTACCTGCCTCTGGAGTAGAACACTGGCTGGCAGCACTTTACCATGTTCCAATTCACAAACGTTTTGGTTCTGGGAGAAAATCAGAACATCTGGAAGGAGACCACGTAAACTCCTCACAAAGGGCACCGAAGGTCACGATTGAACCTGGGTCTCTGGTGTCGTCAGGCAGCAGTTCTACACGACCATTTCCCTCTCCCACCCCTCTCTCATGTCTACTCAAATATCCTTCAGTGCTGTGGTGTCCAGGAATAGGACTGAGACACTTGGTCCTCTACAGCGCAACAGCACAATGATGGCTTTGGAGGAGAATCAGTCAGAAGATTGTACAGAATGGAAACAGGATATTCGGCCCATCCTGTCCAGGCTGACCAGCGGACGCTCAACAATCACTGGGGCAGGCAGACAACAGCAGAAGAACAGCTGGCCCCAGATCGCCTTACTGCACTTTAGCACAACCTCAATCAAAGGTGTAGGTGCCTTTACCTGTAGAGAATTCCCCAGTCGCCAAGACAGCTCACTTCCATTTCATCCCTATTAATGCAGGCTTTGGTAGGGTGTTAACCCAGCACATTAGCAAGGTGCTAGTAACAGCCCATAGAGTCGTCGAGGTGCACTGAGTGTACACCCCAACAGGTAAAAGGTTTAATGCATTGTAACATCAGAGTAAATTCATGAGGGAACACCTTCCCGGTTCAGCATTAAAAACCTTGCAGGGAATTGACTCACCCTTGGCCCTTACGTCATTACATGTCCTTGCATGCATGTAAAGCAACATGAACATGTATAAGACAACACAACCTCACATGTACTTAGTTGTCAATTCCAAGTACAGTAACTTTTACCCTGGAGCAGAAGGTACAAGCTTGTAGCATACTTTGCACAACTGGGGAAGTGTTAAAATGGTATGATATCAGAACTCTCAACAGCATTGGAAATACAGTACTGTGCAAAAGTGTGGTGCAATAATAACAGGGTTGTCGTGATGGGAGATATTAACTTCCCGAATATTGATGGGCATCTCCCTAGAGCAAGGGGTTTAGATGGGGTGCAGTTTGTTGGGTGTGTTCAGGAAGGTTTCTTGACACAATATGTAGATAAGCCTACAAGAGGAGAGGCTGTACTTGATCTGGTATTAGGAAATGAACCTAGTCGGGTGTCAGGTCTCTCAGTGGGAGAGCATTTTGGAGATAGTGATCACAATTCTATCTCCTTCACCACAGCATTGGAGAGGGATAGGAACAGACAAGTTAGGAAAGCGTTTAATTGGAGTAAGGAGAAATATGAAGCTATCAGACAGGAACTTGGAAGCATAAATTGATGTTCTCAGGGAAATGTACAGCAGAAATCTGGCAAATGTTCAGGAGATATTTGAGTGGCCTTCTGCATAGGTACATCCCAATGAGACAGGGAAAGGATGGTAGGGTACAGGAACCGTAGTGCACAAAGGCTGTTGAAAATCTAGTCAAGAAGAAGAGCTTAGAAAAGGTTCAAAAAACTAGGTAATGTTAGAGATCTAGAAAATTATAAAGCCAGCAGGGAGGAGCTTAGGAATGAAATTAGGAGAACCAAAGGGGACATGACAAGGTCTCGGCAAGCAGTATTAAGGAAAACCCCAAGACATTCTACAAGTATGTGAAGAGCAAGATGATAAGATAGGAGAGAAAAGGACCAATCAAGTGTGACAATGGAAAAGTGTGTATGGAACCAGAGGAGATAGTAGAGGTACTTAGTGAATACTTTGCTTCAGTATTTACTACGGAAAAGGATCTTGGCGATTGTAGGGATGATTAATAGCGGACTGAAAAGCTTGAGCATATAGACATTAAGAAAGAGGTTGTGCTGGAGGTTTTGGAAAGCATCAAGTTGGATAAGGTACCGGGACCAGACAAAATATACCCAAGGCTACTGTGGGAGGCAAGGGAGGAGATTACTGAGCCTCTGGTAATGATCTTTGCATCATGAATGGGGATGGGAGAGGTTCCAGAGGATTGGAGAGTTGCAGATGTTGTTCCCTTATTCAAGAACTTGAGTAGAGATAGCCCAGGAAATTATAGACCATAAGACCATAAGATGTAGGAGCAGAAGTAGGCCATTCGACCCATCGAGTCTGCTCTGCCATTAAATCATGGGCTGATCCAATTCTTCCAGTCATCCTCACTCCCCTGCCTTCTCCCCATACCCTTTGATGCCCTGGCTAATCAAGAACCTATCTATCTCTCTCTTAAATGCACCCAATGACTTGGCCTCTACAGCCACTTGTGGGAACAAATTCTACAGATTTACCACCTTCTGACTAAAGTAATTTCTCTGCATCTCTGCTCTAAATGGACGTCCTTCAATCCTGAAGTCGTGCCTTCTTGTCCTAGACTCCCCTACCATGGCAGATAACTTTGCCATATCTAATTTGTTCAGGCCTTTTAACGTTTGAAATGTTTCTATGAGATCCCCCCTCATTCTCCTGAACTCCAGGGATTACAGCCCAAGAGCTGCCAGACATTCCTCATACGGTAACACTTTCATTCCTGGAATCATTCTCGTGAATCTTCTCTGAACCCTCTCCAATGTCAGTATATCCTTTCTAAAATAAGGAACCCAAAACTGCACACAATATTCCAAGTGTGGTCTCACAAGTGCCTTATACAGTCTCAACATCACATGCCTGCTCTTATATTCTATACTGTTAGAAATGAATGCCAACATTGCATTCGCCTTCTTCACCACCGACTCAACCTGGAGGTTAACCTTTAGGGTATCCTTCACAAGGACTCCCAAGTCCCTTTGCATCTCTGCATTTTGAATTATCTCCCCATCTAAATAATAGTCTGCCTGTTTATTTCTTCCACCAAAGTGCATGACCATACACTTTACAACATTGTATTTCATTTGCCACTTCTTTGCCCATTCCCCTAAACTATCTAAGTCTCTCTGCAGGCTTTCTGTTTCCTTAACACTACCCGTTCTTCCACCTATCTTTGTATCATCAGCAAATTTAGCCACAGATCCATTCATCTCATAGTCCAAATCATTGACATACATCATAAAAAGCAGCGGTCCCAACACCGACCCCTGTGGAACTCCACTGGTAACCGGCAGCCAGCCAGAATAGGATCCCTTTATTCCCACTCTCTATTCCCAATGCTCCACCCATGCTAGTAACTCCCTTGTAATTCCATGGGCTCTTATCTTGCTAAGCAGCCTCATCTGTGGCACCTTGTCAAAGGCCTTCTGAAAATCCAAGTACACCACATCTACTACATCTCCTTTGTCTACCCTGCTTGTATTTTCCTCAAAAAATTGCAGTAGGTTAGTCAGGCAGGATTTTCCTTTCAGGAAACCATGCTGGCTTTGGCCTATCTTCTCATGAGCCTCCAGGTACAGGTGTCTATATGGACTTCAGTAAGGCCTTTGACAAGGTTCCACACGGAAGGTTAGTTAGGAAGGTTCAATCATTAGGCATTAATATGGAAGTGGTAAAAGGGATTCAGCAGTGGCTAGATGGGAGACGCCAGAGAGTAGTGGTGGATAACTGTGTGTCAGATTGGAGGACGGGGTGTAGCGGTGTGCCTCAAGGATCTGTACTGGGTCCAATGTTGTTTGTAATATATATTAATGATCTAAGATGATGGGGTGGTAAATTGGATTAGTAAGTATGAAGATGATACTAAGATAGGTGGTGTTGTGGATGATGAGGTAGGTTTTCAAAACTTGCAGAGAGATTTACGACAGTTAGAAGAGTGGGCTGAAAGATGGCAGATGGAGTTTAATGCTGAAAAATGTGAGGTGCTACATTTTGGTAGAACTAATCAAAATAGGACATAGATGGTAAATGGTAGGGCATTAAAGAATGCTTTAGAACAGAGGGATCTAGGAATAATGGTGCATAGTTCCCTGAAGATAGAATCTCATGTGGATAGGGTGGTGAACAAAGCTTTTGGTTTGCTGGCCTTTATTAATCAGAGCATTGAGTATAGGAGTTGGGATGTAATGTTGAATTTGTATAAGGCATTGGTAAGGCCAAATCTGGAGTATTGTGTACAGTTCTGGTCACCGAATTATAGGAAAGATGTCAATAAAATTGAGAGAGTACAGATGAGGTTTACTAGAATGTTACCTGGGTTTCATCTCCTAAGTTACAGAGAAAGGTTGAACAAGTTAGGTCTTTAATCTTTGGAGTGTAGAAGGTTGACGGGGGACTTGATAGAGGTGTTTAAAATTATGAGGGGGATAGATAGAGTTGACGTGGTTAGACTTTTTCCATTGAGAGTGGGGAAGATTCAAACAAGAGGGCATGGGTTGAGAATTAGAGGACAAAAGTTTAGAGGTAACATGAGGGGGAACTTCTTTACTCAGAGAGTGGTAGCTGTGTGGAATGAGCTTCCAGCAGAAGTGGTTGAGGCAGGTTCTATGTTGTCGTTTAAAGTTAAATTGGTTAGATATACGGACAGCAATACACATCAAAGTTGTCGGTGAACGCAGCAGGCCAGGCAGCATCTCTAGGAAGAGGTACAGTTGACGTTTTAGGCCGAGACCCTTCGTCAGGACTAACTGAAGGAAGAGTTAGTAAGAGATTTGAAAGTGGGATGGGGAGATCGAAAATGATAGGAGGAGACAGGAGGGGGAGGGATGGAGCCAAGAGCTGGACAGGTGATTGGCAAAGGGGATATGAGAGGATCATGGGACAGGAGGCCCAGGGAGAAGGAAAAGGTGGTGGGGGGGGGAACCCAGAGGATGGGCAAGGGGTATAGTCAGAGGGACAGAGGGAGAAAAAGGAGAGTGAGAGAAAGAATGTGTGTATAAAAATAAATAGCGGATGGGGTACGAGGGGGAGGTGGGGCATTAGTGGAAGTTAGAGAAGTCGATGTTCATGCCATCAGGTTGGAGGCTACTCAGTCGGAATATAAGGTGTTGTTCCTCCAACCTGAGTGTGGCTTCATCTTGGATGGGGTATGAGATAGGGTCCTCTTGTTTGAGATATATGGACAGGAAAGGAATGGAGGGTTATAGGCTGAGTGCAGGTCGATGGGAATAGGATAGGGTAAGAGTTCAGCATGGACTAGAAGGGCCGAGATGGCCTGTTTCCGTGCTGTAATTGTTATATGGTTATGTGGTCCTTTGCTTTTCGAAACCTTGCTGTTATGGAAGACCTACATTAGTTTACCTGTTTTCGCTAACAGAAGGTGTTTTCACTGTTACGAAAAAAGGCATTGCGCGATAAAACACAGCCCGCGTCCTGAGCAGCCAAGCTCCTCCCCCGGAACTGCAATTCTAGCCGGCATTGCTTAAACACATGCCTGTGAGCATCCATTAGCAAGATGAGTTCTAAGGCAGCGGTCCCCAACCACCGGGCCGCAAAGCATATGCTACTGGGCTGTGAGGAAACGATATGATTTGGTGATATGAGTCAGCTGCACCTTTCCTCATTCCCTGTCACGCACTGTTGAGCCATTATGCATGCCAGGTCATTATCCGCGCATCATGCGTGTCAGCGCGGGAAGGAGATCAACTCCTCGAGTTTGCAAATGACGGTGGGCTGAAAAGCATGTTTGACATAACATCTCTGCCGGCATTCCGGATCAAAGTCAAGGCTAAAAATTCTGAGATAGCCATGAAAGCACTGAAAAAGTTGCTTCCATTTCCAACATATCTCTGCAATGAATGCAACGAAAACTAAATTGCAGAATAGACTGAACATAAAGAACCCTCTTCAAGTATCGCTGTCTCCCATCACCCCTCAATGGGACCGTCTTGTTGCAGGAAAACAAGCCCTGGTTCAGCGATATTGGTGTGTTGCAATGATTTTATATGTTCATATGGGGAAAATATGTGCTGTGTGTTTCATATCTAAACGTTACTTAAAATGTTATGATGCTATTGACTTACTTATATAACCATATAACAATTACAGTACGGAAACAGGCTATCTCTGCCCTTCTAGTCTGTGCCGAACGCTACTCTCACCTAGTCCTACCGACCTGCACTCAGCCCATAACCCTCCATTCCTTTCCTGTTCATATAGCTATCCAATTTTTCTTTAAATGATAATATCAAACCTGCTTCTGCCACTTCTACTGGAAGTTCGTTCAACACTTACTTCAAGATAATTGACGTATCACTATATTCATGCCAGGAAAATATGCACTGTGTGTTTAATATTAAATTCGTTAGATAAACCCTTTTAGAAACGAATTGAGTGTGTTAGCCACTTAGCACTTATATTCCGGTCGTGATTAACACTCCGGTCATGACGCGCATGCACACTGGTGCCCGCGCAAGGCTTCATGGTCATTGTAGTTTTATATGGGTAAACACAACGTATTTGACTGCTACTCTTGTCCGTTGGCAATCCTACCGCACCCCCCCCCCCACCCCGCCGGATCAGCCGGCCTGTAAGAATATTGTCAATATTAAACCGGTCCACAGTGCAATAAAGGTTGGGGACCCCTGTTCTAAGGTATCAGAAAAGCCTAAAAGAGCTTGTAAGGGTGTTACACTTAGCGTAAAACTAGACATAATTAAGCTTTTCGATTGTGGTAAACGAAGTAAGGACACAGTGAGTTTGGCTTGTGGAAGTTGACGAAGATGATGTTGAAGAGGTTTTGGCATCCCAAGACCAAGAACTGATAGATGAAGAGCTGATGCAATTGGAAGAGGAAAGGATAACAATCAAAACCAAATGCAGTAGCGAATGGACCGAAAGTGAAGTCGTCCAGGAACTGAACGTGAAGCAACTGCATGAGATGATAGAAAAATGCGCGAGGATAAGCAGTCAAGCATACTGTCATTTTTCAAGCCTTCCACTTCAGCCACAGCAGACGTCGAACCTTGACCTTCGACATCGAGGCAGGCAGACATAGAAGAAGATGACCTGCCTGCCCTGATGGAAACAGACGACGATGAGATGACACCCCAGTGTCCCACCACCCCAACCCCTGGGCCACGGACCGATACATTGCCGTGGAGAATGCAGCGGTAGCCGGGGTGCACCCAACACATCTTCAAGAAAAAGGCTGAAATAAACAAGGTAATTAATTAGGTGCCGCCCGGCGCGTAAATGTTGGCCCAGATCAGAGGCAATTGCCGATTGCGCCGCCTCTGGTCTGGGCCGACGTTTATGTGCCGGGCAGCACCTAATTAATTAGCTTGTTTATTTCGGCTTTTTTCTTAAAGATATGCTGGGTGTGTCTCGGCCACCACTGGACCCCTGCATTCTCCGCGAATCGGTATCGGTTTGCTGCCCAGAGGTTGGGGGCCACTGCACCACCCCAACCTCTGACGACTCAGCCTAACACACCATCTTCAGTTTGCTTGGCGCTGTCTTCCCAATTCCGCTAAGTGATACTACACTGTGCATACATTATTTTTACTTTATATAGGCTGTGTATTTTTATGTGTTATTTGGTATAATTTGGCAGCTTCATAGCTTAAAGGTTACTGGAGAGAGTGTTTCTGCCGAGAGCGCTTGCGTGAGATTTTTGCTACAGAGAACAGTGTGGCAATGATTGTAGAAAAGTATTTCTACTTTATATAGGCTGTGTATCTATCATATCATTCCTGCTTTTACTATATGTTACTGTTATTTTAGGTTTTATGTGTTGTTTGGTTTGATTTGGTAGGTTATTTTTTGGGTCTGCGAACGCTCACAAATTTTTCCCAAATAAATAAATGGTAATTGCTTCTTCACTTTATGACATTCCAGCTTATGAACCGTTTCATAGGAACGCTCTACCTTCGGATGGCGGGGGAAACCTGTATTCCGTAATCTCATCCCTAACAATCGATTCCAAAAACTTTCTAACCACTGATGTCAGGCTAACAGGTCTATAGTTTCCTTTCTGCTGCCTCCCACCCTTCTTAAATAACGGAGTAACATTTGCAATTTTCCAGTAATCTGGTACATTGCCAGAATCTATCGATTCTTGAAAGGTCATCATTAATGCCTCTGCAATTTCTCCAGCTACTTCCTTCAGAACCCAAGGGTGCATACCATCAGGTCCAGGAGATTTATCCACCCTCAGACCATTAAGCTTCCTGAGCACCTTCTCAGTTGTAATTTTCACTGCACATACTTCATTTCCCTGACACTTTTGAATGTCCGGTATACTGCAGATGTCTTCCACTGTGAAAACTAATGCAAAATACGCATTCAGTTTCTCTGCCATCTCTGCATCTCTCATTACAGTATCTGCAGTGTCATTTTCTATTGGTCCTATATCTACCCTCAACTCTCTTTTACCCTGTATATACTTAAAAAAGCTTTCAGTATCTTTTTTGATATTAGTCACCAGCTTCCTTTCATAATTCATCTTTTCCTTCCTAATGACCTTCTTAGTTTCCCTCTGCAAGTTTTTAAAAGCTTCCCAATCCTCTGTCTTCCCATTAGCTTTGGCTCCCTTGTATGCCCTCTCTTTTGCTTTTACTTTGGCACTGACTTTACTTGTTAGCCATAGTAGTGTCCTTCTTTCATTTGAAAATTTCTTCTTATTTGGAATATATCTGCCTTGCACTTCCCTCATTTTTCACAGAAACTCCAGCCACTGCTGTCCTTCCTGCTAGTGTCCCTTTTCAGTCAACCTTGGCCAGTTCCCCTCTCATGCCATTGTAATTTCCTTTATTCCACTGAAATACTGACACATTGGAATTTAGTTTCTCCTTCTCAAATTTCAAAGTGAACTTTATCATATTGTGATCACTGCTCCCTAAGTGCTCCTTAACCTTAAGCTCTATTATCACCTCCAGATCATTGCACAACACCCATTCCAGCACAGCCGATCCCCTAGTGGGCTCAACAACAAGCTGTTCTAAAAAGCAATCCTTTAGACATTCTATAAATTCTCTCTCTTGAGGTCCAGTACTGGCCTGGTTTTCCCAATCCACTTTCATGTTAAAATCCCCAATGATTATCATAACATTTCCTTCTGACACGCCTTTTCTATCTCCTGCTGTAAATTGTTATCCGGCTGCTGTTGGGAGGCCTGCATACAACTGCCATTAGGCTCCTTTTACCCTTGCCAATTCTTAACTCAACCCATAGAGACTCTACACCTTCTGATCCTACGCCATCCCTTTCCAATGATTTAATATTATTTCTCATACACAAGGCCACACTACCCTCTCTGCCTACTAACCTATCTTTCCAATACACCGAATATCCTTGGACATTCAACACCCAATGGCAGCCATCCTTTAGCCGAGTTTCAGAGATGGCCACAACCTCATACTTGCCAATCTGTAGCTGAATTTCAAGGTCGTCCATTTTATTTCTGATGCTGTGCGCATTCAAACACAACACTTTCAGTCCAGTATTTGTTGCTTTCTGTTTTAACTGCACCACACCTCTATTGCCCTGTAACTCATCCCACTGGCTGTGATTATCCCTTATCTCCTGCCTGTCCTTTCTATCATCTCTGTTGCACGCTATCTTTGATTTATTTCTGTTTTCCCCTTCCTTAGCCCTATCACTCCGGTTCCCATCCCCCTGCCAAATTAATTTAAACCCTCCCTAACAGCTCTATTAAACCTGCTCGCTAGGATATTGGACCCCTTTGGGTTCAGGTGCAACCTGTCCTTTTTGTACAGGTCATACCTCCCCCAGAAGATGCCCCCCCAGTGATCCAGGAACCCGAAGCCCTGCCCCCTACACTAGTCTCTCAGCCGCGCATTAATATGCCTGATCATGCTCTTCTTGCGCTCGTTAGCACGTGGCACAGGCAGCAATCCTGAGATTACTACCCTGGAGCTTCCTACCCAACTCCCTGAATTCTCCTACAGGACCTCCTACCTTTTTCTACCTATGTCATTGGTACCAACGTGTACCAAGACTTCTGGCTGTTCATCCTCTCCCTTCAGAATACTCTAAATCCAATCTGACCAGTGAGTCTTGCTTCAGTTGTTGGTAAGTTGATGGAGAAGATCCTGAGAGGCAGGATTTATGAACATTTGGAGAGGTATAATATGATTAGGAAAAGTCAGCATGGCTTTGTCAAAGGCAGGTCGTGCCTTGCGAGACTGATTGAACTTTTTGAGGATGTGACGAAACATGTTGATGAAGGGAGAGCAGTAGATGTAGTGTGTATGGATTTCAGCAAAGCATTTGATAAGGTACTCCATGCAAGGCTTATTAAGAAAATAAGGAGGCATGGGATCCAAAGGGACCTTGCTTTGTGGATCCAGAATTGGCTTGCCCACAGAAGGCAAAGAGTAGTTGTAGATGGGTCATATTCTGCATGGAGGTTGGTCACCAGTGGTGTGCCTCAGGGATCTGTTCTGGGAATCCTTCTCTTCGTGATTTTTACAAATGACCTGGATGAGGAAGTGGAGGGATGGTTTATTAAATTTGCTGATGACACAAAGGTTGGGAGTGTTGTGGATAGTGTGGAGGACTGTCAGAGGTTACAGTGGGACATCGATAGGATGCAAAACTGGGCTGAGAAGTGGCAGATGGAGTTCAACCCAGATAAGTGTGAGGTGATTCATTTTGGTAGGTCAAATATTATGGCACAATATAGTATTAATGGTAAAACTCTTGGCAGTGTGGAGGATCAGAGGGATCTTGGGGTCCGAGTCCATAAGACACTCAAAGCTGCTGCGCAGTTTGACTCTGTTGGTAAAAAGGCATATGGTACATTGGCCTTCATCAACTGTGACGTTGAGTTCACGAGTCAAGAGGTAATGTTACAGCTATATAGGACCCTGGTCAGACCCCACTTGGAGTACTGTGCTCAGTTCTGGTCACCTCACTGCAGGAAGGATGTGGAAGCTATAGAAAGGGTGCAGAGGAGATTTACAAAGATGTTGCCTGGATTGGGGAGCATGCCTTATGAGAATAGGTTGAGTGAACTTGGCCTTTTCTCCTTGGAGTGGCGGAGGATGAGAGGTGACCTGATAGAGGTGTACAAGATGATGAGAGGCATTGATCATGTGGATAGTCAGAGGCTTTTTCCTAGGACTGAAATGGCTAACACAAGAGGGCACAGTTTTAAGGTGCTTGGAAGTAGGTACAGAGGAGATGTCAGGGCTAAGTCTTTTACGCAGAGAGTGGTGAGTGCGTGGAATGGGCTACCCGCAACAGTGGTGGAGGCGGATACGATAGGGTCTTTTAAGAGAGTCCTGAATAGGTACATGGAGCTTAGAAAAATAGAGGGCTATGGGTAACCTTAGGTAATTTCCAAAGTAAGTACATGTTCGGCACAGCATTGTGGGTCTGTATTGTGCTGTAGGTTTTCTATTTTTTTTCTTAGTCAGATATATATAGCTAGGGTGCCTAAGACTTTTGCGCAGTACTGTAGAAATTTTATGTATTGTACCATACTGCTGCCGCAAAAAAATACAATTCATGACATACGTTGAGTGATGATAAACCTGATTCTGATATGGGTCTCTGTTGTGGACTGAGAGCAGGGAGAGAGGTGTCATGGTTGGGAAAAGGCGAAGGGACAGGGGAGGGAGCGGGAAGCAACAGAGACATTCTGTAATGATCAATAAACCTATTGTTTGGAATCAAATGCGTCTGCACCCGCGCCATCCCCCACCCCTGGCATTCCTTCCCTGCCACCTGTCCCATACCCCTTCCGCTCCACCCTCACCATTCCCATCATACTTTGCTCCCGCCAGATTTACAAACCGGCTCTCCGCTCTATGTTGACAAATACAGTACTGTGCAAAAGTCTTAGGCTCCTTGGCTATACGTATGTGCTGTACTGTGAGCATAGCAGTTGGCCATTTCTGCCTCTGACTCTGTTCTCCATCAAGATCATGACTGCATCACAGATATGGGGTCCAAGCATATAATCAGGCACATACCCACAACTTCAGCCTTGATATGCTATCTTCATTTCTCCTGTCACAGGTGCTATTATAAGAGAAATAGAGCGTCTGTGAGAAGAGAAATAGAACTAACATTTCTCTTAGTTGTGACCTTTCTGATGAAGGGTCTTTGACCTGAAACATTCACTTGCTTTCAATCTCCACAGATGTTCTCTGACCTGCTGAGTGTTTCCAGCAATTTCCGATTTTATTTCAGCTTTGCAATCCTTTCTTGTGTCAGTCAGTTCTGACTCATTAGTTTCAGTGTAAGCTCATCACCCTGAGGCTGGTTTCAGGCAGCTCCAGAAGTCAATATTTGCAAAAACGAAATAGCAGCCTGCATTACAGCACAAGAGTTCTGTTTGCAATTACAAGGCACACACGTCAATCAGATAAAATATCTGTGGCTTAAGGAAGCTGCAGGACCACCTAATCTGTATTCATATATTCCACAAAGCGATCACATAGTCTGTGTTTCATTTGTCCAATGCAGAAGAGACCACATTGTGACCTCCAAGCATAATACACCAGACAGGAAGAAATACAAACAAATTGATGTTTCACAAGGGATACCAACGCTGGAAAGAGAAGTGAAGAGACAGGTGTTGCATCTATTAAATACCCTTCATTATCCCCTGAGCAGCTCTATTATTCTGATCTCAAACACCTATTAGTGTGCTTGACTTCAAGTGTTCATAAGTGAACAATCCGATGAGATCTGTAAGCTTTAAGAATGGGAAGAGCTGTTTGCCTTGAAGGTATTAGGACTCTAAAGATTCATCCCCAGATGCAGCAGGTGTTGAGCTTGAAGGCTGTTTGGACAACGAAGACTAAGATTCATATTTTCTGTAAAACTTGCTGGTAATGATGACAGGTGAATTTACTCAATGATGCCTGTGGTTTTATTGATCTGTCTAGCTGAAACTAAGATCTGAATTGGGGGCTTTAGTTTGCTGATTGTGGAAAGTTTGTGTCCACTCAAAGCAAAGTAGTTTTCTGGAAACCACTTATACTTGCAGTATATCCAGCAATGGAAGTTTATAGTAATTGATTGTATTACGTTGATTGAAGGCTATTTGCAAGATATGATCTTGCAGGTGAGTGAGCATTTAAGAAAGTGTATGCAGTAGGGCAGAGTTAGGGGGAGCTGGAAGAATCTTGATCTCTCGTTCCACCTTATCATGGCACTTCATCTGTGTACATGCATTGCACTTCCTTTTAAACTGTGATACTTTTATTCTGAATTGCTTCTTTTCCTTTGGTGCTACTTTGATGTAATTATGTCTGGAATGATGGGGCAGCACAGTAGCATAGCAGTTAGCCAGTGCTAGCAAGCCGGGTTCAAATCTGCCACTCTCTGTAAGGAGACTGTACGTTCTCCCTGTGGCCACGTGGGTACTCCGGTTTCCTCCCACATTCCAAAGACATAGGGGTCCGTGGGTTAATTGGTCACATGGGTGTATTTGGGCAGCACCAGCTTGTTGGGCAGAGTGGCCTCTTACCGTGTTGTTAAAGGCATCTGTTAGTCTTGTGATCTGCGCCTAGAAAGTCTTCACTCTCCAGGGTGCAGGCCTGGGCAAGGTTGTATGGAAGACTGGCAGTCGCCCATGCTGCAAGTCTCCCCTCTCCACGACACCGATGTTGTCCAAGGGAGAGGCCGATACAGCTTGGCACCGGCGTTGTCGCAGAGCACTGTGTGGTTAAGTGCCTTGCTCAAGGACACAACACGCTGCCTCGGCTGGGGCTCAAACTCACGACCTTCAGGTCGCTAGTCGAATGCCTTAACCACTTGGCCACATACTGTGTTGTACCTCAAGATAAATAAATCAGTCTGTCTGCATGGCCTGCAAACTGAAGCTCTCCACTGTATCACATTACATATGGCAACAGTAAACCAATCACTATCCAGGAACAAACGCTGCCTCACGATAGCCCCAGTTTGATGATGTGAGTTCCTGTTGCTGAGGATCTGGACTGAGTTCCTCCTAGTCTTCACCATCTTCCTCTTCCTCTTGCTCCGGCAGGTTATCCCAGAGTTGGGTTACACCCTGGCATTCCTGATGTCCTGTCAGCTGGTCCTCCTCATTCTCTACTTCGTCAGGCTGTGCGTCAGCTTCTTTGACACCCAAGTAAATAAAAGCGTGGCAGATAACAATGTAAGGTCTCCCTTTGCTGGGAGATAATGCAGAGTGCCACCACCGTGGGCACGGACAACAACTATTGAACATTGTGGCCTTTATCATGCCACTGGTAGTGGTGTGGCTGCCTTGTGCCAATGTTCTCCAGACCTGCCAGTGGACTGCACAGCCACTTCAGTTAAGGAAAAGCCCTGCTCCCCCAGAATCTCTCCTCCAAGACAGTGTGGACTCCAGAAGGCAAAAAGTAGCTATAGATATCGATGAGTGGGTGAGTTTTGTGAGCTGCCGGCATGGATGGAGTTGATGATTGGGAAGGTTCTTTGGTGGTCTGCCATTGAGTCAGAGTTATCCAGTGGGGTAAAGGATCCTTCAGCATACTGAATCCATAATGACCATCAAATATCCACACACTCACCCTGCACAGCTCACAGCTTTTCCTCCCCACATACCCATCAACAGTAAGGTGTAGGTCAGGGGTCGGCAACCTTTTGGCCTCTGTGGGCCAGATCAATTATTAATGAGCGGACGGTAGGCCAGATAAATGCCATAAAAAAACTTGAAATATGGGAATTATTCATGTAAATACATCTAGTTATGTTTTGCCTCAAATTAATGAATAATGCATGCTAGAAAATCATTTGCGCTTAACCAAGGATGCCAATTAGTAATCAAAGAACTCAGTTTAGTTGCAGTTTAGGCTCTTTTGAATCTATTAAAAGGACGCAAAGAATGTTTAAACATAAAACTTACGAATATGATGCATTGAATGGTGGTAAATTAAGTATAATAAAAAAGAAAATTTTAATGCAGTCAATAACTCAATGTGAAACTTGATGCTGTTTGTTGTAATTTAGTGTCCAAGTGTCTTGGAAATTACGGCACTCTGTGTCTACCTTCCTGCATTTTGCATTC
The DNA here is from genome assembly GCF_963921235.1 of Mobula hypostoma. Classification (NCBI taxonomy): domain Eukaryota; kingdom Metazoa; phylum Chordata; class Chondrichthyes; order Myliobatiformes; family Myliobatidae; genus Mobula; species Mobula hypostoma. The sequence continues at coordinate 89,923,801 of NC_086097.1, forward strand.
ATTGCCATTGGAATTTTTTTCTTCGATTTTATTTTGAAACATGAGTTATTCAACAAGTATTGTAGCACATGTTAATATCTCGATATTTAGCGTGGATTTCTTTAACACTTCTTGCTAAAACAAAGTGACGCTGTTTCTGTTTACAAATTTGAATGACCCCATCTGAAAACCTGCGCGTGCACGGAGAGTATCTAATATATATTAATAAGGTAGCCTGCCTTCCCGTCATTCATATATACCAGTGTTTGGTTTGGAACAAAATGGAACCTACAGCCAGAGTAACAAGACGCCATGCATATCCATGTGAAACACTCAGAATAAGGAAAAAGCGCTTACAGGTCAGATAAGCATAGTATCCCAATATTTCCTAGCGGGCTGGTCAAAATACCTTTGAGGGCCAGATCCGGCCCGCGGGGCCATAGGTTGCCTACCCCTGGTGTAGGTAGAGAGAATGCATTCCCTTCCTCTCACGAAAGGCTTTTGTGTTGTGAATGGCAGCTGTACGAATCACATTAGCAATACCCATAGACCTTGTGCTTGACACAGCCTTCAAGGGCAACAAATTCCCATGCATTGTTTGCCTAATCGGGAAAGCTGAAGAAGACAGAGTCAGAGTGCAACAAAGTAGGCCCTTTGGCCTACTGATGATAGACGTTGCCATTGTACTGCCAGCTCCCATAAGACCATCAGATATAGAAGCAGAATTAGGCCATTTGGTCCATCAAGTCTGCTTTGCCATTTCTTCATGGCGGATCTATTTATCTCTTAGCCCCATTCTCATGCCTTCTCCCCGTAACCTTTCATGCCCTGACTAATCAAGAATCTATCAACCTCTGCCTTAAATATACCCAATGACTTGGCCTCCACAGCTGCCTGTGGCAAAGAATTCCACAGATTCACCACTCACTGTCTAAAGAGATTCCTCCTCATCTCTGTCCTAAATGGACACCCCCCTATTCTGAGGCTGTGTCCTCTTGTCCTAGGCTCCACATCCTCTCCACATGTATCAGACTATCCATTGTCACAGACACCTCATGTACCACACTGTAAATAGTTGGTAGTCCGCACAGAGTTGTTGATCCAAAGGGCCTGTTTCTTTCTATGACTCTAATGCTTTAACAGGACTAAACACAGAAAATTCTGCAGATGCTGGAAATCCAGAAGTAATACATACAAAATGCTGGAGGAGCTTGGCATCTATGGAGAGAAACAAACAGAGTCTGATGAAGAGTCTCAGTCCAAAACATTGACTGTTTTTCTCTCTCCATAGACGCTGCCTGACCTGCTGAGTTCTTCCAGCATTTTGTGTGTGTTGCTGTTTCAAAAACAGCCTACTAGGTGAGAGGTGATAATCGCTGGTTGTCCTTCAACAGAGCCCTGAGGGTAAAACATTGCAGAGCGAGGCTCACAGCAAAGCTTTGTAAACACAATCGCTAAGCTTTCAGGCTGGCAACATTATCACAGGTGTCTGGCAAGACTGTCAATCATTTCTCTCCTGGCAACCTAAACACAACAGAGAAATGACGTTATTTCCAGCAGAGCACAGACTAAGTAACAACAAATACTTCCTTTCAAGTGGGATTGGGGCACTTCACTTGTAGAAATCACTTGCACAGATTTAAGAGATGGACAAATGGCTTATTGTTTTTACTGCCAACCTCCCCAAAGCTAGTTTCATAATAGGTGCTGTCACAGTACTCAGACACAATCATAATTACTGATCTGATGCAGCCCAATCACAGGACTGGTAGATGCTGGGGCCTCAATAGCCAGTTTCAATACTGTGGGGTTCTTTAGTTTCACATGGCAACAGTGAGTACAGGGTACTCTGTCCTACACGTTGCATTAGTCAAAGAACTAAACAAACTTCACAAACTGCTTGGTCACACTACCCATAGTTGTACTGCTAGATCAGTCTAGCAGCATTAGTAATGACATAGATCCAGTAGCCTTGGCCAAGATCAAATCACAACGTGAGTCATTTGCAATTACTACTTGTGCCACTTGTGTCACTTTGATTACAGTCATAACTGTAGTTCAATGTGTCAGAGACAAAGCCCTGGTCACCACATGTGGCATACTAACACATTTATGGTGTTGGTCAGGGTAGCCCAAGACAATGTCAGAGTCAAGGTTAAGTTTACTGCCACACACAGTTCGAGTGTCAGGCAGTGAGTCAGTCAATGCTGGTGACCACAGGCTGCTAATTTTTTAGAAATTTATTCCTTTATGGGATGTGGACATGGATGTAAGCCAGCATTTATTGCCCATCCCTAGTTGCCCTTGAGAAGGTGTTGATGAGCGGCCTTCCTGAACTGCTGCAGCCCCTGAGGTGTAGGTACACCCACAGTGCTGTCAGGGAGGGAATTCCATGATCTTGACCCAGCGACAATGAAAGAACGGTGATATGTTTCCAAGTCAGGATGGTGAGTGACTTGGAGGGGGATTTCCAATTACCAATGGGTTATCTTCCCCACAGTTACAGTGCTGGGTGCCATATGGACCAGTCACAGGGCTGTTCGCAGCAAGGACCAAAGACCTGATTTCCACAGAGAAACTAAGAGTGACAGCTGTAGAAACATGACCCGTAGACCAGCATTGTAATTTGGCCTGGTGGGGCGCATGTATGACTCATGCAGCAACTAGTGCTGTGATTGCAGTGCTTTTGGAGGGTTGATCATCAGGATGCCATTCTGTTTTGTACAAGGGGGTTGTGGGTTTGATGTTTCTCTCCAAATAACTTTCATGTTCTTTCTTTGTTTCATAGCTATCTTGGGAAACACAAATTTCAGAGTTGTATACAGATTCATGCTTCAATAATAACAAATGAACCTAAGAACAAAGGTTCAAAGGTTAATTTTATTGTAAAAGTATGCATGTACAATGCAACCCTGGTATTCGTCTTCTCCAGATAGCCACGAAATATAGAAAAACCATGGGTGTAGTTGAAAGAAAAGACATCAACTTCCCCCCCCCAAAATATGGTACAGAAAACTGGCAAACTCAAAACCCCCAACCCCTCCCTCGCACAAAAACCAACTTATCGCCCATCTGGAAAACGGCAGCTAAAACATCAAAAACCCCAAACCCACAACTCATGGGTGAACCGACAGCACTGAAAGCGCTGGTGGCCGTGTGGGACAAACCAGGCACTTGATAGTGCTGATTGATGTATGGATCACATTGGACATTGTCATTGTATTGGTCATAACATGGGTCACACCCAACCACCCAGCTATGGTCACCGCACTTGTGACTCCACAGGTCACATCAGCTCAGCACATAACACACATTAGGCAATCAGTGCTGCTCATCACCAGCGTTACACTAGCCAATCAGAGTTGCTCACACTGGCCAGCAGGAGTGCTGTCCACCATTTGGGTCAACACACACCTGGGTCACCTTACCCACAGCGACAAGGCTGTACACCTGTCACACTATCAGTATCGGTCACCTCATAAGTTACACAAAATCTCAGCCGATATTCAGCTCACTATTTTGCTCACACCAGCTACAGTCACAGTACTGGCCAGCGCGTAGGTTGTACGAGCCACAGATACCGTGATGGTCCCCACAAGGACTTCACAAGCCCCAATCACAGTGACGGCCGCAGATTAGGTTATGCTGTGGCCCTCTCATGAGTCACACTGTCAGCTGTCTAAGTGTTCATCACCCATTTGTCACACCGGCCAGAGTCAACACTTGTTTCACTTTAGCCAGAAGCACAGGTGACGGCAACCAGAAGCACAACGTTAGCTCTATCATCATTCATGGTAACCAAGGTGAAGCTCCTCTCTGTTCTCCCCTCACTCTTCCTCCCAAGCCCCTTCTCTCCAACCTTCCCGCACACAGCTTTAACTCTGAAACCCTCCTCGCTCTCCTGTCTCCTTCTGTTTTTGCAATGACCTGCATTAGGAACATCTGGATTGCAGACCCCGGCCCCCCTCACCCCCAGGTGAGTGGTGAGGGGTGGGTTAAGGAGCCAAAGGGTTAAAGGACGCTGTTGCCTTTGTGTGGTCTCTGGAGAGGCGGCTCCTTTTGAGCGTGCCTGAGGCGGGAATACGCTGAGGTAAACACTGGCAGAGCTATTTACCAGCTCCGAGATGTGAGGAAGGAGGGGCCACATATCCCGAGCCCTCCAGCGTTTATCTCTCCTGCGTTCAGTGGCCTCACTTACAGACTGAAAGGAAAGCAGGCTGACCCTGAGACTTTGTGGCAACTCATGCCGACAGTGCAGGCGATGACTCACTAACCAAATATAGCGCAAAACATCAACACAGACATTACATGCAGCCAGGAGCAGTCACCACAGGGCTAATCTGTTGTATGCACCACTGACAAAGGCACCATTGTGTAAGAGTGCTCATCTTGGCCCGTGCTGATAAGAATTTGTTGATTAAGCAATGGAGGTTGGAGCACTTCAGGAACCCTTTGCTCAGCCATCCCATGAATCATGGGTGTTCAAAGAATTGGGTTTTTGCTTTCTTTCAAAAATCCATTCAGATTCATCTAAGTTCACACCAGCAATGCCCTGATGGTGGAGTTAGCTCACTGCCTGTTCCTCCATAACTCACCCTGCCTCATTGTGGGCAGGATGGTGTGTCTGCTGCATATAGTGGGACTAGTAATTCCCGGCTCATTTCATAGTCCGAGCAATGGTTGTGCAAGAGTCCCACTTGGCTTCCAATTAAGTCCTTGGGGGCAGGAATGAGGCGAGCATTTTGTTTCCCAGCAGGTAGTGCTCTTCTTACAAACAAGAGAAAATCTGCAAATGCTGGAAATCCGAGCTATACCCACAAAATGCTGGAGGAACTCAACAGGCCAGGCTGCATAAATGGAAAAGAGTAAACAGTCGCCATCTTGGCCCGAAATGTCAACTACATCTCTTGTTACTCTGTGTAAGAACCAAGATGGTGATCACACAGCCAAAGCTGGATGTGCTTTGAGAAAGTAGTCAGGCATGGTAACATTTTAGAGACACCTAGATAAGGAAATAGATAGGTAGGATTTAGAGCAGAGGTTCCCAACCTTTTTTCAATGCCATGGACCCCTACTATTACTGAGGAATCTGTGGACCCCAGGTTGGGAACCCCTGGTTTAGAGAGATCTCGTCCAAATGCAGGCAAATGGGATTAGTTTAGGTGGTCGGCATGGATGAGCTGGGCCAAAGGGCCTGTGCTGTATTTCTCTATGAATCTGTTACTCAGACAAAGCTAGTAGTAATATTTAAAAGACGTTTGGACAGATACAGGGACAGAGAAGGATTAGAGAAATATGGGCCAAATGCAGGCAAGTGTGCCTAGCTGAATAAACATATTGGACAACATAGGGCCAGTTTTCATGCTGTATTACAACATGGCTATGACTGTTCTTGGGTCATTCTAGGGCTCTGTCTATGCGCTCTGGATCAGGAAGAGTGAACTGGGGGATTTGACAAGCAATTTATAAAGAAAGAGGGAAAAAGCTCCCACAAGGTTGTATAAACAGGAATATATCAGGCAAATATTATCCCTAGAAAAGGTGGATAGCTCCCTGCACTCTCCACCACTGGTATTTTATCGTTATATCCTGTAGTAATCGAGATGGTACAGGTCAAATGAGGTAGATATTTTTAAATCCTTTTTCAATTCCCATTATACTATGATAGTTCCTTGTGGTCAGTAAAACGGACATTGATTGCAACACTGGGAGAGCAAGCGAAAATTTGCAATCAGTTCCTGGCATTAACACTTAAGACTCACTTTGAGAATCTGCAAAGGGTCTTGATGGTTTGCCAAAACTAAAACTAAACTGCCAATTTATGTCCTTGACTCACTCGTGGTTTTATTCTTCCATCAGTCACTGGGTCCCTTGCATTCCTGCTCTGAACACAACAGATGATTCTACAATTCTTTTCCACGTGCACTTCTCCACTCCAACTCTGGCCTTTTGTTCACTTTTGATTTCTTTATTTCCACACAATGACAGTTTTAGTTCCGGAATTCCCTCAATTAAGTGCCCCATCTCACTAATTTTCTCTCCTCTTCTTATTTATGCCCCACTATCTCTTCATGTGGCAGAGTGTGAAACATTGTCAATACTAACAGTGTGAATCACAAAGAGGGTGGTGATAGACTGCAGCTGGTAAACAGGCTGGTGGGATGGGCAAAAGGGTGGCAGATGAAGTTTAATGTGTAGAAATGTAGGCTGGGAGAAAGTGAAAGAACAGTACTGAATAAAGGAGCATTATTCAACAAGGAATTCAGAAGCAGAGGTGCACGTCACTGTAAGTGGCAAGGCAGGTTGAGAAAGCAGTTAATAAGACAGGAAAAACTCAATCTTTAGAGGCACAGAGTGTAAATGAGGGGGAATCATGACAAATCTTCACAAAACACTAGTTTGGCCATAAGTGGAACACTGTGTTCAATTCTGGTCACTTCCTTCTAGGGAGGATGTGAAGGTTTTAGATGTCTACCAGAGGAGATTTGCAGGAACGGTTCCTGGCACGAGGTGCTAAAGTCACAAAGGTTCAGACCATTTATTTTTGGAGAGGAGATGGCTGAGGGGAGATCCAGTAGAAAGGTCTGGACAGAGCAGAAAGTAGGAGGCTTGTTCCATCGATGAAGAGGGCAAATACTAGACAGAGATGAAGTGAAGAGAATTAAGGTTGAAAAATCTTACTAGAGATCTGGATTGCACTGTGCAGATATTGCACAGGCAGGTCCATTTTGGCCTTCAAGAAAAGTTGCATAAATATATGACAGAGAAAAATTTACAAGGGTGCAGAGAAGGAATTAGTGGGTGGAACTATTGATCTGCTCTTGTAGAGAGCTGGCATACACAGGATAGACTGAATGGCTTCTTTCTGTGCTAAAACCATTCTATGAGTCTGTGAAGATCCACCTGTTAAGTCACACTTGTAAATGCGAGTCACTGCTTTTTCTTCATTGGGGACATTACATGGGCTAGTTTTCTGATAATAACAGCTAGCCTACTGTACCCAAAAGACAGCTGAAAAGCATTCCAGAACAAGTTCCTACAACCAGCTGCGTAATTGTGGCCTGTTTTAATTAATGTTGGCCACTAGATAAATATTGGCCAGCATACTGGGAACATTTCCTCCAGCCCACTTTCAAAATCGTGACATGGGATCTTTTACATCCACTTGAAAGGGGAAATGGGTCCACAGTATAACATCACATAATTAGGACACAGCCTCCAATACTGAATGATTATGGGCTCATGTTTCTGAAGAGTAATTTAAAACCACAACCTTTTTTTAATTAGAAGCAAGAATTTGCTATCACAAGAAGTTTTATTTTGACATTTATGTTGTAAAAATCATGAAGAAACCACAAACCATGGGTTTTATCATTCCTGTAATAGGTAATAAAGGTCAGAATTTTTTAAAAAAAAGGTCTCTCTGGAGCCTCTATTTACATGCTAAGAGCAGAGAGAACTGCAGCCTTTTTCTTTGCACGCAAGCTGTGCTTGACTGGCACACAGCCCGCTGTCCTGGCATGAGGCTGGGTCTATTTATACTATCTGCTAATGCTGGAACAGAGTGCATGGATGGTCCCTGTGATCCCGACAGCACAGGGAGATTACACGTGTGCACCGCCAACAAGATCACTCTTCGGCAGGCCAGCCTCCAGGACTTAACTGCACCCCAGCGAGATCGGAAACAGCTTGAAATGTCTGAGTCTTGACCAGAGACCATACTCATTCCGGCAAAGAGTCGCAGAGAGTGCATATTTGGAACCATCTTTTAATTCAGAACAGTTAAGATTATGCGGTATGTAGCTGTTTGAAGAAAGCATCAAAGCCTTCCATTTTAATTCAAGTAAATAGTCCCCTAATGGAGTTAAATAGATTAAACAGAAACAGACAATTCCCACCCCCCCAACCCCAACTAGTCCACATGAGCCTCCCTTGCTCTACCTCATCTGACCTGTAAATAAGTCTTTCTATTCCTTTCCCCTCTTGCATATTTAGCTTCTATGCATAAATACAACTATCCAATCATTGCAAATAATAGTCATTTCCACAATCTAAAGGTGTTTTTCCAGAAGCTATGTTGGATTTTTTTGGGTTTTTTGTAATTATCTTAAATTTGTGAACCCTGCTGTCCCATTACCAGCATGGAAACATTTTCTCCATCTCTTCTTTATTAAGACCATTTTTAAAGAGCTAATTCATGGCTCCTTATCCCAGAAAAAAAAACCTAGATGGGCTTTCTACATAACGCTAAGAAATTTTTTTCAAAATGTATTTTTCTTTTAGAATCTTTTAATTTTGTAATGATCATAAACACACACAGTACTCCTGACTGTAGCCCAACCAAGGTCTAGTAGATTTAATATAACTTCCCTGTGTTCAATTCTAATTCCATGGAGATGAACTCAGTGTTCTGCTGATATTTGTTCTGGCCTTGCTAATTTTAATGATTTGTAAATGTATATCCCTTGATCCCTTTGCTTTCCACCCATTTCATTTTCCAAACAGCATGGGGCTCCTTATTCCCCATTTCAAAATGCACTCTCTCCCACTGATACATACTGGAATTCACTTAACTGCCGGTCTGCAAAGTATTAATGTTGTTTTGTTTTTCACTCTAGATTTTACTGAGTATTAACTCAATTTGGGTTCACTCACCAACTTTGAAATTGTATTTCTGAATCCTAAATGTTATCTTGTATGGTGAACAGCAGCGGTCCCAGTGCCAGTAGTTGAGAAGCATCATATCCCACCTTTTGCCAAGGATAACCCCTTTCCATATAAGCACTGAATGCTCCCTGTGTGCAAAGCTGTTGTAAAACGCAGGCGAGAAGCTGGTACAAATGCCCATGACACGGCTCTGCATAGGTGTTAAGAATGTATTGGTTTCAGGCAACAAACACTTGTATGTCAGGGTCAAGAGAAAGGAAGAAGGACAGAAGGAAAGAAAGTAAGAAGGGAGGGATGGAGGAAGGGAGGATGTTGATCCAGTTTCATCAGCTTTTGCTTGTTGATAGCCGACTGATCTAAATACAGATCCCTAATTCCATCACTCAGCAGCTTCCTGCCTGCTGGGTTTGTCTATCTGTAGTGATTTAATAAAGTTCTCTCACATTGAGTCAATAACCCCTCTCCCAGGTCCCAGTGTTATTCACTGAACCTCCGTCGAAATGACTGTGGCTCCCTCACACAGTCACTCTGTAAAACTAATGGCAGCAACCTGGGCTGCTGGCTACCTTTTAAAAATCATTTTCAGGATCTGGACGTCACCGACAAGGCTTGGATAAGTTATCCATCCTTACCTGCCCTGAAGATGGTGGCGAGCTGCTTTCTGCCTTCTTGAAACTTCCCACACTATCACTCAGCAGACCCCACTACCCCAGTACCCTGTGTCCCCCAGTGTATTACCAATGGCAGTAGTCCAGTTCCCTCACAAGGTCCCTCAGTAACCCCCCCCCTCCCACAGCAGCATGTGTTACTGACCATCTCTCTTTTGTGTCCATCAACTCTCTCACATTGTCACTCGGTAACACCACTTTTCCCCAGCACCGTGTCACTAGCTCTATCTCCACTGATGTTAATCCAGCTTCTTCACACTGTCACTCAGTAAAACTCTCTTCTCCAGCATCCTGTATTGACGACTGCATCTCCACTGATACCGATTCAGATTTGTGCTGCAGTTTTCTTCAGTCACATGGTATCTTGTTGCTGTAGGAACCTGAGGTAAATGATCTCCTCAGTTGGGTCCCAGTACGTTGACACCAATGCAAAAGCAATGCACCTCAAGGGCACATTTGAACAAATGTCTCAGTGACGAAGATACCTGGGAGGCAGAGTTAGCCTCTGCACAATTGCAACCATCGTTTGTCAATCATGGATGGGTTTTATTCCAACTCCACACCCTGACCCACACACGTTTTAGTTTACTTTGCAACCTACCCTTTCCACGTACGAGCTGTGGAACTGATCCCCGATCTGCCGTAGTTTCTGCCCGATCCGGACTTCCACTCTGTCCACCGGTAGCAAATCCAGCGGGATGTCATCCGCCTGATCGCCGAGGGATGCTCTGCTGGCCCGCGGCACTTCAAAAACTTCCGAAAATTGCAACCGGTGCCCTGCATTACCTAGGAGGGAAGTCAAGCAAACCATCAGCCCAGCGCAGATACAGTTCCTCTGCCCACTCACCTCCACCAGCTCCCTTCTCAATAAACTGTGCAGGGAAAATAAACTTGCTGCTTTTTCTGAGGGTTCATTAGAAGCACAGACACAGTATAAAACTGTGATCACTACATGATAAAACTGGTCAATTCTGTTCGTGGACATAACTTAAAGGATGGACCTGCAACTAGTTCAACACTTGTGACTGCATTTGTGATGAGAAAAGGCTACGTATATCAAATTGGAATTTCCCCCTCCATTAAAAATATTATTCTCTCATTCCTCTTATTATTCTGTCTTCACACAAACACAGAAATACCCACAGATACAAGTAAAAATATGCATGCATTGACATATGACTATCCGCAAATAGTTCAAAATAAAATTTCAAAACCGTTGAAATGGAGGAAAAGCAAACATGAATTTGATGATTATTATACACTTTATAGAGATTTTGAACACAGGTGTTTGGGTAAATATTTCACTCTGCCAACGGACACAAGACCCTAAGAAAACCAGAGCTGGAATAGGCCACTCGCCTCCTCGAGCCTGCCCCGAAATTCAGTCTGACCATAGCTGGCTCCTGTTAGGGATAGTGTAGCTAATGGACAGAAAATTTATTCCAAGCTCATTGTGCTTCTGACAATCAGTGAAGAAGTAAAGCGTGGATGTTAGATATTTCTTCCCCCAAACCAGCTCCCCACATTCCATACAGACTCACAGGAGTCTGGAACACAATTGCCAGCTGTGAAAGTGGTGCTGACCTCCTGCACGTTTTCACAGTTCTTGTTTGGAGCTTTAATTAATACAACTCCATTAATCCGGCATTTGACTATCTGGAAATGCTGATGGTTCAGAAGCTGGTTCACTCATTGGACTGAAATGTGAGCCAGACATCCAGGGTACAGGAAGGATGTGTGGACGGGTTTGGCGATCGCGGGTGCAGCCAGATCTGGGGTCCTGACTGTGGGTCGGAGCACAGCAGGAGCCAGGGCTGGGGTTGGGAACACTTTTTTTTTAACTACAAAAATACATTTATTTCAAGCTCTGCCACACGACAAAAGTACAACAAAAACGCTGGAAACAGCAGTAACTACAACCTTCTCATCCTCGCTTAGGGTGCAATTTATCCCCTGCACTGCCCAAGGGTCCTGGAGCACCTCCACGATGCTCGCTGTGTTCTTTCACCAGCGACGCCTGGGCACAAACATACCCCCGGAAAATTGCTGAACAGTTAGCCCAAGCAGAACCCTCAACTGCCTGCAAAGGAGGTGTAAGGCGCTCCTCCCCTCCGCTAGCCTGCAAGTCTCCTTTGGGCAAGGTGGATGATCTACTTGGCCCCTGCCCCCCACGATCAGGGTCACATGACAGCGTGGGAGCAGGTGATGGATGGCCTTATAAGCAACTGGTGCATATCACATCCCGGTTATGAGACCAGGCAGACAATCTCCGAAGAGTATTGATAATGTCTGGGGTCACTCATCTTGTAAAGGCACTGCCCAGAAAAAGGCAATGGCAGACCACTTCTGCAGAAAATATTGCCAAGAACAATCATGGTCACGGAGAGCAAAAAGATTAAGAACAACAGATGGAAAGAGAGATTAAAGACAGATGAAAGATCATGATCACCCACATAATACTTCGCGGGACACAATGATGGTGATGATGAACCCCAGGAGCAAATTTAATACAACATCCTCCTCCCACCCCTGCCCTCCATACTGGATGACCAAATAGCAATAGGGTGGGGCTAAAATGCAACCAGAAGGCCGAGGTGTAGCCCCCTCTGATATGCAAATAGGGACTGTATCCTCACACTCAAACACACAATGTACTTGTGGCACACGGTTGGCTGGGAGATCCATGTGCAGGCTTATAAACTAACAGCAAGGCACAACTCAATGAAGGTTGGGAACACCATGGGTACAGATCATGGGAAGGTTTGAGATTGAAGCCACGGTCTGGAATAAGACCATAAGATAAATAGGTACCTTAGTGATCCCCGAAGGAGATTACAGTGTCACAATAGCATTACAAGTGCACAGATATACAAATATTAGAAGAGAAGAAAGAAAGAATGAAAAAATAAGTTACCTGAAACAGTCTAACGGGGGGGGGGGGGGGGTCATCACTTCCCTGGCTATAGGTTGGCTCATTATAGAGCCTAATGGCTGAGGGTGAGAATGACCTCATATAGCACTCTTTGGAGCAGCACAGTTGTCTTAGTCTATTACTGAAAGTGCTCCTCTGTTCAGCCAAGGTGGCATGCAGAAGTTGAGATACATTCTCCAGAATTGCCAAGATTTTCCAGAGGGTCCTTTGTTCTATCACAGCCTTCAGTGTGTCCAGTTTGTCTCCTATAACAGCCTTTCTAATCTGCTTATTGAGCCCGTTGGCATCACCCGTATTGATGCCATTGACCCAGCACACCACTGCATAGAAGATTGTACTGGCAACAACAGACTGGTAGAACTTGTGAAGGAGAGGCCTGCACACTCCAAAGGACCTCAGTGACTCTGGTCTTTCCTGTATACAGCCTCAATGTTGGTGCTCCATTCAAGTCTGTCATCCAGGTTTATTCACCCTCCCGTCCTCCCTTTATGCACCCAACTATTGCTGAGTCATCAGAGAATTTCTGCAGATGACATGACTCAGTGTTGTATCTCAATATATATGGAATGACTGTATATTTCTCTCTCCCTTTAAGCTCATCAGGTTAACTGGAAAGAAATATTATACTGCTGTTAAGATGTAAAAAATGAAATAAAGAATGTGTTTTTGCGTTGGCAAGGGTTACATACTATGTTCCAGATGTCCACTGGTCCAGCAAAACAAAACTCTGGAGAGTGCTGTGTTATCACAATTTTATTACAAAGAAATAAAGCTTTGAGTGATGATCCAGGCTTATTTTCTTTTTACTCTCTTTGCCTGTTCCAAAACATTGCTGACTTCCAGTGCGAGGTGAGGATGGAGGATGGAGTGAACAGTACTAGGCAGTGGTGGAAACATTTGGTTAAGATGCTCGTCCCTCTATTCTAGGATGACTTGATGGGTTATACTCCATCTGGGTACCCTCCAACCTGATGTCATGAATATCAAATTCTCCTTCCGAATGACAAATTTCCACCCCCCCCACTTTATTCCCCACTCTGACCTTTCACTTCTTCTCACCTGCCTATTACTTCCACCTGGGTCCCCTCCCCCTCCTACTGTCCACTCTCCTCTCCTATCGGATTCTTTCTTCTCCACCCACGGTGGCTTCACCTATCACCTTCCAGCTAGCCTCCTTCCCTTCCCCTCAATCTTTTTATTCAGGCATCCTCCCCCTTCCTTTTCAATCATGATGAAGGGCCTCGGCTCGAAACATCGACTGTTTACTCTTTTCCATAGATCCTGCCTGGCCTACAGAGTTCCTCCAGCATTTTGTGTATGTTGCCTTGGCTTTTCTTCACCTCTCCTTGAATTTTGAAAAGTTTACAGACAGCGTGGAACCATATTTAAAATCTTTGTCCTCACAAGTGGGGAATCCAGCAATTCTGATACCAGATGTATACTTCTGTTACATGTAAATGATTATAAAACAGATCTCTTACACGCACGCACGCGCGCGCGCACACACACACACACACACACACACACACACACACACACACACAGTCTGATTACAATGTCATCCCTGACTTTGGGAGCTTTACAGGGAATTATACTCTGGTGATGAGAGGCCTCTGGCTAAGGAAGGGCCGAGCTCGAAGAAGCAGCCGCGGCTGGAGGCCAACACGGCCTCGGGCTCGAGTTTGGTGGGGGCGGCGATGGGCGGTGCCATGGCGGCCAGCGAGAACAAACTGGAGGAGAGGCTGTACTCGGTGCTGTCGCAAGATCGAAGAAGATGGAGGTGCATAGCTGCCAGCCCCGGATTCGGGACGGCACCCACTGACTGACTGATGAGAGGCTGGTGTAAGAAAAACATACAGCAGCCATTCCACAGATAGCAAGCTCCCACACAACCAGCAAACATACAAATGGACAGATAATTCATGTTGAGATGTCAAATCAAGGAGAAGGCAGAATAATAGGGAATCACCTCTGAGGTGTTGTTCCTACATTCAACCAAGGAGCCAGTGGTTTAACTTCCCATTTGAGAGAGAGTGCCTCCAATCTTATAGACTGCACTGTTGTCTAGACCAGGCTGCTGACAGAGTTTCCGCAGGGATATTGTTACATTCAGTGCCCATAAGAAGTATTCAACCGCCCCCCAGAAGTTTCCATGTTTTAATGTTTTACAACATTGAATCAGAGTGGATTTAATTTGGCCTTTTTTGCCATTGATCAACAGAAAAAGACTCTTTTGTGTCAAAATAAAAATACTTTGTAGAGCTCTGTTTTCACTTTGAGTCTTTTTCTGTTGATCAGTGTAAAAAAATAGCCAAATTAAGTCCACTCTGATTCAATGTTGTAAAACAACAAAACGTGAAAACTTCCAAGGGTGGTGGGGGTGGGGGAGAAGGTGGTGAATGCTTTTTTATAGGCACTGTAACGAGGATGCCTAAGATTTTTGCATAGTGCCGTTTTTGTCAACGTGGAGCGGAGAGCAAGTTTGTAAGTCTGGTGGGAGCAAAGGATGTTGGGAATGGTGAGGGTGGGGCACCATGGAAGGGGTGTGGGAAAGATGGTAGAGAAACAGTGCTGGGGCAGGGGGTGGCATGGACGCAGACACACCCAGGCCTGAGACACCAGACAAGGTCATTTAATTCCAAAGATTTACTGATCATTACAGAATGTTTCTCAGGTGCTTTCCCACCCTCCCCCTTTTCCTCAACCATGATTCCCCTCTCCCTGCCCCCTTCCCACTCTCAGTCCACAATAGAGACCCAGATCAGAATCAGGTTTATCATCACTCACATATGTCATGAAATTTGTTTTTTTTTGTGGCAGCAGGACAGTGCAAAATATAAAATTACTACAGTATTGTGCAAAAGTCTAGGCACCCTAGCTACAGCATGTATAGTGCTTATAAAAAATATTCACCCTATTTGGAAGTTTTTTCAAGTGATCAGTGTCAAAAGAGTCAAATTAAACCCACTGTGATTCAATGTTGTAAAACAATAAAACATGAAAACTTTCAGAGCTGGGCCGAGGTGGGGGTAGGGGAAATAATTTTTATATGTGCCTAAGACTTTTGCACAGCAATGTATTTTGACTCAGGAAGGGAGAATTCCCACCACTGAGTCATGGCTGATGGAGAGTCAGTTTGTTTTTGAGAAAAGAAGCTCTTGGCTCTGAAAGGAAATTCAGATCTTATATTTTTTTACATGTTCACTTCCCTTACTAAGTCTGTTTTACAAGTAATACAAGTTTGTCCAGATGGCAAAAGCAGCCAGGAATGAGGATGAGAAATGCACTCAGAATGCCAACCTGAACTGAGTCATAGAGTCATAGAGCACTACAGCACAGAAACAGGCCTTTTGGCCCATCTAGTCCATGCTGACCTGCCTTGTTCCATCCACCTGCACATGGAACTTAGCCCTCTGTACTTTTCCCATCCAAGTACCGATCCAAATATCTCTTAAATGTTGAAATGAAACCGGCATCCACCACTTCCGCTGCCAACTCGTTCCACACTCTCACCAGCCTCAGAGTGAAGAAGTCCCCCCTCATGTTCCTTTTAAACATTTCATCTTTCACCCTTAACCCATGATCTCTAGTTCTAGTCCCACACAACCTCAGTGGAAAAAGCCAGCTTGCACGTACCCTCTTAATTTTGTATACGTCTATCAAATATCCCCTCAATCTTCTAAACTCCAAGGAATAAAGCTCTAATCTCTTCAACCTTTCCCTATAACTCAAGTGTTCAAGTCCCGGCAACATCGTTGTAAATTTTCTTTATACTCTTTCAATCTTATTAATAACTTTCCTGTAGGTACTGCACTCAATACCAACATCCAATACAGCTTCAAAATTACATCCCAACTCCTGTATACAATACTTTGATTTATGAAGGCCAATATGCCAAAAGTTCTTTTTATGCCCCTAACTGCCTGTGACATCCCATTCAAAGAATTTGTATTCCCCGTATTCCCAGATCTCTTTGTTCTACTGCTTTCCTCTGTGCCCTACACGGAGGAAAGCAGTAAGCCCTACCCTGGATTGTCCTCCTAAAGTACAGGTTTCTCTCGCCATCCGAAGGTAGAGCGTTCCTATGAAATGGTTCGTAAGCCGGAATGTCATAAAGCGAAGAAGCCATTACCATTTACTTATACGGGACAATTTTGTGAGCGTTCGCAGACCCAAAAATAACCTACCAAATCATGCCAAATAACACATAAAACCTAAAATAACAGTAACATATAATAAAAGTAGGAATGATATGATAAATACACAGCCTATATAAAGTAGAAATACTTTTCCACAATCATTGCCTGCACTGTTCTCCGTAACGAAAATCTCATGCAAGTGCTCTCGGCAGAAACACTCTCTCCAGTAACCTTTAAGCTATGAAGCTGCCAAACCATAGCAAATAACACGTAAAAATACGCAGCCTATATAAAGTAGAAATAATGTATCTACAGTGTAGTATCACTTACCAGAATCGGGAAGACAGCTTGCCAAGCACATTGATGATGGTGTGTTAAGACTGAGTCGTCGAAGTTTGGGTGGTGCAATGGCCCCCACCCTCCCGGCAGCGACCTGATACCGATCCGCGAAGCATGCAGGGGTACAGTGGTAGCCGGGAGGCACACAGCACATCTTTACGAAAAAAGCCACAATAAATATGCTAATTAATTAGGTGCCGCCCGGCACGTAAATGTTGGCCCAGATCAGAGGCGACGCAATCGGCAATCGCCTCTGATCTGGGCCGACATTTACGTGCCGGGTGGCACCTAATTAATTAGCTTGTTTATTTCGGCTTTTTTTTCTCAAAGATGTGCTGGGTGCGTCTCGGCTACCGCCACATTCTCCGCGAATTGGTATCTGTCTGCGGCCCGGGGGTTGGGGTGGTGGGACACTGAGGTGTCGTCTATTTCCATCAGGGCAGGCAGCTCATCTTCTCCTATGTCTGCCTGCCTCGATGTCGAAGGTTGAGGTTCGTCGTCTGTTGTGGCTGATGTGGAAGGCTTGAAAAATGACAGTATGCTTGACTGCTTAGCCTCGCGCATTTTTCTATCATACAGTTCTTTGTAAGCACTCAAACCATCCTGCAAATATGCCCTAAACCGATGTACCCTTTCAAAATTAAAGTCGTACTTTATCATTGCAGCGAAAATCTCATGCAGTTGCCTCACATTCCGTTCCTGGACGACTTCACTTTCGCTACTGCATTCGGTGTCGATTGTTATCCTTTCCTCTTCCAATTGCATCAGCTCTTCATCTATCAGTTCTTGATCGTGGGATGCCAAAACCTCTTCAACATCATCTTCGTCAGCTTCCACAAGCCAAATTCACTTTGTCCTTATTTCATTCACCACGACCGAAATGCTTAATTATGTCTAGTTTTATGCTAAGTGTAACACCCTTACGAGCTCTTTTAGGCTTTTCCGATACCTTAGAACTCATCTTGCAAACGGCTGCTCACAGGCACGTGTTTAAGCAATGCCGGCTAGAATGCAGTTCCGAATTCGGGGGAGAGCGGCTGCTCGGGGCGCGCGCTGCCTTTTATTGGGGGCTGATTTTTTCGCGCGCTGCCTTTCTTCGTAACAGTGAAAACACCTTCTGTTAGCGAAAACAGGGAAGTAATGTAGGTCTTTCGTAACAGTGAGGTTTCGTAAAGTGAACGTTCAAAAAGCAGGGGACACCTGTACAATGCCTTACAGTCATCTGCATTAAAATTCAGCGCATTTCTCCAGGTGGTCCAGGTCCCACTGCAGGCTTTGGTAGGCTTCCTCGCTGTTCACTACACCCCCGGTCTTGCTGTCATCCACAAATTTGCTGATCCAATTTATCACGTTATCATCAAGATCATTGAAATAGATGACAAGCCACAATGCACTCAATACTGATCCCTGCAGCACACCACCAGTCACAAAGGCAACCATCTACTACTACTCTCTGGCTTCTTCTGCGAAGCAAAATGTTGAATCCAACTGACTTCCTGAATGCCAAATGACTGAATATTCTTGACTAATCTCCCACATAGGATATTGTCAAAGCACTTCCTCATATCCAGTGGACAACATCCACTGCTTTGCCTTCATTAGCCTTCCTGGTAAACTCCTTGAAAAACTTTTATAAGATTGGTTTGCTACGACCTACCATGCACAAGGCCATGTTGACTATCCCTAACCAGTCCATGTTTATACAAATACTTACATGTACAGTTCCTTAGACACCCCCGCCTTCCAATAACTTACCCACTACTGATGTCAGTCTCACCGACCTATAATTTCCTGGCTTATTCTTAGAGCCTTTCTTAAATAATGGTACAACATTAGCTATACTCCAATTGTCCGGCACTTCACCCGTGGCTAGGGACATTTTAAATACCACTGCTAGGGCCCCTCCAATTTCTGCACTAGCTTTCCACAAATCTACGGGAACACCTGAGGAATTGTCCACACTAACTTGCCTCAAGACAGCATCCACCTCCTCCTCTGTAACCTGTAAAGGGTCCATGACCTTGCCGCTGCTTTGCCTCATGTCTATGGACTAGTCTGCCCCTTGAGTCTCCTTTCAAGATCTCCTTCGGCACAGATGATCACACTGATCTTCAAGAGGACCAATTTTATCCTTGCTAACCTTTTGCTCTTAATGTATCTCTAGAACCCTTAGAACCCAATCCTGAGGATCAGATCAATCCTTCTCCATAATTATCTTGAAACTAATGCGTAGGTGACTTCCTCTCATAGCTTAACCTCGGTCTAGAGTCTAGACTCTAGATGCTTCCCTTCATATTCTCAGCTGATTAAAAAGTGGCTGGGGAGTGCCATTATTGAGGTGCTTGTCTTGCACTCTTTAAAAACATAAGAATCAATGGACATAAGAAATAGAACTAAGGAGTTGGCAGCATCATGTAAAGGCATTTGCTTTATGATTAACTCATCACAAACATATTGCTCTATTTCAGTCCTGCTCCCCTGACCTGGAACAAATGGCAGTCAAGTGTCGTGCATTCTATCTGCCGAGAGAGTTCTCTGCTGTTATTCTGGCAGTGGTGTGTATTTAAGTTCAAGTTCAAGTTTATTTGTCATGCAACTATACCTGAACACTCATGAATACAGCCAACCGAAACAGTGTTCCTCTGGGACCAAAGTGCAAAACACAGTCCCAAGTCATACACAGCATAAGGCACGTATAAGATAGCAAGTAAACAAACAGTCACATAGCTATATAGAATATGTATAGTCCAAGTCCTTGAGTGACATGTCCTGTAATGGGTGGCACATTAGCATAGTGGTTAGCACAATGCTTTACAGAACCAGCGACCTGGGTTCAATTCCCACTGCTGCCTGTAAGGAGTTTGTACATTCTTCCCATGACCGTGTAGGTTTCCTCCGGGTGCTCTAGTTTCCTCTTGCAGTCCAAACACATACCGGTTCATAGGTTAATTGGTTATTGTAAATTATCCCGAGATTAGGCTAGGATTAAATTGGGGGATCGCTGGGCCAGAAAGGCCCACTCCGCGCTGTAAAGATAAATAAAATTTGATGGGGCATGGGTGTGATCGGCAAGATCAAGCAGCTCTCAGCAGTCTACAGACGAATGTGCGCACACATGAACGCAATACAACTTGCTATTCTACGATCAAGCACTGGATGGCAGCACTGATGGGAGTGGCCAGCCCCTAACTCAGCATGCACACCACGCTACACTACTTCTGGCAACTCCTCTCCTGGACTGCTGCAACAGGCAAGCCGTGTCTTGCGGCCTAGTCCTCGCTACAACCGAGGCCACGCAGCCCTCCTGCCGTGGGTCTCACCAATAAACAAGTACTTGCAGCATTTTAAATTACCAATGTCCAACAGGGTCTTGTGATTGCAAGAGAAACATGCAAGACAATCACTCTCTGTTGGATTGTACGCCGCCTTCTCAGATCAACTGCAATGCCTTCCTGCAGCAGGCAAAATAACAATGCGCACCAAGCCCAGCTCCTCCACCAATGAGGGACTCGCTGATGGTGTAGACCTGCAGTACTTGGAAGTTCTGAATGTCCAGCATTGTTTTGAAATCCTAAAAAAGACAAGAACACCCTTGGTTGGCCCCTGAGAGGCTGCTGCATCCAAACACATCGCTATCTTAATGGAATTTGTCATTTTACCACTGACAAATGTGTGGGGGAGCAGAGCATTGTGATCAACAGTCATGAGAGAGTGCACCATGATGCCATCCTGATCATCAGTGGGGGAGGGGGGTCTTCAAAAAGGCCAGCTTGAAGAAGTCTCTGCCAGACTACTACCAACATATCACCTGCAGAACCAGGGGAGCCATCACACTCAACCACCACTACACAACCATCAAGAACGCTTACTGTGCCATCCCGTGCCCGAACTTGGGCAAGTCTGATCATCTGGCTGTACTTCTACTCACGGAGACTGAGGACCACATCGCCAATGGTGAGGACCACAAAGGTATGGTCAAGACAGGTGGAGGAGAGTTTGCAGGACTGCTTTGAATCAATGGACTGGACCATATTCAGGGATTCATCTTCTGATCTGAATGAATATGCCATAGCCGTCACCAACTTCATTGGTACTGGCGTGGATGAGTATGTGTTTTCCCAATCCAGAAGCCCTGGATGTACTAGAGATTTACAACCTGCTGAGGGCTAGATCTGTGGCACTCAAGACCAGCAATGCACATTCCTAGAAGAAGTCCAGGTTCAACCTACATTAGGCCATTGTAAGTGTGAGAAGGCTATTCCCTGTGGAAATAGAGAGAAATGTATGCACAACAGTTGTGACACAGGGTCTGTACACCATTACTTGCTGTAAGGTGAAACTTCACAGCATAAAGGGTGGTCATGTTTCTCTCCCCAGTGAGCTCAACACCTTTCAAAGGGACAATTATGCCACACTCATGCAAATCCCCACTGCATCTGGCGATCCTGTGATACCTGTCTCAGAGGTTGATGTCGAAACATCCTTAAGAGGGTGAACCTTCACAAGGCCTCTGTCTCCAATGGTGCACCTGTCAGGGTTCTGAAAACCTGTGCCGACCAACTGGCTTGTGTGTTCAGTGACATCTTCCGCCTCTCACTGCTGAGGTGTGAGGTTGCACCCGCTTCAAAAGGGCAGCAATCACACGGTGCATCAGAGGAGCAGCGTGAGCAGCCTCAATTACTGCCACCTGTAACATTCATATCCACTGTGATCTAGGGTGATCCAGAAGCTGATTACTCCTTCCTGAGCAAAGACATGGACCACTGTAATTTGCCCACTGTCACAACAGGTCTACAGCTGATGCAATCTGACTGGCTCTCCACTGTGCTTTGGAACATCCAGACAACAGTAAAGCAATATGTCAAGCTACTGTTTGTCGATAACAGTTCAGCAACAACACCATTATGCCCTGAGTATTAATCACAAAGCTTCAAAACCTGACTTTGGCCTGCCCGGTAACAACACTGTTGTTGGTAGAATCTGAAGGCGTACAGGAGTGAGATATACTAGCGGGTTGACTGATGTCACAACAACAAAACTCACACTCAGTGTCAGCAGAAGCAAGGAATTGATTGTGGACTTCAGTAAAGGGGAAATCAGGAGATCATGCACCAGTCCACACTGTGGAAAGGTGAGCAGTTTCAAGTCTCTGGGCATTAATACCTTGGAGGAACTCTCCTGCGCCCAAAATATTGATGCAATCGTGAAGAAGTCACACCAGCGGCTCTACTTCATTATTAGTTTGAAGAGATTTGGTACGTCACCAAAGACTCCTGCAAATTTCTACAGATGCACAGCGGAGAACATTCTGACTGGTTTCATCACAGTCTGGTATGGAGACTTCAACGCCCAGGATCACAAGAGGATTGTAAGCTCAGCCAGCTGCTATATTTTACATATATAAATAAAAGTCTTGTGAGACCATGGATTTGTGCCTTGGAAGATTTCCAGGCAAGGTTGTATGGAAGACCGAGACCGGCAGTTGCCCATGCTGCAAGTCTCCCCTCTCCACGCCACCAAGGGAAGGGCCGATACAGCTTGGAAACGCTGTCGTCGCAGAGCACTGTGCGGTTAA
This sequence comes from Mobula hypostoma, assembly GCF_963921235.1. Taxonomy (NCBI): domain Eukaryota; kingdom Metazoa; phylum Chordata; class Chondrichthyes; order Myliobatiformes; family Myliobatidae; genus Mobula; species Mobula hypostoma. Next base: position 89,946,100 of record NC_086097.1, read on the forward strand.
ATGCCTTGCTCAAGGACACAACACGGTGCCTCAGCTGAGGCTCGAACTAGCGACCTTCAGATCACTAGACCGACGCCTTGACCACTTGGCCACGCGCCAACACAACTTTTGATGCCTTTAATAGTCATGAACCACCCGGACATGCCCTCTTGTTACCATTATCGGGGAGGAGATAGAGGAGCGTGAAGATACATACTCAAGAATCCAAGAACAGTTTCTTCACACTGCCTTCAGATTTCTGAGCAGTCCATAAAGCCATGAATAATACCTTATCAAGCCTTTTATTTTGCACTATTTATTTACTTACTAACTTATAATGATTTATGCAATCGCACTGTATTGCTGCTGCAAAACAACACATTTCAAGACATATTCATATCAGTGGTAATAAACCGCATTCTGATTCTGAATGAACCTGCTCCACCATTCAGTAGAATCAGAGCTGATATTTTATCTTAGGAGTGCATTGCTGTGTTAACCCCATTCACCTTACTGTCTAAAAATGTTCCATAGTTTAAAATAGTTATAATGATCATAAAAAGTATTCATTAACAATTTTATTTATAGTAATTTACTACTTATAATGGAATACACACTCAGTGGCCATTTTACTAAAGTACCTCCTGTATCTAATAAAGTGACACTGACTATATGTACGCACTCTCCTGCTGTTGTATCCCATCCTCTTCAAAGTTCAACAGGTTGTGAGTTCAGAGATGCTCCTCTGCACACCCCTGTTATAACTTGTGGTTAGCTGAATTACTGTTGCCTTCCTCTCAGCTTGAACGCATCTGGCCATTCTCCTCTGACGCCCCCCCTCCCCCCGATTAACAAGACGTTTTTGCCCACAAAACTGCTGCTCTAGAGTCTGCTGTGTGTGAAAATCCCCAGGAGATCAGCAGTTTCTGAGATACTCAAACCACCCCGTCTGGCACCAAATATCATTCATCAAAGTCACTTAGATCACATTTCTTCTCCATTCTGAAGTTTGGCCTGAACAACAACTGAACCTCGACCATTTATTGAGTTGCTGCCACGTGATTGGCTGAATGGATATTTGCATTAATGAGCAGGTGGACCTAATCAAGTGGGCAAATGTAACAATATAACAATTTATAAAGAGTCGAGAGGGAGGCCATTCAGCTGCTTAAGGTAGTTCGATTCGATCAATTTAACTTAAATAGAAATCATGGGTATGAAGGATGTTGTGACTTTTGCTAATGTCTGTGATTTTTATTGTTCTCTTGGACTTTTAAGGAGTTATTTTAAAATCCGGCCTTTGCGCTTTTTGGACTAATGCAACTACCTGTGTGGCAGTGATGTATTCACGGACAAAATGAGGAGAACAGCTTGAAGCAATAGAGACCATGATCTTTACAATGTCCCACAAATATGTTCCATGAAAACAGACGTTTATTGCTCTGCACTAAATGTATGGCACCAGTTGACTACACCGCTCCTGTTTAAATGCTTGTAGAGGCCGGGTCCTATAAATGCTAAGCTAGTAAAACAGGAGAGGAACTGCTGAAAACTGTAAGAGACATTTCAAACCAAAGCAAACGAACAGCCCTGGGAACATTTCACTTCAGTAAATATTGCCCCCGCATATTTTTGGCAGCCTGTATCTTAAACAGCATTTGGAATGTAATCTAACAACACATCAATATTACTGTGAAAATTATACTTGCTGAATATGCTTGAAAAGTATGTCACAGAGATAAAGGAAAAACTGAATGCCTGGTACGTGTTGTTGCTGATGTGACACAGATGTTCTCAACATCTGGCTGCTCTAAACAACTACTACTACTACTACGTTGACTCAGGCCTAGGGGGCCAGCGTCAGGCACGATGACGGACTCTCCACTTCTCCCTCTCCCTCATCAGTGTGTTCAGTTCATCTACATTAGCCGCGCCGCTGTCTTCTGGGAGCGTGTTGACCATAGTCTTAGGAGGGTGCCCAGGGTTCATCCTCCCATGCTTGGGCTCTAAATAAACTGGAGCATAAACTTAAGATGGATGTGCATCTGACTGGCTGCTGTTTTTGCACACTGTTAACTTTAAGATTGCAAGGGTAGTTCTATGGAGACAAAATTTGCTCTCGCCTGGGATAAAGCAACACCCATGATGAAGATTTAGGAAAGGCGAATGAAAGCTCGGCTTCCAAATGCAGTACCGTTTATGCCTGCAGGTCATCCGTCCAAGCTGGTTGGACGCATGAGCCACAGGCATAGAAGGCATACAGAGGCAAATAACATGCACTGTGGAGTGAGAGAAATGCTACTGAACGAGCACAGCACACAGGGGAAAAGCGGTCCCTGGCTGCGAAGGTCAGCTGATGGAGACCTGTTTACGGAGCCATCCTTGGTTTTGGCAACCTGCCCCAGGACTTTTCAATGCCTGACCAGTCTGTGACCAAATCAGGCAAAATAAGAACTTAAGAAATTGAACGCGGAGGATGTCATAAGGCCCTTCACACCTGCTCTGTCATTGAATGAGCTCGTACTGTAGCTGATCATTTACCTCTACCCTATTTCACTGCACTAACCCCATATCCATCCCTTCATCCCCTAATATCTCAAAAATTATCTTGAACGTACAGACTCAGTGACTCAGTCTCCACAAGAATCTTGGTTAGCGAATCGCAAAGGTATATCAGACTCTGGTGGTTTCAGAAGTTTCTTCACCTGAGTCTTGACTAGCAGAGAAGCTTGTTTTGTGATTAGATACTCCAACTGGGGAAACATCATCTCTGCATTTATCTTGTCAAGCCCAGCATGTTTCAATGAGATTGCTACACGTTCTAAACTCAAGGTCCAGTTGCTTAACCCACCCTCATAGTATAAAACCCCAAATCCAAATTCAATCTGTAGTATCTTCACTGCACTCCCGCCACAAATGAATCCTTCCTTTGGTAGGGGACTACACCTTTACATAATATTCCAGATGCAGTCCCGATATAACTGCAGTAAGATGTCTTTACTCCTGCATTCAAACCTTCTTATATTAAATACTAACGTATATTCCATTTACTATTTTAATTTCATGCAGTACCTGCACATTAACTTTTAATAATCTGAATAATCAGTTCTTCTGAACAACAACTCATTTTAGTCTCTCGTTACTTAAAATCAATCGATCTTACTACTTTCTGCTGCAATATGAATAAGCTCACAAATGTCCATATTTTCTTTTCTACCTTCTACACCTTGCCTGTCCCTCTATCCTGTCCATACCCCTTCTGCAGCCTCTTCACAAACCATTTGCAGCTTTGCATCATTAGCAACCATAGATCTATGATACTTGGGAGCATCATTCATACCACTGGCCGAGGCTGTGTGTTCCTTTGTTTGAAAAGCGGCCCATAAAGTGAACACTGTGGTTGTTGCAGAATGGAGAGTTGCACAAAGATGCAGCCGTGCTCACTAGATTTGGAAGAATGTGGAATCAAAGTTTTCAACACTTGCTGCAGCTACCATTTGGAAATATGTTAATACTAAAAGACCACTCATTCCCTATGACAAGGCTTTCAGTTCCATTAGGCCACCAGAGTTCCCAACATACAACATCTTGCACCAGAATAAAGCATGAAGCAACAAAAAGTGGACTTCTACAGAAGAGCATAGCAATTTTATTTTACTTTGCATGCTTTATTTTCAAAGACAAGGAAATATTCAACATTTTTAAATCTCTTTTTTCAAGGCAGTTCCTAAATTTAGTTCAGTGTTTGTATTTATATTTCTTGTGTGTGTGTTAATGCACCACTCAGTGCTATGTTATTTTTCCATGCTTTCGTGATACACACCATGACTGCTCCATGACTTAGGTTCAAATTTTCCATGACAAAAATCTACCTCTACCTAGTCCTAGCTGATCTGCTTCAACATGAGTTCCATGTCCTTTGATAACCCAATGCAGCAAAAACCTACCTCCTTCAGTTCTGAGATTTTCTGTTGACTGCCAGCATCAAATTTGGCATGAAGACACACCTTTCATGATACTTTCTGCAAAGTTCTGCTTCCCACATCCCAACTGCAGGGGTTAGTTCAGGCAATAACATTATGTTCACAAGGGAATGATTTCCTCTGTTTATCCTATCAACAACTTCAATCATTCTACACAGTTCAATAAATCACTCTTTAATCCAGGAAGTATCATGGTAAATCTCTTCTGTATCCTCTTCAGAACCTTCACGTCCTTCCGACCATGGGTCAACCACAACTGAATGCAATATTCTATAAATCTGCCTCATGAGCTAGTATGCTCACTAATAAAGACAACCATGCCCATATGCCTTCTTTACCACCGCATCAGCTTATGTCGCCACTTTCAGGGTGCTACTAACTTGGACCCCAAGATCAACTACACTGTTAAAGATCCTGCCATTAATTTACAACTCTCCCTTTACGTTCAATCTCCCAGAGCACAAAGCCTCATGCTTGCCCAGATTAAGCTCCATCTGCCATTTCTCCACTTATATCTGCAACTGATCCACGCTCCGTGGTCACTTTATTGGGTGCCTCCGGGACCTAATAAAGTGGCCACCAAGTGTATGTTCATGACCTTCTGCTGTTATAGCAAATCCACTTCAGGTTCGACATGCTGTGCATTCAGAGATGCTTTTCTGTGCACCGCTGTTGCAACGTGTGGTTTCCTGTCAGCCTTCCTGTCTCCTGAACCAGTTTGGCCATTCTCTGACCTTTCTCATTAACAAGTCATTTTCACTCTGCAGCTCACTGGATGTTATTTTGTCTTTTTTGCACCATTCTCTGTGAACTCTATAGAGACTTGTGTGTGAAAATCCCAGGAGACCTGCAGTTTCTGAGATACCTGAACCACCCTGTCCGGCACCAACAATCATTCCATGGTCAGAGTCACTTAGATCACATCTCTTCCCCATTCTGAACTTTGGCCTGAACAACAACTGAATCTCTTGACCATGTATTGAGTTGCTGGCACTTGATTGGCTGAATGGATATTTGCATCAATGAGCAGGTGTACCTAATCAAGTGGCCACTGAGTGTATGTTATATATAATACAATATAACATAGACAAGTTGGAGGGATTTGTTCACCAGAAGGAGAAATCAATATTCATACCATCATGTTGGAGGTACCCAGAAGGAATATAGGGTGTCGCTCCTGCACCCTATAAAGTGGTGGGCTCCTCACTTTGGCACAAGAGAAGGCCATGGATCGACACGTTGGAAAGTGAATGGAAATAGGAATTAAAACGTTTGGCCACCGGGAAGACCCATTTGTGGCCGATGGAGTGGAGGTGCCTGACGAAGTGGTTCCCCATTTTATGACGAGTCTCGCCAATGTAGAGAAGGCCCCTTCGGGAGCACTGGACAGAACAGGCAACCCCAGCAGATTCGCAGGTATCCTACTGAAACACGATCACTATGTGAAATGTGTTGTTTCGCAGCCGCAGTACTGTGCAAAGACATAAAATTACTATAAGTTACAAAAACAAATAGGTGGTGCCAAATAGTGTCAACATAGCGAGTGGAGTGTCAACTAATGACAAACAGATGAAGTGGGGGAATCTATGATTTATTGTGAAAAGTTAGCTAAAAGTCCAAAGGGGATCAAAAACGACACACAGAAAGCTGCAGTCTGTCACAAGGTACATAATTCAGAGTTAGGAAAATACAACTGTCGCTTGGGTTACATTGGAACGTAGTGTTGAGTTAAACACTTAGTGATATATTAGTGTTGGAGATAGGCAAGGAAGGGTTAAGGAAAATAGTGCGTAGGTTATTATGAGAGGCCGAGCAATTAGTTGTGGGGGTTAAAAGGAAGGAATGAGGTTAAGGTAAAGAAAGGGATGCACTACATTAAAGTAGGATGACTCTTCTAGCACAGACACAGGCTCTAAAGAGCGCCTGGGGCATCAGCAGGCCATTCAAAGGAAGGAGGAGAAGCTTGCAGATTTTGTAAAATTATGTCACAATTGTGGGGGAATTAAGAAGCTGGAACCATTCTTAGGAAAAGGGATTTCTGAGGGCTGTTTCCAGATAGGAAAAGATGTGAGAAAGACAGTAGATTTAATTAGGGGCAGAGAGATCATCACAGGAGAAGCCAGAGCATGAGAAACGGTAGGATAAGGGATTGTGATGGTAAAACTAAAATCATCATTGATGCCATCTTTTGGTTAAGGCACCAAAATGAAGCCTTTCTACCTCTTTTGGGCGAAGGTGACATTTACTAGAACACCACAGATTATTCCCCTGCTATCTGTGGTATTCTAGTAAATGTCATTCAACCAACCTCATTGGAACAGATCATCATTACATTGTGAGATCTCACTGTGCACAGTTTTGCCTGCTGCCTTTCCTAGGGATAGAGCCCCTTTTCAATTTTATGCGAGGCACTATTGGAACCCCTAGTACCCAAAGGGAATTGATCTCTGCTGTCCAGTGATGTTATATGGGAGGTTCAGCAAACTCCAATCAATACAAAGAGTCAAAAGTGAACTGGGGGAAAAAAGCTCAAAACTCAGTCGTGAGTATAAGAGTTAGGAACAAGGTGACAGATGAATCTCCCCCGAAGTTCTTGGCAGATAATACAACAGATGAACGTGACCGCTTTCTGCGTAGAATCTCAGGCAATAGCCTTTAAATTTAGTTCAAAGATTAACCTCAGCTCCTGAGCTCCTGAAGATCAAAGGTCTGTTTCCAAACATCTAACCTCTGCTACTAGCCATGGGGAGTGAAGCTGGAGGACAAAGGCACCATTCGCCTCACCAAGTTAATACACTTCATATACTGGGGTGCACACGTGCATAGTACATGTACACAATTGCACTTATTCCTATGCACATAAATGCACACACACACTGAAGTGCCACACACACACACACACACACACACTTGAGTAAGGACTTCACGCATGCAGCAATACTTGTGCCAATTTTTTTTTACAAACTCATGTTCAAAATACAATGTATATAAAAGGTATTCAGTTCCCTTGGAAGTTATCACGTTTTATTGTTTTACAACATTGAATCACAGTGGATTTAATTTGTTTTTTTTTGACACTGATCAACAGAAAAAGACTCTTTCGTGTAAAAGTGAAAACAGATCTCTGCAAAATGATCCAAATTAATTAAAAATATAAAACACAAAATAATTGATTGCATAAGTATTAACCCCCCACCTTTTAACATGACACACCAAATCATCACTGATACAGCCAAAATTGTTTTTTTGAAGTCACACGATTATTTAAATAGAGATCTGTTTTTGGAGACCTGTGTGCAGTCAAGGTGGTTCAATTGATTGTAGTAAAAATACACCTGTATCTGGAAGGTCCAACTGCTGGCGAGTCAGTATCCTGGCAGAACTACACCATGAAGACAAGACACTCCAAGTAACGCAGTGAAAAGGTTATTGAAAAGCACATGTCAGGAGATGGATACAAGAAAAATACAAAATATCTCTTGGAGCACAGTTAAGTCAATCATCAAGAAATGGAAAGAATATGGCACAGCTGTAAATCTGCCTAGAGCAGGCCACCCTCAAAAACGGAGTGACCGTGCAAGAAGGAGACGAGTGAGGGAGGCCACCAAGAGACCTATAAGAACTCTGGAGGAGTTACAAGATTCAGTGACTGAGATGCTTCACTACTGTTGCCTGGTGCTACACCAGTCACAGCTTTATGGGAGAGTGGGAAGAAGAAAGCCATTGCTGAAAAAAAACTCAGTTGAAATCTTGGCCAGGGTTTGCCAGAAGTCATGTGGGAGACTCTGAAATCAGCTGGAAGAAGGTTCTGTGGTCTGATGAAACCAAAATTGAGCTTTTTGGCCATCAGACTAAATGCTGTGTTTGGAGTAAACCAAACACCGCACATCATCAAAAACACACCATCCCTACCGTGAAGCTTGGTGGTGGCTGCATCACGCTGTGGGGATGCTTCACTGCAGCAGGCCCTGGAAGGTTTATGAAGGTAGAGGGTAAAATGAATGCAGCAAAATACAGGGAAATCCTGGAGGAAAACCCGATTTAGTCTGCAAGAGAACTGCGACTTGGGAGAAGATTTGTTTTCCAGCAAGACAATGCTCCCGAGCATAAAGCCAAATCTACACAGGAATAGCTTAAAAACAACAAAGCTAATGTCCTGAAGTGGCCCAGTCACAGTCTAGACCTCAATCCAATTGAGAATTTGTGGCTGGACTTGTAAAAAGGGCTGTTCACTCATGATCCCCATATAATCTGACAGAGTTTCAGCAGTTTTGTAAAGAAGAATGGGGAAAAATTGCAGTGCCCAGATGTCAAAGCTGGTAGAGACATATCCACACAGACTCAAGGCTGTAATTGCTGCCAAAGATGCATCATCATTGTTATAAATTTAGACCAATTTGTAGAAAGTTGCTTTCACTTTGACATGAAAGGGTCTTTTCTGTTGATTAGTGTCAAAAAAAGCCAAATTAAATCCACTGTGATTCAATGTTGTAAAACTATAAAACATGAAAACTTCCGGGGGGGTGGTGGTGAATACTTTTTATGGGCACTGTATTTCTAGATAGCTTATCACTTATTTCTTTTTAAGTAAAATAAAAGCTTCTACCTTCTTCACCAGGTGGGGGCTGAACTGAAATATCCCTGGAAATAAACTAACCATGCCTGCTGAACTCTAATGACAAGCTCTTAATGAAATTAAAGACACAGAAACAAACAGGCCTGGGGAGACCACCCAAACGGTCAATTGAATTATCTCACATCTTCTTCTCAACCAGTCCCTGATCCCTTGCTTGACACGATCCATCCTAGTCAGTCTTAAGTGATCCATCTGGCTCTGTCTATTTACCATGCTGGGAAAGAAAGCTGAGTTTAGATAGTCACAAGACCTAAGTCATTAAACAACAAATGCTGGAAATGAAAATGATGATGATGCACTCTTCTGAAGGCTTAACTAACTGCCCCACCCCTTGTCCTTTGTTTTCCATCTCTTACCCTTCCCATTTCATGCACACTTGTAAAGGGAGAAAAACACTACACTTGGGTGAATCCCTGCTAACCCTCTGTCTCAGAGGCTGACGTCAAAACATAATCCAAGAGGCTGAACCCTCACAGGCAGTCAGATGCAGAAGTATCTGTTCGGGCTCTGAAAACCCGTGCCAACCAACTGAGGCACAGGTTTTCAGAACCCAAACAGCTGCACCATCTGGGCCTGACTCCCTGTGAGGGCTCACCCTCTAGAGGTATGTTTTGAAGTGTTCACCGACATCTTCAATCCCTCACTGCTGTAGTCGGAGGTTTCCACCTGCTTCAAAAAGGGCATTAATCATCCCAGTGCCCAAAAAGAGCAGGGTGAGCTGCCTCAATGACTTTTGCCAAGTTGCTCTCACATCAACTGTGATTAAGTACTTTGCGAGGTTGGTCATGCCCAGAATCAACTCCTCCCTAAGCAGAGAACTGGACCTGCTGTAATTTGCCTATCACCACAATATGTCTAAAGAGGATACAATCCCACTGCTCTACTCGGCCTTGGACTACTTGGATATCACGCTGCTGTGCATCGATTACACTTCAGTGTTCAATACCATCATATCCTCAAAGCTAATCAACAAGCTTCAAAATCTGGGCCTCTGTACCTCCATTTGCAACTGGATCCTTGCTTTCATCATCAGAAGACCAGTTAGTGCAGACTGGAAATAACATCTCCTCCTCGCTGACAATCAACACCATCGCACCTCTATAGGATGTGTGCTTTTCCCACTGCTCTGCTCTCTCTTTATCCATGACTGTGTGGCTAGGCACAGCTCAAACATCATCTATAAATTTGCCAATAACACAACTGTTGTTGGCAGAATCTCAAATGATGACATGGAGGCATACAGGAGTGCGATAGATCATCTGGTTGAGTGAGGTCGCAACAGCCACTTTGCACTCAAAGTCAGGGAAACCAAGGAATTGATTGTAGACAACAGGAATTCTGCAGATGCTGGAAATTCAAGCAACATACATCAAAGTTGCTGGTGAACGCAGCAGGCCAAGCAGCATCTGTAGGAAGAGGCGCAGTCGACGTTTCAGGCCGAGACCCTTCATCAGGACTAACTGAAGGAAGAGTGAGTAAGGGATTTGAAAGCTGGAGGGGGAGGGGGGGATGCAAAATGATAGGAGAAGACAGGAGGGGGAGGGATAGAGCCGAGAGCTGGACAGGTGATAGGCAAAAGGGGATACGAGAGGATCATGGGACAGGAGGTCCGGGAAGAAAGACAAGGAGGGGGGGTGACCCAGAGGATGGGCAAGAGGTATATTCAGAGGGACAGAGGGAGAAAAAGGAGAGTGAGAGAAAGAATGTGTGCATAAAAATGAGTAACAGATGGGGTACGAGGGAGAGGTGGGGCCTTAGCGGAAGTTAGAGAAGTCAATGTTCATGCCATCAGGTTGGAGGCCACCCAGACGGAATATAAGGTGTTGTTCCTCCAACCTGAGTGTGGCCTCATCTTTACAGTAGAGGAGGCTGTGGATAGACATGTCAGAATGGGAATGGGATGTGGAATTAAAATGTGTGGCCACTGGGAGATCCTGCTTTCTCTGGCGGACAGAGCGTAGATGTTCAGCAAAGCGGTCTCCCAGTCTGCGTCGGGTCTCACCAATATATAAAAGGCCACATCGGGAGCACCGGACGCAGTATATCACCCCATTGTAGACTTCAGTCGAGGGGACACACACACAAGTCCTCATCGAGGGATCAGCAGAGGAAAGGGTGAGCAGTTTCAATTTCCTGGGGGTCAACATCCCTGAAGATCAATCCTGGGCACAACATACTGATGCAATCACAAAGGAGGGACTAAAGCAGCTATGTTTCATTAGGAGTTTGAAGAAATTCGGTATGACACCAAAGTTATCTGATTCTACAGATACACCGTGGAGAGCATTCGCACTGGCTGTATCACCACCTGGTATGGAGGGGCCACTGTAGAGGATCGGTGAAACCTGCAGAAGGTTGCATACTCAGCCAGCTCTATCACAGACAATAGCCTCCCCAGCATTGAGGACATCTTCAAAAGGCAGTGCCTCAAAATGTGGCATTTATCATTTAGTACCTTCATCACCCAGGACATGCCCTCTTCTCATTGCTACCATCAGGGAGGAGGTACAGGAGCCTGAAGATACACACTTGTCTTCAATATTGTTGTAAAACAATAAAACATGAAAACTTCCGAAAGGGGTCGAATACTTTTTATAGGCACTGTGTTTACTGAGATACCTTATGGTGAATGACTCACCTGCTGATATCCTGAAGCCTTTTCACCATCCATGAGGCACGATTCAGGAGCATGATGGAGCACCCTCCACTTGCCTCGATAAGTGTAGCTCCAACAACACTTAAAAAGCTTGAAGAGAAATCAGGGGAAGACGAAAAAAGGAACAGCAGAGAGAAGGAAATAAAGTTAGGAGAGAAGTAAGTGTGAGGCATGAAGGAAAGGTAGGGAGAAATGGAAAGGGAAGGCTGAGAACAGAGAAGGGGGGAATGAGACATGGAGGCTGTAGAAACCAAGTATCTGTCTATTGCCTGTCTGTATTGTACCTGTGTTGCACGTCCTCACTCTGGATTAAGGTCATCTGTCACATGGCTTTATTAGAAATGAGTGCATACAGTCACCTGTTCACCGCCTTGGAGTCATACAAAGGGGTGGGAGTAGGGAGTGAATATTTTCTGTTGGCCGCTCATCTTTGTTTGAATTTGATCCAATTACATTCGTCTCGCTCGTCTTTGTTTTACGTGAATAACCGAAGAGTCGGATGATTTTACAGGTGGTTTCTAGTAAAAGGTTAAATGTACTTTTCTGAGTTGGAACTCAGTTAGTTGGAAGAGTGTCATACTCCCTTCACTGAGCCCCTCGGTGACCTGGAGTTCATTTTCAGGTAGTCGCTACACAGGCAATTAAAGAGAAACGAGAGGCTGAGCGAAGGGTGCAGAGATGGGGAGGGAGATTTGGAAAAGAAAGCCAAGGGGAGAAGAAAGTGGTTGAATAGAGAGACGAGATGAGCAGAGAAGGAGCAAGCCAGTTAGCACAAACAAGAGAGAAAAACAGATCACTTGAATGCCTTCCTTGCATTTGATTTAAATACAAGTCCTGAATGAGAAAAGGCTGCTTGACAGGGCTGCTCAGTGCAGAGATAATAATCTTGAAGCAAAAGTACGCGAACGCACTATTAAAAAATAGAACATTGTGTGTCCAAGTAACAAGTGAAATTATCAATGGAAAGCAAAAAAAAAAGATTACCATAGAACAGTCTCTGTGGCTCACTTCCAACTCCACTGGGTAACATGGGATTGGGTAACTCCGGGTGCAGGGCTGAAGGAGTTGAACTGGATGTTTGGGTGCCCCTGTCACACTGTTCCCTGTGGCTATATGGCGATCCGTAGGATTGTGCCTGTGAAAACAGCCGGGGGCGGGCTGGATTCCAGCTGGGCGGACAGTTCCCTCTGGCCTCGCTGTACCCGCTGTCGGGAGCCATCAGGTCATGGTCGAACACCTCATCGTCGGTGTCAAGGTCCTCCGCCTCGCACAGATCCATGTCATTCAACCCTAGCCTTACAGTTTACCCTCTGGGAGAAGCTCTCTCGGAAGTGGAAGCAGAGAATGGTACCTAAGATCAGAACGAAAAGACTGGTTAAAGCAACAGGGTAAAAGCATCCCGTCCGAGCCCGCATTTTGCTGACTTGGGGTTTCCCATTGCGGAAGGTCTGCTGAGTGAGTTGCCAAGGTTAGTCAGTCCTTACGCAAAGTGCTTGAGGAAGGCAGCACATCCAGCAACATCAGGCAGCTGATTAAGGACTGAAGTCAGCAGAATGCAGAGCTCCTCCAGCGTTTTGTGTGTGCTGCCCACGATTTCCAGCATCTGTAGAATATCATGTGTTTAGACAGACCTCTTGTACCTTTGGCTGCTTCACTGAGAATTAATGAGATCACAACCCATTCTTTTATTCCTCACCTTAAATCTCTGGTCTTCTGCTCTGGGGAAAAAAAAAGTTTATCACTATCTACCCTATCAGTGCCTCACACTTATTTCCATTTGCACAAAACTTAAAACTTCCTGACATAAACTAGGAACTGTGGCGGTCAATTTGTGCACAGTTCCCACAAAACAGAAATTAGATCATCTGCTTGAGTGTTGCTGCAGAGAAACGATTACCACTCAGGATGCAAGGTAGAAACGCTGCGTTTTCCTTCCAGCAGAACAGTGTGATCTTTTACAGATACTGGGGAGGGCAAAGAGGTTCTCCGCTTAACAAAGTGATGGTACTGCAATATGCAGCAGTCCCGCAGTTCTACATAAGAAAATGCCATCTTAGATAACGACATCCACACCGAATGCACGGCCACCAACAATTTGCAGAGCAGACATCAAAAGTGCCTTCATCTTGCTCCAGATCAGCAGTGTACTAAAAACATAACCTAAAAACAACCACGGAAGAGGCAAGACTTCAGTGAGATACTGACAGTCTACTGTAAATGACGTCAGGCAATTTACAAAAACATCCTTGTGTTTTATTGAGAAAATGTCGTTCTGTTTACAGAACCACAGGTGGTACAGATGGAGACAGAGTTGGAAGGACAGGCAAACATAAAGTGCCATGCAAATCACCAGCACAGAGGTAGACCCACTCTGAAAAAAAACAAATTCCAGGGAAGAGACAATAAAATGCAAACAGCTAAAATGGACTTAAAACAGACACAACTCCAATCTACACAGTTAACTTTCAGCTGGAAAAATATACTCAAAAAGCTTTATACAAACCAAAGCAGAGGATGTTGGAAATACTCAACAGGTCAGGCAGCGTCTGTGGAGTTAACTACAGTTTGGTGACATTTCATCAGTTTGGAAGGGGTTGAAACAAAAGAAGTTTACTGAAGTAGAGAAAGCTGGAAATGTGAAGTTCTCTCCACCAGCCTTGCTTATCTTATTTGCACAGTTCCGATGAAAGACCATTGACCTATAAAATTAACTCAGTTTCTTTCTCAACCGATGTGACTTGATCAGCTGAGTATTTCCAGAATTCTCTTTTATTTCACGTTACCAGTAAATGCAATATTCTACTTCACACCATTCTAGCATTTCTTTTCTCTCTCTCTCTCTGAACTGAATTCATTCATCTCATTCTGCTCACTCCTCCAGACAGATCGGCTGAAATTACCACGCTCTCAATACCGTCTGCCAGCTCTTGCATTGTTCCATCACCTTAGGTCTCCAGTTTAGCAGAGACAGCCATTTGCTTTTCTCCACTCTTTCCCTCTGCCATGCAATATAAGATGTAGCTGAATTTAACATTTCCTAGGCCTGATGAAAGGTCACCAGCCAGAAATTTTAACTCTGCCTGTCCCCACAGATGCCGCCTGACTTGCAGAGTATTATCTCAGAACAAAGTTGCTAGGAGCTTCTACAGTTTTATTGCTTACATAATAATGCAGTAAAAAGGAACAGGGAACATGCCACCCAGACTCCCCTCCCCCCACCAAGCTCACTCCATCAATTAACAAGAGCACGGCTGATCTCTTACCTCAAATCCATTTTACTTCACCTCCGATGACCCTCCTGTCCAGAAATCAGCTTTGTTTTGAACATAAGCCAAGACTAGGCATGCCAGAACTCCACCACCCTCTTGCCCTTCACTTTTAGGCCTAAATAGCCCACTCCTTAACTTGAAATCATTCCCTTTCATTCAAGACTCCTTAGCCAAAGAATCCTTCACCCTGGATCTGCTCTGTCAGTCTGATAGTTTTATACATTTTTGGCTAGATCATCTTGCATTTTCTTTATCACCAGAGATCGGTTTATGCTCATTTGACAAATCTACCACCATCAGGACCAGTCTAGTAAATCTTTGCTGCATTCCTTTTCTAGTAAGTAATCCTATTTTAGGTAAGAACAAAATCGAACACAGTACATAATAGTCCAGATGCAATACCATCACTCTCACTTGCTAAACATAACTGTAGCAAGGATATTAACTTTGTGCTCAAATCCTCTAACATACAGCTTCCCATGTAGTTGTCTTTCTAATTACCTGCTGTACCTATTTGTTAACTTCCAATGATTTCCATACAAGGACACCAATGTCCTATTGAACATCAGTATTTCCCAATCTCACAAAACAATTTAGCATTTCTGTTTATTCTACCAAAGTGGATAGTCTCACAGTTTCCACATGGTTCTACATCTGCCATATTGTTGCTTGGTCACTCAGCCATTCCACATCATTTTTAAGTCTCATCACTCCTCATATTCTTAAATTCCGTGCTATAAGCAAACTTAAAAATATTACATTTGGTCCATTTAGCCAAAGCATTGATATACACATTCAGTGGCCACTTCATTAGCTGCACATGCTCGTTAATGCAAGTATCTAATCAGGGACTCAATGCATAAAAGCATGCAGACATAGTCAAGAGGTTCAGTTGCTGTCCAAACCAAACATCAGAATGGGGAAGATATGTAATCTAAGTGACTGTGACCGTGAAATAATTGTTGGTCCCAAACAGGGTAGTTTGAGAACCTCAGAAACTACTGATCTCTTGTGACTTTCACGCACAACAGCCTCCACAATTTACAGAGAATGGTGCAACAAGCAAAAAAAAATGGTCAGAGAGCAGCAGTTCCATCTTGTTCATGAGAGAGGTCAGAGGAGAAAGAAGAAAGCTGACAGGAAGGTAACTATAAAAGTACACATTACAACAGAGATGTGCAGAAGAGTATTTCAGAACGCACAATGTATCGAAACGAAGTGGATAGGCTACAGCAGCAGCAGACCATGGCCATACACTCAGTGGCCATATTAACAAGGTATCTAATAAACTGGTTACTGAATGTAGATTATGAATAGTTGGAGTCTTTGTGCAGCTTTTCTTCTATCTCTTGATCGTACAGCTGACTTGAAATGAGACCGGCTTACCACCTTTAATGCACAAGCATATTCTTCTTATATGAAGTTCTGCAGATATTGTTACAGCCTGTTGAAAACGATGCTTGGTATAGTTCAGGACGTGAATGAATTGAGTTTACACGTGTAGTTTATTTTATCTTGTAAAAATGTATATAATTCCTTCATATTAGTAGGGCTCACTCAAAGCCAAACTTACAGCATCACCTCCCACACCTGGGAAGAGAAAACATGCTAAACGATTTCAGAGACACCATAATGGTGATCATTTAAGAAAAGAGAAACATCCCACAGAGGGAACCACAAAGGAGTCTCCTGGTTCCTGCCACAGGGGATCATCACCAAGTTCCTCCTTCACTGGAATATGAAAGCAAGAGTGTAATGTTGAGACTTTTTAAAGCACTGGTGAGGCCTCACTTAGAGTATTGTGAATCGGTTTGGGCCCCTTATCTTAGAAAGGATGTGGTGAAGCTGGAGAAGGTTCAAAGGAGGCTTACAAAAATGATTCCAGGATTAAACGGCTTGTTATATGAAATGTATTTGATGGCTTTGGGCCTGTTTTCACTAGAATTCAGAAGAATGAGGGGTGACCTAATTGAAACCTATTGAATGGTAAAAGGCCTTGATAGAGTGGATGTGGAGAGGATGTTTCCTATGGTGAAAGTGTCTTAGACCAGAGGACACAACCTCAGAATAGAGGGCTGTTCTTTTAGAACAGAGATGAGGAGGAATTTGCTCAGCCAGAGAGTAGTAAATCCGTGGAATTTGTGGAGGCCAAGTCTTTATGTATATTTAAGGCAGAGGTTGATATTGTTTTGACTGGTCAAGGCATGAAAGGATCTGGGATGGGGTGGGGGGGAGGCAGGAGATGGGGTTGAGAGAAAAATGGATCGGCTGTGATGAAATGGAGGAGCAGACTTGATGGGCCAAATAGCCTAATTCTGCTCCTGTATCTTACGGACTTTTGGTCTTAACTGTCTTCTCCCAGAGGCTGATGACACTCCTGTGATTCAAAAAACCGAAAGGCACTGTCTTTGAGGAAGACACAAGAAAGATTTGCACTGCATGTCTCTGAGTGGGCCCTGTTGATTATATCACCATCCCCAGATGAGGGAACTTGACATTAAGCAGAGATTCGTTCTTGTCTGCCCATCAGAAGACTTCAGCTGATGTCAAGATGAGATAGATCGGTTGCCTTTACTGAACCAGAACACTTGTAATAAAATAAAGTTCCACAAGCTTTCTGATTTCCTAAAAAATCATGTTTCTTTCTATGGTGTGACTTGGGTTTAGGTCTGTAGGATATTTTGTCCTCAAAAATATATATAATTCATTTCACATCAATGGGGCCTCCTCAAAGCTAAGTTCCTTCTCGTTATGAAGCTTGGCAAATAATCAGAGGGTCCCCAAAATGTCTGGGTTCACATTGGCTGGCCTGCATCACCACCCCCTCCTCTTTCCAACCTCAAAATGAGGCTTAAATGTGAAGGTAAACATAACTTTATTTCATAGATCTGAACAAAAACCACAAAGTGGCTGAACCCGGTGCTTGTTCACTAAATATATCAGCCAGTGGCGAAACAGCGGAAGTGAGACCTACTGCATGGCGGCAGTGCTGTGAGTTTGGACTCAGATGACTAAGCAGTTTAGCTTTCATTTATTTGGCTGTAAACAGGCCTGAAACCTATGGGGACCTGAAGTTGCACACACCCCTAGGCCTGCAAATTCTTATGAGGGCTGAACTTGAGCTGTGTGTACAGGAGGAAGGGGAAAGTTGAGCTGAGGTAACAATTCCACAGGTCACTCCTTCCACCCTCTACCTTCCTGTTCGTGACAGAATCCGAGAACCTAAACTTCTTCCTCAACATCACCCTCTTCACTTCTGTAACTTCTCCCGACCCCAACTCGGACACCCTGTTCAGCTGTCTGTCGTTGCACACTGGTTAATCCATTTCCCTTATCCCATCTCTTACTTTTGCACTGACAATCTCACTTAGACAGATTTCAGCAACGTATTTTTGGAGAAATATCAAATAACCACAAATGTAATTGCAATACACAAGCTTCTAATGTTGCCGAATCTGTTTTAATTACCTAAAATAGAATTAAAAACCCTCTTGCAGGTGATGGAAGTGTTTTTGTGCAGTTAATCCAAGCATAATTGGCTTTTGCACTTTACTCTTATGTAGTACAACACAGCTGAAGTTTATAAATGCAAGTCTGTCTTTCGTCCATCCAATCTTTCTTCTGTTCCCCAGTGTGAGGTGCTGTCCAGTGTCCCGGTCCACAAGTTTATTCTCATGCGGGAATTTGGAGAGTGGTTTTTAAACCAGCAAGGCATAGGAAGGAACACCACTGGCCACAGATTTATGGATCACTTTCTTGCTGCCCCAGGAGTGGCGTCATTTATCAATGATCTTTTTTTTTCCGGCAATCCATTCCAATTTGTGAAATCGACACTATTTTCGCAGGGGTGATTAGTTAAACATGGATCTGTAATGTTGCTCACTCTCACATTGTCTGGTGAATCTCGAGTAAAAAGCAAAGGAGCAGCCCAGGGCATCCTCTTCTACGAAGTAACAGTGGGAAACAATAAAATGGAAGATGCTGCCAGCTGCAGGGAAGGTTGGGCCAGGGTAAATGCAGTGAATGACTGTCTTTGCAGTGTATGAAACTGAAAAATACTGCAGATGTTGGAAGACTGAAATCAAAGCATAAAATGCCGGAGACAGTCAGCAAATCAGGGAGCATCGAGGGAGAAACAGGGTCAATGTTTTAGGTTGGAAGTTGGAGAGCTTTTCTCAGTCTCTGTTCCATTCTGTTTACCACAAATGCTGCCTGACTGGCTGAATGTTTCCAGCATTTTTCTGGCTCTTATTACAGCGGAGGCCTGCTGGTAATTACCACACTCACCCTGCTGGAGGATGTGAGAAGGTTGTCCTTAATACAGTGGATGAGGGAAGGTCACTGATTATCTCTGAAGGTGACAAATCACACTAGGGGCAACTCAATCCAGTGTGGATATTTCCAAAACTTCAAGGCCAATGGGCAACTATCTATCTCTTGTCCGACGATCATTCTCTTCGCCCCCTACTGTGTTTTAACCTGCCCGAAACTGTGGAGATGAGTTATTTTCTGTTTCTGCTAACCCATTATCTTTTTTTCTTTGTACCTGTTTCTGACTCTTTCTGTTTGTGTGTGCCACTGTCTCTGTTTCTCCACGCACCTGTCTCTGTGTTACTAATTCTATCCCTCTGCATCTGTTTCTGTATGCTGTACAGCGTGTTCTTCTAACTGTTCCTGCCTGTCTCTTCTTTATTCTTTATTGTTCTTATATTACTCTTCCTGTATCTACACTTTTTTCTGGGTTTCTGCTTATGTGGCTCTTTCATCATGTTTGTTTTTCTCTCTCTCTACTAATACTTACCTGTGACTCCATTTCTCTTCATCTTTCCTTGCCTCTCATTCTACCACTGCCAAAAAATATCATACATGCTAGAAATCTGAAACAGAAACAGTGAATGCCATAAATATTCAACTGGCCAGGCAGTATCTCTGGAGAGCGGAATGCAGCTGACTTCTCAGATCATTGATTAGTGTTGCACATTTCTATGGCTGGAAGCAGAATAAACTTGAGGTATGACACTGATCCGTGTACTTATCTAAGTTTAGCCACATAGCAATCTCTGGGGATCAGTCCTTAATTCAACAACTTCACATACAATGCCTATAAAAAGTATTCAGCCCCCTTGGAAGTATTCATATTTTATTTGTTTTACAACATTGAATCACAGTGGATTTAAGTTTTAAGCTTTAAGTTCCTCGGGGTCAATATCACAAATGACCTGACTTGGTCCAACCAAGCAGAGTCCACTGCCAAGAACACCCACCAGAGCCTTTACTTCCTGAGAAAGCTAAAGAAATTTGGCCCTCACTCACTAATTTTTATAGATGCACCGTAGAAAGCATTCTTCTAGGGTGCATCACAACCTGGTATGGAAGTTGTCCTGTCCAAGACCGGAAGAAGCTGCAGAAGATCGTGAACATGGCGCAGCACATCACACAAACCAATCTTCCGTCCTTGGACTCACCTTACACCGCATGCTGTCAGAGCAGTGCTGCCAGGATAATCAAGGACACGACCCACCCAGCCAACACACTTTTCGTCCCTCTTCCCTCCGGGAGAAGGCTTGGGAGCTTGAAGACTCATACGGCCAGACTTGGGAACAGCTTCTTTCCAACTGTGATAAGACTACTGAAAGGATCCTGACCCGGATCTGGGTCGTACCCTCCAAATATCCGGACCTGCCTCTCGGTTTTTTTTGCACTACCTTACTTTCCCTTTTTTATTTTCTATTTATGATTTATAATTTAAATTTTTAATATTTACTATCGATTTGTAATCCAGGGAGCAGGAAGCGCAGAATCAAATATCGCTGTGATGATTGTACGTTCTAGTATCAATTGTTTGGCGACAATAAAGTATAGAGTATTTAATTTGGCTTTTTTGACACTGATCAACAGAAAGAGACTCTGTCATGCCAAAGTGAAAACAGATCTCTACAAAGTGATCCAAATTAATTCTGAGTATAAAACACAAAATAATTGGTTGCACACCAAATCATCACTGGTGCAGCCAATTGGTTTCAGAAGTCACATAATGAGTTAAATGGAGATACGTTTTTGGAGACCTGTGTACAGTGAATGACTAAAAAACAGCAAAGATAATGTCATCGAGTGGCCAAGTCAGAGTCCAGACCTCAATCCAATTGAGAATTTGGGCCCGGACTTAAAAAGGGTTGCTCACTCACGATCCCCATGCAGCCTGACAGAGTTTGAGCAGTTTTATAAAAAAGAATGGAGAAAATCTGCAGTGTCCAGATGTGCAAAGCTGATAGAGACCTATCCTCACAGACCAAGGCTATAATTGCACCTATTAAATACTGACTTGAAGGAGGTGAATACTTATGCAATCAACTCTTCCTTCAGTTAGTCCTGACGAAGGGTCTCGGCCTGAAACGTCGACTGCACCTCTTCCTATAGATGCTGCCTGGCCTGCTGCGTTCACCAGCAACTTTTATGTGTGTTACTTATGCAATCAATTATTTTGTGTTTTATAATTGCAATTAATTTGGATCACTTTGTAGAGATCTGGTTTTCACTTTGATATGAAAAAGTCTTTTTCTGTTGATCAGTGTCAAAAAAGCCTAATTAAATCCATTGTGATTCAATAAAACATGAAAATTCCGAAGGGGGTGTATACTTTTTATAGGCATTGTAACTAGCCTTTATGACTTTATGTCAGGACTGATCTGTTCTGACACTGAGGCTACGTCCACACTAGACCAGACAATTTTGAAAACGCCGGTTTCAAGTAAAAACGACAGACGTCCACACCAAGTGTTTTTCAAAATATCTCCGTCCGCATTAGAACGGATATTTGGGCAAATCTCCTCCTACTGGGCATGCGCAGGACACAGAAAACAAGCGAAGAGAAAACGGTATACTTGGTGCGCGTTTGTCCAGTTACAGACGAGAAAAACTTTAAAGGAATCGTGTTGGCTCTCGCACAGGAGGACTTAAAACTAAAAAGCAACAAATACTGCAGCGTATGGAGTTCACGGATAGTATGACCCGGCTGACGACGAACATTGAAAAACTGACGAACTCTGTTGCATTAATAAAGCACCTTGGTAAATGTATAAAACATGTCTGCATCAGCGTTATCTTGTATTTCCATACAATGTTACATTAGGCTGTTACAGATCTATTGTCAGAGAAGTACTTGCATAAGTAGGTAAAGCACCTTCATACAAGCAAGGACAGAAAACAGGGCAAAGTGAGTATACTTATTTATTCAGTAAGCTATGGGTCAAAGTATTTGGTGAGTACATTTCTAACTCTTCTGGCTTCAGTCTCGTTGCCATCTGTTCTGAAATTGTTAGGTTGTGTGGGGGGTTGCGTTCAAGAAAACAACGAAATGCCGCGCTGCGGCCATCTGTTCCAGCACGTCATGACAATATTTTTAAATAGTCAAAAAAGCTCACTTTACAATTTAACTCTCACACCGTTCACACCGACTGCGCGTTATAACAGCCGTCCGGCAGTGCTTGCGCAGTACCAAGCAGAAGCAGAAAAAGCATTGTTGTTATGGTGTTCTCATGACAGAGCTTTTAAATATCTCCGTTTACCCCGTCCACACTAGAACACGCAACAATCGTTTTCAAATTTACACACTCTGGTGAGTGTTTTAGAAAAGCTCTGTTTTCGGGGGATGAAAACGCCGTTTCAATGTGGACGGAGGGTCAAAACGAAGAGAAAAAGCTTCGTTTTCAAAATTATCCAGCGTAGTGTGGACGTAGCCTCAGTCATCAACTCTTCTCTGTCCACAGATGTGATCTGACTTGCTATTTCCAACTGCTTTTTTATTTCACTTTTTCAGCAAGTGCTGTGTTCTATATCAACCAGTCCACTGATGGGGGTGGGGGAGGGGTGGCAGAAACACATCACGGTGGCACTGGTGAACAATGCCAAAGTTCTGTACATGGCAGATTCACTTTCAAGGACTCTTCATCTCATGTTCTTGATATTAATTGCTTATTAATTATTATCATTATTTTCCTAATATGTACTTGTGCAGTTTGTTTCTTTTGCACATTGGCTGAACGCCCAAGTTGTGCAATCTTTCACTGTTTTAGTTATGGTTATTATTCTATAGACTTATTGAGTATGCCCACAAGAAAATGAATCTGAGGGTTATATATGTTTGTGATATATATGTTTTTTGATAATAAGTTTACTTTGAACTTTGAACCAGTCCCAGTTTTGCGTTTTTCTCTCTCGTCTTACACGTCAGCTCCAAATCCCACCAATTTAAAATGGGAACTATAGCAGAGGTTATAAGATTAGGGGATGGTCAATTACAGCTGGGGGAGGGAGGGTGTAGTGACTTCTTCTTAAACAGTTTGTCAAATCTCGGGAATTCTCAACCCTTCAGCATTGTGGAGGCGGGAGCACTGGGGGGGGGGGGTATTTCGAGAGAGAAGCATGTAATATGGTTGTGCAACATCTGGGAATTGAGGACTATAGGGAACTAGGCCAGATCAGCCACAGTCATATGGAATAGTAGGGTAGGCTTGAAGGGCTTAGCGATCCACCTTTCTATAGACCATTGTAACAGGCACTCTGGCTGTTTTCTTCCCAAATCCTAGAATGTTTCCTGCAATTGTTGAACAGTGAATGCTACACTAAAAAACGAGGGATGGAAACAGGGACCTCCTGCCCTCCTACTGTATGGTAGAAGAAACGTGCGGCAATGTTCAACAAAGCATGCAGCATCAAGTCTTTTGGAAAATAATTATATGAATGAGCAGCGTGGATTTATGAAAGGAAATAGTTTGTCTAATCACCTGGAGATTTATTGGATATATGTACTAGAGTAAATGAAGGGGAAACTGGTGGATGTAATGTTTTTGGATTTGTTGAGTCCCATAATTCATAGCAGGCTGGTAAACAAGGTTGGAGCCCATGGAACTGTGGGTGATATACTCATCTTTAAACAGTGACTTCGGAATTAGATTCTCCTTCAATCAAGTCTCCTAAATGCCAGTGGATATAAGCTTATTCTGTCTAACCTTTCTTCATGAGGTTACCTGCTTATTACAGGTATATCTGAACTGTTTCCACTATATCAGCATTCTTCATAAGTAGGTTCAAAGGTTCATTTATTATCAAAGTATACTACTCCGAAATTCTTCAGTTCTCCGGGTAGCCATGAAACCAAGAAAGAAAAGAAAGGCAGCCGATCATCAACCCCCAAATCTCACCTCCCCTCTCCAATAAGACGAACAAAATAGGAACAGGCAAATCAGCCCACAAATCCCTCCTCCCGCAAAAAAAAACAAACAAAACGGATCAGGCACATCGTCCCCCAATTCATCCGCCCACACAAAAAGAAACAAAACAGATCAGACACATTGACCCCCAAATCTCCATCCCCATACAAAAAAAAAGAGATTAGGTGAAAAACGCAAAATATAAAAACTATAAGACTGAAAAAAGAGTCTATAGTCCAAGTCCACATCCAAAATGCTGAAAAAGCTTGGGCACCAGTCTCTGGGTGCGGCGGCAGGTTCTCCCCTCTCCAGTACCGAGCAACCGATCAAAAGGCAAGCAGACGGCACTCACCCACTGAACTCACTTTGATGCTTCAATCGGTGAAATGGGGTCAAACATCAGCTTGCAGCCTGCCCACTACTAGATCCACACACTCCCAGAAACCTCTGAGAGACTGCAGAGTGCTGGAGCACCCATACGATCTCCAAACTTCCACACTTGCCTCAATGTTTCAATCTCCCTTGTCGCTTTAATCGGCAGATGATGGAAGCTTTAATCAGTGAAATGGGGTCATACATTGACTCGTGCGCCATCCAGCAGCCTTTTCGCCACGAGGTTCGCTCACGGTGCCTCTGCCTCCCGGAATCCTCTCGAAGACTGCAGAGCTCTGAAGCACCCAAACCATCTCCAAACAGCAAAACACAGGATCCAACAGTTCGAGTCACATTCAAGATGGGAAACAAACGTAAGAGCCACAAAAGAAGTGGAAAAAAAAAGGTTTAATGATCCATCCAGAAGATGTCAGCCAAAGGATCGTTGTATACAGGCACTATGTAAGGCTATTACTGCACACAATACTCCAGAGGTGATCTCACCAATGTCCTGTAAGACTAAAGCATAATTTGCTCAGTCATAAATAAGCTGTCACACCTGAGAATACTTAAAATCTTGTCTAGGTACTGTTTGGCTTTCCCTGTGATTCACTGTCACAATTCCAAAGGTTGGACAGAGAGAGCAAAGAACCAATATTTGTAGGGTCTGCTTCTCCTCAGGAATGTACAATGATGGAATCATTCTTAATTCAAAACTGTATTTTTTGTTTGATGATCTAAACTTTCAGCCTTTAAGGCAACTTAATTACACTGAATTACTGGATAATCAGGACATTATTATAAAGATATTTGTTTTTATTTATTTATTGAGATACAGTGCAGAATAGGCCCTTTCAGCCATTCGAGCCACACTGCCTAGCGATCCCCCAAGTTAATCCGAACCTAATCACAGGACAACTTACAACGGACAATGAACCTACCAACCGGTACAGCTTTGGACCATGAGAGCAAATCCACGCGGTCACGGAGATAACGTACTAACTCCTTTCAGACAGTGGTGGGAATCGAACCTGGGCTGTCTGCACTGTAAACTGATGTGCTAACCACTACGTCACCATTTATCAAAGGCCAAGCTGCAGCTATGAGTCTTTAAGCCAGGAAGAGTTCCAGTTCCAGGGGTGTCCCAGGGTGGGGAGGGAAGACAAGTGTCCCTACAATAAAATGAAACATATTCGAGATCCTGGATGGTCTATATCATCTCACCAAGTCCACAGGCCAGTGACATTCGATCCTAGTTATTACTGTTGGCTATGACATTATTTTAGTTACACAGATGATTAAAGAAGCATTTGAGGAAATGTATTAGAAGTGACTATGAAGCTGCCAAGCACACTCACTCATTGCTTTCCACCACAGTCCATCACCAGCCCCCATTCTTTCAGACTTCTCAAGGCAGCAGGCGAGGGACAATGAATATGATCTGGTCAGTATTTCCCATTCTGAGATCAACACACAACACGGAACAGTATAGTACAGGGACAGGCTCTGTGTTAAATTAGTAATCAAATGCCTAACTAGACTATGAAGACACGTAGTCCTCTTTTATTGTCATTTAGTAATGCATGCATTAAGAAATGATACATTATTTCCTCCAGTGTGATATCACAAAACACAGGACAGACCAAGACTGAAAAAACTGACAAAACTACATAATTATAACATATAGTTACAACAGTGCACAATACCATAACTTGATGAAGAAGTCCATGAGCACAGTAAAGTTCCAAGTTTCTCAAATGTCCCACATCTCACGCAGACGGGAGAGGGAAGAAAAACTCTCCCTGCCATGCCGACCACAATCCGACTCGGAGTCATCCGAAAACTTTGAGCTCTGATCAGCTCTCCGACACCGAGTACTGAGCGCCATCTCTGTTCGAACGATTCGACCTCCTTCTTGGTCGCCAAAAGCAGGCAAGGCCGGGGATCTTGAGGCCTACCCTTCGAAAGATTCCCGACCACACAGTAACGACAGCAGCGAATGGGCATATCAGAAATTTCTCCAGATGTTCCTCAGTGCTTTCACGTCCATTCTCTATCAAATCAGAATTGTCCACGGCCCCTATTTAACAGATACGATATCATTTTTCACCGGAGGGCTGCGCACATGCAGGCACGCCGCCATCTTCTCCTCCCGCCTTTCCCTCCTAAGCTATTCCCTCCTGCCAACACAATATCCATTTCCTTCCACTCCCTGAATATTCCCGTTGCTATCCAAAAGGCTCTGAAACATAAAAGGTCTCCATCTCCACTGCATTCCAGGTACCCAATACTCTCAGTGTAAACAAAAACCCAAACATCATCCTTCAAACTTATCCCTCACCTTAACTGCATGCCCTCTGGCATTAGCCATTACAACCCTGGGAAAGAGATATTGGCTGTCCATTCTATCTTACAAGCTTCGATCAGATCTCCCTCAGACTCTGCTGCTCCAGGGGATAACAAACCAAGTTTGTCCAACCTCTAATCCAGACAGCATCCTGGTAAACCTCTTCTGCACTTTGTCCAAAGCCTTGGCATCCTTCCTATAATGGGACAGTTAGAACTTTATGCAGTAGCCCAGATGTGGCCTAACTGAAGCTACTACATGACTTCTCGACATTTAAACTTAATTCCTCAACCAATAAAGGAAAGTATGCCACATGCCTCCTTTATCAATATGTCTTACTATCAAGGTTAGTAGATTATAGCCAATGCAAATTCCTCCAAAGTGGGTGATAACATGGCGGACATTGATGGGAATGTGGGGAGAATAGCGAAAATGAGTGGTTAACATGAGCTACCATAGGTTCAATGGGCCAAATTGACTGCCTTCTGTTTTGCCAAGATTCGACCTCCTTTTAAGCTTTCTTACTAGCAGCAGCACACTAATCTTCTCACAAACTGGCCAGATTTAATCTATGGTGAAAGGAAGTTGGGAATTCAACGAGGTACTGCTAGTTTTGAAAATGTATTGGTACTATAATTTTTAAATTGTGAGTGAACCAGCTACCGCCTCCTATAACAGCTGCCTACATCTCCAGGTGGTGTCACAATCGAAGACGGAAGCCCAGGATCAACAGTACTAAAGGAATCACTGAGCTCTTTAAAGAACGTTGCTTCTTATCCTACTCTCCCAGCTCATAGACCTTTCTTGTTAATGATCTGCATGCGTAAAGAGAACCCATGTTCTCACTGGAGGACATTTTAGTGGTATTGCCTGCCACAGAGCAGGGAAGGTTCAGGGGAAATTTAATGAAGCTGGTGAAACTCTTTGTGTGTGCGTTTTAATGGAGGTAAATAAGGAAAACTCCCTCATGCTTGGTTTAACTTCTAACCAAAGTAACTGTGCCTGTGTGACCTTCCATGCTGCCTGCAGTATGCCATGGTTTCCACCCACAGTGTCGTCAGCAGGCTGCAGCTCCCCACATTACCACAGGGCAGCACCAAGCGTAAACTCTCTCTGAGCTTCTCACTGTCCATAGAGGCTACGCTGGGCATGAATCCTAGTTTCAGATAACCGTAAATTGGAGATTTTGTGACACTGACATTACAGGATCCATGACTGCAATTCCACACAATATTGCCAAGGTAATAAATTCTACACTTGCAGCTGTGTAGACCTACCATCAGCCTATGATGTAACCTACTCTTAAAACTTGTCCCATTATCCTTGAAACACCAAGAATATTTTGATACTGAATTTCCGCCAAAGTATTAAACTGAGGTCACAACTGCCCCATTGAGTTAGATGCAAAGCATCCCAAGATGCTCCAATGACATTCTTTGTGCATGGGGACCACAGAGGTACACCGGTTCTCCTCAAATTGCACAGGAAGTAACCCCGGAGGCTGCAATGGATAGTTCAATTAAGGTCATGAGTGCAACGAGGGCGCCTGAAATTGTCTCTGCATATTTTTGAGAATGTAAAGAAAAGTAAGAGGATTATTTTTCTCCTTGAATAGTGGGTGGCAGCAACTACTAATGAAGCAGTGAGCAGCAACCTGTGAAATGTTCAAAGTTTAAAGTTCAAAGTACATGTATTATCAATGTATCAAAGGTCAGGGTGTCAGGGCTGGAGGTGAGGGACAGGCCGGTTCAGCTGGCAGCTCTGGGTAGGGTTGCCAACTTTCTCACTCCCAAATAAGGGACAAAAGTAGCAGTCAAATACGGGACACTTGTGTTTACCCCGAGAAAGACTACCACAACCATGAAGCCTTGCGCGGGCACCTGTGTGCGCATGCGTGATGTGCCAATTTTTTTTCTACAATTCGGTTTTGGTTTAATCTTCCCGATTCTGTCGTGAAACTACACTGTACATACATTATTTCTGCTTTATATAGGCTGTGTATTTATCATATCATTCCTGCTTTTACTATATGTTAGTGTTATTTTAGGTTTTATGAGTTATTTGGCGTGATTTGGTAGATTATTTTTAGGGTCTGGGAAAGCTCAAAAATTTTTCCCATATAAATGAATGGTAATTGCTTCTGTGCTTTACGCCATTTCGGCACAAAAGGTTTCATAGGAATGCTCTACCTTAGCGGGGGAAATACGGGACAAGGGTGGTCCCGATGGGACAAACCAATTTAGGCCAATATATGGGATGTCCCGGCTAATATGGGACAGAAGGCAACCCTACTACTCTGTGAGGTTGAATCAGCTCTGTGTTGAACTGAGGCTGTGGCCTGCAACTAATGAACTCCTAAATCTGCTGCAGTGATGACTGGCTTCGTGGCTGTGGACTCACTTTCGTGAACTTCAGTTCGGAATGTCATTTGCTTACTGTCTGCACAATTTGTTTTTTTTTTCTGTACACTGGGTGTTTGACAGTCTTTTTTATGGGCTCGATTGGGTTTCATTGTTTTGTGGCTGCTTGTAAGGAGACAAATCTCTACATTGCATATAGTATACATACTTTGATAATAAGCATAGTTTGAAGTTTGGACGGCAGGCTTTTTGTTTACATCTGAGCGATCCAGGATTCATCCTAACCTTGGGTGCTGCTGGCCTGGAGCTTGCACATTCTTCCTGTGGCCAGGCATGTCTCCCTCGGGTATTCCGATTTCCTCTCGCGCCCTAAAGGCGTACTGTAAATTAACCGGCCAAGTAATTGCCCCTGGTTTACCCATGTCACTTTGCGGAATCAAGATCTGTAGTCACATCCCCCATTGGTCAGTTAGAACTTACTGTCACCTGCAGGAGTTTGGTGAGGTACAGGTATGATGAAAAGCTTGCTTGTAGCAACATCACAGGCACATAGACTCAGACAGAACGCAAGTTATACACATACTACACCTCCAGCTCTGTATGATTCGCCTTTCTAAAAGGGACTACTTCCAGCATTGAATACCCTCCAGGCTAATCCCGGGCTTCAGCCAAATTTACATCATCTCTCACACCTCAGTCAGCTCGTCACAGACACTTTATAGCTTTCTAACAATGGCCTGGGGGAAATGTGCCC
The DNA here is from genome assembly GCF_963921235.1 of Mobula hypostoma. NCBI lineage: Eukaryota > Metazoa > Chordata > Chondrichthyes > Myliobatiformes > Myliobatidae > Mobula > Mobula hypostoma. The sequence goes on from NC_086097.1 coordinate 89,975,665, forward strand.
CTTAGATTCTGCATTCAACTATACAATTAACCTATCCACTATATCAATAAACCCATTCGTCCACTTCACATTAATAAATCTGTCAATACTGATGGCAACCTCCCTTGTAAATATTTGCAGAGCCACTGTTTTCTAAATGTGTACTAATGCCTGCAGAGAGAGAAAGTTGCCAGAAATGTTTCAGTACTTATAGGGACAGAACTTCTAGCAGTACGTTAGTACTTGCAAAAAAAGTGTTGAAAAGTTCAGGTCCAGGTTGATAAGACATGGTGCGTTGTCAAAGGTGCCTCCATTCTTGAGGTATTCAAGACAATCCGCATCAGTTTGCCAGAAGCTGCATCAATCACGGAGTCAATCACCTTGGAGACAGACCCTTTGGCCCACTGATTCCATGCTGACCACCAACCACACTTTTACACTCACCCTGAACTATTCCCGCTCTTTTCTCCTACCCCCCCCCCACCATCCTCAGCAATTCCCCTAACATTCTACCACTTACCTACAAACCGAAGTGTTGCACAGTAGCGTCACGGTTAGCAGTATGCTGTTACAGTGCCAGCAGCAAGAACAACGTTCAGTTCCCGCTGCTGTCTGTAAGGATGTTTTGTACGTTCTCCCAGTGAGCACGTGGGCCTCCTCAGTTTCCCTCCCACATTTCAAAGACGTACCGTTAGCGTCAGTGAGTTGTGAGCATTCTGCGTTGGCACTGGAAGCATGGCAACACTTGCGCGCCTGCCAGTGCAATCCTCACTGATTTGATTTAATACAAACAATACATATTGCTGTGTGTTTTGCTAACGTTTTCTCTCATTCATTCTCCGGGGCTTTTTTTCCCTGTTTCGTGGACGTCTGCAAAGAGTAAGAATTTTAGGCTGCATGCTGTATACATTCTCTGGTATTAAATTGAACCATTTGTTTCAATACACATGACAAATAAAGCTAATCTTTAAATCTTTAATCTGTACTTGCAGTGGGCAACTAACCGACCGACACGCATGTCTTTGTGATGTGGGAGGAAAGCAAAACGCCCGGAGGAAACCACCCATGTAATCGGAGAATATTCAGACTCAACACACGCAGCACCTAAGATCTGGACTGAAGCCAAGTTGCCAGAGCAGTGACGGAGCACCGACACCAGCTGTGCCTCTCAGCTGCCCTCCAACCCCGAGCAGAGAGGGTCTGCCATTCATTGTGCTGCCAGGGCGATGCCACTGTTTGTGAGCCAAAGGAAAAGTAGCCCGGGTTCGCAAAGGCCAGCCTCACCCACTAGCTAATTAGCTTATGGCCAACAGCACACCAGTCAATCACTGACAGCACCAGGCGTGATGTTATGCAGTATAGGGGCGCACACAGCAGGAAGGGCACATTCCAACTCAGCAGACACAGGCACGGATTAACTCTCTGCCTACTGCACTGCTTCCTCTGTTAGTGTTATGTTTTTTTCGATAGTTATGATTTACGATCTTGAAAACTTAGTAGGTTCGAGGGCCCTGGCCACGGGCACTCCTGTCTGGTATTGAGGAAACATTACTCTGTGCATCTTTTGTGGGTTAAACTCAGGTCAGTCTAACCTCTTGAGAACTGGCCTTGCGTGGCCCCGGAGTTCTGCCCAACCTTTACACCTCGTCACCAATTATTTTCACATCGGTCTTTGTGGGAGCCAGCCAGTGTCAATAGATTACTGAGTTTCAAGAGTACATTATAACACCTCCTGGACAACCTGAGTTTGTAACAAGCCCAAGATGTCGACTGTTCACTCCTCTCTGTAAACGCTGCCTGAACTGCTGAGCTCCTACGGCATTTTGTGTGTGTTGCTCTGGATTTCTAGCATCTGCAGAATCTCTTGTCCTTATAGCTTGGGGATGTATAGATGCAAACTTAAAGGTGGTGGGGGGAGGGGATCTAAATCAAGGAAGTGATATTAGATAAGGATAATATTAGATAACTATATGAAGAAGAAAGTATCAGATTGGTGCAATAGCAGGCTGGGTTAAAGGAGTCTCATGTCAGGCACAAACATTGATCAGTTTCTCGACTCTGGGGAAAGATTTTCTTTATGCTCTTGAATTCAGAGAATCACATTTCCTAAGCGATTATGAAAAATAGAAGGGAAAGGGTGAAGAATATCCTAAGATATTTAGAACTGTGGAGTGATACTAAGGGGTGTGTGTGCATGTGTGCGTGTTCGTGTGTGAGTGTGTGTGTGTGTGTATGTGTGTGTGTGTGCGTGTGTATGCGTGTGTGCATGTGTGTGTGGATGGTGTGTGTGTGTGTGTGAGTGTGGATGGTGTGTGTGGATGGTATGTGTGTGCGTGTGTGTGTGGATGGTGTGTGTGTGTGTGTGTGTGTGTGTGTGAGTGTGGATGGTGTGTGTGTGCGTGTGTGTGTGGATGGTGTGTGTGTGTGTGTGTGTGAGTGTGGATGGTGTGTGTGTGTGTGTGTGTGTGTGTGTGTGTGTGTGTATGTGTGTGTGAGTGTGGATGGTGTGTGTGGATGGTGTGTGTGTGCGTGTGTGTGTGGATGGTGTGTGTGTGTGTGTGTGTGTGTGTGTGTGTGTGTGCGCGCGCGCGCACGCGCACATGATCCAACCATCCACAGTACATTTATGCTCTCTGGCCCAGTGCTAGCTTTACTTTACTTTGGCCAGCTTGTCTCTGCTTCTGCTCTGGGTATGCATGACAGTAGCAAGCTGACTCCAATTCAGAGCCAGGAGTCGGTGGGTTCAGGTTTCCTTTTGGAATCCAGGTGCATAAGAACAGTAGATATTCCTCTTGAGGGTGCCTCATGAGTGAGCATTAGATCTCCCAACTCTGGAGGAGGAGAATGTCCTTGAAGATTCATCAACAGTGACAGAAACGAAGTGCTTCATTATTTAGCACGTTCCGAGAGTATAAAGGATGTTTTGAAACCACACACACTGTAGGCATCTGCCAAGACTCATCGGATGGCAATCTCACCGTGAATCAAAAAGTTTTTGCATCAAATCCTACACCGGATTACAAAACCCACGCCCGCCCATGCTCCAATGTGACTGCCATAAGTAACACTTTTACATTACTCTGCCCATTCACATTGGCATAAAAGATGTTGCAAAACTTTCATGAAGCACAGGAGACTTCTCCCAGGCCTTCCTGTCCATATTTAGCTGTTTGTCACCCTCACAGGTTATCTAATTGTGATCACTCCACTCTCCAGTGGAACCTCGGTGTCTGCAACTTGCCTTTAGCACTTCCCACCTTTCACTGGTACCTCATCGGCTGTCAAAAATTTAGAACATCCCAAGGTTATAAAAATGCTGTAAAAAGGTACTTTTAAGGAGGAAGACCAAAAGGTGTAAATAAATTAGCATTTATGTCTTTACCAAAGGTGGTAATGATATAGAGATTACTTCACAGAACAGTGATGAATGGAGATAAGGAAAGTGTATTTTTTAATGTTTGTATAATATCTTCCCCACTAACATATGCACAGGCATACATACACACATGTGCACACACAATACGATGGAAAAAAACTTCCCTCTATCTAATCGCTATTACATTATAGAAGGATAAAGATGCTCCAGAGTTCCCCGCCCCGGGGAGGTTTCCAGTCAGATACCTATACCGTCGTTGGCCATTTCAAAGGTGGTGACAAATCAACATACAGGAGGGAGACTGAAAATCTCCCTGAGTGGTTCCACAACAACAATCTGAGATGAAGTAGCTGATTATCGACGACTGGAGGGGGAAAACGGAGGTCCTCACTGGGGATGGGAGGTGGCGAGGGACAGAAACTTTAAATTCCTTGGTGTTATCACCTCAGAGGACCTGCCCTGGTTCCAGTGCATGGGTGCAATTACAAAGAAAGCAGGGCAGCACCACTATTTTCTTATAAGTTTGCGAAGGTTCAGCATGTTATGTAAAACTTTGAAAAACTTCTATAGATGTGTGGTGGAGAGTATACTGACTGGTTGCATCATGGCCTGGTGTGGAAACACCAATGCTGTGAATGGAAAAGCCCACAAGAAATAGTGGAAACAGCCTAGTCCATCACAGGTAAAGCCCTCCCCACCGGTGAGCACATCTGCAAGGAGTGCTGTCACAGGAAAGCAGCAGCCATCAACAAGGGACCCCACCATCCAGGCCATACTCTCTTCTTGCTGCTGCTATCAGGTAGGAAGTACAGGAGCCTCAGGACTCGCACCACCAGGTTCAGGAACAGTTATTATCCCCCAACCATCAGGCTCTTGAACCAGAGGGGATATATTCACTCACCCCAACACTGAACTGTTCCCACAACCCATGGACTCGCTTTCAAGGATTTTTCATTTTATGTTCTCCATATTTATTGTTTGTTTATTTATTATTATTATTTTGTTTTTACATCTTTTTGTATTTGCATATTTTGTTGTCTTTTGCACACTGGTTGTTTGTCCGTCTTGTTGTGTGCAGCTTTTCATTGATTCTATTGTGTTTCTTCAAAGTCACTGTGAATGCCGGCAAGAAAATGAATCCCAGGGCTGTATATCGTGACATTTATGTACTTTGATAATAAATTTACTTTTAACTTTGACCAATGTGATCTGGCTGCATCAGAGGAGCCAGGCAGAATGATGTTGGGAAGCTTAATTGACAAGCTTACTAAATGTTGAATTACCTTTAGGTCTACGGGATGTCACAATTGGTCCTTCTTTCTAAAAAGTGAGTTATTTAGACAAATCAACCAAAAAAAATGTACTGCACTATATCATTGTGTTCTACTCTATCCTTTCTCCTTTTTCCCTTTTTTAAATGTACTGCAATGTTAGACACTGGTCTTTGGCCAAGAGGGAATAATCCCAGAATTCCTGCAAGAGCTCCCCCTGATGGCCAAGATTGGTCATGCCCCGATTCAATCCAAGTTCAATTCTCGAGGGCAATTAAAGGAGAACAGTGAGGTTGGATAACTGTAATTGTTTCAAATACCTCGGGCTAATAGAATTGCCAAGTTTGATTCCCTTCATCATCTTAAACACCTCAATTATGCCACTCCTTAATCTACTGAAAAAAAGATGTCCAATCTATGCAATCTATCCTCATAATTTAACTCCATTAGCCTATTATTCTGGTGAAGCTCGCCAAATACTCTCCCAGCCAAGTGCCCTGTACGGTTGACAATACTCTGATTGACTTTGTCCAGAGCTCTAAATAACTATTGCAGACTGTATTCCCTTTTACTAGAGGTATAGTGGGGTTTCCTGCTAGCATCACCAGCCTTTGCAATCTGACTTGGTGCATGAAAATGGAAATAACAGGAAGAAAGGGTTTTTTTTTTAATTTGGCTGCTAACTGACAGGCATCATCAATAGACGGTCTTCCAGCAAGAAGAAATAATGCTTTATTGATTAAGGTTTATGGCAATCCTTTAAAAACAAACATTTAAAAAATGCCTAAGTAAGTGGCTAAGTAAAATGGTGGCAGGGTGGAGATACATCTCGATCAAAGGAGGTGTAAAGCTCCCCTTCCCTGCGCTAGCCTGCAGGTCACCCTTGGGCAAGGTATAGCACCTGCTTAGCGCCCCCCCCCCCACCCCACCCCAGATCAAGGTTATGTGAAGCCACAGGAACAGGTGGTGGATGGCTGTATGAGCATCACAAGTCCTGGCTGGGTTGAAGAGTATTGATAATGGCTGGGGCCATCCACTTTGTGAAGACACTGCCCAGAAGAAGGCAATGGCAAACCACTTCTGTAGAAAAATTTACCATGAGCAGTCATGGTCATGGATAGAGCGTGACTGCCCACATCATACGACACAACATACTGTATAAGGAACAAACAAAGTAAGTGGTTGCTGTTTGTTCAGCTCATGAACAGGGCACAAGGACACAAAATATAGGATTATCTAGCTATCACTAGCAAAGCAGCCAGTTATCCCTTGCTGCCTGTCTTTCACTGCTCTTGACTGAGTATCATACTAGACCACTTCCGAGCCAACTACATGCCCGGAGGCACAGAGCAAGTATGAATTCCCTGTCTCAGAGGGCTCTGATGAACCAGATGGGTCCTCCTTTTTTTAACCAACAATCCAGTCATATATACTGCCAACTGGTTATTGTCCTCAGTCCAACATCAATGACTGAACTTGAAGTTTACATTTAATTGTTATTCAACCATATATGAATAACCATGAATAAAGCCAAGTGAAACAGCATTCCTCCAGCGCCAAGGAGCAAAATACAGTACCAACAGTCACACACACAGCACATATATCAGGAAAATACAGTCACACAAAAAATTTTAGTCCAAGACCCTGAGCCCGTGAACATTGTGCAATTGAGCACAGTTCTGGTGTCTTCTGCCGAGCGAGCACTAGGGGCACCACTGATTCCAGCTTGAATGCTGCGCCACATCACCTCTGGTGGAAGACATGAACTCTGACCCCTCCAGCTCTCCTGGGTGGCTGTAAACAGGCTTGAGGCCTAGTCCTTGCTACGACCAAGGCCACGCAGTTTCCCCGCCGTCCACCAATAAATCAGTGAATCAGACTGGCAGCATTCCACATTAACGGTGTTCAACAGGGTCTTGCGATCACAAGAAAAGCAACTTAAGGAAATCACTTGCTGTTAGACCGCACATCGCCTTCGCACGCCAACTCCTTTGACGCGGACAGCAGCACGATCCATGTCAAGTCCAGCTCCTTCAGTGTCTCTGCCAACAAGCAAATCACCAATGGGGTAGACCTGTACTTGTTTAAGTTCTTAATGTCCAGCAGAGTCCTTTGATCGTTAAAAACTATGTTTAAGAAAGACAATAACACCTTTGGTTGACCCGGTAGAAGCCGCTGTGATTGGATGTGTCACCATCTTATTGGATCTTAACCTGGACTGAATTTAAATTGCACCGCTGCCACTGTGGAATTTGAACTTTGGGCTCCTGGTTGTTTGTCGAAGGATTTCTTGGCTGGTCGTTCAATTGCTCCACCACTGCAGTATTTCAGACTGACTGGTACAGAATTAGATAGTGAGCAAGAGGACATTTCACCCATTATATCAATGCCAGACTTTGAATGAACTAATTATTACCATTCCCCTGCTCTGTTCGATCCAAGTATAAATCTGTTCTCTTTTTGAAACATGCTCATGCTTCAGGCAGAACATTCCAGATCCTGATCCACATCACTAGATTCTGGAATGGTTCCTCAGGGCTGGAAAAATCGCAAATGTCACTTCACTCTTTAAGAAGTAAGGGACTTCAGTGGTTGGGAAGATTTTGGAGTCTATTATTGAGGATGAGGTCTCGGGGGTACGTTGGAAGCACATGATAAAATAGGCCAAAGTCAGCATGGTTTCACAGGGGGAAATCTTGCTTGACAAATCTGTTGGAGCTCCTTGAGGAAATAAGAGTCAGGATAGACAAAGGAGATTCAGTGGCTGGTAATTACTTCTGTTCTTATTTTGTGTTGGCGCGTGGCCAAGTGCTTAAGGCGTTCGTCTAGTGATCTGAAGATCGCTAGTTCGAGCCTTGGCTGAGGCAGCGTGTCGTGTCCTTGAGCAAGGCACTTAACCACACATTGCTCTGCGACAACACCAATGCCAAGCTGCATGGGTCCTAATGCCCTTCCCTTGGACAACTTTGGTGACGTGGAGAGGGGAGACTTGCAGCATGGGCAACTGCCGGCCTTCCATACAACCTTTCCCAGGCCTGCGCCCTGGAAACCTTCCAAGGCACAAATCCATGGTCTCAGGAGACTAACGGATGCCTATATGCCTTTACTTATCTTTTATTTAGAGATACTGTGCTGAACAGGCTTTTCCAGACTGCAGAGCCGCACTGCCACGCAACCCACTGATTTAACCCTGGCCTAATCACAACATAACGTTCAATGACCAACTAAACGGCTAACTGATACGTCTTTGGACTGTGAGAGGAAACCAGAGCACCCGGATGAAATCCATGCGCAGGTGGGAAGAACCTAGAAACCTTCTTACAGAGGATGCCAGAATTGAACTCAGAACTTTGATACCCCAAGCTGTAACAGCATCACGTTAACTGCTGAGCTACTGTGGCTCCCAGTTTTAGAAGACCTTTGACAAGATGCCACACTTGAGGCTGCTGTAGAAGATACGAGCCCATCATGGTACTACAGGGAAGATACTAGCATACATATAAGTTTGACTGACTGGCAGGAGGCAAAGGTTGGGAATAAAGGGGACCTTTTCTGATTGGCTGTCGGTGATTAGTGGTTATTGACAGGGGTTGGTGTTGAGACCACTTCATTTCACGTTATATGTCAATGATTCGAATGATGGAATTGATGGCTTTGAGGCCCAGTTTGAGGATGATATTGAGAGAGGTGGAGGGAAGAGAGTATTCAGGAAGATGGGCGTCTGCAGAAGGAATTAGATAGATTAGGACAATGACAATGTTCCCTCTAAGCTGTGTGTGTTTGTGCATGTACACATCTTTTGCTACTAGCTCACAAAGCAATTTGAATTGCGCACAGAAGTTTCTCAATTGTTGGCATGTTAAGGATAATTCACGATCGTAATCAATCACATTTCCAGTTTCTGATGCGAACGATGCTGCAATGTGGAGTTTGCAATGACTTATCTGCAGATTTTAAAACTGGCTTATTTATACTGTTTGCATTGAAGAAATTATTCAGTATGCACATGTTGCTCTCACTGGACAAAAGACTGCATAGCACAAGAGTTTTGCACACATTGGGCAAAGAAGCAGCAGATGGAATATAGTATGGGGAAGTGTATAGTTATTACGCACTTTGGTAGAAGGAATAAAGGCATAGACTATTTTCTAAATGGGGAGAAAGTTAACTTGGAGGTTGAATCAGTGGTAAGGAAGGCAACTGCAATGTTAGCATTCATTTCGAGATGACGAGAATATGGAAGTAAGGATGTAATGCTAAGGCATTGGTCAGAGCACACTTGGAGTGTTGTGAACAGTTTTGAGCCCGTTATCTGAGAAAGGACATGCTGGTATTAAAACGATTAATGTATGAGACGTGTTTGATGGCTCTGGGCCTGTACTCACTGAAGTTTAGAAGAATGAGGGGAGATCTATTAAAGCCTATTGAATATTGAAAGGCCCAGGTAGAGTGGACGTGAAGAGGATGTTTCCTACAGAAAGGGAACCTAAGACCAGAGGGCACAGCTTCAGAATATTATGTTCCTATAGAACAGAAACGTGGAAGAACCTCTTGGTGCGTGGTGAATCTGTGGAGCTCATTGCCAGGGGTGGATGTGGAGGCCATGTCACTGGGTATATTTCCAATGGAGGTTGATTAGTAAGGGTGTCAAAAGTTACAGGGAGAAGCAGGAGAATAGGATTGAGAGGGATAATAAATCAGCCTCGATGTGCCAAATGTCCTAACTCTGCTCCGATGTCTTCTAGTCCTACCAAAACTTGTTGCAGTAAAACAAAATTATTTTCATGATACCCCTGGGTAGCCTGCCAAACACCTTCAATCCCTACTCCTGTTACCTCTGACAACACACATCAAAGTTGCTGGTGAACACAGCAGGCCAGGCAGCAACTCTAAGGAGAGGTACAGTCTACGTTTCGGGCCCAGACCCTTCGTCAGGACTAACTGAAAGAAGAGCTAGTAAGAGATTTGAAAGTGGGAGGGGGAGGGGGAGATCCGGAATGATAGGAGAAGACAGGAAGGGGAGGGATGGAGCCAAGAGCTGGACAGTTGATTGGCAAAGGGGATATGAGAGGATCAGGGGACAGGAGGCCTAGGGAGAAAGAAAAGTGGTAGGGGGGAAAAACCCAGAGGATGGGCAAGGAGTATAGTGAGAGGGACAGAGGGAGAAAAAGGAGAGAGAGGAAAAGAAAAAGAAAGTGTGTATATAAGTAAATAACGGATGGGGTACGAGGGGGAGGTGGAGCATTAGCGGAAGTTTGAGAAGTCAGTGGAAACAATTTTCTCCTATCTCCTCATCAAAATCCTTCATTACTCTGCTAAACCTCATGCTCCAGTTATACTCCTAAAAGACCAAAGACTTACAGAAGCAAGCACAACTGAATTCTTTCCAACCACTGCAAGTTCTGTCTTTTGCCAACTTTATGATTTAAGTAGTTATCTTGTGTTTTGGTACGTCAGCGCCAAGTCTGGCCTGATACCGAGCTGTTAAAATCATAAAAGTCTTGGTTTCACTTCTCCTTTTGAACACAACATTATCTCAAACAAGCAACCTGTATTCACAGGTGAGTTTACAATGTGAACACAAGCAGATTGCTCCTCACTTGGTCCCCAGATGCCACACATTCGCAAGTATTTACAGGGACCTTTACAACTGACAACAGCGACCCCTAGGGACTGGAGAGAGAGTACAAGAAAAGAGGCCTCTCTCTTCAAACCTGCCTTGTCATTCAATATGTAGATAGCTGATCTGCCCCACGGTTCTTCCGTGCCAGCTCCACATAGCCCTCAACTATCCAATACTTCAAAAATGTATGCAGATCCTCTTTAAATACCCCTAATGATTTAGCCTCACCAATTTTCCAGGACAGAAATTTCAAGACAGGGGTTGTCATTCTAGATTATAAATCAGCAATTATGTATTGGGTAAGTAGCATATACAGATGACAGGGTGAGGAGTCTGTGGAACTTCTGATTGGATTTCCAAGCAATGTTGAGCATGCATAGATTAGAAAAAACGGTGAATAGAATAGTCTGTGTGGAGATTAAAAGAATATGGAAACGGGCTACAATAAAGTGTTTATGGATATGACCATACTGCTATATTCCAGGAAAATGTAGAAAACACTTTGACCTCAGCAAGTATAAAGAAAAAGATAAAGATTAGCTTTATTTGCCATATACACATTGAAGCATTGAAACATAGTGAGTTGCATTGTTTGTGTCAATGAGCAGTACATTCTGAAGCTGTGCTTGGGGCAGCCCAAAGTATCACCATGCCTCCAGTGCCAACACAACTTATTAACCCTTACTAACCCATCTATCTTCGGAATGTGGTAGGACGCTGGAGGAAGTCCACATGATTATGGAGAGAATATAGAAACTCCTTACAGATGGTGGTGGGAATTGAACCCTAATTTTCTAGTTGCTGGTGCTGTAAGGCATTACGCTTACTGCTCTGCTAGTGCTGCCCTGTTCCATGAACAGCCAATGAGATGAACAACCTGCCAATATGTTTGTCAGCATGTGGGTTAGTGAAGACACAAAGGGAAATTTCACCTCCACCCTTACCACTTAAAGAGGGAAGATGGGAGAATGATCTGAAAGCCCGGTCAAAGGGTAGCATCTTTAACAAGGCAGTGCTTCCTTGATATTGTGAGGCCTGGATAATGTGTAGATGTACCTATGGAGACTGGCTGTCTGGGATCATCTTGCAGAATGATCCATTACATGAGGAAGGGAATACAGTTGAAAGTTGATCACTTGCAGAAATGGTCATCTGGCAAAAAAAGACACGTGAAATACAATGTAGAAAGCAACACACACAAAATTCTGGAGATACTCAGCAGTCAACAATGAAGGAACTCTTCCTACAATGCTAGAGTTTGATGTCTCCTTGCAGGCTTCTGTCAACAGGTCTTTTTTGTAACATCTATTATAATCACCCTACCAAATTCTATGACTTGAAGAATTACTAATAATATTCTTTTCAATCTGCTTCATCTTATTTGTCCACCTGTGCTGCACTCTCTCTGAAACTGTGACACTATGTTCCACATTGTTACTGCTCTTCCCTTTGTACTGCCTCCATGTGGTTGTGATCTTGGAACATGTGACTGTAATAAACCAATCACTGACTGGCAGCTGAGTCTATGTGCCAGAGTCTCTAGAATGAGATTTAAATACACGTCATTTCATCTCAGATTGAAAAGTACTAATTGGGCCAACATAAAGGGTTTTCTGTGAGAGGAAGAGATCACAAAACTCAAAAGAAAAATACCACAGATGCTGGACATCTGAAGTAAAACAGAAAAGGCTGCAAATATTTGGCAGGAATCCGTGGAGAGAGAAATAGAGTTTAATGTTTTAAGTTCATTCCCCTTCATAAGAACTGGGAAATAGTTGAAGACTAATAAATGTTTCCTGTAACAGAGAAAAGTGAAAGGGGTAGAATTCTGAAACTGTAGATCAAGAGTGGGAATAACTGGATTCTTCTCAGGGTGACAATTGTAACTCATGGGGTACAGGAGGGATTGGCATTTAGGCTTGATCTCTTCGTGATCCATATTCAGATGGTGGGAGATAAAACACCAAAGCAGCAATCAGTGTGCCGGCTGTAGTTGGAGGAAGGCCCATGTGCTCGAGCAATCCCTCCCCCCCCCACCTCTCTCTCTTTTGATGGAGAATGAGAGCCTGTCAGTCCTTGAGATGGGGGGGGGGTGCTTGGAGAAGAGATACAAGAGACTGCAACATCAGAACAGTGAGTTGCTGGTCTCTGCTCTCGTTGTGGCAGGAGCGATCTCTCTCTCTCTCCCTCAATGGAGAGAGGGAGAGCTTGTCTGAGATACTGAAGGGTTACGGACTATAGTATCAATGGACTCTGAATCAAGGCCTCTTTGGGGGCTTCTGCGGTCATTTGCATGGTGCGGGGGGGAGTGAGGGTTCAATGCTTCTGCTGCTGCTTGGGTCTTTGATGTTTCTATCATTCACTTTATGGGGTTTCTTGTTTTGTGGGTGTCCATGAAGAGTACAAATTTCAGGTTGTATATGGTATACATTCTCCGATATTAAAATGAACCTTTGACCCTTTGTCAAATGTCGTGTTTTCCAATTTGCCGATGACCTGGCACTAGGTGGGATCGTGGGTATGGCAGAAGATGTAAAGGGGCTTCCAGGGGATACAAGCAAATAGAGAGAATGGGTGAGAACCAGGCAGGCTGAATGTCAGGTGATTGAATATGATGTCATCTAATTATTTGCAAATAACAGTGTTTTTTTTAAATAGGGACATTCTAGTAAACATTTGTGTTGAAAAGGGCATAGATGTTCTTGTACACATGTTACATTGAAAGCCAAAATGCCAGTACAACCAGAAGATCAAACGCCAAATGGTCTGTTAGCCTATTTTATGCAAGGATTTGAGTACATGATTAAAGATGTCTCCTAGTGTGTGGCACTCAAAGTGCTGTGCACAGTTATGGTCTCCTTATCTAAAATGGATGCACCTGCCATAGAGGGTATACAACAAGGATTCACCCTGGGAGAGCGAGTTTGCTGTGTGGGGAGAGATTGAGTAGATTGGGATTGTACTTTCCCATTTAAAAGGATGAGTGCAGGGAGGATGTTTTGCCTGGGAGGAGGTCACAGTCTCAGAAAAAAAAAACTGAGGAGAAATTTCTTTACTCCAAAGGCTGTGAGCATTTGGAACTTGCTACCCAGAGGGCTGCAATGATGCTGAAGTAGATAGAGCTACCATATCCGATCATTAGGCATAGTTGATCAGGCATGGAGTAGAGAGGGAGAGATGAGCAATGAAACCATGTTGGGGCAGAGGAGGTTATGATTATGGTAGGGGTTTCCAATCTGGGGTCCAGAACCTTCAGTTAATAGTAGGGGTCCATGGCATTAAAAAAAACGCTTGGGAGCCCCTGGATTGTGGAGTTAATTGTTAAAAAGTGCCTCAAACACGAGGGTTAAGAAGCTTGTCATGGTGGGGCGGGGTGGGGAGGGGTGATCGTTAAAAAGGACTTAGATATGCTTGAGTTTGTACAAAAAGAACACTGGAAACTTGAGTCTCAAAGTACCAAAAGCTGTGTTTTCACTTCAGATGGGGCTGGTCTGGGGACAGTTTGTGGAGCTGAAAGCAGACAGCCTTTGTTTGGTTGTAGAGACTCCGATTAAGGGCCCTGTACCTGAACCCTTAACTCTTTCCCTCCCCCAGATGCCGCCTCGCCCGCTGAACGTATGCAGCATTTAGTTTTCGCTTTACTTCATGACGTCAGAAGTTGAGTTCAGGTTGAATAAGATGCCGAATAGGGGCTGATTTCCAAAAGAACTGATAGCAAAGCTGAATAATAATTAATGAAACTGCTGAAAACCTCCTCCTTCTTGGGTAATGTTAGCGGCCACACGCCGCATTTCACTTCCGAAATCGCCTCCCAGTAACTTCATTGTTTACGCCAGCGAATCAGGAGCGCTGGCTTCGAAACTGCTTCGCTGTAGACTGGAGCTGTAAACACGAGACAGGAGCCGGGACCCAGGGGACGACCCGTCAGTCAGTCAGAAGCAATCTCTCTGCCTTCCAGCACATGTGAGCCGACAGCAAATACACGCCCGCCCAGATCGGCTAATACAGGGCCAAATTAGGGGGAGTTTGGGGCTAAGGTGTGACAGAGCATACACTGCAAAGGGCTGGCTTGTAATACAGTTCCCCTCCATGGCTGTCTTTGTTAAATGAGACAATCCAGGAATGGTGTGAGTCAATCAGGAAGTTATGGGGGGAGGTGGAATTCGAGTTATATGAAAAGTTTTAACAGATGATTCACCGGAGAAGAACGTTGTTGTTCTGATCTTGTTAGGTACACACACACACAAGACTGACGATGGAGGAAGTGTTTGTTAATGAGTTAAGAACGGAAGTAAATGTCTTGAAAGGACCGTGGTCTCGGTTACAGTGGATAGGAACTGTGTAGGATAAACAGACAGTTGCATCAGACAGTTATATTGAACGGAAAGCGCTCGGCGCAGGAGCGGAGGCAGAAGTAAATAGATGACTGCCGAGATACATTTGACACGCACACACGGTAATGCGTTATGTTAGCTACATTGAGTGAACCATGTGAGACGGAGTCGATATCAATGCACGACTACAACGGGGGCACAGATAATCGGGAGTTACAAAGGACAACAAGGTGAGACTGTGACAGCGAGTTACTTGGGCAGCGAGGGAGGCGCAGTACATCAGATCGCGACACTCACTGAAAATGAGTTACATTACAGGTAAATAGGGCTTCCCAGAGGCATGGGTTACAATTTGACGCTAGACATTGCAGCTATAGCGAGTGCGTGATTGGAACGAGCCGGAAAGAAGGATAGACTAATAAACAAGAGAAAATCTGCAGATGCTGGAAATCCGAGCAACACACACAAAATGCTGAAGGAACTCAGCAGGCCAGGCAGCATCCATGGAAAAGAGTACAGTCGACGTTTCAGGCCGAGACCCTTCATGGAATATACTCATCAAGTATAGAACGTATCGTAATCAAAACCAGTTTTACTACGAATGTTGGTACTGATTTAGAGATGGAATGAAATATTACTAACATTTGGATAAAGTCGCACAAAGATGTTCCCATAAGGCAGAACAATGATTTTGATAATAATGTACTTTTTGAACTTTTAAACCCCCCCCCCTTCCCTGAAACCAAGACAATCCAGAACTCATGTCTCCATACTATCGGCACATCTTTCCCGGAGCACAACAACGTAGACGCTCTTCCCATTTACCGAGGGACAACCTCGCACTCGAGTGAATCTCTAATCCCTGGATCCTGCATCTTAATTTCAAGCCCCAAGCGGTTTCACACCCGATTTGGAACCAGCTTGGGCAAAACAACTCCAACAGCACAAACAGGCTTTCACTCCAGTTTTCAGCACCTTCGATCTCCTGAGTCTCCAAACTGTTATGCCTGTTTGCCAACACCGGACTGAAGTTTATATTTCCGTGCCCAATAGAGGACAATGATTTCGATCAGAGATAAATAATAAATGCACAAGATAAACAAAAAATGCAAGTGCAAAGTCAACACAACAGCATCAATTAACTTGTAAAACAAATAAATCCCGAACGTACAAAAATAGCCTTTGGCAACCAAACACTTCGTGTATTTCTGCCATCCGTTTGTTGCCCAGGCATGTTCCGGAAATGTGAACAAGTGAAATAAATGCTTGAAGTACAACGAAAAAGCCCAAACATTAACATCCAAGACAGCGAAAATACACACACACACACGCAAAGTTTATATTGACCCTTTCACTGTTATAAGGACACAGCACCCTTTCGATAAGAAAAGCATACCAGATCATCTGTGCTGGCTTGACAACGCGCATGCAATACTGATCCGCTAGTGATGTAGAAGCAATATTTACAAAGAAACAATCAAGTATGTTTTACAGTATTCATTGGACAAAAAGGAGGGCAAGTCCAGTTGATTCATGCAGAAATAAAGGAGAAGCGCCCCTGACAGAAGCTTGGTGGTTTGAAGGTGTACTTACTTATCCGTAGGTAACTGAGTGGAGTTATATCGAACGGTGCACACTCCTTACAGTAATCTGATTAATCACCGCGATTTGCGCGCCGACCTGCTGTTTACCTCCTGTCTCTACTGTCAATCAGGTCTCGTCATAAGCTAATAACAATGACATGGCCAATCAGCAGCGAGCTCCCCTGCGCCTCTAGTGGCCAATCACGGGCGGCTCTCTCCCCTCCTGCCTGTAGTGTCGGACTTCCTCCGCAGGCGGCGCTGATTACGCGGCTGTCGCCAACCGCAGCGAGGCCCGCAGGCAGACGGAGGAGTCCGCCTTTGACCACATTCGGAGCACCAGGTCTCTGCGGCTGCGCGTTAGTATCCTTTGCAACGCGTCAACGTCTCAAGGCCGACCTACGTCATATCAGCTGAACCCTCGCACCAATCAGAAAATGGAAGCCTGTGGTTTCCAAGCGAAAAACGGTCGTGTCAGCCAACCAAAAGCGGCCATTTGTCTCCCCGCCCCTTTCGGCGCTGCAGCCTGCTCCGGCGGGCTGTCAGCGTGTTTGGGAACCGGTGCGGCGCCGCGGAATCCGACCACGCATCGTGAAGAAGAATGTCTAATGAAAACAAATGTGTTTGCTGGCTATTTATTGGTTTATTGCTCATTGTTCAGGTGGGACCGGGCCAAAAGAGCGGTGGTAAACTTTTTCGGCTCTGTGTCAAAACAAAATCATGGCTGAACTGATCAGATATTTATTGATCTGTGGGAAAGGAAAACACAATGATTGAGCCCCCAGCGTGTCAGGCAGCATCACTGGAAATGAGTAAACAGTCGACATTTCGGGCCGAGACCCTTCTTCAGGACTGGAATGGAAGGGGGAAGAGGCCAGATTAAACATGTAGGCGTGGGGGGAAAGGGGAATGGAGGAGAGCTAGAAGGAGGTAAGTCAAGCCAGGTGGGTGGGAGAGGTAAAGGGCTGTAGAAGAAGGAATCTGAGAAGAGAGTAGTGTAGACGGTGGAGGAAGGGGAAGAAGGAGGAGTGCTGGGGGAGGTGTTAGGCAGGTGAGAAGAGGCCAGAGAGTGGGGACTAGAAGAAACGCACACAAAATGCTGGAGGAACTCAGCAGACCAGGCAGCATCTATGGGGAAAACAGTACAGTCGACATTTCGCGCCGAGACCCTTCGACAGGACTCTAGGCCCAAAACATTGACTACTTTTCTCATAGATGCTGCCTAACCTGCTGAGGTCCCCCAGCTTTTGTGTGTGTTTCGTGGATTTCCAGCATCTGCAGATTTTCTCTTGTTTGGGGAATAGAAGAAGTGGTAAGGGGGGGGGAACACTGGAAGGAGAAATTGGTGTTAGTGCCATCAGGTTGGAAGCTACCTAGAGGGAATAGAGGTGTTGCTCCTTCACCCTGAGAGTGGCCTCATCCTGGCAAAAGAGGAGGCCATGGACCGACATATCGGAATGGGGATAGGAATTAACATAATTGGCTCCCAGGAAATTCCACTTTTGGAAGATGGAGTGGAGGTGTTGGACAAAATGGTCCCCTAATTTATGTTGCATCTCACCAATATAGAGGAGGCCACATCAGGAACACTGGACACAATAGACAACCCCAAAAGATTCATAGGGGAAGTGTTGCAGCACCTGGAAGGACTGTTTGGGCCCCTGAATGGAGGTGAGGGGAGAAGTAAATGGGCAGGTACAACGTTTCTGTTGCTTGCAGGGATATGTGCCAGGAGGGAGATTAGTGGGGAGGGACAAATGTACAAGGAAATCACAGAGCTAGCAATCCCTGTGGAAAGCAGAGTATGGGGGGGGGGGGGATAAAATGCACTTGGTAGTAGGATCCTGTTGAAAATGATGGAAGTTACAGAGAATGATGTATTTGGATATGGAGAGGTATGGGATGGTAGGTGGGGACAAGAGGAACCCTGTTAAGGAGGCGAGAAGATAGGGTGAGTGCAAATGTCCAGGAAATGGAGGAGATGTGGGTGAGGGAGGCACCAATGGTGGAAGAAGGGAAACTGTTCTTTGAAGAAGGAGGACATCTCTGATGTCCTGGAAAGGAAAGCATCATCCTGGGAACACATGCAGCAGAGACAAAGAAACCAAGAAAAGGGAATGGCATTTCTACATGTGACAGGGTGAGAAGAGGTATGGTCACAATAGCCGTGGGAATTGGTAGGTGTATAAAAGATGCCGGTAGACAGTTTGTCTCCAGAGATAGACAGATTGAGAAAGGAGAGGGAGGTGTCAGAGATGGACCAAGTGAAATTAAGGGCAGGATGGAAGTTGGAGGTAAAGTTGATGAAATTGACAAGCTCAGCATTGGTGCACTGAGTGGGGAGCGTTACCAGGGAAGGCTTCGAACGTGGACTGTTCCACATGGCCAAGGAAAGGACAGGCATAGCTAGAGTCCATGTGGGTGCCCATGGCTACCCCTGGAGTCTGGAGAAAGTGTGTGGAGCTGAAGGAGAAATTGTTGAGGGTGTGGGGGCATGATCTACTAGGAGGGTGGTGGTGGAGGGGAACTGATTTGTTCTTTTATTGAGAAAGAAAGAGAGCTTTGGAACCTTGATAGGGAATAGAAGTGTATAGGACTGAACATCCTTGGTGAAAATGGTCAGGGCCAGGGAATTGAAAGTTACTGAGGAGATCTTGAGCATATGAAATGTCACGGAAGTAGGTGGGAAGGGACTGAACCAAGGGGTTTTAGAATGGTTGAGGTATGCGGACACAAGTTCAATGGGGCAGGAGCAGGAAGAAAATAGATCTACCCAGACAGTCAGGTTTCTGCATCTTGGGAAGGAGGTAGAAATGAACAGTGCAGGAAAGGGGAACTATGAGTTTGGTGACAAGGAATGGGCGCTCTACAGAGATGATGAGGTCAGTGAAAGTATCAGAGACAGCTTTCTGATGGTTCAAAGTAGGATCTTCTCCAAGGGGTAGGTAAGAGGAGATGTCTGAGAGTTGCCACCTGGCCTCAGCAAGGTAGAGGGTAGTCTGCCACAAACAGCTCCCCCTTTGTTTGCAAGTTTGATGGTGAGGATAGGATTGGTGCAGAGAGAGTGGAGGGCAGTGCGTTCAGCGGGGAGAAAGGAGTCCAGATGTTGATGTCTCATTGGCATTGGAAATGAAAAGATCCAGAACAGGCAGAGAACCAGAACCAAGAAGAAGAGACGGGTTGGATATGGGAGAAGAGGTCATCAATATGGGAATGCAGGGTGGAGAAATTTTGCCAAAGAAGTGGGCTCAGAGATGGAGGCGATGGAAGAAGGGCTTGGTGTCGTAGTGGGCACAAAACTCACTGAGAGGTGGGCAAAGGTAAGGCCCTTACTGAGGGCAGAACGTTCTGCCTCAGAGAGGGAAGGCTGGTGGGAATGGTGAAGATTCCCGCTGCAATCAGAGGGGTGCCTCTGGGGTAGAACAGTTCAGAAATCCCCCACCCTGATTTTCGGTCATTTAACTGAAATTCATGACAGGAAGGTATTCAGCCCTTTGTGTCAATGCTAGCTGAAGTAATCCCATTTCCCAGCTCTTGGTCGATGTCCTGAAACACACAAAATTCTTCTCCGCCCCGACGCCTTGCTGAGTTATTCAAAAGACGTGGACCAAATTCCAGCATCTGCTGTCCCTTGTGTCTCACTTGTTGGTTGATGCCCTGTCTCATTGTGACATTTTAAACACTATTCCTGTAAAGTCCATGTATACGTGTGTGCGTGTGTGGTTTTTCATGTGGCACAGTGGTACAGCTGGTAGAACCACTTGTCTTCTGTGACCCAGCTTCAGTCCTGACCTTGGCTGTGGCGTGACATCTGTACCTTCTCCCTTTTGGTTTTCCACAGGTGCTTCAGGTATCGCAAAGAAGTATGGGTTGATAGGTTAATTGGCAGCTGTAAATTACCCCCAGTTGTGTTGTTGAGTGGTGGACTCTGGGCGTTGTTGATTGGGAATGTGGGGAGAATAAAATGGGACAAGTGTAAATGGGTGCAAATGGATGGTTCTGAGTCAGGTTTAATATCACCCACATATGTTGTGAAATTTGTTGGTATGCAGCAGCAGTGCTTTGCAATACATAATAATAAAATAATAATTAAAACTGTAAATTACAGTAAGAAGTATAGAAACATAGAAACATAGAAAATAGGTGCAGGAGTAGGCCATTCGGCCCTTCGAGCCTGCACCGCCATTTATTATGATCATGGCTGATCATCCAACTCAGAACCCAGCCTTCCCTCCATACCCCCTGACCCCTGTAGCCACAAGGGCCATATCTAACTTCCTTTTAAACATAGCTAATGAACTGGCCTCAACAGTTTGCTGTGGCAGAGAATTCCACAGATTCACCACTCTCTGTGTGAAGAAGTTTTTCCTAACCTCGGTCCTAAAAGGCTTCCCCTCTATCCTCAAACTGTGACCCCTCGTTCTAGACCTCCCCAACATCGGGAACAATCTTCCTGCATCTAGCCTGTCCAATCCCTTTAGGATCTTATACGTTTCAATCAGATCCCCCCTCAATCTTCTAAATTCCAACGAGTACAAGCCCAGTTCATCCAGTCTTTCTTCATATGAAAGACCTGCCATCCCAGGAATCAATCTGGTGAACCTTCTTTGTACTCCCTCTATGGCAAAGATGTCTTTCCTCAGATTAGGGGACCAAAACTGCACACAATACTCCAGGTGTGGTCTCACCAAGGCCTTGTACAACTGCAGTAGTACCTCCCTGCTCCTGTACTCGAATCCTCTCGCTATAAATGCCAGCATACCGTTCGCCTTTTTCACCGCCTGCTGTACCTGCATGCCCACTTTCAATGACTGGTGTATAATGACACCCAGGTCTCGTTGCACCTCCCCTTTTCCTAATCGGCCACCATTCAGATAATAATCTGTTTTCCTATTTTTGCCACCAAAGTGGATAACTTCACATTTATCCACATTAAATTGCATCTGCCATGAGTTTGCCCACTCACCCAACCTATCCAAGTCACCCTGCATCCTCTTAGCATCCTCCTCACTGCTAACACTGCCACCCAGCTTCGTGTCATCCGCAAACTTGGAGATGCTGCATTTAATTCCCTCATCCAAGTCATTAATATATATTGTAAACAACTGGGGTCCCAGCACTGAGCCTTGCGGTACCCCACTAGTCACCGCCTGCCATTCTGAAAAGGTCCCGTTTATTCCCACTCTTTGCTTCCTGTCTGCTAACCAATTCTCCACCCACACCAATACCTTACCCCCAATACCGTGTGCTTTAAGTTTGCACACTAATCTCCTATGTGGGACCTTGTCAAAAGCCTTTTGAAAATCCAAATATACCACATCCACTGGTTCTCCCCTATCCACTCTACTAGTTACATCCACAAAAAATTCTATGAGATTCGTCAGACATGATTTTCCTTTCACAAATCCATGCTGACTTTGTCCGATCATTTCACCGCTTTCCAAATGTGCTGTTATCACATCCTTGATAACTGACTCCAGCAGTTTCCCCACCACCGACGTTAGGCTAACCGGCCTATAATTCCCCGGTTTCTCTCTCCCTCCTTTTTTAAAAAGTGGGGTTACATTAGCCACCCTCCAATCCTCAGGAACTAGTCCAGAATCTAACGAGTTTTGAAAAATTATCACTAATGCATCCACTATTTCTTGGGCCACTATATATAAGTTAAATTAGTGCAAAGAGAGAAAAAAGAATTAGTGATGTGGTGTTCATGGGTTCAATGCCCCTTCAGAAATCCGATGGCAAAGGGGAAGAAACTGTTCTTGAATCATTGACTGTGTGCCTTCAGGCCCCTGTACCTCCTCTCTGATGGTAGTAATCAGAAGAGGCGATATCCTGGGTGATGGGGGGGGGTGTTCTTTAATGATGGATGCCGCCTTTTTGAGGCGCTCCTTGAAAATGTCCTGGATGCTGGGGAGGCCAATGCTGTGGACTTGGTGGACAGAGGCACCTTTGTTATTCAAACCTAGGTGGGATGGTAGGTTTCCTACCTTGAAGCTTGTTAGATAAACATATTCCTTTGCTAACAACACACATCAAAGTTGCTGGTGAACGCAGCAGGCCAGGCAGCATCTCTAGGAAGAGGTGCAGTCGACATTTCAGGCCGAGACCCTTCGTCAGGACTAACTGAAGGAAGAGTGAGTAAGGGATTTGAAAGCTGGAGGGGGAGGGGGAGATGCAAAATGATAGGAGAAGACAGGAGGGGGAGGGATAGAGCCAAGAGCTGGACAGGTGATAGGCAAAAGGGGATACGAGAGGATCATGGGACAGGAGGTCCGGGAAGAAAGACGGGGGGGGTGACCGAGAGGATGGGCAAGAGGTATATTCAGAGGGACAGAGGGAGAAAAAGGAGAGTGAGAGAAAGAATGTGTGCATAAAAATGAGTAACAGATGGGGTATGAGGGGCAGGTGGGGCCTAGCGGAAGTTAGAGAAGTCAATGTTCATGCCATCAGGTTGGAGGCTACCCAGACGGAATATAAGGTGTTGTTCCTCCAACCTGAGTGTGGCTTCATCTTTACAGTAGAGGAGGCCGTGGATAGACATGTCAGAATGGGAATGGGATGTGGAATTAAAATGTGTGGCCACTGGGAGATCCTGCTTTCTCTGGCGGACAGAGCGTAGATGTTCAGCAAAGCGGTCTCCCAGTCTGCGTCGGGTCTCACCAATATATAAAAGGCCACATCGGGAGCACCGGACGCAGTATATCACCCCAGTCGACTCACAGGTGAAGTGATGCCTCACCTGGAAGGACTGTTTGGGGCCCTGAATGGTGGTAAGGGAGGAAGTGTAAGGGCATGTGTAGCACTTGTTCCGCTTACACGGATAAGTGCCAGGAGGGAGATCAGTGGGGAGGGATGGGGGGGACGAATGGACAAGGGAGTTGTGTAGGGAGCGATCCCTGCGGAATGCAGAGAGAGGGGGGGAGGGAAAGATGTTCTTAGTGGTGGGATCCCGTTGGAGGTGGCGGAAGTTACGGAGAATAATATGTTGGACCCGGAGGCTGGTGGGGTGGTAGGTGAGGACCAGGGGAACCCTATTCCTAGTGGGGTGGTGGGAGGATGGAGTGAGAGCAGATGTACGTGAAATGGGGGAGATGCGTTTAAGAGCAGAGTTGATAGTGGAGGAAGGGACCCGACGCAGACTGGGAGACCGCTTTGCTGAACATCTACGCTCTGTCCGCCAGAGAAAGCAGGATCTCCCAGTGGCCACACATTTTAATTCCACATCCCATTCCCATTCTGACATGTCTATCCACGGCCTCCTCTACTGTAAAGATGAAGCCACACTCAGGTTGGAGGAACAACACCTTATATTCCGTCTGGGTAGCCTCCAACCTGATGGCATGAACATTGACTTCTCTAACTTCCGCTAGGCCCCACCTCCCCCTCGTACCTCATCTGTTACTCATTTTTATTCACATATTCTTTCTCTCACTCTCCTTTTTCTCCCTCTGTCCCTCTGAATATACCTCTTGCCCATCCTCTGGGTCACCCCCCCCCCCGTCTTTCTTCCCGGACCTCCTGTCCCATGATCCTCTCGTATCCCCTTTTGCCTATCACCTGTCCAGCTCTCGGCTCTATCCCTCCCCCTCCTGTCTTCTCCTATCATTTTGCATCTCCCCCTCCCCCTCCAGCTTTCAAATCCCTTACTCACTCTTCCTTCAGTTAGTCCTGACGAAGGGTCTCGACCTGAAACGTCGACTGCACCTCTTCCTAGAGATGCTGCCTGGCCTGCTGCGTTCACCAGCAACTTTGATGTGTGTTGCTTGAATTTCCAGCATCTGCAGAATTCCTGTTGTTTCCTTTGCTAAAAGTCTGGTGGTTACTGAAATTAGTACTGTATTTGAATTGCCACAGAGGGCTATGGGCCAAATGCCAGTAACTAGAGACAATTGATAGCCTGGAACAGTTGGGCTAAGGGGCCTGCTTCTCTGCTGTACGACTCCAGGTTTTGTTCCATATTTCTTAGAGCTTGATTTTGTGCTGTATGACTGGAATCAGAGGTCAGAACTCGAGTTGTACAACACAGGATCTCCTGCGCTTTCCATTTTTAAATTGTGTGAGTTGATTTCTTTCAGAGTCAGTTGAAGAAGAAAGCAATGACTCACACTCACTTCTTCCAGGAAAATGGAACGTGCAGGACATCATGTGCTCTATGGAGTTGTACAACATGGAAACTGGTTCATGCTGAGCAAGATTCCCATCTAAACAATCTCAATTACCTTCCTTCAAAATGCAGAAGGAACTCAACAAGCCAGGCAACATCGATGGAGGGAAATAAACAGTTGGTATTTCATCAAGATTGGAAAAGGGGACAAGACAGAATAAGAAGGTGGGAGGAAAGTGAAGAGTACAAGCTGCGGATGATAGATGAGACTAGGTGAGGGGGAAGCGGTGGATGGGTAAGGGAGGGCGATAATGTGAGAAGCTGCGCGGTGATAGGTAGACAAGGTAAAGGGCTGAAGAAGGAATCTGATAGGAGAGATATCAGAGGTGACGGGCAGGTCGCAAGGTCGGGCTGGGAGGAAGTGGGGCAAACAAACCCATAGAACCTTAAAATTATTTTGTATTACCAACAAAAGAATTAGCGTATCTGATATTACTGATTATTGTTGGACCAGTTCCCATGGTTTTACTCTTTTTTTCTGCATTTGTGCTAACTTGCTAATGTCATTCTTCATCTTGCCCTCATGTATGTCACATTGTTGATGCTCCACAACCAAGCTTTTTGACTTGTAGCACCACTCTTCCAGATTTTATATGCGAGCTAATACAGACTTCTGTCTGAACAGAACTCCTGAAGCTGGGTAAAAAGTTGCTTGTGATCGGTAAAGCAACTTATAACTAATAAGTGCTTCATGAAAATCCATATACGAAATATGGCAAGCAATCTTATTATCCTTTTGGGTAAACACACCAGCATTATTTATACAAAAGCAGAAAGTTATCAAAAGCAACCATTCTTCACTCCAATAGTGTCAGCCCTCCCCACCACTAAGCATATTTACATGGAGCACTGCCACAAGAAAACAGCATTCATCTTCGCGGACTCCCACCAGCCAGACCATGCTCTTTTCTCACTGCTAACATCGGACTGGAAGTACAGGAGCCTTAGAAAACATAAAACATAGAAAATAGGTGCAGGAGTAGGCCATTCAGCCCTTCGAGCCTGCACCGCCATTCAATATGATCATGGCTGATCATCCAACTCAGAACCCTGCACCAGCCTTCCCTCCATACCCCCGATCCCTTTAGCCACAAGGGCCATATCTAACTCCCTCTTAAATATAGCCAATGAACTGGCCTCAACTGTTTCCTGTGGCAGAGAATTCCACAGATTCACCACTCTCTGTGTGAAGAAGTTTTTCCTAATCTTGGTCCTAAAAGGCTTCCCCTTTATCCTCAAACTGTGACCCCTCGTTCTGGACTTCCCCAACATCGGGAACAATCTTCCTGCATCTAGCCTGTCCAATCCCTTTAGGATTTTATACGTTTCAATCAGATACCCCCTCAATCTTCTAAATTCCAACGAGTATAAGCCTAGTTCATCCAGTCTTTCATCATATGAAAGTCCTGCCATCCCAGGAATCAATCTGGTGAACCTTCGTTGTACTCCCTCTATGGCAAGGATGTCTTTCCTCAGATTAGGGGACCAAAACTGCACACAATACTCCAGGTGTGGTCTCACCAAGGCCTTGTACAACTGCAGTAGTACCTCCCTGCTCCTGTACTCGAATCCTCTTGCTATAAATGCCAGCATACCATTCGCCTTTTTCACCACCTGCTGTAGCTGCATGCCCACTTTCAATGACTGGTGTATAATGACACCCAGGTCTTGTTGCACCTCCCCTTTTCCTAATCGGCCACCATTCAGATAATAATCTGTTTTCCTGTTTTTGCCACCAAAGTGGATAACTTCATATTTATCCACATTAAATTGCATCTGCCATGAATTTGCCCACATGTCAGACATGATTTTCCTTTCACAAATCCATGCTGACTTTGTCCGATGATTTCACTGCTTTCCAAATGTGCTGTTATCACATCTTTGATAACTGACTCTAGCAGTTTCCCCACCACCGATGTTAGGCTAACCGGCCTGTAATTCCCTGGTTTCTCTCTCCTTCCTTTTTTAAAAAGTGGGGTTATATTAGCCACCCTCCAATCCTCAGGAACTAGTCCAGAATCTAAAGAGTTTTTAAAGATTATCGCTAATGCATCCACTATTTCTTGGGCTACTTCCTTAAGCACTCTGGGATGCAGACCATCTGGCCCTGGGGATTTATCTGCCTTTAATCTCTTCAATTTACCTAACACCATTTCCCTATGAACATGTATTTCCCTCAGTTCCTCCATCTCACTGGACCTTCTGTCCCCTACTATTTCTGGAAGATTATTTATGTCCTCCTTAGTGAAGACAGAACCAAAGTAGTTATTCAATTGGTCTGCCATGACCTTGCTCCCCATAATCAATTCACCTGTTTCTGTCTGTAGGGGACCTACATTTGTCTTAACCAATCTTTTTCTTTTCACATATCTATAAAAGCTTTTACAGTCAGTTTTTATGTTCCCTGCCAATTTTCTCTCATAATCTTTTTTCCCCTTCCTAATTAAGCCCTTTGTCCTCCTCTGCTGAACTCTGAATTTCTCCCAGTCCTCAGGTGAGCCACTTTTTCTGGCTAATTTGTATGCTTCTTCTTTGGAATTGATACTATCCCTAATTTCCCTTGTCAGCCACGGGTGCACTACTAGGTCACTAGGTCCAATATCACCAGGTTCAGGAACAGTTATTACCCTTCAGCCACTAGGCTCCTGAATCAGAGTGGATAACTTCACTCACCTCAACACTGAACTGATTCCACAGCCTATTGACTCACTTTCAAGGACTCTGCGACTCATATTCTCAGTTTTATTTATCTATCTAATTATTTACTGTATTTATTATTATTATCATCATTATTGGTGTTTTTGCATTTGCAGTTTATCTTCTTTTGCACATTGATTGTTTGTCAGTCTTTGCAGTTTTTCATTGATTCTGTTGAATTTCTCTGTTCTACTTGAATGCCTGCAAGAAAATGAATCTCAAGGTAGTATATTGTAACATATGTGTATTTTGGTAATAAATTTACTTTGGGCGTTATGGAAATTGGTGCAGACGAGGAGTTGACACCAGCATAAATCAGAGATTAACCATATTGAATGGCAGGACAAATTTGAGGGATCTAATCTGGCTCCAAGTTTCTTGTGTTCTTGTGAAACCTTCCTATATACTGTTAGAAGATCTGTTTTCCTAATGCCCAGACGTATGTCTCAAGGTGCAAAGAAACATGAATGTGGTTACAGCAAATTGATCACACAATAAGTAGTTCCTTCACTACATGAACCACAGCAGATCAAGAAAATGCACATTACCACCTTCAGGAACATAGTAAAGGATGGTCAATAAATTCTTCCCTTGCTAGTGATATGATAAACAATAAAAATACAGCCTAAAATGTGTATATCCTGGTTTCCCGCCCACTCACTCGTGGAAACAGATTCAACTCTGTTAAACCCTCTCATAATTTTAAACCACCCTCCCCCCTTTGCCATTCTGAACTCTTTCTCCAACACAATGAAGGAATTGTTGACCAAACAAAGGATACCTTTTCCTTTCTGAATTTTGCAGCCTAATTTAACAAGAAACCTATGGGAGGCTCTTTAAGGAGTTGATGAATGCAATTCGTATTGATTCATTCAAATGCAGATTTAGCAGATTTCTTTCAGAAAGGAAAAGTTCTCAGAAAATGTGTCTGTGAGTAATCTGAGGCAGAACTGGCAATAAGGAACAGGAGATTTGGTGAATTTGTACCTATGACTACTAAAACTCTGGACTTCTAGAGCTTTCCTCAGCAACACACACAAGTGCTGACGGAACTCAGCAGGTCAGGTGGCATCTACAGATAGGAATAAACAGTCAACGCTTCAGGCCAAGACCCATCAGGACTGGAAGTGAAGGGGAAGAAGGCCTTGCCCCATCCTTGGAGTTTTCCTTGCCTTTGGCAATGGCTGACCAATCAGGATTTGTTTGTTGAGTTAGCAAACACTATTGTAGTCAAGGTGATGAACTAGATAAACCTTGGACATTTGATTATAAATTGTAACACACACAAAATACTGGAGGAACTCAGCAGGTTAGGCATCATCTATGGAAATGACAAAACATTCTATGTTTCGGTTCTTCAGGACCAAAAGGTCAGCTGCTTATTCAATTCCATAGATGCTGCCTGACCTGCTGAATTCCTCCAGCATTTTATATGTGTTGCTTTGGATTACTAGCATCTGCAGATTTCTCAAGGTTATGATTATAAATTGTGTTTCAGTTCTCCCCTCACTGCCATCATCTTCCCTCAGATTTCCCCACTCACTCACACACTCGGGGAAAATTGCAGTGGTCAATTAACCTACCAATCCACATGTCTTTTGGATGTAGGAAGAAACCGGAGCACCTTGAGGAAACCCACACGGTCACAGGGAGGACACAGACAGCACCCCAGGTCAGGGTCGAACCTGCATTTCTCTTTCTTTCCAAGGTAGCCGCTTTACTAGATACTGCACTTGATCTTTTAACTGTCCATTCCCACAGTCAAATCTTTCCTCTGCCTTGTCACTCTCTATCCCTGTAACTTCCTCTACTCTCTAACATACATGCTTCCCTGGCCCTTTGAACGTCCTTAATTTTCATCACTTCACTTTGCTACCAGTGACCTTACTTTTCTAGAGAGAGAGATATATTTTAAATTTATCGCCACTCTCCCTCCCTATGTTCCTGGAAGATTATCTGCTATAAAAGAGCAAAAGGTATAGGAATTGCCCTGTAGCGTTGCTCCAGTCATATCAAGCCAGCTGGTTTCATCCTCCTTGTGATCCGCATTTGTTCTGAGACAAGGAGGATCGTACCGAGTGGGGAGAAAGTGAAATGGTAACATTTAGTAAAGCATTATTAATCATTTAATATTAGTATCCACACAACTTATTTACCATCATTTAAGCACCTTGTGGTCAAGTTAAATAGAGCTCAGTTTGGCAGTTGTTCAATTAGACTTCCATGAGAGGGAGTCAATTCCTTTTGTTTCAGCCTAATCCCAACCTCTGAAGACTGCTGTTGTTTTGTGTTGTTCTGCTTACTGAGAGTTCCTGGCAAGCAGGCATACATTCTGTGTGTAGTTCTCCCCAGCATATGTACACTGAATAAAATATTCCCACTTGCATTCACCTCCAGCACAGTGCACCACTTATGGCTTCATCATAAGGGTTTGCAAGAGTGAATCATAAAGCAGTACAAATTGTAGTATATACAGGACTTAATTGTAACAAAGCTTGAAAAATAGGGCACTTGTGACGTCAATGCTGACATGTATTATGGACACTCTTGAAAAAACACTTTTGTTTTTAATGTGGGGGTCAATGCTGAAGCAACCACTCTCTTGATCCAAGTCACTGCTACCAGAAAGCTACTGGTTTGAAGCATCGTTACGTTAACCACTGAAACCCAGGCACAGCGATGAAATTCTATTAATGGCACAGGGCAGGACTTTCAACTCAAAAGCCTTTGTGATCTCTGCAATGATAAAAGGACTTGAACTAATGCAATAAATCATAGACACAAGATGTTCTGCAGCTGCTGAGAATCCAGCATCTCAGCAGGTCGGGCAGCATCTATGGAAAAGAATACAGAGGCAACGTTTCAGGCGGAGACCCTTCATCAGGACTCGGCTTGAAACGTGACTCTTTATCCCTTTCCATAGAAGCTGCCTGGCCTGCTGAGTTCCTCCAGCATTTTGTGTCTGTTACTCTAAACTTATGCAGTACTTGGCCATTTGTTTGTTATTGTCATATGATTCAAGATGCAGGGAAAAGCTTTGTTCTGTATGCCATTAATGTGTTTCATTCCAAATGTAAATACACCAAGGTAGTAAAAAGGGGAAGAAAACATTAACAGAATGCAGAATATAGTGTTACAGTTACAGAGAAAGTGCTGTGCAGTTAGACAAATAAGATGCAATGATGTAGACTGAGAGATAAGGTTTTCTTAAGTGGTCTTGAGATCTCCCAGAAATTTACAGCTAATAAAATACTTTAGAGGTGTAGTCATTCATGCATAACAAGTTCCCACAAACAATAAAGACCTAAGTTATTCCACAAGCCCTATTTTATGAATAGATCAAAGTCTGCACTGTGCTAATGTGGAGCTGCTCCACGTATGATGGAGCTATGAAAACAAAATGTAAAATTGATTAGCAGTGAATAACAATGGGTTGTTTCACCATTCCATGTGCCGCCTCGCCCTAGCCCCCCAACGTTGATTTTGTAATCAGGAACATTTAAAGCAACCACTCTTTCAGCAACAGTACATCCCAACGATAGGAAAAAGAGCCAAATCAACACTCAATCTTTGCTGCTATGGTCTAGGATGGCTCAACTCATTCTCTAGGCAACCATATCCCATGATAAACATTGTACATTACAGCATTTTATATATATATATATATATATATATATATATATATTACATGTAAAGTCTGTCTTATTTGGGGTGGGATATAATTGGCAACAGGAAGCACAGTCATTTTCCTCCTTATCCATAGCTCTCAGTATTAAGAATAATTTCTCCAGTGACATCTGGTGCACAGAGGAATGGGGAATGAAAAATGAACCTAAAATTTTCTCAGTGCCACCATTTCCTGCTGGCCCAGCTCACTTAGATAACCAGTAGCCTCCCTCTGTGCTCAAACACTGTTGACGTACTCCGACCTGTTATCATGATTTGTAAGTTCTTCTTTTCCAGTCAAGTAAGAGCACTTTTTGTAATTTACAGGGTCAGCGAAGCAGCCTTGCCAGAGTGAACTCCAGGTCAAGGGTTATTAAGGTCATTCTTTCACTGCAGACAACTTTTTGACTTGTTAGAAAAACAATCAAAAGAGCACAACATAAATGAACAGGGGGGAAAACATTTCAGAAAGAAAGCATTTAGCGTGGTTAGTTAGTAACTCAAAAGTACACAACAAAATCAGATTCTTCCCTCATGTTGTAATACATTATGTGTTTCAAGGGATATGAAAGTATAGACAATGAGTCGCTTTCCTGGAATGTGAAGGAAAGAAACTGCATTGATGTCTCCTGTTCTCAAGATGTACCAAAACTCTTTACAACCTATGACATAATTTAAAATAATAGACAATGTTATGGTACAGTAAACTGCAAAACCTAATTTAGAGTGAAGAAAATCTCACAAATAGCAAAGTAATAATGACCACGTTATGATGATGACTGAGAGATAAATGCTAATCTGGAGAGATGACTGATAGTTTCCTTCAAAGCAGCTTTGTGAAAGCCTTTGCGTTAACCAAAGAGTGGACCAGACTCAGGTCAACACCCCAGAAAAATTAGCAGATTCTGTCAATGCTCCAGAGGGTTAAAGGTTGCAAAGTTCTAATGAAGATTAAACCTGCTTCTCTCTCCTCAGATGTTGCCTAACATGCTGAAGTAATCATAAATAAAACTGACTTGGGGATTTTCATATTGCTGTTTGTGAGAGCTTGCTATATTAATATTGACTCCCAGATTTTCAAATCATCAAATCAAGTTGAGTATATTGTCATATGTGCAATGAGAAATACACTTGCTGCAGCATCGCAGACATTTGGCGTAAGAGACACAACCTTACATTATTGGCTTCACCTCAACAGCCACTCAATGGCAGTCATGCAGTTTTGGATTGCTCAAGACCATCAGACACATGATGTACCATGCTGGCAGTATTTTTTTTTGTTTAAGCTAAGAGGACAGTGAGACAAAATTTCCTCAAGTCATGTTTGGCACTGAAGCAAGATGGATTAGAGGCTAGGGAAATAACCTCAAAACTATTTTTAAAAAGCAAGTAAAGTTTAAAGTTCAAAAGGAAACATCAGGGCAAAATGTACATGATTCTTTTATTGGAATGTCCACTTTATTAGGCTGTCTTATTGAAGGGTAGAGTAAGCATAAGAGCTCAAATGTCCTTCCTTTTTTAAAAAAAAGTTCAGAAGAGTTTAATTGCAGATTCTAATATTTCAAAGCACAAAGCACAGGAACAATTAGATCATCCTCTGTTACAATCCGGGCTACATTCTGCATATTTAAAACTGCCAATTCTGGGCAGTCAGTCCAGTAAAAAAAAATCAAATGTCAAACAAGTCTTTTGCCAGGCCATTCGAAGGGGTTCCTAGTTCCTTTAGGTTGGAGATGGTGGCTGTCCTGGAAGTCACACAAATAGGGGTCAGCGTGCTGAATGGCGAGTCTGCATAGGCTCTGGTTCATGGAGAATTCTAGAATTCCACCAGTTTCTCAGTCTGCCCCTATTCCTCATGACTCCACTTACTGAAGAACTTGACGAAGTGACAAAGGGCAACATCATCCCGCTCAAAGTAGAGGTCGTAGACAGATAATCATAGGGGGAAAAGAGCTCCTTGTAGTCCTGCTGGTCATTTAACACACTTGAGAATCCAGTTTCCCTTTCTTTATCTCCTCTTCGTTTTCTATGTTTACCAATTTCCAGTGGGTTTCACTAATTTGGTGGATACACCCACCTAATCCCACTTCTGAGGAAAGTTAATCTGAAAGTTTGCTAAATCTGGTTGATTCAATTGCTGCAAATATCATCAACTCTGCCTGATCATGTATTCTTCTCCTTTAAGCAACACCTATATCTTTATAACTAAAATGATTCATTAGGTCCAAAGGCACTTGTGTGCTCATTTTAAATATATTCTCCAGCACAATAAATGATTTTACCTGTTTATTCTTAGTGTTTAAAAATCAAGATAGTTGAAGTCCGTGCACTTAAAATTACTGATTGTGATAAAGTTTCACCAGCATTAATAAACCTGTATCAAGTTTGTACCCTTAAAGATATAAGTAAATTTGTTTTAATACTTAATAGAATAAACTGTTCTAAACTACAGCCCAATTTTGTAGATTAATGGGAAAGTGACACTTGCGATTATATAATTTAATTTTAGTGGAAATTAAATGAAGAAAAGTAATGCAATTTTGAATGCTGTTGAGGAAAAGAGAGTTAACATTTAAGGTCAATGAGATTTCATTAGAATAACCCAATGACGCCAGAGTTTGGTGACTCATTGCAAGCTGCTCTCTACTCATTACTTCTGTTTTAGCCGTTCTACCATTTTAAACCCTATCTTATTGTCTGCCTGCACTGCATTTCCCCGTAACTGTAACACTTTATTTTGCATTTCCCCTTGTACTACCTCAATGCATGGATCTGATGAAATGATCTGTATGGATGGCAGGCAAAAAAACCTTTCTCACTGTACCTTGGTACATGTGACCATAATAAACCAAGGTAACAATTTATTTCCCACAATGCTTGCTATGTTTTATTTCAGATTCCTAGTTTCTACAGTATTCCTAAATCCCTTCTTGTAGCTGAAAGTGAAGCTCTGTCACTGGGGTGTTTTCAGAACCCAGTGGGCAGGACAAGAACAGCTGGAAAGAGAATGAAAGCGCAAACAATTTTGAAAGGGGCAATTAGTGATTGTTTTGCAACTAATGTTAGGGTTAGATTGTGTGTCTGTTGATGGGAGTGTGACACTGCTGCGATGCAGAGATACTCCGGACTTCAGACAAGCTATTTAACAGTCTTTCAGAGCTCAGGGAAGCCAGCACAATGTGATTGTGCATTTCAACATAAGATAGAAAGGATTTGATGGACTGACTAACTTTTACTCATTCCAGTGATTGTTAAAGCTTTTCCTTCTGTCCAAGTAATAACAGTTATTATGGCTTCAGGGTGAACAAAGGCTTATTGCAAGCAACGGTACCAAGCAAGTTACAGGTCAGGGGTCATGTCATGCTGTCCTTTCATTGTAACAAAGCCTCTGACCCTCATTATCTGCAGTAATCAGGTAGACAATGCAAACTACTCTGACTGTTCCATGCGAATAGTCAGGAGAAGGAAATATATTTAAAAGATTTCTCTTTTAAAACAAAACCTGCTTCGAGTAAACAAAAATTTTCTACTTATTTAAAGAAACTGCAAAGTTTGAACAAGTCAAGGAGAGGCTGTCATTTGCTAAACTTCCAGGATTGTCCTCGATAACTTCAAGAATTGAAGTGTGTTTTCCAAGACATTAATGCTATTTGAATGAAGCACAAGAACATTGCAAATGTATAACGTTTTATCCTACAGGGTTCTTTTTAGCACCGTTGCCTGTGATTTAAAAAAAAATGGAGATGGGGAACAAGTCTTTTAATGATGACAGTCATTTGTCTCAGATGAGTGCATCGCATGCTTGTTGGCAAAACTTTGATGGTTGTGGGTGGGGTGTGGTGTGCAGGAGCCAGCTTTTGGAGTCAGATTGTGTGATCAAACCTATAGGGATGGTTCCAACCCTGGCAATCCTAGGTCAAAGCATTTTGTTTTACTGAAAGTAAATAAAGTCAGTGGTTTGCCTGCAAGTTGGAAGTGAGTTATTGGAAAGGTCGTCTGATACAGTGAATGCATTCAGCAAATGTAGCTGCAATAGTGAACCTAACAAACAGCCTTCTCCCCCTTCTCATGTCAGGCCTTCAATAGGACCTCACGCATGGTGCACTAGTTTGCTATCAGGGTGAGCCTGTGATTTTGTTTGCTGCTTCATCACAGAGAACTTATAGTTCTAGTTGGTGATGATCTTATCTCCATGAGGGGCCTAACACAAAAGGTCTAAGTTGCATCACTTAGCCGGAGTTGTTAGCCTTTCTGGCTCCTGAGTGCAGATCTTGCACAAACCTCTGGATTAAATGTTCCACTAAAATTCTTATCATTTCCTCATGGAAGTTCTTGCCCATGCTTGAAGACACCAATAAATATACTTGCACTTCATAGTCCTCCTGTCCTGATTTTCAAAAGAGTGCCGGCATTTGGCTGCATGGTTCTGCTCTCTGTCTTCTTTTGGATTTCAACAACACTTGGGGAAACTTTCCACTTTTTCCAATGTATAGTGTGGAATATAAAAGCAAGGAGATAATGCTGAGGCTTTATAGGACACTAGTCAGCCCACATTTAGAGTATTGGCAACAGTTTTGGGCCCCATATCTCAGAAAGGATGCCATTGGAGAGAATCCAGAGGAGGTCCACAAGGATGTTTCTGGGAATGAAGGTGTTAATATATGAGGAGTGTTTGGTAGCTTTGGGCCTGTACTCACTGGAATATAGAAGAATGT
Organism: Mobula hypostoma; assembly: GCF_963921235.1. Classification (NCBI taxonomy): domain Eukaryota; kingdom Metazoa; phylum Chordata; class Chondrichthyes; order Myliobatiformes; family Myliobatidae; genus Mobula; species Mobula hypostoma. The sequence continues at coordinate 90,011,073 of NC_086097.1, forward strand.
GGGGGGATCTCATTGAAACCTACTGAATATTGAAAGGACTAGATAGGGTGGATATGGAGAGAATGCTTCCTATGGTGGGGGTCTCCAGAAGTAGAGGGCACAGCCTTAAAACTGAGGGGCGACCTTTTAGAATAGAGGCGAAAAGTATTTTTTTTAGCCAGAGAGTAGTGCTTCTGTGGAATGCTCTACCACAGACTGCAGAGGAGACCAAGTCTGTGGGTAAATTTAAGGTGGAAGTTGATAGTTTCCTGATCTGCCAGGGCATCAAAGAATGTGGCGAGAAGGCAAGTGTATGGGGTTGAGTGGAATCTGGGGATCAGCCATGACGGAGTAGCAGAGCAGACTCAATGGGCTGAATGGCCTAATTCTGCTCCTATGTCTTATGGTCTAACTGTGACCACTTAAACTGTACAACTGAATCAATATGTCTGCCACCTATCATCCATTGATGATATTTTACCTTGAGAACTGTGCTCTCTTTGCCCTTATGCTTGGCTACTGCCTTGGTCCTTTCTCAGCTGCAAAATCCCAAACTTCTCCTCAATGTCATGGCAGTAGATTCTTCTCTGTATTGCGTTTTAGTAAGACAAGTACCAGAACAGAGCTTCTAGTGCTGCTGCTAACATCCAGCCAACAGCAGTCCATCCAAAGTCAAACCACCTGGTGCACAAAGTGGTCAAAGATACACTCAATATTCTATGCAAGGTACTACTGAAAGAAAGGTGCGATATCTTAGATTATTTTGCTTTCTAAATAAAACAATTCATTAGCTCACGACTGTTTGAAAGAGCTTTCAGATGACAAATTTCAGATTCAGATCTTTATCAGTACAGTACTGTAGAAGTTTTATGCATAGCCCGGGACTGCTGCCCCCACCCCCGCTGTCAAAAAATAAACAAATTTCATTACATATGTGAGTGATGATAAACCTGATTCTGATATGGGTCTCTATTGTGGACTGAGAGTGGGAAGGGGGCAGGGAGAGGGGAGGGAGTGGGAAGCACCAGAGAGACATCCTGTAATGATCAATAAACCAAGTGTTAGGAATGAAATGACTTTACCTGGTGTCTCACGACTGGATGTGTCTGCACCCGCCACTGGCACTCCTACTCTGCCACCTGTCCCCACCCCTCCCACAGCACTTCACCCATGCCATTCCCAATGTCCTATGACTTTACAAACTCTGTTCTCTGCTCCAGGTTGACAATTATGGAACTGTGTAAAAGCCTTCAGCGCCCTAGCTATATATATATATATATATATGTGCCTGAGAATTTTGCACAGTACTGTACATCAAAACATACAGTGAAATGCATTGTTTGCTTTAAAAACCAACACATCCAAGGATCTCCTGGGACAACCTGCAAGAGTTGCCCCACATCCAAGCACCAACATAGCACTCCCCCAACGTTCAGCAGAACAACACATAACTCTACAAGCAACAAAACAACACAGAAGTACAAGCCCCTTTCCTCTGTCCCATCCACACACAAACACTGCTCCAAATCTAGGCCAGGCCTCTTGGCCAAGTCTCCAGGCTCTGGCCATTGGGCTCTGACTTCCAAACTTTCCTGGGACTAGCCAATGACGGGACCTCAAACTCCAGACGCGCTGACTCACCGTGGTCGTGCCTCCTGTTCACACAGACATCCGACCCTGGGATGCACTGATCTGGAACAGCCTGACATCCACAAATGTTCTTCATCATCTGTCCATGTTGCAGGCCTTCAAGTAGAGCGGAGGCCTATAATCTGATACCCTTTGTCACCTATCCACATTGCTGGCCTTTGAATGCAGAAGGCAGAGCAGACTTCAGATTTTCAGGTCCACATTGTTGGACTTTGAGCATAGACGTCTCACATGTGTGGTAGGCTAGGTTTTCACCTTCAGCCCCCTAGCATGGTAGCATAGCGGTTAGCTCAATGCGATTACAGCACGAGGTGTGGGAAGTTCTGAGTTTAATCCCGGCACCCTCTGTAAGGAGTTTGTACATCCTCCCCATGGAATGTGTGGGTTTCCTTCGACTGCTCCGGTTTCCTCCCACAGTCTAAAAACGTGCTGGTTAGTACACTAATTGGTCATTGTAAAGTTGTCCTGTGATTAGGTTAGGGTTAAATTGGTGGGTTGCTGTCGGGCGGCTTGAAAGGCCGGAAGGGCCTATTCCACGTTGTATCTCTAAATAAAATAAGCAACAATGCAGAGCACATTTGAGGAATTCTGGGATGCTACAAAAATTCTTCCTGAGGTAGATTAATAGAAAATATTTATTTTTGAATGTTTTCCATGATCTGAGTTTGATGGGCGTAATAGTGCACACCAATATAACTGGACCAATAAGGCTTACAGATGACTTTCACTCTATTATGATTATCAAATGAAGAATGGTGTCCCTGTGGTTACTTCTGAGGGACCGGACAGTTAAATGCTTAGTCATTTTCCCTTCAGTAGTCTTATTGTGGTTTTCTTTCAGGGCTGTAGGTACACACAGCAGTCACTTACCAAGAGCTATTCACTAGTAAGAAGACTTTTCTTCGACACTAATTCCTGAAATGTTGATGCCATCAACATTTGGTGCACATCTCAGATTAGTTCTGAGAAAGGTGTGCCTTTTAATTGAACTATGATTCAATGCAGTACTATTGATAGAGGCTTAAGATAATAAAGTAGGGCACTTCGTGAGATAGTTGAGATTTAATCATTGTGAGGTGGAACTGGAGTCTGAGTCGGGACAGTGGGTTCCCTAAAGAACACTAGTGACTGAGTTGGGCTTTGTAATGCAATGAGCCAGGTTTTACTGAATATTTTCCAAGCAAAATCAATAAACATAGTTAACGAGGGAGATACTTAGAATATATTCTCTTCTGAAGGGCAACTCTATCAGTAGCCCACTTTGTAGCAAGAGTTAATAAAATAGAATATATACAAAACTCAAGGTAAATTTATTATCAAAGTACGTGCTTGTTGCCATATACTTCCTTGCGATCCATTTCTTGGAGGCATCTACAGGGATAAAAAGACATAGATTTGAATTTCCCGAAAATCTATACCTAAACTTTATGGGTGGCAAGGAGTGTATGGGCAACATGGTAATGTAAGGTCAGCACAGTGGCATAGCAGTTAGTGTAACACTACAGGACCAGCAATCGGCGATCGGGGTTCAATTCCCACTGCTGTCTGTAAACAGTTTGTACATTCTTCCCGTCACCATGTGAGTTTCCTCCTGGTGCTCCGGTTTCCTCCCACATTCCCAAGATGTACAGATTAGGGCTAGTCACTTGTGTGGCATGCTATGTTGGTGCCAGAAGCATGGTGGTACTTACAGGCTGCCCCCAGCACATCCACGGACTGTGTTGGTCGTTGACAGAACCGTAGCTTTTTACTGTATGTTTTGACGTACATGTGACCAATAAAGCCAATTGATTGTTTAAATAAATAAAGGCTGACAACCAACATGCAAAAGAAGAAAAACTATGCAAATAAAAACCTAATGCTGTGAACAAGAGTTGTAAAGAGTCCTTGAAAGTGAATCTGTAGGTCATAGAATCAGTTCAGAGTAGTAGTGATTGAAGTTATCCACACTGGTTCAAGAGTCTAATGGTTCTAGGATAATAACCGTTCCTGAACTTGGTGTTATGTAACCTAAGACTTCTGTACCTCCTGCCCGTTGGTAGTAGCATAGCATGGCCTGGATGGTGGGTGTTTTTAATGATGGACGCTGCTTTCTTGTGCTAGTGCTCCATGTAAATATAGTCAATAGTGGGGAGAGCTTTGCCTATGATGGATTGGGTTGTATCCACCACTTTCTGAGACCTTTTTCATTCATGGGCATTGGTGTTTACATACCAGTCCATGACACAACCGGCCAGAAGACTTTCCACTATGCATCTATAGAAGCTTGTCAAAGTTTTTGGTGACATGCCCAATGCACGCAAACTTCTAAGAAAGTAGAGGCGCTGTCGTGCCTTTATTGTGACGGCACTTACATTCTGGTCACAGGACAGATACTTTAATATGTTAAAGCCAAGGATTTTAAAGATACTGATATTCTCCACCTCCAATCCCCAAATGAGAACTGGCTCGTGGACCACAGTTGTCACACATCCCTCTGTGACTCAAGTTTACCTTTCTCCAGAAGTGGCACTTTGCATGTGAGATGGCCTTCTGGGGGTAATGCTTGGACCTCTTGTACTTTGACAGATAGAAATACTCAACACCACCAATCTATCCCTCAGCCAGGCTTCTGGTTGGGGAGACTCGGATTGATTTGGTGGGGATACACTCGACCACGACAACCATTGTATGAGTCCTTGAAAATGATCCAGTCTCTGGTTTGAACTAGTCCCATAGTTACTTCTCTGCCTCCCATGACCACCTCTTGGATGTCCTTATCTGCAGGGATGCACATAGGCTTCCACCAGGTGCTTCAGATTCCTCCCATATCATGAATTGATTAGTTAATTGTCTGCTGAAAATTGCCCCCGGAGTGTAGATCAGTGGTAGAATCTGATGGGAATGTGGAGGAAATAAAATGGGATTAGTGCAGTTTTAGAATAAATGGGTGCTTGATAACTGGTGCATAGTCAGTAGGGCAAAGAGATTGTTTCCATGCTGTTTGACTCCATGATTCTAAATTACCAGGGCACATGCCTTAGTCACTGCTTGGCCAAAATTCTGGAATATCTCTCTTGTCAGGAATTATTTTCACCACATGGATGGCAACAGTTTAAGGAAATGATGCACTACCTCTTTCCTAATGATATAAGTTATAAATTCTTTCCTTGCTGGTGAAGCCCACATCTTGGAATAAAAAGAGAAAACAAAACTGTACAGAGAACAGGTTCTAATATTGTGTGTTTTTTTAATTATTCATAAATGAAGAGGGTTTTAAATGTTATACCCTGGAGCATTTTGAGTAGAATGACATCAATGTGCAGCTGTTACTCCTAAAAATATATCAGCCTTCTAGAGAACAGGATGAAGTGTAGAACTTCTTGTTATTTGTTTATGACCAGAGTTTAACAGCACAGTTGAGAGGACAATCTGGTCATGGTGATGTCATCCATCTTACCATGCACCACCTGAAGGAGGAGATACAGTGCCAGCAAATTTGCAAAATTTAACTGAATGCTGCAGGGCATTTGACATGTATAATTCATAGTGGCAGCACATCAAAGCATCAGTTAATTTACAATAAAAGCAATGAAGAAAAGAATGCCATTATGACCTTAGGACAACCTAGGCAGTTATGTAGAGGCACGAGAGCCTGCAAGATGCTGGAAACTGGAGCAAAAGAAACAAATTGCTGGAGGAACTCATTGAGTCAAGCAGCATCTATTTGGGGAAAGGAATTGTCAATGTTTTGGGTCGAGACCCTGCACTAGCTCTTAATGGGCCATAGATGATTCTACTCAGACCTCAGCTCCTCTTCTTCGCCAGTTTCCCATCACCTTTAATTCCATGATCTTTCCAAAAAAAATTGACTACTTTAAATACATAAGTCTTCACAGCAGGGAATTCCAGAAATTTGCCACCCTTTGCAAGAAGAAGTTCCAACGCATGAGTTGCAAAGCTATGCCTTTCCAACTCAGAACTTAAAACTAACTTTTCTGATGAAGGGTCTTTGAGATGAAATGTTAATTGTTTCTCGTTCCACAGATGCCGCCTGACCAACGGAATATGTTTCCAGCCTTTTCTCTGTGTGTTCCATTTCTATCTCAGATGCTATGGAGCCAAAACCAAACGCTTTAGTCTAATGACAGTTAAATACCTCATCAAATGGAGAGTTTTTAACCGAAGTCACAGTGAGTTTATAGCAACGCGGGCACTTTTGAAAGCCACCCAATATGGCACAGAATAATAGTAAATAAAAACTATTCCCACTCACTCAAATGCTAGTCAGGCTACTAACACAGAATCAGCAAGTGGCAGCTGATGTACCTGTAGGCATTATGGGGTCCTACACTGGGTGGGGAACAGCGGGTCAGGAGGTCTCAAGGATGGCCTTTGCAAAAGGGTACTTGGTAGTATGAGAGAGATCCCAGAATGTTGTAAGCTCGGTCAGCTCCGCCATGGCCCCCAGACTCCACTACATCCAGGACATCTTCCAGGAATGATGGCTCAAAAAGGCAGCGTCTGTCACTAAGGACCCCCACCACCCAGGACGTACACTCTTCTCATTGCCACCATCAAGGAGAAGGTAGAGGAGCCGAAAGGCACACACACAATGAATCAGGAACAGCTTCTTTCCCTGTCTTCAGATTCCTGAATGAACATTGAACCCATGAACACTACCTCAGTACTTCTTTTCTCTTTTGCATACTTACTTAATTTATCTTTGTGTTTTATATATATATTTCTTACTGTAATTTACAGCTTTTATTATTATGTCTTGCAAAGTACTGCTGCCACATAACGACAAATTTCATGACATTCGCCAGCGATCTCACTTTACTTACTCTTTATCTTGTTATTTCATGCTCTCCTTATTTACTTATATTTGCACTTGCACAGTTTGTTGTCTCCTATGTCCTTGCTCTTTCATCGATCCTGTTTACAGTTACTGTTCTATAGATTTGCTGAGTATGCCCACAGGAAAAAGAATCTCAGAGTTGCATGTGATGACATATCTGTACTCTGATAATAGCATTTATTTTGAACTTTGATGCTAAATCTGATTTAGGTTATGGTCTATGTTCTATTTTTTGTTCACTGCACCACACTGACCTCTCGTCTAACAATATTGTAAGTTCAACGATATTATCAATATCAAAGCGATTCTGAATAGTTTTTGCATCAAAATATTGTAGAACAATGAAGCAGATTATCAATAAGTAGAATTATTAATACGATGGGCTATATTTAGTTGACATCAGTGCTCCATGAACATTTATTTAACAGCAATTTGATCTTTTCATTCTTGCATTTGAAATGGAATAGTAGAATTTAGAATTAGATAAGTTTTATTTCCCTAGAAACTGGATTGCACAAATTTCTAAACATGGGTTAAAATTAGAATCAATGGCATATCTGAAGCTGACAAAAAAATCATGAAATTGAAATATACTCGATTTAGAAAAGCATTACTGTGACTTACTAACTTGTAGACACATTAGAGCCCAACCGGTGTATTTTCCAGAGATTGATGGGAAGCAGGCCAATGAGATGAATGAGAATTTATCATGGCAGTCAAAGACTGTCAAGGGCAATTAGGGTGGAGGATAGGAAACAGAATACATCTGAAGTAGGGAGGGAGAAAATGAGGCAGAATGAACGGGAGGGAAACAGGGAGGGAGAGGTTTTCAAGGAAACATCACCTATGCTATGAAGTCATTAAAATCAGGCAGGGAGGTCGAGAGCCATGATTGAAGATAGAGGAAGCTGTGTGTTGACCATAATCAGGACATTTGGGCTAGTAAATGAGCTGGAGAGGTGTGGTTACAATCTTTCAGATTCAGGTTTATTTATTCTATCGAACTCCGGCGCCAACATAGCATTCCGCAACGCTCAGCAGAACAACACAGAACACAGCAAAGCAGAATATACCAAGCAATAAAGCTAACAGTGAAACAAGCCCCACTACTCTACTCATTCCAACCCACCCAAGCACAGACTTAGTCCTCTAACCCTAGGACAAGCCATCGTCAGAATCATTCTCCAGAGATGAGCTGAGAGCTTTGACTTATGCTATTCCACGGGCAGTTGATGCTTTTATTAAGGTTAAAATCAGTGACTGACTTTCAAAATAAAGATTATATCTGAGTAATTCAGTAGTATTTAAGCTCTTTTCTAATAAAGCAAGTGGTAAATCCAACTTTTTCATCTGAATTCTGCCCTTGTATCAATAAAAAGCTGTTGCACACATTTATGAAATCATTACATATGTAAGATACAATGGGAAAATACCACATGGATGAAGGTGAATCACACCTGGGAGTGATTGGTCTAATCTCCTGATGGAAGGGAATTCACCTGGAGATGTGGGTGTGTTACAGGTGACATTCTATGCATAATTGTTCTCTAAAAATGGGCAAAAAATGGATCTCATATAATCCTGCTTCCAGGCCAATGGTCATTTCAAATTGACCAATCTGAGCATGTACAAAATGATCAATATGAGTTGTTCATCAAGTCATTTTAGTGTGGAACAGAATATTTTACATCTGGCAAGTTGAAGAGCTCTTGCTTACATTAACAAAAAAAGTCTATGAGCAACTGAAGACCATAAGACAGTCAGACACAGGAGCAGAATTAGGCCATTTGGTCCACTGAGTCTGCTCTACTATTCCATCATGGTTTATTATCCCTCAACCCCATTCTCTTGCCCGCTCCCCATAATCTTTGACCTCCTGACTAATCCAAAAGCCTATCAACCTCTGTTTTAAATATACTCAATGACTTGGCCTCCACAGGTCAAGAAATTCCTCCTCATCTCTGTTCTAAATGGATGCCCCTCTATTTTGACACTGTGCCCTCTGATCCTAGACTCATCCACTTTAGGAAACATCCTGTCCACAGCCACTCTATCTAGGCTTTTCAATATTCGATAGGTTTCAGTGAGATGCTTCTCATTCTTCTAAACTCCTGCAAGTATGGGCCCGGAGCCATCAAATCCTCCTCATACATTAACCCTTTCATTCCCAGAATCATTCTTGTGAACCTCCCAATGCTATTACATTTTTTCTTAGATACGGAACCCAAAACTGCTCACCATATTCCAAGTATGGTTTTACAAATGCCTTATAAAGTCTCAGCATTACATCACTGCTTTTATATACTAGTCCTCTCAAAATGAATGCCTATATTTCATTTACCTTCCTCACTACCTACTCAATCTGCAAGTTAGCCTTCAGGGAATCTTGCAAAATGACCCGCAAGTTCCTTTGTATCTCTGATTTTTAAATTTTCTCCTTGTTTTGACAATGTCTACCACTTTATTCCATCTGCCACTTCTTTGCCGATTCTCCTAATCTGACTATGTACTTCTGCAGTTTCCTTGCTTTCTTAACTCTACCTGCCCTTGCACCTATCTTCAGATTGTCCTCAGACTTGGCCAAAAATCCATCAATTCCATCATCCGAATTTTGACAAATAATGGGAAAAGAAGCAATCTCAACACCAATCCCTATGGAATACTACTAGTCAATGGGAACCAACCAGAAAAGACCTGCCTTAGTCACACTCTTTGCCTCTTGCCAGTCAGCCAATTTTTTATCCATGCTAATATCTTCCCTGTAATACCACGGAGTCTTACCTTCTTAATTAAGTTTTTGTCAAAGGCTTTCTGAAAATCCAAGTAAACAGCATTCGTGACTTTCCTTTGTCTATCCTGCCCATTAGTTCCTTGAAAAATTCCAACAGATTTGTCAGGCAAGATTTCCCCGAAAGGAAACCATGCTGACTTTAGCCTATTTTATCATGTACCTCCAAGTACCCCGAAAGCCCATCCATGATAATGGGGCCCAACATCTTCCCATACACTGAAGTCAGGCTAAGTGGCCTCCCTCCCTTCTTAAAGAGTGGAGTAACAGGGAATTGAGGCAACCTAGAAATTGAATGAGGACTCTTGGAGGGGGAAGTTGGGGGAGCACAGATGCACTCTGGAGATCGTTCTAACTGGTTGCAAAACTGTCTGGTATGGAAGCGTCAATGCACAGATTTGTAAGAGGTTTCAAATGTTGTAGACTCAGGAAGCTCCCTCATGGGCAGAAGCTTCCCCAACATCGAGGACATCTTCCAAAGGCTGTGCCTCAAGAATGTGGCACTTCATTGAGGACCATCACCATCTGAGACCTGCCGTCTTCTTATTACCACCTTAGGAGGAGGTACAGGAGACTGAAGATGCACACTCAGCATCTTAGGAACTTCTTCACCTCCGTAAATCAGCTTTCTGAATAGTACATGAACCCACAAACAAAACCTCCCTATTCCTCTTTTGCGCTATTTATTTGTTTTCATTGTAACTTATTGTTATGCCTGCATTGTAATGCTGGAGAAAGAAGAGACAATATAAAGCTAAAAGTGTAAAGAAAGAAAGTAACAAAAGAGATAGTGTTGCAAACAGGAAGTAAGATTTGCAAGGAATATTAACACCAACACAACATGACTTTTTAAATCATTTTATTTTGAAGAGGGTGATAGTCAGGAGTCACTTGGACCTTTGAAAACATAATTTGATTTATCACGTTATCATCCAGATTGTTGATATAGATGCCAAGCCATAAGGGATGCAATACTGATCACTGCAGCACACCACTAGTCACAGGCCTCCAGTCAAAGAGGCAACCATCTACTCTTACTATCTGGCTTCTCCCATGAAGCCAATGTCTAATCCAATTTGCTATCTCATTTTGAATGCAAAGTGACTGAACTTTTTGACCAACCTCCAATTCTCGCAGCCACAGACGCGGCTGCAGTGTCTGCACGTCCTCTCAGGCGGGCTGCGGAACAGATTCAGCAATCACACTCGTGAGTATGCATGCTCCGGCCAATCTGTGTTTTACTGAGGTGGTGCTTAACTTCCTTCCTCTCATACCAGTCTTGTTGAGACTTGACCAAAAGCGCAGAAACATCTATGCTCCCTGTTTACTTCGGTCCTTGCTCTGGGAGAGAAGATTACTGTTTAGATTGACACTGTAAAGCAGCGGTATTCATTTAGTATTAAGTTACTGCTTCCTAGCTGCAGTGTCAGCATTATCTTTCAGTCTGAGAGTTTTAGTTAATGGCCTGTTGCCCCAGTGTTCATTGTTTCTCCTTTAATTCTGCACAGCTCTTTCTAAAAGTCAGTGAACTGTTCATCCGTTTTAGTGTCTCTCTCTCTGCACTTGGGTCGTAACCACACGCTTGTGTCAGCAAGTCTCAACCATTAAAATCGACCCTGTAGAGAGGGACAGCTGATCTGGGCCCAGAGTTTAATGGGGTAAGTAGGAGAAGGGCTGAAGGTGGTAACGGCTGGACGGCTGGGGTGGCAGCTGTGGCTTGTGCGGTGGGACAGCTCTCGCGCAGTGGCAACCCCTGTCCACTCCGAAGTTCATTGGTCAGATGGAGGAGAAATTAATGTCAGTGGAGTCTGGGTTGGCTGAAGTGGCTGGCACAGTGCAGCCGTTGCTTTTAGAGCACCAAGCCCAGTCCAAACGGGAAGAGCAGGTGGCAGCATCCGCAGCGACACTTCAGCATCTAACTACTGACAGCCAGAATCAGGTGGCAGCCTTTACCACTCTCACTGCTGCAATCCAGCAGCAGCTGCCTTTGGCCAGGATAGTCTTACTCCCAGCATCTCCCCATCTTCATATGTAGCAGTCTTCCATTAGTGTCCCGATTGATTCCCTTCGTGGTTTCCAGATCAGAGCTGAGCAGGCAGACGCTCCAGTGACCCCCGATGGCTGCAGGAACTTTATTACCCAAAGTTAGCTGACTTTCCAAGCCCAGCCTGGTCAGTTTGGTGATGATGCACATGGTTTACATGGTGAATTTCTTAGGTGGACCTCCACACAGCCGGTTCAACTTTCTACAAGAGTAAGGATCCCCTGTAGCCCAGCCGTTCTCATAATTCGCGGCTGAAATCAAGAGAGTGTTTGATCTTCCAGTAGAGGGTAAGGAGACAGCCCAGCGACTCCTGGATCTGTGCCAGGAGAAAGGGACAGAGGGGGATTATTCTGTAAAGTTCCGTATGCTTGCAGTTGAGACGGTGTGGAATGAGAGATCTCTCATCACTGCTTTCCATTGTGGGCTGAGTGCAGGGGTTTGGCATGAGATCACAGTGCTGATGATCCGATAAATCTTGCCATTCAACAGCCGGGCATTTGAATGGCACAGAGAACGAATGCCCCCAGCTTCCAAATCTTTAGACCACCATCTGCCCTCACCCTCTCCCACAACACTCAGTGCCCAGTGCACAGAGAATCCTGTGAAGGTGGTGTGCATGCCCCTGTCTCTGGAGAAAGAAGATGAGCCCAGGAAAACCAGCTCCTGCCTTTACTGTGGCAGTCCAGGCCGTTTCCAGGAATCATGTCCCAAGCTCCCAGTAAAAGTGGATACCCATCAGCAGGAAGGAACATTCTGACGGGTCCATTCTCCCTGCATGCATCTTCCCTTAATCACCTAACAACGCCAAAGTCCTTATTGTGCGAGTCCCAGACCCACGAGTTTCAGGTACTTACTGACTCAGGGACCTCATGGATATCTTTCTGGCTCAAAGTTGGGGAGCTCTGAGTTAGCAATTAAGAGAGGATATCAACGCTGAGGCTTTAGGTGGTCGGCCTCTGGGCACCAACAATTTCCACCTTTCCAGACAGCCCCTCCGACTTGTGCTAGAGGGAAACCATAGGGAATGGTTCACCCTCTATAGGCTTGATTTCCCTGAACTGCCACTGATTCTTGGCTTTCCATGGCTATCTTGCCATAACCCACAGATCAATCAGTCCCTAAAGGCACTCCAAGAGTGGGGACTGTCATGTCTGCCTGCCTGTCTGGGTCCAGCTCAAGCCCCTGTTGGCAAACCTCCTCCTGCGCCAACTGCTAGTGTTGACCTGTCTCGTGTTCTGGTTGAGTATGCTGACCTTCCTGAAGCCTTCAGTAAGAAGGAGGCTACCTCCCTGCTGCCACGCCAGCCCATACAACTGTGCCATTTGCCTCTTACCTCCCCAGGGTCTTCCACAGGGCTGGCTCTTCTCCCTCTCTCATCCAGAAATGCCGGCTATGGAAATGTATATCAAAGAGGCGTGGCGCGGGTGCAGACACACCCAGCCTTCAGGCACCAGGCAAGGTCATTTGATTCCAAACAATTGGCTTATGGATTGTTACAGAATGTCTCTCTAGTGCTTCCCACTCCCTCCCCTTTCCCCAACCATGATTCCCCTCTCCCTGTTTCCTTCCCACTCTCAGCTCACAGTAGAGACCCATATCAGAATCAGGTTTATCATCACTCACATATGTCATGAAATTTGTTTTTATTTTACAGCACATTACAGTACAATGCATAAAATTATTACAGTAGCATGCAAAGGTCTCAGGCACCCGAGCTATATACACATGCCAAAGAGTTTTGCATAGTACTTTTTATTGCGAATAAAATTTATTTTAGATTAAAGAAGAGAGATACAGAGCTGCTCAGCTTGCAGCGTGACAAGGACCTTGCATCTTTCTCTGCAGCCCCTTCAAGAACACAGCGCGCAAAGAGTTGAGCAACAGTGCTTGAGACAGTGAGTGTAAGCAACGGGCCCCAGCGCACGTTCACTTGCAGCCAGCAGTTGATTCCTTTCAACGTTGATCTGGAATTCTTATCATCCATTCTGGAGGATCTCATGAGATACTTGGGTGTGTTGAATACATCATGAACTAAGCCAGCTTTCTAACTGCTGTGTTGAAGGTCTGTAATCCAACATTAACAACTAAGACTAATGCATGAATATGCAGGCAATGAAGAGATATGGATCACATTACAGGCAGAAAAGAATTTGTTTAATTCAGCATCATGCTTGGTACAAATATTGAGGGCTGAAAGGCCTGTTCCTGTTTTATGTTCTATGTTCTAACACTAGCTACACTTTGAGCTCAAACACTGACAACCTGTTCAGATCTATCCACAGAAATGCAAGACAAATTCTATCCAGCTATTAAATGCATGAATAATTTAGTCTTAAAGATTTATAAAGTGCTTAAGACTGCTAACAAATAGGACCTACTCACCAATAAAATGATTATCAGTAAACAGGCTATTTTTTAACAGGTGAAAGGGTCTTGGTCCAAAGACTGACAAAATGGCTGAATTCCATAGGTGAGGTGACAGGGGCCAAAAGACCATAAGAAATAGGAGCAGAATTAGGTCTTTCAGCCCATCAAGTCTGCTCCTCCATTTCTTCATGGCTAATCAATTTCCCTCTCAGCCCCATACTTCTGCCTTCTCCTCGTAGCCTTTCATGCCCTGACTAATCAAGAATCTATCAACCTCTGCTTTAAATACACCCAGTCTCCTGGCTTCTACAGCTGCCTGTGGCAATGAATTCTACCACCCTCTGGCTAAAGATATTCCTCTTCATCTCCGTCTTAAATAGACATCCCTCTATTCTGAGGCTGTGCCCTCTGGTCCTAGACTCCTCGCCATAGGAAACATCCTTTCCACATCCACTCTATCCAAGGCTTTCAACATTCGATAGGTTTTTATGAGTTTCCCCCTCATTCTTCTAAATTCCAACAAGTAAAGGCCCTGTGTCACCAATCACTCCTCCTACGATAAGCCTTTCATTCCTTGAATCATTCTTGTCAACCTTCTCTGAATCCTCTTCAATGTCAGCCTATCCTTTCTTAAATAAGAGGCCCAAATCTGCTCACAATACTCCAAGTGAGGCCTCACCAGTACATCCTTGCCGTGACATCAAGAATGATTCAAGGAACCCTAGCAAAAATGAAATTGATTGGGACCAGAGAGAAAACTCTAATGACTTGAACCAAACCTCGTACAAAAGAGGATTGTTCCGACTATTGGAGGTCAGTCCCCTCGATCCCAGGACATCTCTATTTCGGTCCCTCAGGGCAATGCCACAGATATAATTATGTGCAGCTGTTCGTCCTCCATCTTAGGATCTGAGGTGGGGTGCGTTCTGACAAATGCACACTGGTTGCTTCCATTCACAAGTCCTCGGGTATCACACCAGATTTGGCTGGATGTGGACAATATCCAGGCTTAGATTGATAAGAGGCAAGTAACACAAGTGCAAAGCAACAACAGCCTTCGAAGGAAAGGTTAACAATTTACACTTACATTAGCCACAATGTTGAGAAACTTCAGTGAATGCCACAGAAGCACTACAACTGCAAGATCAGATTACATGTAGATACCTCACCTCTAGGCTTCTCAAAAGCTTTCCAACATCCATGAGGTACAGGTTAAATATGTGATGAAATATTGTCCATTAGGCTGGGTGAGTTAACCCCTCGTAACTCCCAAATAGTTTAACGTAATACAAGCCAACCCAGTCAGCTTTATCAGCGATGCACTCATCACCTTAATTAACCTTTCCATTCATCATCGTAGGAAAATTTATAACGTACACAGAGTAAGATAGTTAAAGTACAGCAGGGTTGGAATGAATCAACATGAGGTACTTCATTGAAGAGAGAGGGTATGAGGGAAAGCGTAAGTGTTCTACCATCTTTTAGTTCTCCTTCCATCAGACAGAAGGCACACAGTCAACGATTCAGGACTAGCTGCTTCCTCTCTGCCATCCGATTTCTGAATGGACATTGAGCCCATGAACACTACCTCACCACTTTTTTTGCACTACTTATTTAACCATTACATATACTTACTGTAATTCACAGTTTTTAGTGTTATGTATTGCATAGTACTGCTACCACAAAAACAACAAATTTCATGACAAATGTGGGTGATAACAACCCTCATTCTGGAATAAAACTAGACTCTCCAGGGTGGCACCTTCAGTTTCTAACTTACCTGCATTCTAAAGCAATGCCTCCTCTAATCACAAGCTCCACAGTCCATCCTTACTTGTTGTATCTGTAGGCTGGTCCAGCTTTGTCTTGAAGTCCACAGACAAGTCCAGCATTTTTGCCAACTAATTGGCAATTGGGTGTTGCAGTTGGGTGTCAACTAAAGCAAGGTTGTATTTTTCTAGAGCAGGGGTTCGCAACATTTTATATACATAGAGTTTCACCATTAAGTAAGGAGTTGTGGACCCCAGGTGGGGAACCCGTGCTCCAGAGGCTGATCTTTTCATCAGCATTCTGATCAAACAAGTGCTGGTTAGTGCTTCCACTATCCTGGCCTGCAATATCTTTCCTGTCCCATGCCAACTACAGCTTCACCATATTCTCTCTTGTTTCTAAATGCTAAAGAAACGAAAGAATTTAATTCATAAAGTACATTTACTGGTTGCACGATGTATCAATGGTCTTTATTACCAATTTGTGATGTATGAAACAATGGACTCACAGCACATCCTTGCAAATAGTGAATAGCAAAGTGCTTTTTCATGTGCAGGGAATTAATGTGAATTTCCCCTTTTATTTTCAATAGTGCCATACACCTTACAATACATATGAGGGTTCAATGTCATATTAAAGACAAAATATCAAAATGAGCATTTGATCACTGAGCTTACAATGTTTTTCGTACATACCTTTAGAAGTAAGTTTATTTAAATAAGTCAAAGCTTGGAATCATCAAAGTGCCTTCTACAGATATCATCTGTTTAAAAATAGGAAAAGTAATAAGTTTGCTATAATTTTCTCCTTGTGCAATTGGATCCTGGATTTCCTCACTTGCAGGCCTCAGTCATTTTGGGAACAGCATCTCCTCCATGAGACCCATCAGCACGGGTGCACCACAAGGCTGTGTGCTTACCCCCCCGCTCTACTCGCTTTACACCTATCACCATGTGGCTAAGCACAGCTCCAAAGCCATATTCAGGTTTGCCGATGACACCACTACTGTGTGCCAAGTCAAAAGTGATGATGAATCAGCAAAGAGAGGGGAGATTGAAAACTTGACTGGGTGTTGTCATAACAACAACCTCTCACTCAACGTCAACAAGACCAGGAAATTGGTTGTAGACTTCTGGAGAGGGAAACTAGAGGTCCATGAGCCAGTCCTCATGAAAAGATCAGAGGTGGAGAGCGTTAGCAACTTTTAGTTCCTGGGTGTTACTATTTCAGAGGAGCGACCTCGGACACAGCACATGCGTGCAATTGGAAAGAAAGCACGGCAGCACCTCTACTTCCTTAGGAGTCTGTGGAGATTCAGCATGACATCTGAAACTTTGACAAACTTCTATCGATATGCAGTGGAGAGAGTATTAACTGGATGCTTCATAGCTTGGTATGGGAACACCAATGCCTTTGAATGGAAAATCCTTCAAAAGGTAGTGGATTTGGCCCAGTACATCATGGGTAAAGCCCTTTCGACCACTGAGCATACCTACATGAAACGTTGCCATAGAAAAGCAGCATCCATCATCAGAGATCCCCACCAACCATGTCATGCCCTTTTCTCGCTGCTGCCATCAGGTAGAAGGTACAAGAGCCTTAGGACTCGCACCACCAGGTTCAAGAACAGTTACTACCCCTCCAACATCAGGCTCTTGAACAAAAGAGGATAACTACACTCACTTACACATCCATTGAGATGTTCCCACAACCAATGATCTCTCTTTAAGGATTTGTTATCTTGTTATCTCATGTTCTCATTATTTTTTGCTATTTATTCATATTTGCATTTGCACAGTTTGTTGTTTTCTGCACTCTGCTTGATCCTTCATTTATTCTGTTATAGCTGTCATTCCATAGATTTGCTGAGTATGCTCACAGGAAAATGAATCTCAGGGTTGTATATCATTACATGTTTGTACTTAATAAAATTTACTTTGCACTTTGAATAGTTTCAGTTCCTGAGTATTGTGTAACAGTTCAATTACAAGACTATGTTCACAGGTAGGATGGTATTAAGCTAGAAATTGTGCAAAAAGGGATTTGTGAGGATGTTACCTGGAATGGAGGGCTTGAGTTCTCAGGAGAGATTAGAGAAGCTGGGAGTTTTTTTGTAGATTCAGCCAAGTCCAGCACTGACACAACTCTCCCACCACCAAAAACATCTTCAAGAGTTGATGTCTCAAGTAGGCAGCATCTGTCACTAAGGGTCCTCACCAACCAGACATGTCTTCTTTACAATATTACCATCAGGGGCAAGGTTGGGAGCCTGAAAACCCACACTCAACAACTTCTTCTCTTTCACCATCAGATTTCTGAATAGTCCATGAACTCATGAACACTACCCTGCTCTTCCTCTTTTGAATGTTTATCTGCCTGTCTAGCTGTCTATTCATTGCAAAGGCACGTCCCTCTCCACCATTGGCAGTATCTACAGGAGGTGCTGCCTCAAGAAGGCAACACCTCTAATTACAGACTCCCCACCCCACCACCATCTGCGTCATGTCTCGCAGCTACCATTGGGCATGAAGTACAGAAGCCTTAAGTACTACATCATCGGCTTCAAGAACAGCGACTTTGACTTTTGAGCCTACTGACAAATCCCTAATGCCTACAAATTTAGCACATCTGTAAACTGCCCCAACACATCCTTAGGTTGTGATGCTTGTTAATGCAAATGACGCATTTCCCTGCATGTTTCAATGTACGTGGTAAATAAATGAATCTGAATTTGAGCACTATGACCACTTTCCACAAAATGGACTTGCATTTTGTTCTAAGAGTGTTCTTTTGTAAAAATTGTGGTTAATTTATGTTTTTCTTGTGAATGCTGTTTATCTGATTCCATGTGCCTATGTTGTTGCTGTAAGTAAGATTTTATAGCTCCCCCACCCCCCCATGCAGACATGTTCTAGTGCATATGACAATAAACTCAACTTTGACTAACAATGAAACTACTACTGATCCTGCCTTAGAAGATTTAGAACAATCTGAGCGATAAGTTTTTTCACACAGATGGTGATGTGTATATGCATTGAGCTGCCAGAGGATGTGGCAGGGGTTGGAACAATTACAGGGTTTAGAAGAAACCTAGTGAGGTATTCGGATAGGGAAGGTTTAGATGGATATGGGCCAATGCAAGCAAAAGTGACCTGCATGGATAGACATGTTGTTCAGCAGAAACCAGTTGGGACAAAGGGCATGTTTCCATGCTATATAATTCTTTAAATCTTTATAATAATAATAATAAGCAATTATCATTTACCAAACACTCACCCTGCCCCCCACGCTGATCACAGACCCAGTTACTCCCCATCCCCTTCGTCAGGAGCATAGTCTTTTTCAGATAACATTGAGAGCCGACTCCAATTTAGGAGCCGTTGGCTGGGTCAGTCCCTGATCTCGAGGTTGAGGCATTGTGGAGCAGTCATGTTGCCAGCTCATTATCTACCCAGACCCCTAAGAGTTTGTGGTGGTGAATGGGTTCAGGACATTGATGCTGCCTCCCCCCCACCCCCCACCAATAAGGTCATCAATCCACCTCCCATAATTTATTTATTCCATTTAGCAAAACAGTGCGGAGTAGGGCCCTTCCAGTCCTTCGAGACACACTCTCCCAGTAACCCCCAACAAACCCAATTAACCCAAACTTAATCACAGGGCAACTTACAATGACCAATTAACTTACCTGTTACGTCTTTGGACCGTGGGATGAAATTGGAGGACCTGGAGAATACCCATGCATTCCACGGAGAGGACAGTGCCGGAATTGAACCCCAAACTCCAGAACACCCCGAGCTGTAGTAGCGTCTCAGGCTACATCTTCACGCATAGCCAGCCCTCCCAAGCTTCTGCATCGCCTCTGGGTGACAGCTGGAAGCAGGACAACCTAAGGTAAGAGTTTATCATAGATCATCAAGAGCACGGACTCAAAGTGAAAGTCAGCAGTCAGACTTCAACCATGTAGGACATTGTGATCTACATCCCCGGGACTTTGAATCCCACGAGGGTGGGATTAATATTAGGGCAGGGGTAGCGAGCCTATGGCACCCATATCCAAGCTGGCATTTGCAAAAGTTCTGTTTGCAGATGGCATGTAATGCTGCCCCTCTTTAAACCCTACCCATAATAGAAATAAGATACATAATGATTATCTTTACTGCCAAATTCATCTGTTATACTTTTATTAATAGTAGAACAATGAATACACATAAAAAAGCAAAAGGACTCATTCATTTTTCTCATAAAAGTCCATAATTGTTGTTATTAATTCATGTCAATGTCAATGGTAATCGTTGCTCAAAATGACCATGGTGTATGAAATAATTTTTTAGAAGATTATGAGGTATATAGGTAGTGTAAATGTAAGCAGGCTTTTTCCACTGAGGTTGGGTGAGACTTGAACTAGAGGTCATGGGTTAAGGATGAAAGATGAAATGTTTAGGGGACATTAGGGGAAATATCTTCATTTAGAGGGTGGTGAGAGTGTGGAATGAGCTGTGGCAAAAGTGGTGGCCACGGGTTCGATATCAACGTACAAGAGAAATTTGGATAGGCACATGTACGGGAAGGGTATGCAGGACTATGGTTGAGGTGCAGGTTGAGGGGACGAGGCAGAATAATAGTGTGGAATGTATCAGATGGGCCAAACAGCCTGCTTCTCAGCTGGAGCATTCTATGACTATCACCAATTTGGGCACACACTCTCAAAATGATTCTGTGGGCATTAGTCCTGTTGAGATATGTCATCATTTATGGAAAATAACCACCTTTGTTTTGTAGGGATATGAGTCACTGGTGTGGCAGCTGCTGCCATTGCTGAAAGGTTGTTGAAGTGCTGCAAAAAGTCTCAGCACTGAGGCACCCATTACATTAGTATGTCAGCAGCTCACTGACTGCTAGCTTGAGGACACATTGTGTAATTTAGAAGTTACCTGAGCCAACTGCAGAAACCTTTGAAGATGCACATTCAAGTTCTTGATAAAATAGACCCAAATGCAGCAAAGCATTTTAACTGTTCAATTTTGGGAAGCTGCTATCACATGTTCCAATTTACAGTATGAAAGGAGCAACTGTACAGAACACTGCCACTGATCTCAGCTACACAAGAAATCGAGATGCAATCTCTGAAAAGCTATCAGAGATGCTGAGAGACAACACCAGTACAAAGTAAGTCACAGACCAGGCATCATTTGCTATAACAGGCTATGAAATGAAGTCAGGCATATCACTAATCACACTGAATT
Organism: Mobula hypostoma; assembly: GCF_963921235.1. Lineage (NCBI taxonomy): Eukaryota > Metazoa > Chordata > Chondrichthyes > Myliobatiformes > Myliobatidae > Mobula > Mobula hypostoma. The sequence goes on from NC_086097.1 coordinate 90,031,757, forward strand.
ACTTCCCAATGAGTTGAACACATTCTCAACATATTTTAAACCGAAGAGAATAGGTATGTCATCACCAACCCTGTCAGCCTCCAATGCAACTGAACACTATTGTTGCAGATGTAAGTTCAGTCTTCAGCTGAGTGCACCTGCAGAAGCATCAGGCCTGGATGGTGTCCTTGGCCATGTCCTTAGATCCTGTGCCATCTGTTGGTCCCACCTGCTTTAAGGAGATCACTATCATCTTGCTATCCAAGAAGAGCAGGATAATGTGCCTTAATGACTACCGTCCAGTGACTCTGGCAATCACAAGGTGCTCTGAGACGCCGGTCATGGAGCATACTAACTCTATCCTCCCTGTCAACCTTGACCCACTACAATTCACTTGTCACCAAATGAAAATCTACAGTGGACACCATTTCTCTGGCCCTTCATTCACCTCTGGAGCATCTGGTTAGACCACATCAGACTGTAGTTTATTGACTACAGCTTCGCCTTCAGTGCTAGAGTTCCTGGCAAATTCAGCTTCAAACACCTAGAGGTGGGTCTCAGTTCCTGTTTTTGCAAATGGATCCACGACTTCCTGACCAGCAGAGCACAATCAGCAGGACAGGTAGCAACATATCTATCAAAGTATTCTCAACACTGGTGCCCCACAAGCTGCGTCCCGAGCTGTGATAACGTTGCACTAAAGGCGGCACTGCTGTGGCGCCCAGTGAGGGTATTTGCTATGTTACGTACCCCGTAACTGGGTTGTCAAACCAGCAGAAGTGGAACACTCGTTGGAGTCTGTGATTACTAGAAACTAATAAAGTTTTATTAACAAAAATAAGTAATACAGTACACTAACTGCAAGGATATAAATGCAACAGGTTAGCAATGATAGTATACACATATACACAGACATAGAGTAATGGGAATCAACCAAGCTTTATCGCAGTCTAGGGGTAAAATGATCAGTCTTAAGGTGAAGCAGAGTTCAGTTCTCTCTAGTGTAGTTCGAAGTAATCACTGTTGTTGTACCGTTGGAGAGAGAGAGAGAATGAGAGATACAGTTGAGGTTTCGGGCAAACCTTTCGATGCCTTCTGATCCCGCTGTGGTCACTGACTGTGACCCCTCCGTTCCGAATGCGACCGTTCTTCCGTGGTGAACCCGGCACCCAGGCAAGGACAGACACACAACAGGTCCCCACCGGTCATACCTTTACACCCTGTGAGCCTCTGACCAATTCCCACGAATTGGTCCTCCAAACTCCCACCAACTTGTGGGACACAATGCTCTTTCCAGGGTCTTGTGGCGTGTGTCTTGTGCCTTAGCAAACCCGCTATTTTCATCCCCCGATGGGGTATCACCTGTTCATCAAACTTCACACTTCCTATTGTCTCAGCAGGATTGTTAATGAACAATTCAGGTTCAAAGCAAACTGTCTGTGGCAGACGCCAACATACTGAATTATGTGTCTCTCTCTTGTTATCTCTCTCTTCTCTCTTATTAGCATTTTGAATGGCTCTCCGTTGTCTCTCATTATCTCTCTCATTAACATCATCCATTCTGCAGGTCTTCTTGGCTTCACTCATGACAGCTATGTCCCGTGGAGGGCATTCTGACTGGTTGCAGCACCCCCTAGTATGGATGCTCCATTGTGCAGGATCAAAAGAGGTTGCAGAGGATCGTAGCCTCCACCAGTTCTACCAGCACATCAAAAGGCATCTTCAAAAGGCAGTGCATTCAATAAGGTGGTGTCCATCATTAAAAATCCTCACCATCCAGAACATGCCTTCTTCTCGTTACTACCATCAGGGAGAGGTAAAGGAGCCTGAAGTCCCACACTCAGCATTTCAGGCACAGCTTCTTCCCTTCTCCATCTGATTTCTGAATGGTCAATGAACCCATAAAAACTACCTCTTTGTATTCCTCTTTTACACCTCATATTTATTTATTGCCACTTACAGTAAATGTTATGTCTTGCACTGTGTTGCTACCACAGAGCAACAATTTTCACAGCACACACAAAATAGTGGAGGACCTCAGCAGTCAGCATCAATGGAAAGGAATAAACAGTCGACGTTTCAAGCCAAAACCCTTTATCAGGACTGGAAAGGAAGGGGGAAGAGGTCAGAGTAAGAAGGTGGGATGGGAGGGGAAGGAGTACAAGGTGAGAGGTGAGAGGTGAAGCCAGGTGGATGGGATATGGGGAATGAAGTGAGAAGCTGGATGTCATAGGGGGGCACTGGTGGCAGACCCAAATGCAAGACACAGACACTGAAGTACTAGGAACAGGACTTGACTAGAGAGCTGGGACAAGAACACAGACTTGGGCTAGGATGTTGGCTAGGCAAGCAGGACCAGGACAAGGTACTGGGAACTAGGAGCCTGGGCTTGGACTCCAAGCCGGAGACTGGACAAGGACCCAGAACAGCCCAGCCTCAGGGTAATGGCAAGGACGGCCTGGCTTACCCAATGGAGGCAAGGACAGGAAGGGACAGATCCAACTGCAGGGTAGCTTACCCCCACACAGGCGAGGACGGGATACTGACAAGACAAACCAGCACCCACACTCGAACCCAGGGTCACTTATATTCCCAGCCCTAAGACAAGAATCAGGTGCCTATGATTAAGCCCAACTGAAACAAGGGGACAGCTGGAAGACCTGGATTCCAGAGTCCACAGACCGGACCATGAACCAGAACGTGGACTTCACGGACCGGACCATGACACTGGAAGGTGATAGGTGGAAACGATAAAGGGCTGAAGAAAAAGGAATCTGATAGGAGAGGAGAGTGAGCCACAGGAGAAAGGGAAGGGGAGGTGACAGACAGGTGAAGAGAAGAGAAGAGGTAAGAGGGAAGCCAGAAGGAGGAAGGGAAGAAGAAGGAAAAGGGAAGGGAGAAATTACCAGAAGTTAGAGAAATCAATCAGGTTGAAGACTACCAGATGGAATATGAGGTGCTACTTCTCCAACCTGAGAGTGGCCTCAACGTGGCAGAAGAGGAGGCCTTGAACCAACGTGGCAGTGGAGGAGGCCGTGAACCAATATGTTGGAATGGGAGTGGAGATTGGAATTAAAATAGTTGGCCAACAGAGATCCTGCTTGTGGTAGATGGAGTGAAGGTGCTCAGCAAAATAGTGTCCCAATCTACATTAGGGGATGTTGATTTCACAGCATATGTCAGTGATAATAAACCTGATTCTGATTTTGACCGTAACAGTAGTAAGAAAGCTTGGAACTTCTAGGGCCAAAAATTAAACAATTTTTAGTTTGTGCTGTTCATCTTCCTTAGGCTTTCCAACAGTAGAGTCTTTACTCTTTATATTCTGTAGATAGAAAGGGGCCTGTCAGGGTAATTGTTTGCTCTGCTTAGAGTTTGGTATAAAATTGTATTTAATTTCTTATTGGATTATATATTTTTAAAAAATTAGAATGCTGAGACAACCTCGAGATGTAGAAAAATGAAAAAGACGACCGTCATAAAATAATCCTAGAAACTGTAACAGTCAAAAGTTTTCAAACTTACACCAAGAGATGTCACTAGAAAAACAATGTCTATTTGCTTCATAAATTGGATGCAATCACTAGAATGGCATTTGATCTGAAGAGAAGACTGCAAAACCTTTACACCTGGTTGCCTTTATCAAACAATGGCTTAGCAGCTAAAAATTAGTAGGAAGCTAGAGGGTTGGAAAGCTTTTAAAAAGCAACAGGAAGCAACCAAAAAAAAAGGTATTAAGGGAAGAAAAGATGAAATGTGCAGGTAAACTAGCCAATAATAAAAAAGTATTATACCATAAATTTTTTCAGCTTCATGAAGAGTAAAAGAGAGGCATGAGGGGACACTGACCACTGGAAAATTACACTGAAGAGGACATAGTGAGGGACAAAGAAATGGTGGACAAACTAAACAGAATAACTACTTTGTGTCAGTCTTCACTATGGAAGACTCTAGCCGCAAGCCAGAAATTCAGAAGTGTCACTTGGCAGAAGTGAGTGTGGTCGCTATTACTAAGGAGAAGGTGCTTGGGAAGCTGAAAAATAAGAAGGTAAATATGTCACCTGGACCAGATGGACTACACCCCAGGATTCTGAAAGAGGTAGCTGAAGAGATTATGGAGGCTTTAGTAGTGATCTTTCAAGAATCACTAGATTCTGGATTGGTTTCAGAAGACTGGAAAACTGCAAATGCCTTTTCACTCTTTAAGAAGGGTGGGAGGCAAAAGAGATGAAATTATAGACCAGTTAGCCTGACTTCAGTGGTAGGAAAGATATTGGAGTCTATTATTAAGGATGAGGTTTTATGGGTACTTGGAGGCACATGATAAAATAGGCCAAAATCAGCATGGTTTTCAAAAAGGGAAAGCTTGCTTGATAAACTTGCTGGAATTCTATGAGGAAATAACAGTCAGGACAGACAAAGGAGAGTCAGTGGATGTTGTTTACTTGGATTTTCAGAAGGCCTTGACAACATCCTATACATGAGGCTGCTAAACAAGTTAAAAGCCCATGCTAATGTAGGAATTATTTTAACACGGATAGAAGATTGGCATACTAGCAGGAGGCAAAGAATGAGAATAAAAGGGGCCCTTTCTGGTTACCTGCTGGTGACTTGGTGACTAGTGGTGTTCTGCAGGGGTCAGTGTTGGGACTGCTTCTTCTCATGTTATATGTCAATGATTTGAAACTGATGGCTTTGTGGCCAAGTTTGCAGACAATACAAAGATAGATGGAGCAGCAGGTAATGTTGAGGAAGCAGGAAGTCTGCAGAAGAACTTAGACTGATTAGAAGAATGGGCAAGTAAGTGGCAGATGAAATACTGTATTGGGAAATGTATGGTCATGCACTTTGGTAGAAGGAATAAAGGTATAGACTATTTTCTGAATGGGGAGAAAATTCAAAAATCAGAGGTGCAAAGGGACTTGTAAGTCCTTGTGCAGGATTTGCTTAAGGTTACAAACTTGCAGGTTGAGTTGATGTAAGGAAGGCAAGTGCAATGTTGGCATTCATTTCATGAGGACTAGAATATAAAAGCAAGGATATAATGCTGAGGCTTTATAAGGTATTGGTCAGACCGCACTTGGAGTGTTGTGAATAGTTTAGGGTCTCTTATCTAAGAAAGAATGTGCTGGCATCGGAGAAGGTCCAGTGGAGGTTCATGTGAATGATCCTGGGAGTGAAAGGATTAATATATGAGGAGCATTTGATAGCCCCTGTACTCACTTGAATCTAGAAGAATAAGGAGGGAACCTCATTGAAAGTCATCAAATATTGAAAAGCCTAAACGTGAGTGGATGTGGAGAGGATATTTCCTATAGTGGAGGACCAGGACCAGAAGGCATAGCTCAGAGTAGAAGTACATCCCTTTAGAACAGAGATGAGGAGGAATTTCTTTAACCAGGGGGTGGTGAATATGTGGAATTCATTACCCCACAGAGCTGTGGAGGCCAAGTCATTAAGAATATTTAAAGCTGAGGTTGATCAGTAAGGGAGAAGGCGAGAGTATGGGGTTGAGAAGGATAATAATCAGCCATGAGCAGACTCAGTAGGCTGAATGGCCTAATTCTGCTCTTATACCATCAGGATCGAGGGCAGCTTTCATCCCATTGTTCCCAATCTCGTGAATGCACCTTCTATACGCCAAAGGATAAACTCTTGATCTCTCAATCTACCTCATTACATCCCTTGTATTTTACTTGTCTACCTGCACTGCACTTTATCCGCAATTGCAACTCTCTATTCGACATTCTGTCTTTATTTTTAGTTCCTTAATGCACTTAGGTATGGAATGATCTGTCTGGATGGCATGCAAACAAAAAATTTTCACTTTGTTCATTACGTGTGACACTATTAAACCAATTCTAGCAGCAGTATGGTTCCAAGGAATACATACCCATCATGCACCACACCCTCACTCCATCATCCCCAGTTGTTGTACCTCTAACTGATCCAACCCTTTTCGCTATAAACCTGCACTGTGTCTTTCTTTCTTCCGGTAGCTAGGAAATTCTAGCTGGCTATGCAGCAGGGACTGAACCACAAGCCTTCGGACCATCTACTTGAATTTAATACCATGTACTATGGTGGATAGGTTAGTGGTGGGGTCCACACACGGTCAGTCAGTGAGCATCTGTAGTCTGGTGCCAGGGCACAAGGAAGATCACATCCAGAGGAGGAAAAGTCAACACAAATTCTGCCTCAGAGCACACATGAGGACATCAAGGCATCCTGTGGCACTTGCTGACTCAGGTTCAATCCTGACCTGCTGTGCTTTCTACATATTTTCCTTATGATTATGTGGGTTTCCTCAGGAGACTGTTCATCCCAAATCTGTATGGATTAGTAACTTAACTGGCCACTGTAAATTCAACCTAGTGTGTAGGCATGTTGTGTGTAGTTCTGTAGGTGAGTGGTAAAACCTGGGGAGAGTTGATGAAAATGTGGGGCAAATATAATGGAACGGATTGGCTGAGTAGCAATGGAAGCAGCTGTTAGACATTGCTCCATGTTGGGATTGCCTTCTCCACTATGGAAAGTCTGAGAACATGTTATAGCTACTGCTGTATGCAGAATTGGAGTTGGGCTTTCTGGACCTTCTTACATTTCAGGCAATGCTCCAAGTATCATGTACATTATTATGGCCATTTGTCATTATCTGCAGACTGTCCCATCAATGTCAAAGAGAGGCGAGTCATACAGCACAGAAATAGGCCATTCCACCCATCAAATCTGTGCCTGCCATCAAGCACTCATTTATACAAATCCTGCATTAATTTCATTCTATCTTTTTTACACATTTCCATTAAGCCAATCAAATTTCTACCATTCACCTTCGCACTGAAGGGAATTTACAGGCAACAAATGACCTACCAACCAGCATATCTCTGAGATGTGGGAGCAAACCCACAAGATCATAGGGTGAACTTCCACAAAACAACAGCAGAGGTCAGGAATGAATCTGGGTCACTGGAACTGTGAGGCGACAGCTTTCTGAGCTGTAGCTCTGTGCTTCCAAGGTATTGTTTTAGATGGGTCTTCTCTTCGTGGTGGACATTGATGATCAATAACAGAAACAAAGTAAGGGGGGAGCATTGGAATAGGGATGATCTGACATTGCTAGCCAGAGCTTTCTCCGTTTCTGACACTGATCTAAGTTAGGGGTGGCATTTCCCACCCTGCTGCTGTCAGCCGCAGTTGGTCCTGTGCTGCCTGTGGGAGTCCACATGGAACCCTACATGGTGGGTCATCTTCTCCAGTGTCCCAGCTCTCATCCTGGTCCAGGTTAATTAACAGTATAGAACAGTTGAGCACACAAAGTTCCTGCTGACCATAATGCCAAATTAAACTAATTTCATCTGCCTGCACATGGCCCATATATCCTGCCTGTTCATGTCCCTGTCTAGATGCCTGTTAAAGATCACTACTAGACCTCCCTCCATCATCTCCCTTGGCAGCACATTCCAGATACCAATCACTCTGTGTAAAAAAAAACTTGTCCACATATCTCCTTTGAACTTCCTCCTACTTCCTCCTTAAAGATATCCCCCTCTAATGTTTGGCAATAAGAACAAAGTCTCTGACCGTCTACCCTATCTATATCTCTCATTATCAGTTCTCCCCTTAGCCTCCAACATTCCAGAGAAAACAATCTGAGTTTGTCCAAACTCTCTAATCCAATCAGTATCCTGGTGAATCTCTTCTGCAAAGCCTCCACATTCTTCCTGTAATGGAGCAACTAGAACAGCACACAAAACTCCATATGTTAACACTGATACAAGCACCTACCAGAAAAAGCAGGATCTCCCAGTGGCCACCCACTTTAATTCCACTTCCCATTCCCATTCCAACATGTCAATCCATGGCCTCCTCCATTGTCATGATGAGGCCACACTCAGGTTGGAGGAACAACACCTTATATTCCATCTGGGCAGCATCCAACCTGATGGCATGAGTATTGATTTCTTGAACTTCTGGTAATGAACCCTACCCCTTCACCATTTCCCTCTATCTCCTTGCCTGCCCATTGCTCCTTCTGGTGCTCCTTCCCTTTTTCTTTCTTCTGCTGCCTTCTGTCCTCTCCTATTAGATTCCCCCTTCTCCAGCCCTTTATCTCGTTCACCAATCCACTTCCCAGCTCTTTGCTTCACCTCTCCCCCTCCAGGTTTCACCTATCACCTTGTGTTTCTCCCTCCCCTCCCCCTACCTTTTAATGCTACTCCTTACCTTTTTTCCTCCAGTCCTTCAGAAGGGTCTTGGCCCAAAATGTTGACTGTACTCGTTTCCATAGATGTTGCCTGACCTGCTAAGTTCCTGCACCATTTTGTGTATGCTGCTTGGATTTCCAGCAGCTGCAGATTTTCTCTTGTTTCTGATACAAGGTTCTTACTCCATTTGAATAGGAGAAAATGACTATAGGGTAAAAGACAAGCAGTTTTTTTAATAATTAGTTTCAACTTTTTAATCAATTCTCAAAGTTTGATTGTGGTATCTAGAATTTGAGGTGCAAATATTTAATTTTTTAGTGGATTCCCAGGGCTGTGTGCTGAGCCCATTGCTCTGCACTCCACTCAACATGACAGCACAGCCAAACACCCGAGTATGTCGAGAGGACAGATACACAACAGTGGTGGGGCTCATCAGCATCAACCATGCTGGGATTAACTGTGTGTTCCAGGAGCAGGCAATGGCAGTTTTAGGGCAATGGAATGTCTGCAGCTATACTTCACGTTTATGCCGTGTGGTGATCACGGCCAAAACCCCATGGTCATCCCAGCTGATGATGAGGCTGGTCAGCTCAGTGCGTGCAGTGATTAGAATGGACTCTGTATGGCCAAGAAACCATGGCTGTGCTTTTGCTCAATCGCTTCCTTCACTGGAGAGAGCAGAGAGTGTTGCTGGTAAGGAGGGGAGAGCGGATTTACTGTGATGAGATGATCACTCTTAAGTATATCTTCAGCTGAATCCACAGTCATTAGACTTATTCCCTGTTACACAACACTTAGAGTGGCGATTAAAAATTTAAAATGTGTTCATGCAACCTCTCTTCCATTTCATTGTCAAATTAACTTTATTTATAATCAAGGTGAAGGTAAACAGAGTAGTGATATGTTTTGTTTAGAGGTTTCAGTTTCAAGCACTGTCCTGGATTCTGATGAACTCACACAGACTCTGTGCCCTCTCTGCTGTCAGACTGAGTCGAGAGAGGACCCATTCCAAACTGATGCAGCTCAATAAAGCTCTTGCCTACTTCAATTCGGTGCATTCAGTGCTCCCAATGTGGCTGTCACAACCAAGCACAGACTTCAAGGATCAAAGTTCAAAGTAAAATTTATTATCAGAGTACATTCATGTCACCACGTACAACCCTGAGATTCTTTTTCTTGAAAACTGTTTGGCAGAGCACCTGTACTCAGTCCACAATGACCAATCAAAGCTCCCAGCTGCAGACCGTTTCAACTCTCTTCCCAGTCCCACACCGACCTGTCCATCCTTGGCCCTCTCTACCGCAAACTGTTGGAGGAACACCTTATTTTCCACCTGGGTGGTTTACAACTCAAAGGCATGATGCTGAGTTTTACAAAGAAAAGTTGGGGGTGTTCAAAGTTCAAAGTAAATATACAGTTTGTACTTTGATAATAAATTTACTTTGAACTATGAACACCCTGCCCTTTGTTTTTTTTCTCCCCCCCCCACCCCCTCTTCCTTCTCACTCTCCTCCAGCTCTCCATCTGATCAGAATCAGGTTTAATATCACTGACGTATGTTATGAAATTTGTTCTTTTGCAGCAACAGAACACTACAATACATAAAAAATAATATAAATTACAATAAGTATATATAAAAAATTAAATTAAATACAAAGTGCAAAAAGAAAGCAGGAATAGTGAGGTAGTGTTCAGGGTTGGTTCTCTGTCCATTCAGAAATCTGATGGTGAAGGGGAAGAAACTGTTTCTAAAACATTGATTGTGCATCTTCAGGCTCCTGTACCTCCTCCCTGATGGTAGTAATGAGGAGAGAGCATGATTAGTGTGGTGGGGATTCCTGATGATGGATGCTGCTTTCCTGCACCAATGCTCCATGTAGATGTTCTCAATGGTAGGGAAAGCTTTAACAGTGATGGATAGGCCATAGCCTCTACTTTTTGTAGGATTTTCCATTCAAGGGCTTTGGTATTTCCATACTGTTATGCAGCCAGTCAATATAGACTCCATCACACATCTGTAGAAGTTTGTCAAAGTTTTAGATGTCATAGCAAATCTTTGCAAACTTTTAAGGAAGTAGAGACATTGCCATGTTTTCTTTGTGATTGAACTTGTGTGCTGGGCCCAGGAGAGGTCCCCTTAAATGGTAACACCAAAGAATTTAAAGTTGCTCACCCTCTCCACCTCTGATCTTCCAATGAGGTCTGGCTCGTAGACCTCTTGCCTCCTCATTCTGAACTCACTAATCAGCTCCTTGGTCTTGCTGACATGGAGTTCGAGGTCGTTCTTGTGGCACCACTCAGCAAATTTTCAACCTCTCTCCTATATGTTGATTCGTCACCATGGTGTCATCAGTAGACTTGGTATGGTACTGCTCTCGAATCAGTAAGACAAAGGTATGGATTCTGGACTTCAGGAAGGAAGAGTCGAGTGAACACACCAGTCGTCATTGAGGGATCAGCAGTGGAAAGGATGAGCAGTTTCAAGTTCCTTGGTGTCAGTATCTCTGAAGATCTCTCTTGCACCCAACGTATTGACGTAATTACAAAGAAGGCACAACAGTGGCTATATTTTATTAGGACTTTGAAGAGACTTTGTATGTCACCAAAGACACTCACAAATTTCTACAGATATACCATGGAGAACGTTATAACTGGTTGCTTCACCATCTGGTTTGGGGGAGGACACTGCACAGAATTGGAAAAGGGTGCAGAAAGTTGTAACAAACAAGAGAAAATCTGCAGATGCTGGAAATCCGAGCAACACACACAAGATGCTGGAGGAACTCAGCAGGCCAGGTAGCATCTATGGAAAAGAGTACAGTCAACTTTTCGGGCTGAAACTGTAAATTCAGCCAGCTCTATCATGGGCACTAGCCACTCCAGCATCCAGGACACCTTCAAAAGATGATGCCCTGAAAAGCTGCCAGGACATGCCCTCTTCTTATTACTACGATCAAGGAGGAGGCACAGGAACCTGAAGACACACACAGAATGTTTCAGGAACAGCTTCTTCATAACCACCATCAGATTTTGAATGGACAATGAACCCATGTACACCACCTGATTATTCTTTTCCTTTTTTTGGTTCTGTTTTTGCACAACTTACGAATACATGCATATAAATCTTTTTGTAATTTATAGTTCTTTGTTATGAATTACTGCTACAAAATAAACCTATTTCACGACATATGCCAGTGGTAGTAAACCTGATTCTGATTTTTTTCTGACAATTACATTAGTAAACATACTGAAATGGTTTTTGTCCACTTTTGCATTGGTATACATTTACTTCTGTGCTAGTCAATCCACACCATTTCCTGGTTAAGCAACACTTTAAAACTCTCACTCTAAATATCAACACTTCTTAGCTCTTATCCTTGTTCTTAAAACTGCTGTCTCAACCCTCTTGCTACACAGACTCCAAAATATCTACTCTCTTCCATTTTTGGCTTCTCAATCATCCTTTTTTCCCTGGAGTTAATTTATTCCTGGAATAAATCGTGCAGACAGTTTGAATCACCAAAATATGTTAGCAACTGTATTCTAAAGTTTGATGAAGCCAGAGCAGCAATAAATACCAGGTGGTGACTCTTTACCCAGATGTCACCCATACCTTCAGCTGCCAAGACTCTGCCTTTGGGAACTCCTAAACCTTGTTGCAGGGTCTCAGCTCAAAATGTTGACTGTTTATCTCCCTGCATTGCTGCTGCCTGACTTGCTGAGCTCCTCCAGAATTTTCGATATGTTGCTCAATATTTTCAACATATGTAGAATTTCATGTGTCCATAGTTTTCTCTCCTTAAATGCTTGATGGAATTTCCAGCTATCTTCCTGCGTAGGGCAACATGGTGGCATAGCACTTAGTACAATGCTTTACTAGATCACCAATTGGAAGACTGGGGTACAGTTCCCTCTGCTGTCTGTAAGGAGTTTGTACGTTCTCACTGTGGCTGTGTGGGTGTCCTCCTACATTCCAGAACGATGTATGGTAAAGGTAGGCATCTATATTGGCACCAGAAGCATACTGATTCTTGCTGACTGCCCCCAGCACATCCTTGGACTGTGATGGTCTGTGGCACAAACAATTGATTTCACTGCATGTTGTGATGTTTCAATGTACAGTACTGGCGACAAATGAAGCTCATTAAAAGCCAGAAAACCTCATCCCAATATAACTCTGTTTCACAGTTTGTCAAAATATGACAGTGAAATGCTACGGGACGTTAAATATCTGAATCAATTTTGTTGTTGTTGGCAGTCAGAGTTGGATGTAAAGTAGTCTGGGAATTCTACATGAAGACTTTGATATGTCTCTTCTCTGTCTCTGTCTGGCTCTGTCTACCTCTGTCTCTCTCTCTGTTTGTCTCTGTCTCTGTCCGCCTCGGTCTCTGTCTCTGTCTGCCTCTGTCTACCTCTGTCTCTGCCTCTGTTTGTCTCTGTCTCTGTCTGTCTCGGTCTGCCTCAGTCTCTGTTTGTCTCTGTCTCTGTCTGCCTCTGTCTCTGTCTGTCTGTCTCTCTCTGACTCTTCCTATCTCTCTCTCTCTCTCTCTCTCTCCCTCTCCCTCTCTCTCTCTGTCTCTGCCTCTGCCTCTCTCTCTTTGTGTTTCCGTCTGTCTCTGTCTCTGACTCTCTGTTCCTGTCTCTGCCTCTCTGTTCCTGTCTCTGCCTCTCTTTGTATTTCTGTCTCTCTCTGTCTCTGACTTTCTGTTCCTGTCTCTGCCTCTCTTTGTGACTCTTTCTGTCTCTCTTTGCCTCTCTCTCAATACACTCTCTCTGTCCCTCTCTGCCTCTCTGTCTTCCATTTTTACACTATAGTCTATGACTTCTGATCTTCACAAAATCTCTACACTTAGATTCAGACCTCAAATCTTTTGAAAAGTAGAAGTCTGATCCACTGAGCCAAAAGAGACAGGCAGCTTTATATTCCAGATCAGCCATGCAAAGCAAGCTTCAAATGACATTTACAGTAGCGTGAATAAAGACTTGATGTCTGCATTCAGCAAATGTATTTAGTCTCAAGTTTGTCCAAAGTCTATGTCACAAGCTTCGAATGCATGTTGCATTGTGCATTGATCAGGTACCAGTGGGTTTACACACATGATGGCCTTGTGATTACGTACTGGACTGGACACAAGTAAAAGGGAGCAGGAAGAAGTCACCCGGCTCCTAAAGCCTGCCCAGTCATTCAATATGATCATGGCTGATCAACCCCAGGCCTGAACACCTCCTCCGTGTCACTGCCTCAGAATCTAAATCCCGTATATTCTCACCAGCATGTGACGTGAAATTTGTTAACTTAGCAGCAGCAGTTCAATGCAATACATAATCTAGCAAGGAAAAAAAATAACAATAAATAAAATAAAAATATTAATAATAATAATAAATAAACAAGTATATCAATTACATATATTGAATAGACTTTTAAGAAGAGTAAAAACAGAACTACTGTATATTAGAAATCTTTCAAAAACTTATCAAACTCCTCAATGCACCATAATAACTCTAGCAAATAATTAAATGAGCATTGGAGTAATTAGTTCAATTACAAACAAGAGGAACGCTGCAGTTGCTGGAAATCCAAGCTGTACACACAAGTGAGTCCTGATAAAGATTTTCAGCCCAAAATGTCGACTGTGCTCTTTTCCATAGATGCTGCCTGGCCAGCTGAGTTCCTCCAGCATTTTGTGTGTGCTGCTCGGGGTGATTCGTTACACCTTTTCAGCCTTAAGGAAATCCATTTAGTCCAACTCTCTAACTTCTATGTTATAAATAGTCTTCAATCAACATCAGGGGTTCCCGACCCTTTTTTTAATGCCATAGAACCTTACTGTTAACTGACGGATCTGTGAGTTCAGGATGGGAACATCTGGTCTATATGAACAAACCAATACCATAAGCCCTTCCCTTGTATACAATCCTTTTATGTAGCACCTCATCAAATTCTTTCCAAGACAGCACCAACTTGCGGTACCCGTTGGTCGAGGCTCAGATTTAGTTGTTTTCTTTTAGGTTTGTGGGGTTTGTTTTAGAGAGGGGAGAGTTAGTTGTCAGGTTAGGATTGAAGGACAGGGATGTTGGTGGGGGGGGGGAGGGTGTGAATTAAAGGCCAGGCTGGAATTTAAGCCTCTTCTCTGCATTCGAAGGCTAGTGGAAAAACCATGGTGGAATACCGGACCAACAGACCAGCACAGATGGGAGATGGTATCATCACCATCACCGTTTCCCCCCCACCCCACAGAGTCAGTGAGTTGTTGGCAGCTTACAGAGTCAGAGTTTCGTGTGAGCAGGAGGAATGAGGTCCAATGACCAAACCCCCCCCCCCCCAGGGGTTCACGAATCGGTGAGAATGGAGTCAAAACCTAGTTTGGAATACCATCGTCGTCCAGAGTTTGAGGCCTAGTGCTGGAGATTGGTGGGTCCCGAGGTTGATGCCAAGGATCAAGGCCTGAGGGGTGAAGTGGAAGTCTGGAAGTTGAAGCCCATTGGCTGGAGCTCAAGTCTGTGAATCTCACTGAGCCTACTGCAGAATTCCAAGGCCTGATGACTGTGAATTTGAGTTTGAGTCCGCTGAGGCTGGGGGCTGAAGACAGCCTGTCCTGGGTTCCGTGGAGGACCGTGTATGTACATGTTTGGGAGGGAGGAACGGGGCTTGTCTTGCTGTTGTTGTTCCTTTGCTTTTGGTGTCCTGTGTGGACGTACTATGTTAGCGTCAGATTGGGTGGTGACACTTGTGGGCTACCCCAGCACATTCTCAGGTGTGTTGGTTGTTAATGCAAAAGGTGCATTTCACTGTATGTTTCAAAGTACATGTGAAAAATAACTTTGAATCTTTGAATGTATTCTGGAAATTCATATTCACAAGATTTATAGGACTATTGAATCAACCTGTTTCATCTGCATAGAAATCTAGCAAATTAGCTAAACATGATTACTTTTCATAAAACAATAGGCTTTATTGTAGTAAGCTTTTCCAAATGTCTAGTTGTTTATTGTTTGATTATACATTCCTGCCTCCTGCCTCCAACATATGTTAAGCTAACTGGCCTATACTTTCCAGACTTTTGTGTCCCTTCCTTCATGAACAAAGGTACACATTTTCAAATTTCCAATCTGCAGAAATCCCACGAAGCTCAGTGAGTTTGAAAAACTTTAACCAATGGCTCTACTATTTTGACAGACAATTCCTTTAAAACCAGGGTTTGATGTCCTCTCAACTTGTCAGCCTTTAGTCCATTAGTACCTCCAATACCGATCCCTCAAATTTTTGTTCACATAAGTGAGTATTACCACCAAGGATTTTGATCAATTTTGGCAGAGGATTTTGTTTGTGAACAACATGCTCCTTCTTTCACAGTACAGCCCAAAAAAACAGAGAACATTGTAAAGCATGAAAAACTAAAAACTAAAGATGGAAATGTCGAAGTTCCTCTGCCCAGTACTCAGTTGAACCACCTCTTGCAGCTATTACAGCCAGTAGACTTTTTGAATGAGCGTATAAACTTTGCATAACACGAACGGGCAAGATTTGCCCATTCCTCCTTGCAAAAATGCTCAAGCTGTGCCAAGTTAGTTGGGGAGCAGCAGTGGACAGCATTCTTACCAGAGATGTTCGATTGGGCTTAGGTCACGTCTCTGACTGGGTCACTCAAGGACATCAATTTTCTTCATTTGAAGCCACTGCCTGGTTGCTCTGGCAGTGTGCTTTGGGTCGCTGTTCTGCTGAAAGACCAACCCTCCCCAGTTTAAGCTTTCTGGCAGAGGATAGAAGGTTTTTAACCAGGATCTCTCTGTATTTAGCAGCGTTCATCTTCCCATCAGTCCTGACCAGTTCCTGCTGCTGAAAAGCATCCACATAGCATTTAGGGACGGTGTTACCTGGCTGATGCATAATACTAGATTTATGCCACATGTACTGCTTAGTGTTGAGGCCAGAAAGTTCCCCTTTAGTCTCATCCGACCACAAGACCTTCTTCCATATCTTTACGGTATCTTTTAACTGACGGTTTGCAAAGTATTTAAGGGCAAGGATATGCTTTTTTCAGCCTGGGCTTCTTCATAAATATCCTTTTTGTGCAAGGCCTTAGAGATTGTGGAGCCATGAACCTCATCTCCCATTGCTGCCATTGACTTCTGTAGCTCTCTCAGAGTAACTGCTGGTCTCACAGTAGTCTCTATTACAAGTGCCATTCTTCTCAAGTGACTAAGTTTAGAGGGGTGGTCTGACCTAGGCATCATGGCCGTAGTTTCATATTTTTTCCACTTTTTCATGATGGACTGCACTGAGCTCCAAGGTATGTTCAGTGCCTTTGAGATGGTCTTGTACTTTGAGCGCTCTCTTGTCTTCATTTTGGTTTGGTCTGTTGAAAATCTACCATACTGTTGGACCTTACAGAGAGAGGGGGTATTTATTCAGGTGATCCTCCAATTTTCCTAATCAACAAATTGGGTGAATTGGTAAGGTATATTGCACCTGAGGAAAATTAGCATAGTAATTAGAAAGGGGATGAATATTTTTTCAGTCTCACAATGTTGGATTTTAATTTTTAGTAAATTGTTGACAGGGTTTGGAATGTTTCATCTGATTTAACATCATGCAGAATGTTTTGTAGATTAGTGCAAAAAGCCCTACTTGGATATATTTTAAATTTAGAAAATGATACAGTAAAATCTGAAAATAGTTGAGGGGTTGAATGCTTTTTCAAGGCACAAGATCCTTCACCATGAAGACTGATGCAAAGTATTAGCTTAAATTATCTTCATTTCATTGTTTCCTAATATTAATTCCACATTCTCACTCTTCTGGAGTCCCACACTTATCAATGCTATCCTCTTCCCCCTTGGGTAACCATAGCATCACTTGCTGTGGCTTTAGATATGACTTGCCAATGTATTCTTATTATCAATCTTCTCCATTCTTACTCTTTTGTTCTCTACTGCTCATTCTGAAATCTCCCGGTCCTCTGGTCTCACAGCAGCCTTTGTCACTCTGTACAATCTAAATTTTGATTAAAAAACTTCCCTCCTTTGCTAAACTGGTTCACTATTGTCGCATGAAGAAGTCAGAAGTACTAATAGGCATGAAGTAGTCATGTTGGACAAAATGAGATACAGCAGACATCATAATGAGACCCTTTCAGAGCAAAAGGTCTGCCTGACCCAACACTACATGACATTTTATATGCTAAAGGTCAAAGGACAATTTTATATTTGAATTACATGTGTCCCTCTTCGTGGCCACACAGCAGATGCCCAAACGACACCCAAATAACAAATGTAATCAGCATTGTCTGGTCTCCCAATTAACTTCTAAATAACTGTGGCTCACAGCTTTAGGAACCCATTGTCCACAGTTGCATTTTAGAAGTAACCCACAGTTCGTTTTCGTATCTGAAGACTGGTGGCTGAAGTCAGTTGCTGAAGTTATTTGCTATATGTTCTAACCCCCCCACAAAGAAACGCTCTAATTCCCCATTCTCTGTGTTAGAGCTATATAAGTTTCTACTGCTGCAGCTTATCTACTGACTTTTGCCTTAGTCTGTTTTTCCAGTTCACTGTAAACAACTCTTCCTCCCTACCCTTATACATTGGGTTCGGACCAAAGGTGCTGTAATCATTATTCTCTACTGTATCCTGTGCTGTGATGTCTCTCATTCTTGAATACATTGTAGTAAAATATGCCCGTTTTTTGTTTCTCCTTATGATACAGAGGAGGCTGCTTGGCCCATTGTTGTCTACACCAGCACTCAGGAAACACACATGTCACATTCTTATTTAAGAGGCATTTACCTAAGCATTTAAAGAACCAGAGAATGTGGGGATATAGATCACGCGCAGCCAAGTGAGATTAATTTTGATTGGCACCGACACCCTTTTTTTGTGCTGTACAATGTTCCTGTATGATACATTTCTATGTTCTAATTTTCCACTTATTTCCCCTTCTGTCTCACATGCCCATTAATTCTCCCTGTTCTTCTGCCACTCACCTATGCCTGGAGCAAGTTACGAAGGCCATTTAGCCTTTCAGCATATCTTTGGGATGTGGGAGCTCACTGGAGCTCCGGAGGGAGATTCACGTGGTCACGGGAGAGAATGTGCAAACTCAGATAAAACAAGAGGTCAGGATTGAAACCTGCCGCGGTGAGGTCACATCATCAGGAGTTGAGCTATTGGCCACCCATATCTGCCAGCAGCATCTACAGGGTGACAATCAGATGGCAATTTGGTTGTAAAAGTGAACAACATGTATCCCAGCTCTGCTATGAGCCACTACACAGAGATAAAACTGACAAAAGTATTTTGAATTATGTATAAGACCACGGGGGTCACCCTGACAACAAGAGCAATTTTTTTTCCAGCCCCAGACAGGTCCCTGAGACAATGATGCTCTCGATATCATGGGAGGTTAATAAGCTACTGATAAGTGATCCTAAAGATAGCCGCTGAATGGTAATCGAGAACTGTGTGCTGTTAAAAAAAAATGTGAGTGTGTATCCAGCACAGAACTGGATGGTGCAATTGGATATGGATCGTCGTTGGCCAGAAGAGCTTGATCACAAGGATGGTTTTATCGGAGGGACATGTTGGGGTAGTGGGGAGTGGTGAAGTTTGCTTAATAGCAGTTGGGCATTTGGACACAACTTTAGGATGAATGGAAGCAACCTACCTACAGCTTATCTTGTGCACAAACACGGACACAGTAATCCCAATACTTAGAAACACCTTGCCTCTTTGGAGTGGCTCTTGTAAATTATGGCATCATTGTTGAGCTGCAGGATACAAGCCTTTTGGCCCATCAAGACCATCCCAACGGCCAACCACCTGTTTACATTACACCAATCCCTTTTCCTTTATTCTCTCTACATTTTTTCTCATCGTCCCCTAAATGACACCACCCACACACAATGGGCAATTTACAGCCTCCAATAAAGCTGCCAATGCAGGCATCTTTAGAATGTGGGAGGAAACCAGAGCACCGGGAGGAAACCTGTGTAGTCAGAGAGAGAATGTGCAAACTCCACACAGACAGTACGGGGATCAGAACTGAAATGGAGCTCCTGGCACTGTGAAGCAGTAATTCCACTAGTGGCATCATTACACTGTCCATATTGGCTTAAAAGCATTTTCTAACCCTTCTTCAAATCCATTGATGGCCCTATTTTATGGTGTGGTGCAGTTTCCCAGGTTGCACCAGCTCATGCAAATGATCCTTCATCATGAATGAGTTTATATAAAATTGAACCTAGAGTTGTAGTGCAGCATTACTCAGCTGTTGGGAGTGTTGTATTTCAGTTAAAGCAAGGCCTTTATGTGCTCTCTTAAGAAGGCAGAAAAATCACCAGGCATTGTTTCAAAGAAGAGCAATTGAATTCTCCCTAACAGTTGGCTTCGATCCATGTCAAAGCAGATGAACTTTGGTAACTTTCATACATCTGTTTGTGGGATCTGGCTTTGCAGTGATGGTTGCCTACATGATGGCTGTGATTACATTTTAGAAATAGTTTCTTAGTCATGAAGAACTATGAGAACACTGAAAAGTACATATGAATGCAAATATTTTTTTTTCCCTGCTCAATAATGCATTTTCATCAAATGAACTTTGAGAAGGAAGAGGCTGTTCAGTCCTCACACTTGGCCCACTATGTTGGATACTGATGTATTTGTAACCCAAACAAAATGCTTGAAGAACTCAGGCCATGAGGCCAGGCAGCATGTACAGAAAAGAGCGAATTGCCGATGTTTCGCCCGAGACCCCTCATCAGGACTGGAAAGGAAGATGAGAAGTCAGAGCAAGAAGGTGGGGGGAGGGGAGGAAGAACTACGTAGTGGTAGGTGGTAGGTGACACTGGGAGAGGGGGAGGTGGCGTGAAGTAAAGAGCTGGGAAGTTGATTGGTGAAAGCGATAAAGGGCTGGAGAAGGAGGAATCTGACAGGAGAGGGTAGAAGACCATGGAAGAAAGGGAAGGAGGAGGTGCACCTGCAGGAGGTGATGGACAGGTAAGGAGATAAAGTGAGAGAGGGAAATCAGCATCAGCAGATTTTCTCGTGTGTTTGTAATCTGTTTCTATGGAAGTCAAGAATATGGCACAGAACTTGTTGCTGTCAAAAGTTTATTAAGCATTACAAGAACAAAGTAAACAAGGTGAAAGAAAAAAGAGCAAAGAGAGCCTGGGGAAGGGAAGAGCAAGGAGGCCAAAAAATGTAGTTTGCACCAGACTACTTGATAGCACACATTCCATTTCTTACATTAACCAATGAGATAGCCTCCATTCAAGTAATATGATATCTGTCACTGAAATTAGGATGTTTCCAGAAAAATTACAACCACCAGAAAATGCACTGAACAATTACATGGCTATACAGAAGGTAATTATCTAAAAATACAAACAAACATAGAAGTTTGACCAGCTTGAGCTGTTTTCTCTGGAGTGGCAGAAGCTGAGGGGAGATCTGATGGAGTTTATAAGATTATGAGAGGTGTAGATAGAGCAGACAGACAGTCTCTTTATTTCCCAGGGTTGAAGTGCATTTAGGGTGAGAGGGGTAAATTCAAAAAAGATACGAGGGGTAAGATTTTTTACGCAGAGAGTGGTGGGGGCCTGAAATGCACTACCTGTGGAGGTGGTAAAGACAGATACATTAGAGACTTTCAAAAGGTAGTTAGATAGCCACATGAATGTGATAAAAATGGAAGGATATGAACATTGTGTACGCAGAAGGAACAAGTCTGGTTGACTATTTAATTACTACTTCAATAGGTTCGGCACAACATTGTGAGCCAAAGGGGAAGTTCCTGTAACAAATTTCACATCACATGCCGGTGATAATAAACCTGATTCTGATTCTGCACTGTTCTATGTTCATTAGAAAGTTGGTTGGTTGTCTGGCATCTGTCTGTCTCGAAGGTCAATGGGTGATGATGATCATCATCACAAGCCTGGGCGGAAGGTATGGAGATCCTGACATGCCCAGTTGTCAATATCCCCCTCTCGGCCTCACCAGTGTAGTCCAAAGGAAAGCTTATGAAGCAATATGTTTGGCACCAGCTTGGATGCAGGAGCTGCCAGAAGGATGTTCAGTGACGTCCAGCCACCTTAAGGGCTCCAGTCCAGATTTGCTGTCTGGGTTTACTCCTGTAGCCCTCGTCCCTTCCGAAGCTGAAAGTTAAACCACTATGAAAATAACAATTATGCAGTCCAATCCAACAACTATTAACAAGATTATTGCTGATCTGATGGTATCTTCAACTCTGTTTTCCCATTTACCCCAGTAACTTTTAAATAGAACATATCCTTCCTATAGTGAGGTGACCAGAACTGGACACAATACTCCAAGTGTGGCCTAACCAGAGTTTTATAGAGCTGCATCATTACATCACGACCCTTAAACTCTATCCCTCGACTTATGAAAGCTAACACCCCATAAGCTTTCTTAACTACCCTATCCACCTGTGAGGCAACTTTCAGGGATCTGCGGACATGTACCCCCAGATCCCTCTGCTTCTCTGCACTACCAAGTATCCTGCCATTTACTTTGTACTCTGCCTTGAAGTTTGTCCTTCCAAAGTGTACCACCTCACACTTCTCCGGGTTGAACTCCATCTGCCACTTCGCAGCCCACTTCTGCATCCTATAAATGTCTCTCTGCAATCTTTGACAATCCTCTACACTATCTACAACACCACCAACCTTTGTGTCGTCTGCAAACTTGCCAACCCACCCTTCTACCCCTACATCCAGGTCATTAATAAATATCACGAAAACCGGAGGTCCCAGAACAGATCCTTGTGGGACACCACTAGTCACAATCCTCCAATCTGAATGTACTCCCTCCATCACGACCCTCTGCCTTCTGCAGGCAAGCCAATTCTGAATCCACCTGGCTAAACTTCCCTGGATCCTATGCCTTCTGACTTTCTGAATAAGCCTACCATGTGGAACCTTGTCAAATGCCTTACTAAAATCCATATAGATCACATGCACTGCACTACCCTTATCTATATGCCTGGTCACCTCCTCAAAGAACTCTATCAGGCTTGTTAGACACGATCTGCCCTTCACAAAGCCATGCTGACTGTCTCTGATCAGACCACGATTCTCTAAATGCCCAGAGAGCCTATCTCTAAGAATCTTTTCCAACAGTTTTCCCACCACAGACATAAGGCTCACTGGTCTATAATTACCCGGACTATCCCTACTACCTTTTTTGAACAAGGGGACAACATTTGCCTCCCTCCAATCCTCCAGTACCATTCCCGTGGACAACGAGGACATAAAGATCCTAGCCAGAGGCTCAGCAATCTCTTCCCTCGCCTCATGGAGCAGCCTGGGGAATATTCTGTCAGGCCCCGGGGACTTATCTGTCCTAATGTATTTTAATAACTCCAATACCTCCTCTCCCTTAATATCAACATGCTCCAGAACATCAACCTCATTCATATTGTCCTCACCATCATCAAGTTCCCTCTCATTGGTGAATACCGAAGAGAAGTATTCATTGAGGACCTCGCTCACTTCCACAGCCTCCAGGCACATCTTCCCACCTTTATCTCTAATTGGACCTACCTTCACTCCTGTCATCCTTCTGTTCTTCACATAATTGAAGAATGCCTTGGGGTTTTCCTTTACCCTACTCGCCAGGCCTTCTCATGCCCCCTTCTTGCTCTTCTCAGCCCCTTCTTAAGCTCCTTTCTTGCTTCCCTATATTCCTCAATAGACCCATCTGATCCCTGCTTCTTAAACCTCATGTATGCTGCCTTCTTCCTCCTGACTAGATTTTCCACCTCACTTGTCACCCATGGTTCCTTCACCCTACCATTCTTTATCTTCCTCACCGGGACAAATTTATCCCTAACGTCCCGCAAGAGATCTCTAAACATCGACCACATGTCCATAGTACATTTCCCTGCAAAAACATCATCCCAATTCACACCCGCAAGTTCTAGCCTTATAGTCTCATAATTTGCCCTTCCCCAATCAAAAATTTTCCTGTCCTCTCTGATTCTATCCTTTTCCATGATAATGCTAAAGGCCGGGGAGCGGTGGTCACTGTCCCCAAGATGCTCATCCACTGAGAGATCTGTGACCTGACCCGGTTCATTACCTAGTACTAGATCTAGTATAGCATTCCCCCAGTCAGCCTGTCCACATACTGTGACAGGAATCTGTCCTGGACACATTTAACAAACTCTGCCCCATCTAAACCCTTGGAACTAATCAGGTGTCAATCAAGCAACACACATCAAAGTTGCTGGTGAACGCAGCAGGCCAGGCAGCATCTCTAGGAGGAGGTACAGTCGACGTTTGAGGCCGAGACCTTTCGTAAGGGTCTCGGCCTGAAACGTCAACTGTACCTCCTCCTAGAGATGCTGCCTGGCCTGCTGCGTTCACCAGCAACTTTGATGTGTGTTGCTTGAATTTCCGGCATCTGCAGAATTCCTGGCATAGATGCCAATCAGTATTAGGGAAGTTAAAGTCACCCATGATAACAACCCTGTTATTTATGCACCTTTCCAAAATCTGCCTCCCAATCTGCTCCTCTGTATCTCTACTGCTACCGGGGGCTTATAGAATATTCCCAATAGCGTGACTGCTCCCTTCCTGTTCCTGACTTCCACCCATACTGACTCAGAAGAGGATCCTGCTACATTACCCACCCTTTCTGTAGCTGTAATAGTATCCCTGACCAGTAATGCCACCTTCCTCCCCTTTCTCCCTCCTCTCTATCCATTTCAAAGCACTGAAATCCAGGAATATTGAGAATCCATTCCTGCCCTGGTGCCAGCCAAGTCTCTGTAATGGCCGCTACATCATAATTCCATGTATGTATCCAAACTCTCAGTTCATCACCTTTGTTCCTGATGCTTCTTGCATTGAGGTACACACACTTCAGCCCTCCTACCTTACTGTCTTTACACCGTTTATTCTGCATCTCTTTCCTCAAAGCCTCTTTATGTGTTAGATCTGGCTTTACTCCATGCACTTCTTTCACTGCTCTATCGCTCCGGGTCCCATCCCCCTTGCGAATTAGTTTAAACCCTCCCGAACCATGCTAGCAAACCTACCTGCAAGGATATTGCTCCCCCTCAAGTTCAGGTGCAACCCATCCAATCTGTACAGCTCCCACCTTCCCCAGAAGAGATCCCAATGATCCAAAAATCTAAAACCCTGCTCCCTGCACCAACTCCTCAGCCACGCATTCAACTGCCATCTCCTCCAATTCTTACCATCACTGTCCCGTAGCACTGGCAGCAATCCTGAGAACACCACCCTTGAGGTCCTGTTCTTCAGCCTTCCGCCTAGTTCCCGAAACTCACACTTCAGGACCTCGTCCCTCTTCCTGCCTATGTCGTTGGTACCAACATGTATCACGACTTCTGGTTGCTTTCCCTCTCGTACCAGGATGTCGTGCACCCGGTCAGAGACATTCCGGACCCTGGCACCCGGGAGGCAACAAATCATGTGGGTGTCCTTCTCATGTCCGCAAAATCTCCTGTCTGCTCCCCTGACTATAGAGTCTCCAATGACAACAGCTCTCCTCTTCTCCATCCCACCCTTCTGAACCACCGGGTCAGACTCAGTGCCGGAGGCCCTGCCACCGTGGCTCACACCTGCTCGGTCGTCCCCGCCAACAGTATCCAGGACGGTAAACTTATTATTCAGGGGAATGGCTACAGGGGTGCTCTGCACTACCTGTCTGCTCACCTTCGCTTTCCCCCCTCCGACTGTCACCCAACGACCTGCTTCCGACAGCCTAGGTGTGACTACCTCCCTGTAGCTCTCATCTATGACTGCCTCATTCTCACTTATGAGTTGAAGGTCATCCAGCTGCTGCTCCAGATTCCTTACATGGTCTTCCAGATCGCCCAGCCGTATGCACTTCTGGCAGATGTGACTCTGCAGGAGAGGTGCGTTCTCCCAAGACTGCTACGTCTCACATGAGAGGCACATCACCGTCTCAGGAGGCATTGTAAAGACTAACTGGGAGCAAGCCTGTCCTCCGCCTCTTCTCGTCAAAGCCTCAAAGCTCCACTCCTTCACTGGCCCACTCACTCCCTTTGTTATTCAAAGCCAGCTTTTCCATCCTTTGGATAAGAAAATTCCAAAGACAGAATGTTCTATAAGAGAAATTTCATTTCATCTCTGCCTTAAACGGGTAACTCATTATTTTGAAATGGTTCTGAATTACCCCACAAGAGGAGGCATCTTCTACACAGTCTTTCTGTCAAGATCAATCAGGATTACATTTTGATTCTGTCTTATTCTTCTATACACCAGCATGTACACACCTGTCCAGTACAGCCTCTCCTCAGATTGTACAAGAGGCCATTTAAACCTACTTTCTGGCAGGTGTAGTTGTCCCATTTCTCCCTCTGTATTGCTGCAAATTATCTTTCAAGTGTTTCTTTGATTCCCTTCTAAAGGCATTTGTTGAATCTGCTTCTATCCTTCTGACAGATAGCTCATTTCTAAACCATAACACTGAACTACATGGAATGGAATTATCTACATCTCCTCTGCTTCTTAAACACATCCATTTTTGTTATTTATACTCTTTCCAATGGAAAATGTTTTTCTATACTAAACTGCTCTATTCACTACCAAAAGTTACTTAATACTTCCAAACAACGCTATTAAAATATCTCTGAGGAGATTAAGGAAAACAATTACATCATCTCAAGTTTCTCCACATAACCAAGGTCCTTCAACTTTGGCACAATTGCACTCAATCTTTAACAAGAACATAGGAGCAAGAGTAGGCCACCTTACCCCACCATTCAATATGATCATGGTTAATCCACCCCAGATCTTAACTCCTCCTCTGTGCCAAATCCCCATAACCCTCAATACTCTAATAGAACATAGAACATAGAACATAGAATAGTACAACACAGTACAGGCCCTTCGGCCCACAATGTTGTGCCGACCCTCAGACCCTGCCTCCCACATAACCCCCCACCTTAAATTCCTCTATATACCTGTCTAGTAGTCTCTTAAACTTCACCAGTGTATCTGCCTCCACCACTGACTCAGGCAGTGCATTCCACGCACCAACCACTCTCTGAGTAAAAAACCTTCCTCTAATATCCCGCTTGAACTTCCCACCCCTTACCTTAAAGCCATGTCCTCTTGTATTGAGCAGTGGTGCCCTGGGGAAAAGGCGCTGGCTATCCACTCTATCTATTCCTCTTATTATCTTGTACACCTCTATCATGTCTCCTCTCATCCTCCTACTCTCCAAAGAGTAAAGCCCTAGCTCCTTTGATCTCTCATAGTAATCCATACTCTCTAAACCAGGCAGCATCCTGGTAAATCTCCTCTGTACCTTTCCAATGCTTCCACATCCCTCCTATAGTGAGGCGACCAGAACTGGACACAGTACTCCAAGTGTGGCCTAACCAGAGTTTTATAGAGCTGCATCATTACATCGTGATTCTTAAGCTCTATCCCTCCACTTATGAAAGTTAACACCCCATAAGCTTTCTTAACTACCCTATCCATCTGTGAGGCAACTTGCAGGGATATGTGGACATGTACCCCGAGATCCCTCTGCTCCTCCACACTACCAAGTATCCTGCCATTTACTTTGTACTCTGCCTTGGAGTTTGTCCTTCCAAAGTGTACCACCTCACACTTCTCTGGGTTGAACTCCATCTGCCACTTCTCAGCCCACTTCTGCATCCTATCAATGTCTCTCTGCAATCTTTTACAATCCTCTACACTATCTACAACACCACCAACCTTTGTGTCATCTGCAAACTTGACAACCCACCCTTCTACCCCCACATCTTTTATAAGATCATAAAAGTTATAATCTTTTATAACTTCATGTCCAGCAATGATCCTTTGGTCTCAGTAGCTAAAGATGGTGTGCAGGCTGCATTCAAGAGAGTAAATCCAAGGAAAGCATCCCGTCTGGACAGAGTACCTGGCTGGGTACTGAAGATCTGTGCCAACGAACTGGCTGGTGTATTCACAGATATTTTCAACCTCTTGTTCCAGCAGTGTGAGGTACCCAGCTGTCTCAAGCAGGCTTCAATCATACCAGTGCCCAAGAAGAGCATGGTAACTGTCTAAATGACTATCGCCCAGTGGCACTTGTATCCACAGTGATGAACTGTTTTGAGAGGCTGGTGTTGAAGCATATCAGCTCGTTCCGAGTGGTGACTTGGATCCACTCCAATTCACCTACTGAAGCAATAGGTCTACGGCAGAACCCATCTCATTAGCTCTCCACACAACCCTGGGATATCTGGATGGCAAAGATGCATAGATCAGGATGCTCTTTGCCGATTACAGCTCGGCTTTTAACACCATCATCCCCTCAAAACTAATCAGTAAACTCCAAGACCTGGGCCTCAATACCCCCTTGTGCAATTGGATCCTGGATTTCCTCACTTGTGGACCCTAGTCAGTTTGGATTGGCAAAAACATCTCCTCCACAATCTCCATCAGCACATGAGCACCGCAGGGATGTGTGCTCAGCCCCATGCTCTACTCGTTTTATACCTATGACTGTGTGGCTAAGTACAGCTCCAACACCATATACAGGTTTGCTGATGACACCGTTGTGGCTTGCATCAAAGGTGGGGATGAATCAGCATACAGGAGCGAGACTGAAAGTTTGGCTGAGTGGTGTCATAACAACAACCTCTCACTCAATGTCAATAAGAATGAATGAATGAATCAATTGACTTTATTTCTAACTTCCTTCACATACACGAGGAGTAAAAATCTTTACATTACATCTCCATCTAAATGTGCAATATGCCATCATAGCAATTTATAATAATCTATAATAAATAGAACAGTCAATATAACGTAGAATGCACTCAAATCAGCATGAGTTAATCAGTCTGATGGCCTGATGGAAGAAGCTGTCCCGAAGCCTATTGGTCCTGGCTTTTATGCTGCAGTACCATTTCCTGGATGTTAGGAACTGAAATAGATTGTGCTTGGGATGACTTGGGTCCCCAATGATCCTATGGGTCCTTTTGACACACCTGTCTTTGTAAATGTTCTGAATCATGGAAAGTTCACATCTACAGATGCGCTGGGCTGTCCATACCACTCTCTGCAGAGGCCTGTGATTGAGGGAAGTACAGTTCCCGTACCAGGCAGTGATGCAGCAAGTCAGGATGCTCTTATTTGTGCCCCTGTAGAAATTTCTTAGGATCTGGGGGCCCATAGCAAACTTCCTCAACCGTCTGAGGTGAAAGAGGCACTATTGTGCCTTTTCCACCTCACAGCTGGTGTGTACAGAGCACGTGAGGTCCTCGGTGATGTGGATGCCAAGGAACTTAAAGCCCTTTACCCTCTCAACCCCAGATCCATTGATGTCAATAGGGACTAGCCCGTCTCCATTCCTCCTGTAATCTACAACCAGCTCCTTTGTTTTTGCGACATTGAGGGAGAGGTTGTTTTCTTGACACCACTGTGTCAGAGAGATGGCTTCTTCCCTGTAGGCCACCTTGTTATCGTTTGAGATAAGGCCAATCAATGTAGTGTCATCAGCAAATTTAATTAGCAGATTGGAGCTGCGGGTGGCGACACGGTGATGGGTATACAGATAGTAAAGGAGAGGACTCAGTACACAGCCCTAAGGGGCTCCCCACAGGACAAAAGAACTGACTGTAGACTTCAGGAGAGGGAAAGCAGAGGTCCATGAGCCAATCCTCATCGGAGGATCAGAGGATCAGAGGATCAGAGGGTCAGTAACTTTAAATTCCTGGGTGTAACTATGTCAGAAGACCTGTCCTGGACCCATCATATAAATATTTTTGTGAAGAAAGCACGATAGTGCCTCTACTTCCTTAGGAGTCTGGGGATTCGGCATGTCATCAAAAACTTTGGCAAACATCTATGGATGTGTGGTGGAAAGTGTGCTGACTGGCTGCATTACAGCCTGGTATGGGAACACCATTGCCTTTGAGCGGAGAATCCTACAAAAGGTGGTGGATTCGACGCAGTACATCACGGGTAAAACCCTCCCAACCATTGAGCACATCCACATGAAACATTGCCATAGAAAAGCTGCATCCATTATCAAAGATCCTCACCACACAGGCTATGCTCTTTTCTCACTGCTGCCATCAGGTACAAGGTACAGGAGCTTCAGGACTCACACCACCATGTTCAAGAGCAATTACTACTCCAAAACATCAGGCTCTTGAACAAAAGGGGATAGCTACACATATTTAAGGACTCTGTTATTGTCATTTCATGCTTGTTATTTATTGCTATTTATTTGTATCTGTATTTGCATAGTTTGTTTACAGTTTACAGTTCCTGATGTTTACAGTTTACCGGTACCGTGCTATAGATTTGCTAAGTATGCCAGCAGAAAAAGAAAGGAGTCTCAGGGTTATATGTGGTGACATGTATGTACACTGATAATAAATCTTACTTTAAACTTTGAAATAACTCCTGCTTCCACAACTCACAATATTTCAGTGAATATATTGAAGACAAGGTTGGATAGATTTTTGCATAATAAGGGAACTGAGGGTGATGGGGAAAAGGCAGGTAGGTGGAGATGAGTCCATGGCTAGAATGGCGGAGCAGACTCGACAGGCCAGATGGCCTACTCCTGTTCCTATTTCATACGTTCTTATGTTCTAACTCTTTAAGGCAGACACTTCCATATATTTGCAGCTCATCAAGAAAAGAAATTTCTATGTTGTTTGATTTTTAATGTCCAGCTCCTCTTCTTGAAACTATGTATCCTTATTCAAGGTTCCCAATTAGTGAAGATATCTTGACATCTATTTTGCCATTTCCCTTTAGGATCTTATATATTTCAATAATATCGCTTGTCCTTCTAAACTCCAAAGAGTAAAGACCTAATCTGTTCAGGCTCTCTTGATAAGACACTCGCTCAGACATCTCACCTCTCCCGGAAGCTCCAGGAGTCTCCCGCATATCGATAGTGGCTCCCTGACGCCCGGAAGTTATATACAATATCCCGGAAATAGAATTTTTTGACCGGGAGAGGGAGAGGGAGAGCAAGCATCTTGATTGGTCTCTCTTCATGCTAAGAGTGGTCTCCAACCACCGGGCCACGAGGAAACAATATGGTTTGGCGATATGAAACAATATGAGTAAGCTGCACCTTTCCCCATTCCCTGTCACTCACTGTTGAATTTTAATGCACTTGAGGTACCCAGTGACCCAAGACATGCAAAGGAATGGGTTCGTGACCCATTTGTGAATGTTCCCGGTGAATCATCCATGTCAGCGTGGGAAAAAGATCAACTCCTCGAGCTTGCAAATGACGGCGGGCTGAAAAGTACGTTTGACATAACATCTCTGCCGGCATTCTGGATCAAAGTCAAGGCTAAATATCCTGAGATAGGCACGAAAGCACTGAAAACGTTGCTTCCATTTTCAACATATTTCTGCGAAGCGGAGCTTTCTGCAATGAATGCAACGAAAACTAAATTGCGGAATAGACTGGACATTAGGAACCCACTTTGATTATCGCTGTCTCCAATCACCGTGATAGGACCGTGTTGTTGCAGGAAAACAGGCCCAGGGCTCCCACTGATTCAGCGATATTGGTGTGTTGCAATGATTTTATGTGTTCATACGAGGAAAATATGCGCTGTGTGTTTAATATCCAAACGTTACTTAAAATGGTATGATGCTATTGACTTATAAGTGACTTATAATTCAGTGGTCCCCAACCTCCGGGCCACGAAGAATACAGTGGTGGCTGGAACGCACCCAGCACATCTTTAAGAAAAAAGTCGAAATAAATTAATTAGGTGCCACCCAGCACGTAAATGTCAGCCCAGATCAGAGGCGATTGCCGATTGCGTCACCTCTGATCTGGGCCGACATTTATGTGCCGGGTGGCACCTAATCAATTAGCTTGTTTATTTCAGCTTTTTTCTTAAAGATGTGCTGGGTGCGTTCTGGCTACCGCTGTACCGCTGCATTCTTCGCGGCCCGGAGGTTTGGGACGACTGTTATAATTGACTTATCACTACATTCATGAGAGGAAAATGTGCGCTGTGTGTTTAATATTAAATTCGTTAAATAAACACCTTTAGAAATGAAATTGAGTATATTAGCCACTTACAAGTGACTTATAGTTGACTTATCACCTATATTCCGGTCGTGTTTAACACCCGCCAACCCCCCCTCCCCCCGCCGGGTCAGCTGGTCTGCAGGAATATTGTCAATATTAAACAGGTCCGCGGTGCAAAAGAGGTTGGGGACCCCTGATTTAAATTAGATATGATAATATAATATAAGTACATATTTTAATGTCACATTTGCTGCATATACCCAACTTGGTTTACAGGTTAGACAAAATCACTAAAAAAAGTATTACATACACCCTTGGAGGTCGACGATGGTGGGGGGGAAGGGGGGATAGGGTGGAGAAATGGGGTTGCGGGGGGGGGTGCTACCTACCTGAAATGAGTTTTTGCAGGGTGGAATGTCTGCTTGCTCACACTAGGACAACAATAACACACGAACATGGATGAGGAATATTTGAAGGAGAGAAAGAAGGTTGTATGTATCATTTACAAGCTATTAGTGAGGGCACACAGGGATCATCAGTACTGGTCTGTCATCTTTTAACAGTTTATATTCATGATGTAAGGGGAGACTCAGCGTGTAAGATATACATGTTCATTAATGTTTGGATGCTGAAACATACTGGAAGGGACAAAAAGTTTACAAAGAAATAGAGAAAGAGTGAGTAGATAAAAGAAGTGGCCAATGGTATGTAATGAGGGAAGATTTAAGGTTATTCAGTATTGGAAGGAGAATCAAAAAACTGAACGTTTTGTATACAGTTAGAAAGTAGTAAACATCGGTGTAAGGAGACAGACTGAGTCTCAGGGTGCAAAAGTTACTATGCAAGGACAGCAAGCTATAAGGAACCCAAACGATTTGCTGGGTTTTATTACGAACCAAGTGAAGGAGACAGGAGAAACTGCTGGTGCAAATGTTAAGTGTTAGTCTGAGATATCTCTATGTGTACACGGAGACATGCTTGCCTTTGTGTCAGTGCATCTGAGGTTCACCAGATGAATCTCTGGGTTGAGGGGTCAGTTCTATGAAGAGAGATTGAACAAGATTAACCAAACGGACTGGAGTTTAGAGGAACGAGGGGTGATCACATGGAGGTGACTCTATAAGGAACAATGTTATTAAACTGGAAAGAGTGAAAAAAAGATTTACAAGGATGTTGCCAGGACTTGAGGGACTGATTTACAGAGAGAGGCTGGACAAGCTTGGATGTTTTTCCCTGGAGACTGTGAGGTGATCTTGAGGGGCATAGTTAGAGGGAATGCACTCAATCTCTTTCCCTTAAGCCCTCCCCCTGAAATCACCAAATGTTCAGTTCTGCCCAACCTCCAGATTTCTGTGTTTGTCTGATCCAGGTTTTCAGGATGTGCTTTCCCTCTTGATTCTGCATCTCTGCACTAAACTCTATTGTACAGTTGGACCTCTTTAAAAATTGTGAAACTGGCTAAAAATATTATCAAGATAGCTCTTTGTAGAGGGTTGGGCATTAATCAGCCTGCTTGTACTTCCCCCCTCCTCCTCCAATTTTTATGAACAGGAGATAATCTAGCCAATGCTTCATGTGGTCTGGTAAATGTCAGTGCTGTAATAATAATGGCCCAACTTGACCAGCTATGTGGTTAATTCAAGCCTTCAGTACTCCAGCAGCAATATCTTAAACTTCAAATTATACATTAGGTGCTAAGTAAAATACCCAATGCACAGAATCTCATAGTTCGGACAGAATAAAGCCCATTGCATCAGCGGGCTAAAGTTACACTGAGAAATAATTGTTATTTATAGAATGACTTTATATTAGAAACAAGTGAATTTAATGCCTGGATTCCCAACTTGGGGGCCACTGACCTCTCAGTTAAAGACAGGGGTCCATGGCATAAAAATGATTGGAAAGCCCTGATTTAAGGCTTTGAACAATCATGCAGTATATTTCCTTATGAACAATCATAATTCTCATAACCTCTTCTCACTCTAGGTTATTCAGTCCAAGCGTAAGATCCAGTGTTAAATTTGCACAGAAAGAATTGAATCTGAACAGGATAAGTCTACAGGACCTTGAATTCATGTTTTAACCATGTATTATACAAGTAATAGTACATATAAACATATGCAATAGAATGGGAATAGGCAACTCAGCCTCTCAAAGCTCTTCATCAGTCAATACGACTTTACCGGTGCTCCCGGTATGGTCTCCTGTATGTTGGTGAGACCCAACATAGATTGGAAGACCACTTCACTGAGAATCTTAGCTCCGTTCACCAGAAAAAAACAGGACCTCCCAGTGGCCATCCATTTTAACTCTACTTCCCATTCCCATTCCAACATGTCAGTCCGTGGCCTCCTCTACCATCATGATGATGCCACACTCGGGTTGGAGGAGCAACACCTGATATTCCATCTGTGTAGTCTCCAACCAGATGACATGAACATCAAATTCTCAAAGTTCCAGTAATTGCCCCCCCCACCTTCCTCTCATTCACCATTCCTCATTCCTGTTTACCTCTCTCATTTTATCTCTTCACCTGCCCATCACCTACCTCTGATGCTCTTTCCCCTTTCTCCTTTTTCCATGGTCTTCTCCTATCAGATTCCCCCTTCTCCCGCCCTTTGTCTCTTTCACCAGTCAACTTCCCAGCTCTTTACTTCACCCCCCCCTCTGAGTTTCATCTCTCACCTACCATCTTGTACTGCTTCCTCCCTTCCCCGTTCCTTCTCACTCTGACTTCTCCCCTTCCTTTCCAGTTCTGATATAGGGTCTCAGCCTGAAACATCAACTGTTTCCTCTTTTCCACTGTTGCTGCCTGGCCTGCTGAATTTCTCCAGCATCTTAGAAACATAGAAACATAGAAATCTTGTGTGTGTTGCTTTGGATTTCCAGCATCTATAGATTTTCTTGTCTTTGTGTTACTGTGATCTTACTGATTTTCTGCCTGCTTATCATGAATCTATTTACTTCTACCATGAAAATATCCAAAGGCCCTGCTTTTAAGGACAGGATTTCTAAAGACTCAAGCGCCTGCAAGAGAGAGAAAAAGAATGCTTCCTCTGTTAAATGGGTGTCCATGAATTTACAGATTGAGAACCTTAGTTCTAAATTCACCTGCATGAGAAAGTACCCTTTCACATCTACCAAGTCAAGATCTTTTATGGGAATCCGGAGTCATCTCCTCACTCCCCGAAGCCAGTGAACCAATTACAAGACGTAACAGGAGAACGAAACACTATCTGGATGGATGAAGCTTGAGAAAAACACTCAGCTGTCTTCTCGCCTCAGGCAATTTGGTTGTCATAAACAGAGATGCCAAGTCATCAATGTCCATCTGTCACGATCAGTGACTCCCTCCACAATTTGTGCACGGTGACTTTATTCTGCAACGTGCACATAGTGCAATCCATAATTCAGCAAGGCTGCACTAACAGCAGTTCTCAAATCTGCAGCATTTAAAAGGTCTAGGGCAGCAGTTGGAAAATCTCCATTTGCAAGCTTCCTTTCAAGTTATACAGCTTCCTGAATTGGATATCACTCTCTGTCTATTATTGGAGGTCTTTATCTATGTGCAGAGAGTATGGGAGTATCTTCAATACAGGTAAGAACTGGTTTACTAGTACCTTCTCAAGGAAAGTTACAAATAGGCAATAAGTACTAACTTTGATGGCAATGCCTATATCCCTTGAACGAATGCACAAGAAACCTTCAAAGAAAGCATGCAAAGGTATCCTGGCATTAGACTCAGCATAGTCACATGGATCAAAGTTAAGATTCTTTGGCAAAACAACTTCACTAACCCTACTGGAAATCCTCCATTTCACTTAACTCAGCTTCCTTCTTTACCCCCTATTTACGTCCTGGGCGGCATGGCAGCGTAACGGTTAGCACAAC
The DNA here is from genome assembly GCF_963921235.1 of Mobula hypostoma. NCBI lineage: Eukaryota > Metazoa > Chordata > Chondrichthyes > Myliobatiformes > Myliobatidae > Mobula > Mobula hypostoma. Next base: position 90,066,859 of record NC_086097.1, read on the forward strand.
GCTTTACAGTATCAGCGGCCTGAGTTCAATTCCTGCCGCTGCCTGCAAGGAGTTTGCACATTCTCCCTGTGACCACATGGGTTTCCAGCGCGTGCTTTGGTTAAATCCCATATTCCAAAGACGTACCAGTTAGGAGGTTAATGCGTCATTGTAAATTGTCCCAGTGATTAGGCTTGGGTTAAATCGGGGGGTCGGGAGTTGTTGGGCAGTGCGGCTCAAAGGGCCAGAAGGGTCTGTTCCGCGCTGTAAAAATAAATAAATAAATAAACTCAGTCTGTGCTTGCAAGAACAATGTCAGTTCCCAACCCACACACTAATTGTTTTCTAGTTCTATAAATGTTTGATGAGTGTCTCAGAGCATTTCACAAGAGATGAATAACATATGCATGTGATAGGAGCTTGTAGATGCCAAGGGGTTTCCTTCACCTCATACCGTGTCAGGGGAATATAAGGTGCTGAATAGGAAAATGCCCAGTGCCTTGTCAGCATGAATAGCCATTCACTGTTACAGCAGCAAATTGTCATATTGACATAGGAAATCACCAGCTTTACTTCAAAACATCCAGTGCTAAAAGTGGTGGAATATTATCGTGACACTAAATCCATCTAAAAAGAAAGATGACATCTCATTTTCTGCTTTACCTTCCGTACAAAAATAAGAATAAAATGTTTAACAGAGTGGTTGAGGAGGAAGGGCCTCTCAGCTCCTGGAACTGGGTTCAGTCCTGTGCTGTCTTGTGCAGTTAGCTTCTTCTCCACTTGCCTGTGGTTCTCTGCTGGGTTTTCTCCCAAAGACATGCTGCTTGCTGCGAATTACCTCTTCCTGTGGATTTATGACAAAAGAATTAAAGGGGAGTAGCTGAGCACATGTGAGGCAGAAGGAGTTACAGGGCCTCGGGGGAACGGGACTTGTGTAATTCTCCGCTGGGAGCAGGAAAAGGCTGATGGGCCAAATGGCTGTAATAAGTGAGTAATCTTTCCAGTGAGTCAACTTTGTATTTGATGAGGTAAGGAAATTCAGCACTGAAGACACGAATATTTCTTTCCTTTTCAGGCCATCAGTCTGAGTATGTACCCCAAGAGAATATTTGTTCCTTTGGCATGTTCGCCCTTATGGCCTTTGGGAGTATGCACTGTTCTAATTGACGCTAACTGTGAATTATGTTTTGAGTTCCCATATGAGATCCCAGATCAGGTTTGGAGTGATGAAGAAGTAGGCCTCAGTTCATCGTGGCTTGGCAGGAAATCAGCAACACAATTTTTATCCATTATATTTTTTCAGTCTATGAGGAGATTTTAGGTTTAGATTGTACAAAGTGAGTTTCTCTTTACTGCTTCATTGCAGTAAATAGGAGGGACAAGCCATCTTCTTCCTCGTTCAGTCAGAAGGAGGCCTTTATTGAAATACAGTGCAGAACAGGCCCTTCCAGCTCCTCGAGTCAGGCCCCCCCAACAATCCCCGATTTAACCCTAGTCTAATCACAGGACAATTTACAATGACCAATTAACCTACCAACTAGTACATCTTTGGACTGTGGGAGGATACTGGAACACCCGGAGGAAACCCATGTGGTCACTGCCTAACTCCCTTTAGGCAGTGGCGGGAATTGAACCTGGCTTACTGTAAAGCATCGTGTTAGTCACTACACCACTGTTCCGCCCCGTGGGAGAGTGCAGGTGCTAGAATCAGGAGCAACAACCGGCATGCTGGAGGAACTCAGTTGGTCAGGCAACATCTGTGGAGGGAAATGGACAGTCATTGTTTTGGGTCAAGGTCCTTCCTTTGGACTGAAAGAATGAGAGGAGAAGGCCAGTGTAAAGAGGTGGAGGGAAGGGGCATGGCTGACAGGTGATAGGTGGATCCAGGGGAAGGGGTGATAGACAGATGAGGGAAGGAGAAGAGGAGGAATGATCAGACTCCTTTCCTTGCCAGAGTAGAATGAATCTTACCAAGAGTCCTCTACCGTCATTCTGACCGTAGTGTACATACAACCAAAGGCAGTGGTTAAGCCAGCATCCAATATATTGAGTGCCATGATTAGCATACAAGGAACAGCTTAGCATGATGGCTTTCACAACCTTCCTGTGGACTTCAGTTTGGCTTGCAGAAACCACTGCCCAATTACCATCAGCACATCACCTGCAGAACCAGGGGTCCCGAAACACTTAGCCACTACTACACCACCACCAATTGCCGACTCTTCCATCCATGGAATGCATTTTGGAAAATCTGATCAACTAGCTGCATACAGGCCGAGGCTAAAAGGCAAGGTACCAGAGATAAGGGCAACAAAGAGGTGGCCACAGGAGGCAGAGCAGTGGCCACAGGACTGCTTCGAGGCGGTGGAATTGGCCATGCTCAGGCACTCATCAGAGAACCTGATTTATTACACCATGATTGCCACAAACTCTATAAGTATACTCATATACAAGTGTATACCCACAAAATCCTTCGGAGTCTTTCCCAATCAGAGCCCTAGATGAAGAGATCCTCAATTTTCTGAAGGCCAGATCAATGGTGCTTAGGTTTGGCGACCTAAGAAAGTATAAGAACTTCAGGTATGGCCTCTGGAAAGCCAGTTCACGTGCCAAGTGGCAATATCAGACCAAATTTGAAACACCGAAGGGTGGTCAACAGCTGTAGCAGGGGTTGAATGCCGTCACCTTCTATAAAGCAAAACCAGGCAACATAAATGACAACAAGTTTTCACTCCCAGATGAGCTCAATGTCTTTTAAGCTCACTTTAACTGATAGAACATGGAAGCACCTTCACAAACCCCCTCAGCCCCCAACAACTCTGTGATTTCTGACTCTGAGGCTGACTTGACAGCATCCTTCAAGAGGGTAAACCCATGGAAAGCATCTGGCTCAGACAGTGTATGTGGCTGAGTACTAAAGACCTGTGCTAACCAAATACCTGGAATGTTTACTGACATCTTTAAGCTCTCACTTTGGCAGTCTGAGGTACCTACCTGCTTCAAGCAGGTTTTAATCACACCAGTGCCCAAGAAGAGTGTGCTTCAATGACTACCATCCAGTAGCACTTACATCCATTGCAATGAAGTTCTTTGAGCAGTTGGTGATGAAGCATATCAACTCATGCCTGAGAAGTGACTTGGATCCACTCCAATTTGCCTACCGGTGCAACAGGTCAACAGCAGTTGCCATTTCATTGGCTCTCCACTCAGCTTTGGAACATCTGGACAACGAAGATGCATACATCAGGATGCTTTTCATTGACTCCAGCTCAGCATTCAACACTCCCATCTCCTCGAAACTAATCACTAAGCTCCAATACCTTCTTGTGCAGCTGGATCCTTGTAAACCCCAGTCAGTACAGATTGGCAACATCTCCTCCACAATTAGCTACACTACAAGGCTGTGTGCTTATTCCACTGTTCTACTCCCTTTATACTTATGACTATGAGGCTAGGTACAGCTCTGATGCCATATTTAAGTTTGCTGACACCACTACTGTTGGCCAAATAAAAGATGATGATGAATCAGCTTGTAAGGGAGAGAGATTGAAATCTGGCTGAATGGTTCCACAACAGCAACCTCTCACTCAACGTCAGCAAAACCAACGAGATGATTGTTGACTACAGGATGAAGAAACCGGGGGTCCACGAGCCAGTCCTCATTAGAAGACTGGAGGTGGAGAGGGCCAGTAATTTTAAATTGCTGGGCTCAGCATGTAAGTGCCATTTCAAAGGAGACACGATAGCACCTCTACTTCCTTAGAAGTTTGTATCAATTCAGCATGTTGTCTAAAGCTTTGACAGACATTTAAGAAGCACAGTGGAGAGTATCCTGACTGGTTGCATCATGGCCGAGTACGGAAACACCAGGTTCCAAGACCAAAGAAGCCTATAAAAAGTGGTGAATACAACCCAGTTCATCACAGGAAAAGACCTCCCCAGCATTGTACACATCTTCAAAGAGCACTGCCACAGAAAAGAGGCATCCATCAACAAGGACCCCCATCATTCAGGCCATGTTCTCTTCTTGCTTCAACCATCAGGAAGGAAGTACAGGAGCCTTAGGACCCACATCATCAGGTTCAGGAACAGTTATTACCTCTCAACCATTAGGCTCCTGAACCAGCACAGACAACTTCACTCACCACAACACTGAACTGATCACTGCACACAATCTATGGGCTCACTTTCAAGGACTCTACAACTCATCTTTTCAGTATTATTTATTTACTTTTAGCTTTTTTGGCCACGGTTTGGCTCCTTTTCCACATCAGTTGCTCATTAGTCTTTGTGTGTAGTTTTGCATTGATTCTATCGTATTTCTTTATTCTACTAAGAATGCCTGCAAGAAAATGAACCTCAGATCGCACTTGGTGATGTTTGCATACTTTGATAATAAATTTACTTCGAACTTTGATGTCAGAAGCAGAAGACGACAGATGGAAGTGACAAAGGGTTGAAGATGACGGTATTCGATAGGAGAGGAAAGTGGAGCACGGAATAGAGGCAAGGAGGCTTGGGGGGGCAACCATGGGGGGAGTGTGTGGGTGACGGGCATTGAGGAGGGTGATCAAGGAGAAAGAGGGTGGGTGATGGGGGCTGGTGGAACTGAAGGAGATAGAAAACAAAGAAGGGGAAAAGGGGGACGGAGCAGTTTGCGTATGTGTCCACCTGCACCCTTTGCTCTCATATTTACCTGCACACGGTTGATGAATCTGTCCATGACAGTAAACAGCAATGGCCACTTTGGTGAGGAAACTGAAAGGTTCAGATTCCCGTGAATTCAGTGGAGTTTTACATCTCTTGCCTCTGTCAATAACCTGATATATATTGCATCAGGCTTTGGGGACATACACAGTCCTAATACCCACCTGATTATATTAAGCCAGCTGTTTGGATATGTGCCCCAGGGCCCTAATGTCTCCTAAATGCTACCAGATTAGGAGCATGATGTCTACACTTTAACTGAAACATTGAGCACAAGAGACTGCCACTGCACATAACAGGCCATAGTGTATATCCTGAATCTTATTCTTTGACTGGAAGCTGGCCTGATTTCCTGCTTGGTTCTTTCTCAGCAATGAATGATGTAGAAGAAGCTGCAGCCCTGGATCAGGTAGATTAGCTACTGCTGGGGTAGACAGGTGGGCTAGTGTGATATGCAATATTTAGGATTAAACACAGTAGAACAGAGAGAAATCTGGGATGATATGAGAACTTGGTGAAAGGTATACACTACCTAGCAATTACAGGGAGGTTTGGTGAATATGCAGTGTGTTCCAGTTGTGGAAGGGGTCAGTTATTTAGCAGTCCTGGGGAAGGACTCCTGCTCCTTCTTGTCCAAAAGCCGTGCTGGGAGGCCTCCTAATGACTCTTGCATTGGTTTCCCAAGACGTAGAAAACCATATAACCATATAACAATTACAGCACGGAAACAGGTCATCTCGGCCCTTCTAGTCCGTGCCGAACTCTTACTCTCACCTAGTCCCACCAACCTGCACTCAGCCCATAACCCTCCATTCCTTTCCTAAACTTTTACCCTTTAACTCTCAATTCATGTCCTTTTGTTTGAAACTCCCCCACTCTCAATGGAAAAAGCCTATCTACGTCAACTCTATCTATCCCCCTCATAATTTTAAATACCTCTATCAAGTCCCCCCTCAACCTTCTACGCTCCAAAGAATAAAGACCTAACTTGTTCAACCTTTCTCTGTAACTTAGGAGATGAAATCCATGCAATATTTTAGTAAATCTCCTCTGTACTCTCTCAATTTTATTGACATCGTTCCTATAATTTGGTGACCAGAACTGTACACAATACTCCATATTTGGCCTCACCAATACCTTATACAATTTCAACATTACATCCCAACTCCTATACTCAATGCTCTGATTTATAAAGGCCAGCATACCAAAAGCGTTCTTCACCACCCTATCCACATGAGATTCCACCTTCAGGGAACTATGCACCATTATTCCTAGATCCCTCTGTTCGACTGCATTCTTCAATGCCCTACCATTTACCATGTATGTCCTATTTTGATTAGTCCTACCAAAATGTAGCACCTCACATTTTTCAGCATTAAACTCCATCTGCCATCTTTCAGCTCACTCTTCTAACTGGTCTAAATCTCTCTGCAAGCTTTGAAAACCTACTTCATTAACCACAATGCCACCTATCTTAGTAATATCTGCATATGTACTAATCCAATTTACCACCCCATCATCCAGAGCATTAGATAGATAGATATACTTTATTGATCCCGAGGGAAATTGGGTTTCGTTACAGCCGCACCAACCAAGAATAGAATATATATGACAAACAACATTGGACCCAACATTGAGGCACTCCACTAGTCACTGGCCTCCAATCTGACACACAGTTATCCACCACTACTCTCTGGCGTCTCCCATCCAGCCACTGCTGAATCCATTTTACTACTTCGACATTAATGCCTAACGATTGAACCTTCCTAACTAACCTCCCGTGTGGAACCTTGTCAAAGGAACCAAAAAAATCAGCTGGAAGGACAATAAAATTGGAAGAAAAAAAAACGATGATACGCAGTCACGGTGAAAAATTTAAAGGAGCTTCATCCCTCTGGCAACAAGATAGTTATGTGCACCTCAGTCTCATCGTTGGGTGAGTGTGGGGACAAGACTCCCAGAGCCTGAGATGTTTCAGATGTTAGCATTATGAGCAACCTGTTCCCATCTTTAGGGTTGGTAAGTAGTTTAAATTAAGTTGGTAAATTGGTTTATAATTGTCACATGCACCAAGGTACAGTGCACATGTTATCCATACAGAACATTTCATCAAGTCAGTACACTGAGGTAGTACAGGGAAGAGAAATAGCAGAATACAGACTGAAGTGTTACAAGGAAAATAACGTGCAGGAAGATCATAAGGTGCTAGGCCACAATGAGGTAGATTGTGAGGTGAAGTGTGCATCTTATCATACATGGAGACTATTCAATAGTCTAATAAGAGTAGACTAAAATTAACCTTATTTTTTTCCCACTTCCTAATCAGAATCAGAACCAGGTTTATTATCGCCGGCATGTGATGTGAAATTTGTTAACTTAGCAGCAGCAGTTCAATGCAATACATAGCATAGAAGTAGAAGAAAATAATAATATTAAATCGAATCAATCAATTAATTACAGTATATGTATATTGAATAGATCAAAAATCATGCAAAAAACTGAAATAATATATATTTAAAAAGTGAGGTAGTGTTCACAGATTCAATGTCCATTTAGGAATCGGATGGCAGAGGGGAGAAGCTGTTCCTGAATTGCTGAGTGTGTGCCTTCAGGCTTCTGTACCTCCTACCTGATGGTAACAGTGAGAAAAGGGCATGCCCTGGGTGCTGGAGGTCCTTAATAATGGATGCTGCCTTTCTGAGACACCGCTCCCTGAAGATGTCCTGGGTACTTTTCAGGCTAGTACCCAAGATGGAGCCGACTAAATTTACAACCCTCTGCAGCTTCTTTCGGTCCTGTGCAGTAGTCCCCCCCCCCCCCCCCCCGCCATACCAGACAGTGATGCAGCCTGTCAGAATGCTCTCCATGGTACATCTATAGAAGTTTTTGAGTGCTTTTGTTGACATACCAAATCTCTTCAAACTCCTAATGAAGTATAATCATTGCCTTGCCTTCTTTATAACTGCATCGATATGTTGGGACCAGGTTAGATCCTCGGAGATCTTGACACCCAGGAACATGAAACTGCTCACTTCTGATCCTAATCACAATCCCAGCTGAAAATCTACCTTTAGTTAAGCTCACCTTTAGTCATTGCCCAGATAATCATGGATGTATTCTGCCAGAATGGAAATGTTTTATCAACATGGTAAAATGCAAGTTTATCTGCTTTCAATAATTTGATCCAAGCTGCTGGTCAGGAAAACTATTCCTCAGTGCTATGGGATATTTTATATCCACCAGGAAGATCAAACATGGCTTTAGTGTAACATTCCATCCAAAAGATCAGGCAAGACCCTCAGTGTAGCATTGGGATGATTTGGTTCAGATATAGTCACAAGCTTCTACAGTAGGGCCTTGAACCTCTACCTAGATTAACTGTTCAGAAGGCAGTAACTTGTGCTTGTGTCAGCTATGATTTTATGTTGCAATATAAAGTCATGGCTGACACAAGCACAAGTTGTTGTCTTCTGAATTAGTTAATCTAAGAGCTAACTGTACCTGAATCTTTCACAGATACATTTGAGGTTTGGAGAAACCAAGAGTGCAGTGAAACAATACAACTATTACTTACAATCCATCAGGTGCAAAACCCATTAAAGACTTTGTAGGGAGTCAGCAGGTAAACTCGCGCTTGAGGAAGGATGGACTTTGGTATTGATGTCCGTTGAAAGCCGGTTCTTTGTCTCCTTAAAGTTTTATTCACAACCCGTTTCAAAAGCTCATTTCGGTCTCCTTGTCCCAAAGGCTTTTTGTCAGTGGCTGTTCGTGAATTTACGTACTTTCTCAGATCACAAATGCAAAACATAGCAATGGCAAAAGGTGCACTGTGGTTTTTTATTTACGTGGCACCTTCCATTATCACAGCTGTACAAATTCAATGCATTGTTGCCTCCTGTGTATTGTATTACTGTACAATCACCATTGCTGAAGACAGATTTTTTTTTTTTAAATTTTATTTTTATTTGGAAGCACTGGAATAATAATTAGACTATCCATTTTAGTGAAGTGTTTTCCTCTGCTCTTCTTTACAGTGATATTGAGAAATTTTTTTAGTCATCCTCAAACAGGAGCAGGAGACATGAGCTGTTTAAAAGAAACCAGTTAATTCAGCGAGGAAAATGTTGCCCTTGAGTCACATAGCCACATCCCGCCTCTATCTTAACCACGATAAACCCTCTGCAAATGTCAACCACAGCTTTTCTCGATAGGCAGAGTGGAGAAGGGCAAGTAATCAGACAGGTTGTTAGCTTGGCGCTTGGGACACGTCTATCTCGATCAAAGAATTTTTCTGTCTAATTCACTCAGACCATTTGTGTTAGGATAGCCTCTCAGGGTTTTACCCATAGTGCACAGAACAGAAGCCTAATGAACTCTCAGGTTGCTTTCTGACTTCTGTTCGGGCAGTAGCAGGGTGATGCGTTTGGCTGGGATTTGATGGGTAGGAGAGGAGTGAAAGAAATAAAAACTATTCCTTTGATTAAGCAGTTGCTTATCCAGTATCACCTATCATACTTGTTTGTGTCTTGATACTCATTTTATGATAGGTTGCACCTGAAAAGGACGTAACAATGCTCAGCTTTGATTAAGGGGCAATATGAAAGCAAGTTGTGAGGTCAGTCTTACTGCAGAGCTCAGGGTGGTGTCTAGGTGATCAGGGGAACAGAGAGCTGAAGTGTAAGTAGATCTTAGCTGAGGACTGGATTGGCTCATCCACAATGCCTCCCGTGGTTCAAATGTCCATCAGCCAACAAAAGGGGAGAGCTGAGGGGCTGGGCCTGTTTCCCCTAGAGTGGGAAAGTTCAGGAAAGGACATTATAGGGGTACATAACATTAAGAGGGATAAAGAAAAGAGAGACTGCAGGAGTCTTTTCCCTTTAAATAAAACTAGTAGAAGTAGACTTAGGGTAAGAAGAAAGTGAGCTTGAGGGATTAGAAGGGGAACTTTTTTTTTCCACACAGAGAATGATAAGCAGCAGAAATGTTCTGCTATGAGAGTGGAGGAAGCAGAGTCACAAACACCATTTATGGGGTGCCTAGATGAGCACTGAAATTTCCTGGGCATTGAGGACTAAAGGCCAAGACCTGAAAGACTGGATTAATATGGAAGAGTACCCAATGGTTTTCAAAGATTTGGTGGACTAAATAGCTTATTTCCATGCTCTGTGACTCTGAAGATTATCTGTATGTTAGAGAGTACCCAACTTACAAAAATCTATAACCCATTGAGACCCGGTGGGCACAGGGGAGTAGGGTGTGTTGGGTTAGGGAAAGCAGTGATACACTTCTGAAGCAATACCAAACTACAGCTTGTTTACTCAGTGTCAAGCATAGGCACTTTTGAATATCCTTGTGATCTCCTTCGTAATGCTAGCCCAAGCCCTGTTGAAACTCGACTCAACACTCCTGCAAAGCTATCCGTGACCTCTGTTAAGGTTTGATTTCATTCTCTGGACCTGGCTGTCTGCTGCTGAGAAAGTCCTTAATTTTGCACTGATTAAAAATTTACATTCTATGACTTCATTTCTTTGCTCCATTGCTGCTTCGAGCTGCTTGTCACGTCTGCACTCACCCCAGCCAGGCAGAACTCTTGTCATCACTGTCTGGCCCGTACCATGTACTTTTTAGCTTCCTTCACCAGAAAGGTGGATGACCCTGGCCACACCACCTTCCCAACAAGTTATTCAGCTCTCCGTTCTCCTGCCATACACCCTGACCACTTAGACATCACTCTGGGATCTACGACTGAGCTTCTCACATCTTCCCTCCACATTGTCATAACCACGGACTCTACTGCAGCGTCTAGGAGCCTCCACAGACTCGGCAATAGCGCTTGTGAATATGCATGGTCCAGCTAACTACTGTCTCATTACGGTGGCATTTAAACTAACTCCCTTCTTTTTGCTGTAGTCTTGTCAAGACTTGAGCAAAGCACATCAACGTTACGCTCCATGCTTACCTTCATTCTTGTCCGAGAAAGAGGACTGCCGTTTTCAACTGATGCTGGAAATGTGCAGTATTCATTCAGAGTTTTAGTTAACGCCCTTGTTAGCCTAGCATTTGATTTCCTTTCCCTCCAAGATTCTGCAAAGTTCTCATTAAACTGTGAATTGCTTTCTCTCCGCACTTGGGCCACATCTAAGTGTTCTGACACATATTACCCCTTAGTCAAAGCTGAGCATTGTAATGTGCTTTTCAGGTGCAGTCTATCATTACACAAACACGAGGAAATCTGCAGATGCTGGAATTTCAAGCAACACACATAAAAGTTGCTGGTGAATGCAGCAGGCCAGGCAGCATCTCTAGGAAGAGGTACAGTCGACGTTTCGGGCTAAGACCCTTCGTCAGGACTAACTGAAAGAAGAGCTAGTAAGAGAGCTAACTGAAAGAAGATTAGTCCTGACGAAGGGTCTCGGCCTGAAACGTCGACTGTACCTCTTCCTAGAGATGCTCCCTGGCCTGCTGCATTCACCAGCAACTTTTATGTGTGTTGCAGTCTATCAATAAATGAATATCGAGACACGAAAAAATATATTAGGTGATATAACCGAGACCTTAGTCAAAGGGCAGCTTTTACTTCTTAAAGCACAGAGAGAGAGAGGTGGAGAGGTACCACAGCCAATGGTAAGGCAGAGTATGTATGGAAGGTTGCCAGCATTTGACTACAAAAAATAAGTGACAAGTTAGAGTTTGATATTTTCAGAACTTCCTGAAGATGCTTCACAGGGGAGATTATTCTACCTCAAGAATTTCCCCAGTGGCCCCTGGATATTCCCATTGGGAGGATTATTCCAAGGGAAACTCCCATTTATCTCCAATGTTAGTAGGAGGCCACTCACTGCAAAGTCCTGACCATTATGTCTGATGGCTGATTCTGTCAGAAGATTTATAAGGGAAAATGTACATTCTCAACAAATATGATATGGGCCAAATCATTTCCCAATTAAAGTAGGGGCATTCTGCCCAAAACAGGACTATTTCCAGCCTCAGCATAGAGGTAAGAATCGGACCCATGGAAATTCTGGTGTTGTCTTCCCTACAGAGTTACAGAGAAAAGATCATAAGTATTTAAGGTGGAGAGAGATAGGAAGGTCTTTTACGTGTTGAAAGACTGAATAGTTGAGGGCTATGGGGAACTGGGAAATAAGAGGAGGTGAGACCTGGGCAGATCATTTATGATCATCATTGATATTGGGGCAGGCTTGCGGGGACAGATGGCCAATCCTGGTCCTATATTCTTGTACTGATGAATAGTGCAAAGATCCCAGAGCACTCTAGGAGCTTAAGGGTACCCAGATATTATGGAAGGATCTGAACAAGATGAAGAATGTTTTATAATCAAGCAGTTACAGAGCAGAGGTGACTGTGGGTCAGCAAACATTGGCGTGGTGGGGAGATGGCTGCAGGCACTCCAAAAGCTCCTCGTGGATTCAGTGACTGTTCAGCTTTCCATGGTTGAGTTCATCTTGGACCTCTGTTCAACGTCAGCTAGCCTGACCTGTTGCTCCAGCACTGGAGCAAACAATGGAGCACTGACTGATGGAAAGTGAGTCCATTTGCACGTTGCATTCAGTGGCTTTGTATAGTGCCCGGACAGGTGCTGAACAGGTAGTTATACCTTACAACTGAATGGGATCAGTGACTTTGTGGAAAAGTGTAAGTACAGTTTCATGGCTAGTTGTAAAAATGTTTCTTATTATTTACTTTTAATGTTATTTTATCTTATTTATTTTCTTATTTATCTAAATATACTTGAAATGCTTTAATGCTCATTTTACTTTATTTTAATACTGTTGTTAATGTTGTGAGGTGTCTTGTATTCAATTATTTTTAATATCTCAGCAACTTTTATTTAAGTTGCCTTCTTGATATTCATATCTACCTGAAATGTTTTGAATGGTTATTTTTCTTTTAATGTTTTCCATCTTTCCACTTGTACTTTAAACTGTTTTTAAAATAAATTTACTCACTAATATTTATAATGCCTTAATTGTTCTTATATGATCCTGTTTGAAGTATTTTAACATAACCACCAGAGACGCTTCAAGTTAGTTCAGAAGCTTTGGACACCAGTGAGATGTCAAGGTTTTCTGCAACTGGGGTCTTCAGGAATGTTGGCTTTAGTATGCTGACATTATGGCACCCACTCTGCCTTGTCCTCTGCCCTCTGTGTCTAGTGGGTCAATACTGCAGGTTACGAGTCTGGGCAGCCAGCTGGTTCAGCATGACCTGGTCTGATGGGTCAAATCGGCAAGTCCCCAGGTCTGGCGTGATGGGATGAAAGGACAGCCACAAAGCATTACTGTAACTGTTTACATGGAAGATAAACTGCAGTCTGATCTGTTTAGGTTTGTTTTGTTTTGGAAGTTGGATGAAATCCTATGCATACCAGTCAAAAATAAAGCCCAGATGTGATGAAAATAACACTGCAAAGTCATTACAGTACAAGAATTAAATATGACAAACACAAATACAGGACATGGAACAATATTTATGAAATTAAATCTGAATTGCTAGTTTTGTGCATTTTGACTAAAGCTGTTGGCATATTTGTAAATACATTTCTGCCACCTGTACCCATATGCATGCCATAGCAGAATATCACAGACTATCAGTGAAAATGTAATTGGCAACTGGTTGTATTGAATGTAATTTGTTGGTGTTGCAATAAAAAATTAGTAAAAAAAAAAGAATATCTCAGACTGAGATTTAAAGAAAATTTTAAAGACATTTACGTATAAGACATAGGAGCAGAATTAGGCCATTCCACATATTGAGTCTGGTATACCATTTGATCATTGTCGATTTATTATCCCTCTCATCGCATCCTCCTGCCTTCTACCGTAACCTTTGATGCCCTTACAAATCAAGATCCTATCATCCTCCACTTTAAATATACCCAATGGCTTAGTCGCTACAGCATTATATGGCGATCAGTTTCATAGAATCACCACCCTCTGGCTAAATAAATTTTTTTTCATCTCTGTTCTATAGGGACAGCCTTGTATTCTAAAGCTGTGCCATCTGGTCCTAGACTACCCTACTATTCAGAATCAGAATCAAGTTTATTATCACCAGCATGTGACCTGAAATTTGTTAACCTAGCAGCAGCAATTCTATGCAGTACATAATCTAGCAGAGAAATAATAATAATAATAAATAAAATAAAAATAATAATCAATAAGCAATTAAATCAATTACATTTATTGAACAGATTTTTAAAAACAGAAATACTGTATATTAAAAAAAGTGAGGTAGTGTCCAAAGATTCAATGTCCATTTACGAATCGGATGGCAGAGGGGAAGAAGCCGTTCCTGAATCGCTGAGTGTGTGCCTTCAGGCTTCTGTACCTCCTACCTGATGGTAACAGTGAGAAAAGGACATGCCCTGGGTGCTGGAGGTCCTTAATAATGGACGCTGCCTTTCTGAGACACCGCTCCCTGAAGATGTCCTGGGTACTTTTCAGGCTAGTACCCAAGATGGAGCCGACTAAATTTACAGCCCCCTGCAGCTTCTTTCAGTCCTGTGCAGTAGCCCCTCCATACCAGACAGTAATGCAGCCTGTCAGAATGCTCTCTGTGGTACAAACATAGAAGTTTTTGAGTGTATTTGTTGACATGCCAAATCTCTTCTAACTCCAAATAAAGTATACTCGCTGTCTTGCCTTCTTTATAACTACATCGATATGTTGGGAGCAGGTTAGATCCTCAGAGATCTTGATACCCAGGAACTTGAAGCTGCTCACTTTCTCCACTTCTGATCCCTCTATGAGGATTGGTATATGTTCCTTCATCTTACCCTTCCTGAAGTCCACAATCAGCTCTTTCATATTACTGATGTTGAGTGCCAGGTTGTTGCTGCGGCACCACTCCACTAGTTGGCATATCTCACTCCTGTACGCCCTCTCGTCACCACCTGAGATTCTACCAACAATGGTTGTGTTGTCAGCAAATTTATAGATGGTATTTGAGCTATGTCTAGCCACACAGCCATGTGTATATAGAGAGTAGAGCAGTGGGCTAAGCACACACCCCTGAGGTGCGCCAGTGTTGATCGTCAGCGAGGAGGATATGTTATCACCAATCTGCACAGATTGTGATCTTCAGGTTAGAAAGTTGAGGATCCAATTGCAGAGGGCGGTACAGAGCCCCAGGTTCTGCATCTTCTCAATCAGGATTGTGGGAATGTTGTTATAAATACTGAGCTATAGGTGATGAATAACATCCTGACGTAGGTGCTTGTGTTGTCCAGGTAGACTAAAGCCGTGTGAAGAGCCATTGAGATTGTGTCTGCCATTGACCTATTGTGGCGATAGGCAAATTGCAATGGGTCCAGGTCCTTGCTGAGGCAGGAGTTCAGTTTAGTCATGACTAACCTCTCAAAGCATTTCATCACTGATGATGTCAGTGCTACCAGGCAATAGTTATTAAGGCAGCTCACATTATTCTCCTTAGGCACTGGTATAATTGTTGCCTTTTTGAAGCAAGTGGGAACTTCCACCCGTAGCAGTGAGAGGTCGAAAATGTCCTTAAGTACTCCCGCTAGTTGGTTGGCACAGGTTTCCAGAGCCTTACCAGGTACATCATTAGGACCCTCCGCCTTGCGAGGGTTCACTCTCTTTAACATCAGCCTCTGAGACTAACATTGGCCTCTGAGTCGGAGATCACAGAGTCATCAGGTGCAGCAGGGATCTTCACAGCTGTAGTTGTGTTCTCCCTTTGAAAGTGGGCATAGAACACCTTGAGTTCATCCGGTAGTGAAGCGTCGCTGCCATTCAAGCTATTGGGTTTTGCTTTGTAGGAAGTAATGTCTTGCAGACCCTTCCAGAGTTGCCGTGCATCTGATACTGCCTCCAACTTCATTCAAAATTGTCTCTTCACCCTTGAAATAGCCCTCTGCAAATCATACCTGGTTTTCTGGTACAGGCCTGGGTTGCCAGACTTGAATGTCACAGATCCAGCCTTCAGCAGACGACGTACCTCCTGACTCATCCTCGGCTTTTGGTTTGGGAATGTACAGTAAGTCTTTCTGGGCACACACTCATCCACACAGGTTTTAAAGAAGTCAGTAACAACTGCAGCATACTCATCCGATTCAAAGCAGTCCTGTAGGCGCTCCTGTGCTTCCCTTGTCCATTCCTTCTTGGTCCTCACTGCTGCTGCTGCAGTCTTTAGTCTCTGCCTATACTCAGGGAGTAGAAGTACAGCCAGGTAATCAGACTTCCCGAAGTGAGGGCGTGGAATAGCACGGTAGGCATTCTTGATGGTGGTGTAGCAATGGTCCAGTGTGTTGTTTCCTCTGGTATTTCAAGGGATTTGTTGATAGTAGGTGCCCTTAGACACGTGCTATTGGAAAAACCCTCTCAACGTCCAATATACATCAAAGCATTTCAATATTTGATAGGTTTTAATGAGACTGCCACCTTTCACTCTTATGAACTTCAGTGAGTTTAGGTCGGGAGCCATCAAACACTCCTCATACGAAAACTCCTTCATTCCCGTGATCATTCTCATGAACATCGTCGGAACCCTCTCCAATGTCAGCACACCTTTTCTTGGTTAACGGTCCCAAAACTGCTTGTAATGCTCCAAGTGAGGTTTGACCAATGCTTTATAAATCCTCAGGATTACATCCTCGCTTTTATATTCTAGTCCTCTCAAAATGAAGAACACTGCATTTGCCTTCCTAACCACCGTCTCAAACTGCACGTTAAACTTTAGGGAATCCTGCACTAGAATTCCATTTTCACCTCTGAGTTCTGAATTCGGTCTCCATTTAGAGAATATATTTTTTCTATCAAAGTGCGCATGACCATGCACTTCTCTACACTAGATTCCATCTGTTGCTTCTTTGCCCATTTGGCAGAATTGCGAGGCAGGGTGAATTCATGGTGGGAGACATCAAACGTCATAGGACGGGGGCAAGAAGCAATGGGAGGAAGAACATTTGACAAGTAATATGTCCCAGCATGAGCAAATGTAGATGGACTAGACACGTTAATAATGATGGCAACACACACAAAATGCTGAAGGAAATCAGCAGGCCAGGCAGCACCTAGGAAAAGATTACAGTCAATGTTTCGGGCCCAGACCCTTTGGCAGGACTCAAGGGCTGCTCTGATTTCCAGCATTAGATTAGATTAGATTATGAGGACACGCAGTCCTCTTTTATTGTCATTTAGTAATGCATGCATTAAGAAATGATACAATGTTCCTCCAGTGTGATATCACAGAAACACAAGACAGACCAAGCCTGAAAAACTGACAAAAACCACATAAGTATAACACATAGTTACAACAGTGCAAACAATACTGTAATTTGATAGAAGAACAGACCATGGGCACGGTAAAAGGAGACAGTAGAAGGAAGAAAACTCTCCTTACCATGAGCTTCCAGTGTCGCAAACTTGCCGATGCAGCACCCTGGAAACACTCGACCACAGTCCGACTCTCAATCCGTCCGAAAACTTCGAGCCTCCGACACCGAGCACCGAGCACCATCTCTGCCAAGCGCTTCGACCACAGACCCGGCCGCCAGCAACAGGCAAAGCCGAGGATTTGGGGCCTTCCCTCTGGAGATTCTCGATCGCACAGTAGCAGCGGCAGCAAAGCAGGCATTTCAGAAGTTTCTCCAGATGTTCCTCCGTGCTTCTCATGTTTACCTCCATCAAATCAGGATTGTGCACGGCCCCTATTTAACAAATACGATATCATTTCACCAGAGAGGCCGCGCGATCTGCGTCACGCCGCCACCTTCTCCTGCATCTGCAGGTTTTCTCTTGTTTGACGTTAATAATGATACTAGCAAGATCAATGGCAAAGGTGGGGTGGAGCAAATTCTGAGATATCTGCTTAAAGGAAGATCTATCAGGTGGGCATTCGACTTCACAACTGTGGTCCAGGTAAATCAACATCCCTTGCCT